>NC_092127.1:152348523-152989416 GCF_043159975.1 Macaca nemestrina | reverse complement strand
TAAAATCTGTAATCCAGGATATAAAGATGTCAGAACAGCATTGAAATATACCTAAGAGAAAGGCAACTGAAGGTTTAACAGGTAAAGCGTATATCTCTAGGAAAATTATTCAGTAAAGACCACCTAGATGCATGACAATATGCAACTTACGCTTTGTCTCTATGAAAACTGTAGAATATATATATATATATATATATATATTTTTTTTTTTTTTGAGACGTAGTCTTGCTCTGTTCCACAGGCTGGAGTGCAGTGGCGCAATCTCGGCTCATTGCAAGCTCCGCCTCCCGGGTTCACGCCATTCTCCTGCCTCAGCTTCCCAAGTAGGCGGTACTACAGGCGCCCGCCACCATGCCCGGCTAATTTTTTATATTTTTAGTAGAGACGGGGTTTCACCGTGTTAGCCCAGATGGTCTCGATCTCCTGACCTCCTGATCCACCCGCCTTGCCCTCCCAAAGTGCTGGGATTACAGGCGTGAGCCACTGCACCCGGCCAGGAATATCTTAATAGGTAGCGCAACATGACTTTTTCTCTGATATATGCTCTCAGGATATTAAAACAGATATGTATGGATGTGTGCGTGAGTGATACCACATGTGTGGCTTCGATTTCTGACTTTAATGCAACATATAAAAACTTTTACAAAATATTATGGAGAAGGTTTCTGAAATTTGTGATAAAAAATTTTAACAAGTGCATGTTTCAAGAGATATAATTACTAAAGAGCTCTATAGTAGAGCAAATCAGATAAATTTTTCAAAAGTAGATGTATTTTAAATTGAACTTTTTAGAACAAGGAATTGGCAGGGAAGATGGTGAGAAAAATAATCTGAGATTTTAATAGAAAAAAGCTCTCTTCGTAAGTCCCTTATAGACGCACATGAAAACAAGTATATAAGAGAAAAAAAGATTAGGCCTTTTCTGAACAGGAAAGCACATTCCGAATATTAAGTAGGAAAAAAAAAATCCCATTTTTCAACAACTTTGCATGCTAGGGGAATAGAGATTTTGGAGGCAAGAAAAAAAATGGTTTAAATCTATAGTTAAAATATTGATATTGAGCCTCACTGACTTTCTGTCCCAAATGGAAATGTTACCTGCCCAATATACTGACAAGAGCTGTCTGAAGGCCAAATGTAATATAGAAATTTAGGGTTAATAAAGTGATTACCAATTGTAATATGGTTGCCTTCTTTAAAAACTGCAAAAAGTACTTTAAAAAATTCTAAATATATTAACAGTAACTCATGTCTTATTTATTGAAGAAAGAGAAAATACAATCTTTGGAGTCAAAGACAACAAAGAATTTTGGGGACCTGTGTTAGATATACAGCAGAAGAATCCCTCAGATCACAAAATAAATTTTTAAAGGGGCACTATTATTCTAGAGTTTTTAGAATCCCTAGCAAAATTCCAAACATACTGAGAGCAGGATTTAAGAGCAGACATACAGCAAAAGACCCAACTTGATAAAATTAAACCTAGGAAAATTGTGGGGTTAATATCAAAGTAACTTCTGTTTAAGGAGTACTATACAAAATAAACAGGGTCGATTCAAATGATAAAAGGGTCAATCCATCAAGAAGGCATAACAATTCAATATATATATGCACCTCACAATGAAGCTTCAAAAAACAAACAAAATGACACTATGAAAATGAGTAGACATTTCTGCAATTATAGTTGAAGGTTTTAACACTCTTCTCTCAGTAATTAACAGAACAAGGAGACAAAAATATAGATTTTAACTTTCAACCAGCTTAAAATAATTGTAAATTCTAAAATGCTACAAAAAAATTTTGAGAAGGAACATACACCAAGGCAGACCAATATTTTGAAAGAATTTAAATCATACATAATATGCTCCCTGATCACAATATTAGAAGCCAATGGCAAAATTATATTTCAGATAATTGCCAAATACTTGAAAATTAAACAATTAGCAGTTTTATAATAACCATATGAAAGACTTGTACATAATAGAAAAACAATGTTCAAGTCAATATATTCAAGTCAACAGACAAAACTTAATAAAAAATGGAAATCAACTTGACCAGACAGATCAAAAAGAAAACACAAAAATGGTCAATAAACACATAAAAAGTGTTCAATGTCATTAGTCATCAGGAAAATACAAAAAAAGACTGTCAGCACCAAATATGTAAAAGGGTGTGGAGAAACAGAAACTCCTATATGTACAGCCACTTTGGAAATCTGTTTTGAACTCCCATAAAATGAAATAGACACATAATTTGATACAATTCTACTCCTGGACTTGCCCAAGGTAAATAAAAACATACGCTCACACAAAGAATTGTACAAGAATATATTTATAATACATAAAAGTTGGAGGCAGCCTATATATGTACTTTTTTTCTTTTTCTTTTTTTTTTTTTTTTTGAAATGGAGTCTTGCTCTGTTGCCCAGGCTGGAATGCAGTGGCGCGATCTTGGCTCACTGTAAGCTCCACCTCCCGGGTTCACGCCATTCTCCTGTCTCAGCCTCCCTAGTAGCTGGGACTACAGGTACACACTACCACGCCCGGCTAATTTTTTTTTTCTTTATTTTTAGCAGAGATGGGGTTTCACCGTGTTAGCCAGGATGGTCTTGATCTCCTGACCTCGTGATCCACCTGCCTCAGCCTCCTAAAGTGCTGGGATTACAGGCATGAGCCACCGCATCTGGCTGACATATGTACATTTTAAAGATCGATAGTTAAACAAATTGTGACATATTTGAAAATGGAATACTATTGAGCAATAATAATAACTGAACTACTGATAATGCAACAACATAAACCTGAGCAAAATAAGATGAACACTCCAGAGCATATACTACATTCTTCCAAAAGTCCAAGTTCAGGCAAAATTAATCTATGGTGATAACAATCAGAAGAGTGCTTGCCTTGGAGAAGGAGTTATGATGAAGATTAACAGGAAAAGACAGGGTGAAATTTTCTGATGTGATGATATGTTCTACATTGTGATAGGATCGTATATTATATGAATGTATTATATATACAACATATATAAAATATTTATAAATTTTGCTGACTATAAATAATACCTTAAAGAAAATTTAAAGTCCACAACATGAACTTATGTACAGCCATACCTTGGAGATATTGTGGGTTTGGTTTGAGACCATAGCAATAATGCAAATATCACAATAAAATTATTCACATGAATTATTTGGTTTCCCAGTAGCATATTAATGTTATTATTTAAACTGTACTGTAGTTATTAAATATGCAATAGCACTTTGTCTAAACAACATACATACCTTAATTAAAAATATTTTACTGCTAAAAAATGCTAACTCATCTGGACCTTCAGCAAGTCTGAATCCTTTTGCTGGGGGAGGATCCTTGCCTAGATACTGATGGGTGCAGACTGAGAAGGGTGGCGTTTGCAGAACACTGACGTGGCTGGAACAATTTCTTCAAATAATACAATGAAGTTTGCCTCATTGATGGATTATTCCTTCTACAAAGGCTTTCTCTGAAGCATGCAATGGCATTTGATGTCACTTGACCTACAGTGAAACTTATTTCAAAATTGGAGCAAATCCTCTCAAACCCTGCTGTTGCTTTGTCAACTAAGTTTAAGCAATAGTCTAAATGCTTTGTTGTCATGCAAACAATGTTCACTGCATGTTCACAGCATCTTCACCAGAAATAGATTCTGTCTCAAGAAACAACTTTTCTTCCTCATTCATAATAAGCAATTCCTCATTCATTCAAGTTTTATCATTAAATTGCAGCACTCCACTTTGAAATCTAGTTATCTTGCTATTTCTACCCCATCTGTGGTTACTTGCTCCACTAAATTTTGAGCCTTAAAAAGGGCTGGAATCAGCTTCTTCCAAACTCCTGTTAAGGTTGACCTTTTGACTTCTTCCCAAGACACAAATGTTCTTTATGGCATCTCTAATGGCAAATCCTTTCCAGAAGATTTTAAATTTACTTTACCCAGATCTATACGAGGAATCACTATAGACAGCAGCTATAGCCTTAGGAAATGTATCTCTTAAATAGTGAGGCTTAAAGGTCAAAATTACTTCTTGATGCATGGATCGGCTCTGCTGGTAGGCAGAAAACAACATTAATCTCCTTGTAAATCTCCATCAGAGCTCTTGGGTGACTAAGTCCTTTTTCAGTAAGCAGTAATATTTTGAAAGGAATAGGCCAGGAGCGGTGGCTCACGCACTTTGGGAGGCCAAGGCTGGCTGCTCATGAGGTCAGGAGATCGAGACCATCCTGGCTAACACGGTGAGAAACCCCGTCTCTACTAAAAATACAAAAAATTAGCTGGGCGTGATGGCAGACGCCTGTAGTCCCAGCTACTCGGGAGACGGAGGCAGGAGAATGGCATGAACCTGGGAGGCGGAGCTTGCAGTGAGCCAAGATTGGGTCACTGTACTCCAGTCTGGGTGACAGAGCAAGATTCCGCCTCAAAAAAAAAGAAAAGAAAGGAATATGTTTTTCTGAGCAGTAGGTCTCGACAGTGGGCTTACAATACTCAGCAAACCATGCTATAAACAGATGTGCTCTCATCCAGGCTTTGTTATTCCATTTATAGAGCACACGTTGAGTACATTTAGCGTAATTCTTAAGAGCTCTAGGATTTTCTGAATGGCAAGTATTGGCTTTAACTTAAAGTCATCAGTTGCATTAGATGCTAATAAGAGAGATAATCTGTCTTTTAAGCTTTGAAACCAGGCATTTACTTCTCCTTCCTAGCTGTGAAGTCCTAGGTGGTATCTCTTTCCAATAGAAGGCTGTTTTCTACATACCGAAAATCTGTTGTTCAGTGTTCCTCATCAATTACTTAGCTAGATCTTCTGGATAATTTGCTGCAGCTTCTGCATCAGCACTTGCTGCTTCACCTTGTACTTTTATGCTATGAAGATGGCTTCTGAAACCTCATGTACTAACCTCTGCTCACTTCTAACTTCTCTTCTGCAACCAGCTCATCTCTCTCAGCCTTCAGAGAACTGAACTGAATAAGGGCCTTGCTCTGGATTAGACTCTGGCTTAAGGGAATGTTTTGGTTGCTCTTCTATCCAGGCCATGAAAACATTTTCCATATCAGCAGTGTCTGTTTCACTTTCTTATCACTCATGTGTCCAGTGGAGTTGCACTTTTACTTTCCTTCAAGAATTTTGCTTTTCCACTCAAAAATTGGTTGTTTGGTGTAAAAGGCCTAGATTTTGATCTATCTTGATTTTTGACATGCCTACCTCACTATGCTTAACCATTTTTAGCTTCTGATTTAAAGTGAAAAATGTGAGACTCTTCTTTTCACTTGAACACTTAGAGACTGCTGCATGATTATTAATTGGCCTAATTACAATATTGTTGTGTCTCAGAGAAAAGGGAGACCCATAGAAAGGGAGAAAGATGGGGGAAAAGCCAGTCAGTAGAGCAGTCAGAATACACACAGTATTTACTGATTAAGCCCACTGTCTTCTATGGGCACAGCTCATGGTGCCCCTAAACAATTAAAATAGTAACATCAAAGATTACTGATCACAGATCACTTAAACAGATATAATAATATTGAAAAAGTCAGAAATATTGAGAAAATAACCAAAATGTGACTCAGAGACAGGAAGTGAACACCTCCTGTTTGAAAAATGGCTTGCTCAACACAGGGTTACCAAAATCCTTCAATTTATAAAAAAATTACAATATCTATAAAGTACAATAAAGTGAAGTCCATTAAAATGAGTTAGTGAATAAAGACATTAATCTTTTAGGGTTTTGAAAACATTAAAATTAAAATTTAAAATACCCAAATATAGTTTATATTATATACTAACAAAATATGTTAATAATCACATTAATAATCTGTAATATAAAATGTTATGCTGAACAAAATCAGTGCCTACTACCTGAAAATTAACTGACCACATTACAGGTTTTTTGTTGTTGTTGTTGTTGTTGTTGTTTGTTTTGTTGTTGAGACACAGTCTCGCTCTGTCACCAGGCTGGAGTACAGCGGCCCAATCTCAGCTCACTGCAACCTCCGCCTCCCAGGTTCAAGTGATTCTCCTGCCTTAGGCTCCCAAGTAGCTGGGACTACGGGCACACACCACCACACCCAGCTAATTTTTGTATTTTTAGCAGAGACAGGGTTTCATGATGTTGGCCAGGATGGTCTTGATTTCTTGACCTCGTGATCCACCCACCTTGTCCTTCCAAAGTACTGGGATTACAGGCGTGAGCCACCGTGCCTGGCCCACATTACAGGTTAATTAATTAACTAATTAATTTTTTAGAGACAAGGTCTCATTCTGTCACCCCGGCTGGAGTGCAGTGTTAAAATCGTAGCTCACTGCAGCATCAAACTTCTGAGCTCAAGTGATCCTCCCACCTCAGCCTCCCAGGTAGCTAGAACTACAGTTGTACACCACCACACTAGGCTAATGTTTTCATTGTTTTGTAGAAATGGGGTCTCCCTATGTTGCCCAGGCTGGACTCAAACTCCTGGCCTCAAGCAATCCTCTTGCCTTAGTTTCCCAAAATGCTGGAATGACAAGGTTAGTCATTGGTCCAGGTATGTACTTAATACTAAACTAATTGTATTTTTCTCCATTCAAACTACTATGGAACTATCAGTTGCATAGACTATCGTGACACTACAGGATTGGATTTCATTGCAAGGCATCCTTTGCACATTAAGCCTCCCTCTCTCCTTTGTTATTTGCTACAAAGTTACAGTAGTGCTACAATACAGGCCTAAAAACAAAAACCAATACAGGAATGAGATGTGGTATTCTGACATAATGGCCAAGGAGTTGATTCACAATATGCTTATATTATTTTTTCAATTATCACTGAATTGAAAACAGAGAATTTTAATATTAAGGAATTCCTATAAATATGTGAAAGGACTGTGTGTTATGGGCCACCATTTGAGAAACACTGCTCTAAACTTACCCTTTCTGTTAGCAATACACATTCTCTAAGCAACAGAGAGTAAAATATTCATATTTGTTCCCTCCTCACTGTTCTTCAGCTTAAACTTTAGCTCCCATTTTTCTCTTCTTCTTTGTTTCTTTGTTCTGTCATCAAGTCCCAAGAGATCACTTCACTGCCTTTCCTATGCCTTCTAGACATACTATAATTGAACTACTTTAGTATGTTTCTCAAGCCTGAATAGACAGTTTCTTCTTTCTTATGCTAGGTATTTCTAGGACTTATTTTGTTCATTTATAGTAGTCTAGTATTTAAGAATATTTTATTAAGTACTAAGAACAATGTTAGCCTTTAAGTTTTAATTTACCATAGTAATTATTTTTAACTTATTCAAAAATCTCCATTTTAATATAAACTATTCTAATAAATAATAAATGTAAAAGAAGAATGAACATCATAGACATTCAAACAATAAAGAAAATTGAAAATGTTCTCAAACATGTTCTTGGTAGGTTGGAATAAATTGCCCCCAAACATGGTTTCAAAAGTACTCTCTGGTCAGATTTATACAAGGCAAAATGAAGAACTGGTAAAATAGCAATAAATTCTAGAGGTAAATTCAACCTACAGAGATAGTTAAAATAAAAATAAACCATCGATCCCAGCTATCTAAAAGACTATTTACATACACCTAATTTATCATATAGTATTCACAAAACATTAAGTGCTGCAGAGAGCTAGCAAAACCAGGATCAATTTCATTAACTATAAAAAATCAAAAAGTTTATACATTTAGCATACATACTGATCAAACTTATACCTTCTCTTTAGGCCTCAAATATAAATATACTCTCCTCTAGGCAAGAGATGTTCATGTTTGTTTGCTTGCTTGTTTGTTTGGAATCAAATTGCTTCTTACCCTCTCAACTAGACTACACATTTTGAGTATAAGATTTTCAACATAGCCTACAACTGGGGAGAATACACATATGTGTTATATAATTTACGACTGATTTATACATTATCTAAATGAGAAAACAAATAGACTTGTAAAAAATTAAATATAAAAGGTTGCATTCTGGGAAACAAAAAAACACACACAATGAAAGAAATATAAGAAAAAATCTAGATGCTTATATGCTACTAGAGATTTCAATCTAGTTAAAGAGTTCATAATTTATATGGCAATGATGTAATTTTAACAAGTTGCTACCTTCTTAAAGAAATGGTATGAATATTGTTAGGTCTGCATTTGAATAGCTGATCAGACTTAGAGACTTAGAGATCAATATGATCCCATTTTCAAATTCTATACCAGTTTTCAAGGTTTTATTCAAATGACTATATGTACACTTCTATATCTCGATCTAGCTTTTTCAAAATCACCTTAGGATCGTAAGATCATTCCGCCTGGTTTCTTAGTTGATTGCTGTAACTGGATGCCCTTAGTCCTCATTCAAAAGATATTTATTGGGGAGATATCATAGCAGACTGCAAAAGCTGTGATATTTTATATCCTCACATTCTTAGATTCTGAAGATATTTTAAATTCAACTCCCATGTAAAATTGTGGTGATATTCAAAGTGACAATTTCAACTGTCACAGATATTCTTTATATTTAAATTCTAGCCACTAATTTCAGCTTGATTATACAACTATATCACATGGTTAAAGTAATTAAAGTAATTAATTAAAAAAATGGCCAGAGGTTATTTTTAGTGGCAGACTTCAAGTTCAAAGAAAAGATGAAACTGACTCAAACTAAAAATATATGCACATACACATGTCACCCACCTCTTGGCTGCATGAAAGAGACTGGAACACAGATGACAGCACTAGTACAAAGAGAAATGTGTCATGCTGACTGACCCTTCTGACTTCTCCAAGTCATCACAAACTGGCACTCATTTATAGAGCTTGTGCTCTTCCTAATTACATACATACCCTTTAGTTAAAGGAAACACACATCTTCATGTTTAGTACGAGGGATTAGAATTGTAAACTTGGTTTTATAAACCATGAACACAAAAAGTAAAGCATATATTTGGAGAGAAAAAGACTACTGAGACCTGAATTGAATATCTCCTGGGCTCAGTGGAAAATGAAGAAATAAGTCCAGTGTACCAAAGAATTGTCTAGAGTTCTTCAGATTGAGGTACTCCAAGACACATTATCTTGAATGATATTATGGCCCACAACATCAAATACAGCCATGTTATGGTTGGGTGTGTAAGCAGAGACTGCTGCTCAGATGCTGTAAGAAAGGATATAATTCCAGACCTTCTTAAAGTGAACATCATGCTAACTTGTAGAAATAAGCAATTGCTCACATTATTTCAAAGCTACTATCATACCTTATTACACATGGTAACATCAGTGTTAAGTACACCTAATAAATAAAAGGTCATCTGAGCTTCTCTGGTTAAGGTCCAATGGAACATGGGCTCTGGGCCACAGGTGGAGCAGGTCAGTTCTTCAATATCACCAATGTGGAACAAAACAGACATGATGGCAAGTGACTCAGCTTTCATTGACAACTAAATCACTAGGATAAGAGTGCACCCTTGAAGAAATCAAAAGCCAGTGGCTACTGGTCAGTGGGGACCTTCCAACCACCATCTTTAACATTTGATCCTGGAAGAGGAGTTCCATGAAGAAACCCCTCAGTTTGCTCCTATTAGTTCCACATTGTTTAGGGCAGTACTCCTGAGCTTTTTAAACTAAACATCTTTAGTTGACAAGGAAGCTCAGAAAACCATTAACAAGTAAGTAATGCATAATTTTTGTATATGGCCTCAATATAACTAATGAGAAAATTAGATGAAAATGTGAGCATTATCAACACTGATATTTATAATTAATAATATAATTTTATATATAACTTTTCAGCTATAAGGTTTTAAAATCAGCTGTGAATTTAGCAGTATTATATGCATAAAACAGAATCATGGTAATGGCAATGCAAGCAGCCACGTGTTTCTCCTGGTACCATTAAATAAATAATTAGATACATTTATAGGGGGAAAGTGCCATTATTATTCCTATAGGGCACAATACAGCCTTTCACTTGAAATAAGTCAGCAAGTTACCTTAATGATAAATAACGCTATATGAATATCACAGTGGGAGAACTGTTCTCTAAATACATACAGCAAGTACAAAAATTATAGCCCAATTTTGCTTAGAAATTCACCATTCCTTCCTAATGAGTGTATCTAGCTTCAAATTACATAGAAGGACAAGGTAAAGACCGTAAGTAAAATGACTGTACTACACAAAAAAGAACATGCAACTTTGCATGGTAAAGACATTGTAGGTCAGCTATGAAAATCACTAAATAAAATGGCACAGTTAATTGGGCTAAATATTAGACAAGTAAAGAATATTCAAAACCCAACTTTTCTACTTCCATTTTTGTAACTCAGTTTTAAACAAATGCAATAAAGGCACTGGCATATATAACATTGATCTGAAAGTCCAACTTGAAAATACGGGTGTAAATCAGTTTCAGAGAATATTACGCTTAGTGCCACTTGTTTCAGTGAGGGTAGAAAATAAATGCAAACTACAGTGAAAAATGAATACAAACTAGCCAGAATCTCAAAGAAAGATGCAAGTTAAGTGTGTATGTATCTTCAGTTTGTTTTTCCGATCAATGATATTCATTCTAATAGTGAATATATGTGTGTCTTAACTACTATAAGTATTTATTTGTATATTAATTCCTCACTAAAAATACTTATTAGAAAAGCTATACACATTGCTTTAGAAAGGAAGTGATAATGATGTGTTGAACATCATTAAAGTCTACACATATGATTCTAGATTAGTGACTCTTCTCAGTCCTTGCTGCTTACAGCCATATATATTCACATTTAACAACAAAAACACTTAAGACACACGCACAAAAACCAGTTATATGACCTTCTGGCTGTGTTCAGAATATGATGCAGATCTGAAAAATGTTTAAGGAAAAGAGTATGGGTGAGGAAAACAGCACTGGGCAGGGGGCACCTCAGATCACAATAAAGGCAAAGTCTTGGCTAATCCAATGGGAAACTTGAGAGCAAGGAATGCCTATTGCAATTGTCCAACATAGGCAGGAATGACCAGGCTCTAGCACCCTTGACATATTCTGTCATAGATAGAGAGCTGTCCCAGAATAAAGCATAACTTTAGTTCAAAAGCTAACGTGGGATCCTGAAAGCACGAAAGACTAGAAGCTGTCCACTAACTGTACAGCTTACAACTCACCAGCAGGTTCTTTCCAGAAGGGAGAGCTGAGAGGTGCATTTCCATGACTGCCATTCCCTAGATACCTTCCAATTACACGACTAGATTTGACTTATGCTTCCTATCCTGAATCCTCCATTCCTAGTTCTAATTTTTTTCCAAGTAATTTTCCAAAGCACAACTCTGATTGTATCAAGGCCTATATTTAAAATCCTTCAATATTATTTAATATTATTGTTTTATTAAATATTTATTATTCATTATTTTAAAGCAAGTTAAAAATTTTTTAAATTGGCATCCATTACCCACCAAAATCTGCGCCAAATAATTCTTTCTGGGTTGATTTATGAGACAGTAAAGACCAGAGGAGAACACTTCAGAGCTAGAGAGAGATACGCTTTAGAATATTGTTTCTATCTACCACTGACTAGGTATATAACTTCTTTCACTTTGATTTCCTCATTAGCAAAATAAGAATATCTGGTATAGATCTTGCAACTGTTTACTGGGATAACATTAGGGCACAAAAATACTTAATATATTTTGATTCCCCTTTACTATTCTTCCTCCTCTGCCTATATCTGATAATTTTCCAACTATTAAATATGTCTCAGACTTTCCTGCCTATGTTTTAACACTGATTCCTTTCAAAATTCTTTCTATGCATTATGCCATTTTTCCCAACACCTTCTCAGTTATCAAAATCCTACCCATCATCTGAAGCCTTACAGTCTAATCCCTTCTGAAAACCAGATGTTTTTCCATAATTTAGCCAAAATTAAAACTAAAACTAAAACTAAAAACAAAACCAGTTTGGACAAACATCCATGAACTGCCATATGTTCTATTTATTTCTGCACTCTTGTGTTTTCATGCATTCCTATAATAAGTGGGTCATTAAGTCAAAGTCAGTATATATATTTGTCTATATGTAAATATAAATACTAGAGCTTCTAGCACAACACTTGAAATAGCCGCTCCTAAAAAGTATTTTAATTTAACATGAGCTCGCAATATGCAAGCTAACAACTCCAAAGATTTTTTAGTGATGTTCTAAGGATATCTTTTTATGTATGACTGCTCTATAAAAGATATATTTTTAAAAATGAATAAAGTTTTCATTGTTTAGAAGAATATTTGATAACCACTACTTTATGAAATGCCACCAATGTAAAATGGCATTTAATGAATCAGAAAAAGTAGACTATCATTTCCATTACTTATTAACAAATATTGATTTTTCTGCCCTAATTCAGCCTAAGTCCTTGAAAGGGCTGTCAATACCTACTCTGTTCTTCATTTCTCCTCCTATGTTCCTATCCAGTCCAATCAGACTTTCGTCAAAATTACATGAATGCAACCACTATTGCATTCACCAATTAACTCAATATTGGCTACCTGGGATGTCTCAGGGTAGATTCCAATTCACTCAATATGTCAATTTTATTCAGATATATTTCCAAATTTAGACCCTCGGTTTCCCTGACCTCCATCTATAAATGAATTCCCTCCAATTTATTCATTCCTTTAAATGTGCTCTGTCTTCACATTCTTATAATTATCTGTCATTATTTACATACTGATTTTTAAATTGGTGAATTTTGTCTGTCTTCTTCCCTAGAATGCAAATTTAATGAAAACATGAACTATGTTTTACTCACCATTTTATTTTCAGCACCAGGAACAGCTCCTGGCTGTCTAAATAATTGTGAAATGCATTAATAAATGATGTTCTGGGGATAACATCATGGGTTAGTTGATCTGACATTTTCACCACAGGACTCAAATTAGTTCAATTTTAAGTCATTAAAAAGAATTTGTGTGCATTAAAAGTACCCAAACAAACCCATTTAGTTGGTATGAAACCAAGTTAGATTTTCATATCATTTTGGCCATTTCTTCGGAAAACCAAATAACACAAATTGCTATAAAAGTATCTTGGTCATTGGTTTTTAAATTATATGTTCATGAACCATAAGGTTTCAAGAATGTCTACAAATTTCAACAGGAACCTACATATCTGTGGAGACATCTGAAATGAGAGGAACACTGAGTTTTAAGGGCTTAAGGTTCACATTCTTTAACAATGTAACAATCTAGAAAATATCTTTAATGTAAAGTATCAATATGGTACAACAGAACATAGAGGTCATAAGATCCTTGAAATAATGAATGTGGCCTTTCACTAACTGAACACTTTGTCTCTGCCTAGAACGCTGGTGAGTACAGCAGAGAGGGTATAGTTATTGGGTAGTTATAGCCACCCAATTGAACTGAAAATGTTTATTTATTCTTTATTAAATATTTTATTTCCAACTTATTCAGTCAACATTCAAACTCCATTAACTGTCACAGCAGGCATAGTCTAAAAAGAATAAAAGAAAATACGTATTTCTTTTATTTATTTATTTATTTTCTTTATTGGTGATGAACATTTGGCAGGAAAAAAATGAGACTGGTGACAGAGAACTTCTTACCTGGTCACTGCTATGGACTCAGACATTCTCTTCTCATTCCATGTACCCTAAAGCTTTTGCTCATTTCTGTGGATGAGTCCCAGGATTCATTAAAATGATACCAATTGACCTAAATGAAAGTCTTATTAGCCATATGGGCCAGACTTTTGTCAGCTTACATTGAAATCATGCATGTTTTTCAATGGCCTGTTTGGGTTCCAGAATGCCTCTGAAGCACTGCAATGCTGACTTGTGGCTACGTATGTGATATATGTGATGATGGTTAGCCTGTAACACTAGGGTTTCTCAAGGATAATACTTAGCTTACTTGACTGATAAAGATGGGAAATTTAGTAAAAAGAGAATAGAAACACACAGTAAAAAGAATATAAACAGAAATATAGTAAAAAGAGAATAGAACATGAAAAGAGAATAGAATATATTATAAAAATTATTATTATGTATAATATTTTATATATTTTATATTTATATTATTTTATATATTTTATATATTATATATTAAAATTTATTATTATTTCTACTAAAAATAGAAATAATAAAGAGAATAGAATGACATTGGATTTTTAGAAATCATGGAAAATATAAAACAGATTGAAATATGAGAAAAGTATTTTATAATATCCATAATCTAAAGGTAGATATTCACTGTATCCATCTATATATATTCCTATCTATGCTCCAGGTGGAAAGCAGAATGCATAAAAAGGTATAGGTTACTTTTAGGCACCTTTATGTAACACCTCTCTATCTTCTTCCACTCCTGAAGTAGGTAGTCAATCTGACCATACTAGAATTTTTTTAATCATCCATCTCATTCTCTCCCACTACAATATCAACTGCTTTTACCAAAACTCAGGTTGTGCTTACTTAACTATAGACATTTTTTGTTGTCATCATTTTTAGTTAAGTATAAAGGTACATATGATAAAAATTCACTAAGTGTACAATACAATGAGTTTTGGCAAATACCTACATGTAAGTGATGATTATCACCAGAATAAAGATATAGAATGTTTCCAAAAACCAAAAGATTATCTTACCACATTGCAGTCAATCTCTGCCTTTCTGGCCACAGACAACCACTAACCTGCTAGAACTAAGTTTTGTGTCTTCCAGAATTTCACATAAATGAAATCATAAAGTTAGAAATCTTTTGTGTCTGCTTCATTTGGTCAACATAAAAGTACTGAAGTTCATCACTGTGGTTGTGTGTATCAGTTCATTTATCCTGCTGTTTTTATTATTGTATATATTTTTGCTTTTTTTCATTTATAATTATTACAAGTATAAAAGTAATATATATTTATGGGGTACATGTGATATTTTAATACAAGCATACAATGTGCAATGACTAAATCAGGGTAATTAGTGTATCCAGCATCTCAGGAATTTATCATTTCTTTAAGAACGGAGCAATTCTACTCCATTATTTTTAAATATACACTAAATTATCATTTACTATAGTTTCCCTTTTGTGCTTCCAAACACTAGGCTGCATTCCATCTAACTGTATTTTTGTACCAATTAATTATCACCTCTTTATCCCCCCTTCCCACTACCCTTCCCAGCCTCTGGTCACCATCATTCTACTGTCTCCATGAGTTCAATATTCTTACCTCCCACATATTAGTGAAAACATATATTTGTCTTTCTTTGCCTGGCTTATATCAGTTAACATTAGCATCTAGAATGGAAGCTTATGTTACTGATTTTAGACCTTTTCACCTTTCCAACGTAAACTTTTAATACTGTCTCTAATCACTGTTTACTTCTATTCCACAAATAGTTGTTACTAAGACAAATAGTTGTCCACTGTTATGAAAGACAGAGCTACTACAGTCCAGTTATGTTACTGGGGTTGGAAAATATGCTTTGGATTGCTCCAACCATTGGATTGGTAACCCTGCAATCAACATTTTTAAAAAAATCTAGTAGATACTCAATCCAAACAAAAGTTATTTTTCTAACATCCTTCTATAACTCCCCCTTTCATATTCTTATTACCATACTTCTAATGCTTAGATTTTTTTTTTGCAATAACATATGTATCCTTTCTACCAATCTTTCTTCAAACTAAACATATTAATCTTCTATGATAAATTTTAATCATATCAGCTTCCAGCTTGAACATATTTAAGTTCATTTGTTGTGTGTGTGTTTATTTGTCTATATTTAACTCCTAATTAAAGTAAAAACCTCTTAGCTTGGCCTAGCAATCTTCCTACTCCCTGGCTTCAACATTACATTTCCAGCTAGTTTGATTCCATTCCTTTATGCTTACTTTTCATACCAGAGTATATTTCCAGCTAGTTTGATTCCATTCCTTTATGCTTACTTTTCATACCAGAGTACATTTCCAGCTAGTTTGATTCCATTCTTTATGCTTACTTTTCATACCAGAGAAACTGGATGACTCTTCCCTAAGTATAGCACAAAGTCTCACCTCTAAACCTTGGCTCAGGTCATTTTCTCCACCTAAAACAGCCTTCATTTTCAGAGCCTTACCTCCTCCACTTGTCCAGATCACATCCGTATGATCCATCTCAGATACTTATTTTTAATGAAGCCTAAAGGAGATGCAACCTCCTCTTCCTGGATCATTTAATACATTCTTATTTTATCAACTTATTGAGTACTTACTGTCTGTCACTTAATTTTCTAAGTGTTCAGTGCAAATTATTTCATTTGAGCCTTGTAAAGTCCTCATGGGTAACTAGTATTATCATCTCTATGTTACAAATGGAGAAACTAAGGCACAGGAATGTTAAATACTTGTAAGCACCTTGCTGTGTTGCTTTACTTAACATACCCTTACAGTATCATAGATACAGTATAAATTCCCCAAGGGAGAGCCTGTAAAACATTTAGCAAATAACTTGCATACAATGGATATCATTCAGTTAGTATTTATTCCCACTCCTAAAAGCAAAAAGAGTGAAAAATAACTATGAAATGCTCTTCATTTTAAAAAGTTGATATGATTGTGAGAAAATGAATAAAAGCCCAAGAACTGGGAAGTAGGAAGTAAATAATAAGATAGCTTTAGCTGTCTCAACACATTGTCTTATATAATTGTTGTATTAAAACTAAATATTCAAGTAGAATACCTTATGAATATTTGAATTAATTGAGAAGAATTCAGTACTGATATTTATAATGAAAACTGTTTCCAGATAATTGAAGTTTACTCCTGTATTCAATAAAGCATTATTTAAAAATTACTAATTATTGTTGAAAGAGAATTATCAAAACATGATTTTTTCTGTCTTTCAAAACAGAGAACACCAATGTGTAATTTATCGTTCCCTGAATAACATAGTCACTAGAAATATTGATTACTAAACTATGCAGTGATAAGGTCATTTTTTCAGGAGTTAGTAAGATCAATTAAAACATCTGCTTTATAGTTGAGCATGTTGCTTTTTTTCTTTCGTCTTTTCCTCATTAAGAACTATGACAAAGTGTTTTAGGTTTTAGTAACTCCAACCCATGCTGTTAATATTTTGTGATCTCAAAACTAAATTAACTAATTAACCAATGTAGTTTTATGCATAATTTAAAAATATTCTTTGCCATTATAGATGGTTCTAATTCCATTATAATACTACATGAATTTTGTAATATGTTTGCCATGAAGAAATTGTTCTCATTTATTTCTGAGTTAATTTCTGTTTTGACAGCTAGGGTTGAATTCTGTGTAGTGTATTTAGATAAACAGAATAAATTACTATTCATCCAATCTCTTCGTGAAAATTATTTAGTCTATATATTGAAGGCATGGGAATGATAAATTAGAAATCAAAATTAGCATAGTTCTTCATTTTATAATATCAATCTCAAAGTAAGAATGTGGATTATTTGTCTTCTATTAATATATGGGGCAGTGCACTTAATTAAAATGTTTAATAAATGAACAAAACTGCTGAAAGAGTTAAGTATAATCATTAAAGTATATAAAAAATACATTTTATAGCTAAAGTTAAATAAATTACAAATCTGAGTATTATCATCAATAATCACTAGCAAAATGATCACTAAATTTAGAATATGGTTGTACAAACAAGTGCACACACATATTCAACCCTAAATATACACACTCTACATATAACTTCTAGCCATACAGGCTTTGCCCCCATACTTGAGTACACTTCCTCCTAACTTACTCCCCAACTTATTCTAAATTTTTCATAATTTTCAGAATTTGACTATAGCTTAAAAGTATCCAACTTGCATCAAATGTCTTTTTTACTGCTTCTCGTTCAACTATAATATTTTACCTGCTTTATCAAAAATTTAGTAAGACCCCAAAGATCCCAAGCAGTTTGCTGTGAATTAAGAATGACTGATGTGGTCTCTCTTGTATTTCTTTGAATCATTTCTTCTTTTGTGGCAAAATAAAAATACAAAGAAAAGACTAAGCATTATAAGTTGACAGTTATTGAAAAAGAATTAATCCCACCAATAGATCGGTTAGGTTATTCTTAGATCAACACTTTTTCTACCTTCTATAAAGAATCTGGGAGGTGGTTTCTTTTCCTGAGACAGAGTCTTGCTCTGTTGCCCAGGCTGGAGTGCAGTGGCACGATCTCAACTCACTGCAACTTCCACCTCCTGGGTTCAAGCGATTATCCTGCCTCAGCCTCCCAACTAGTTGGTAGCTGAGTAGCCACCACACCTGGCTATTTTTTTGTATTTTTAGTAGAGACACGGTTCCACCATGTTGGCCAGGCTGGTCTCGAACTCCTGACCTCAGGTAATCCACCTGTCTCTGCTTCCCAAAGTGCTGGCATTACCGTGCTCAATAATCCTCAAGGTGTCAGCCACCGTGCTCGGCCTGGGATGTAGTTTCAAATGAAAAGAACAGTGCACTACAATTTATGTCATCCAAATTCCATTTCTGTCTCAGACACCTGCTGTCCATGGAACTTGGAGACTTGTCTGTGTGAGGATATTGATGACCATCATGCCTATGACATAAGATTGGCATAAGACTAAAAATGCTTCCATATTTAGAATAATATTTTGAAAACTGTAACATTCTATGAAATTACAAGATATAACTTTTGTAGACTATCCTCCTTTGTAAGATGTCATGCCATTTCCCACAAAACTCAATTTTAAAGGCATTTATATCAAAGAAAGTCATTTGAGGCAAAAAAAAAAAAAAAAAACCTTCAAAACAATTACATAAACAGTTAAAATTTACATCACATGAATTAAATCACATCTCTTCCTCTATCACATCATTCTACTCCCTTTTCAAAGATGAGAAAATTAAGAAAGAAAAAGGATAAATAACTTGACAACGGCAACAAAACTTGTAAAGTGGTGGTACTCAGGCGACCTGACACAAGAGTTAGCCTTTGTCTTTCTTTGCTAGGCTGCCTTTTTCTCCTTTCCTCCCTTCTCTTCCATCATTACCAAACCACGGGCACCAAAAGAAAAAGTAATAAATATTTGAATAAGTGTATGAAGCATTTGTCTTCCCTTAAGATTAATTCAAGAGTAGTTATAGATAATACCATAAAATTCCTACTACGACTCTAAAAACAAAAGACCAAAAAGCTAAAGTGTGCTATAAGAGTATTTCAGAGTGTGAAGGATCACTTAACACCACTATTAATGGCAGAGGACTCTCTGCCTGAAGCCAATTCTCTTAACAAAAGGGAACACAGAATACTAAGCTAAAGTTCATGAATAACTCTGCTTAAAGGAATCATTAGAACTAGACATATACTTCAGAGGATGTGACCGTGAATACCACGTATAATGATCATCATTCTGCATTAAAATTTAAGGAAAAAAGATAACTTCTGTATACATTTTTTAAGTAGAGATTTTATTTCATACATTGTACCTTCTTTTTAAATAAATGCGCTCCTCTGGTATCATCAAAATAAAAGGAAACGTGAACATTAAAGGGTTATTGTATCAGCACAGTAGTTATTCTCTCCAAACATAAATATTCTTTTATTATTATTATTATTATTATTATACTTTAAGTTTTAGGATACAAATGCAGAAAGTTCAGGTTTGTTACACAGGTATACACATGCCATGGTGGTGTGCTGCACCCATCAATCCACCATCTACATTAGGTATTTCTCCTAAAGTTATCCCTCCCCTAGACCCCACCCCCCAATAGGCCCTGGTGCACGATGTTTCCTTCCCTGTGTCCCTGTGTTCTCAATCTTCAACTCCCACTTATGAGTGAGAACATGCGGTGTTTCGTTTTCTCTTCCTGCGTTAGTTTGCTGAGAATGATGGTTTCCAGCTTCATCCATGTCCCTGCAAAGGACATGTACTCATCCAATTTTATGGCTGCATAGTGTTCCATGGTGTATATGTGCTACATTGTCTTTATCCAGTCTATCATTGATGGCCATTTGGGTTGGTTCCAAGTCTTTGCTATTGTGAACAGTGCTGCAATAAACATATGTGTGCATGTGTCTTCATAGTGGAATGATTTATAATCCCTTGTTATATACCAGTAATGGGATTGTTGCTGGGTCAAATGGTATTTCTGGATCTAGATCCCTGAAGAATTGCCACACTGTGTTCCACAAGGGTTGAACTAATTTACACTCCCACCAACAGTTTAAAAGTGTTCCTGTTTCTCCACATCCTCTCTAGTAAAAGTGTTCCTGTTTCTCCACATCCTCTCTAGCATCTGTTGTTTCCTTTTTTTTTTTTTTTTTTTCTGAGACAGTCTCGCTCTGTTGCCCAGGCTGGAGTGCAGTGGAGCAATCTCGGCTCACTGCAAGCTCTGTCTCGCCAATTCACGCCATTCTCCTGCCTCAGTCTCCCAAGTAGCTGGGACTACAGGTGCCCACCATCACGCCCGGCTAATTTTTTGTATTTTTAGTAGAGATGGGGTTTCACCGTGTTAGCCAGGATGGTCTTGATCTCCTGACCTCATGATCCACCGCCTCAGCTTCCCAAAGTGTGTTTCCTAACTTTTTAATGATCGGCATTCTAACTGGCGTGAGATGGTATCTCACTGTGGTTTTGATTTGCATTTCTCTAATGACCAGTGATGATGAGCTCTTTTTCGTATGTTTGTCGGCTGCATAAATGTCTTCTTTTAAGATATGTCTGTTCATATCCTTCACCCACTTTGATGGGGTTGTTTTTTTCTTTTAAATTTGTTAAGTTATTTGTAGATTCTGGATATTAGCCCTTTATCAGATGGATAGATGGCAAAATTTTTCTCCAGTTCTGTAGGTTGCCTGTTCACTCTGATGATAGTTTCTTTTGCTATGTAGAACCTCTTTAGTTTAATTAGATTCCATTTGTCAATTTTGTCCTTTGTTGCCATTGCTTTTGGTGTCTTAGTTATGAAGGCTTTGCCCATGCCTATGTCCTGAATGGTATGGCCTAAGTTTTCTTCTATGGTTTTTAAACACTATTCCTTCTTCTATTAACTGACTTTCCCTGAAACATCAAATGCTTTTCTGATTGACATTGTATTAGAATGGCAGGATAAAGTTTATAATAAGAATAAAATGAAATAAATTTTGCATATGCCAACTTATTTATAAAACATATTAATCATCTAAATCATCAGTTATTTGTAGACTAGATAGTAAATATACCTTAGGAACAGAGAAGGAAACAACATATGTAGGAAATATCAGTAGACCTTGTTTTTACATGTACATTCCCTTGTACTGAAGTAAAATAAAATTCATAACACTCAATCTAAGTAACTTGTTTTATATAAATGTTATTTATTTCTTAATTATTTAACTCTCTTCTTTTGCTCTTGCTGCTTGTGAGAACTAACCTTTGCAGAGCGTGAATTAAATCTATATAGGGCAATAATTTTTATTTAGGCTTAGATAAAATTTCTAGCACCACAGAAATTTTGAATAAGTTCAAAATTCATCATGAGACCAGATAAGAGAGGTATTATTTAAAATTTGCATGTAGTTTTTTCCTAAATATTTTCAAGATGACAGACATTAACAAAATCATACATTTTTACTCTACCATCCTGTGATGCAGAGAAAATATACATATCTATGTGACTTTTTAAAAATAAGGGACATTATTTCAGTAGGGTTAAATACACAGTTATGTAGATTATTACATTAAGGATACACATACATAGTAACAATTAACCCCTTCTCAGGGGTAGACTACTTTCCCTTATGATACGGGGGACTAGGAATGATTCAGTGAATTTCTTCCATAGATAGAAGTTAGCAGTAATACAAAACTTAAATGTCCTTTATATTTCAATAAAATATTGTATTCATAAAGAGGAATATATGAAAAATATAAATTATAAATGTAATATAATGAAAAGTCAGATTATCCGGATTGTTTTATATACACCATCCAAATTCTCTAAGAAACTATAAAATTATTTGCTTTATATACTCCTGGCTTCAAATAAAACACAAAAGAAGTTAAGAAGAGCCTTGTTCCCTGTTGTGCTTTACACACTTAGTACATATGGTTTGCTTTCCATCAGTGCCATCCAGGGTAAATAATACAGTCATCTTTCATGGATGTTTTCATAAAATTGCTAAGGAAAACTTAGACACAGCCAAAAAAAAAAAAATCCAAGCTGCCAGAAGGAAAACAACAATTATACTAATGGATGATTTTAATTATCACTACATCCACTGGAAGTCTAGAGAAGTAAACTAAGGAACAAGTGTATTCTTATTAAACGAACAGAGAATTCTTTTTCAAACGACCAGGAGCATCGAGAAAGCAGAATGAAAAGGCAATCTTTATATTCAATTCATTAAAGTGAAAATAGAGAAATCCTGAAGAGATGCTTTCTAAAAGGGGATCATAAAAATTTAGTATCTGAAGGCTTTTAATTTTAAAAAATACACCAAATCAATGCACAGCCAACAATTCTTTAAATTTCAGATTAACAGGAATTAAATATCTCTTGAAAATGCAATCTACAAAGGCTCTTCTGTGCCTTATTTCATTTACTTATGTTTATATTTCTTTCTTCATGGCTTTTTTCCATTTGATTCCCAATATTTCTTCTCCAGTTTTCTCAAATGCTCTTTTCCTCTCCCCTTCCATCAAAGTCCATTATTATCTCTTATTTTCTATCTCAAAGTAGAATTTCCCTGAGAGCCATCATTAAAAGTCTTCATATATGTCATTATGTTCACCTAATCTCAAGCAAAGTAAGATTTTTTTTTCTCCCTTGATCGTACTCACTTCAAGTTTTTCATTGACATATTTCATCTGCCATTAAAATAGCTCTCAGGTTCATTTACCACATTCATTTTAAAGATCATTATTTTACAGGGGAGGCTATAAAATCAGTTTTCCTTGGAATAATTAAGACTGGAAGAGCTGTCTTCTTGTCAGAACTGGTTTAGGTAAAAATTGCCTTAAAGTATGGAAAATATACTAGACATGTTAAGAAGTCTTTCTAAGCCATACAGTATATAATAAGACAATATTCATTATTTAGGCCATTGTTTAACATGTTCTTCTCTACAAAAGAACACTCACTCAATAATACAATAGAGCCTTCAGTGTTGAGATGGAAGGGTCAGAAATGAACTAGACACTTTTAAAACATGAAATACTGGCGGAGCAAGATGGCCGAATAGGAACAGCTCCAGTCTCCAACTCCCAGCGCGAGCGACACAGAAGACCGGGGATTTCTGCATTTTCAACTGAGGTACTGGGTTCATCTCACTGGGGAGTGCCAGACAATCCCTGCTGGTCAGCTGCTGCAGCCCGACCAGCGAGAGCTGAAGCAGGGCCAGGCATCGCCTCACCTGGGAAGCGCAAGGGGAAAGGGAATCCCTTTTCCTAGCCTGGGGAACTGAGACAAACAGCACCTGGAAAATCAGGTAACTCCCACCCCAATACTGCGCTTTAAGCAAACAGGCACACCAGGAGATTATATCCCACACCTGGCCGGGAGGGTCCCACGCCCACGGAGCCTCCCTCATTGCTAGCACAGCAGTCTGCTATCTCGCGGCAAGGCAGCCGCGAGGCTGGGGGAGGGGCGCCCACCATTGCTGAGGCTTAAGTAGGTAAACAAAGGGGCTGGGAAGCTCGAACTGGGTGGAGCTCACAGCAGCTCAAGGAAACCTGCCTGTCTCTGTAGACTCCACCTCTGGGGACAGGGCACAGTAAACAACAAAAGCAGGAGAAACCTCTGCAGACGCAAACGACTCTGTCTGACAGCTTTGAAGAGAGCAGTGGATCTCCCAACAAGGAGGTTGAGATCTGAGAAGGGACAGACTGCCTGCTCAAGTGGGTGTTCAGCAATATTCTATCTTCTGCAGCCTCTGCTGCTGATACCCAGGCAAACAGGGTCTGGAGTGGACCTCAAGCAATCTCCAACAAACCTACAGCTGAGGGTCCTGACTGTTAGAAGGAAAACTATCAAACAGGAAGGACACCTACACCAAAACCCCATCAGTACGTCACCATCATCATCAAAGACCAGAGGCAGATAAAACCACAAAGATGGGGAAAAAGCAGGGCAGAAAAGCTGGAAATTCAAAAAATAAGAGCGCATCTCCCCCGGCAAAGGAGCGCAGCTCATCGCCAGCAACGGATCAAAGCTTGACACAGAATGACTTTGACGAGATGAGATAAGAAGGCTTCAGTCCATCAAACTTCTCAGAGCTAAAGGAGGAATTACGTACCCAGCACAAATAAACTAAAAATCTTGAAAAAAAAGTGGAAGAATTGATGGCTAGAGTAATTAATGCAGAGAAGGTCATAAACGAAATGAAAGAGATGAAAACCATGACACGAGAAATACATGACAAATGCACAAGCTTCAGTAACCGACTCGATCAACTGGAAGAAAGAGTATCAGCGATTGAGGATCAAATGAACGAAATGAAGCGAGAAGAGAAACCAAAAGAAAAAAGAAGAAACAGAAATGAACAAAGCCTGCAAGAAGTATGGGATTATGTAAAAAGACCAAATCTATGTCTGATTGGGGTGCCTGAAAGTGAGGGGGAAAATGGAACCAAGTTGGAAAACACTCTTCAGGATATCATCCAGGAGAACTTCCCCAACCTAGTAGGGCAGGCCAACATTCAAATCCAGGAAATACAGAGAACGCCACAAAGATACTCCTCGAGAAGAGCAACTCCAAGACACATAATTGCCAGATTCACCAAAGTTGAAATGAAGGAAAAAATCTTAAGGGCAGCCAGAGAGAAAGGTCGGGTTACCCACAAAGGGAAGCCCATCAGACTAACAGCAGATCTCTCGGCAGAAACTCTACAAGCCAGAATAGAGTGGGGGCCGATATTCAACATTCTTAAAGAAAAGAATTTTCAACCCAGAATTTCATATCCAGCCAAACTAAGTTTCATAAGTGAAGGAGAAATAAAATCCTTTACAGATAAGCAAATGCTTAGAGATTTTGTCACCACTAGGCCTGCCCTACAAGAGATCCTGAAAGAAGCACTAAACATGGAAAGGAACAACCGGTACCAACCATTGCAAAAACATGCCAAAATGTAAAGACCATCGATGCTAGGAAGAAACTGCATCAACTAACAAGCAAAATAACCAGTTAATATCATAATGGCAGGATCAAGTTCACACATAACAATATTAACCTTTAATGTAAATGGACTAAATGCTCCAATTAAGAGACACAGACTGGCAAACTGGATAAAGAGTCAAGACCCATCAGTCTGCTGTATTCAGGAGACCCATCTCACATGCAGAGACATACATAGGCTCAAAATAAAGGGATGGAGGAAGATTTACCAAGCAAATGGAGAACAAAAAAAAGCAGGGTTTGCAATCCTAGTCTCTGATAAAACAGACTTTAAACCATCAAAGATCAAAACAGACAAAGAAGGCCATTACATAATGGTAAAAGGATCAATTCAACAGGAAGAGCTAACTATCCTAAATATATATGTACTCAATACAGGAGCACCCAGATTCATAAAGCAAGTCCTTACAGACTTACAAAGAGACTTAGACTCCCATACAACAATAAATGGAGACTTCAACACTCCACTGTCAACATTAGACAGATCAACGAGACAGAAAGTTAACAAGGATATCCAGGAATTGAACTCATCTCTGCAGCAAGCAGACCTAATAGACATCTATAGAACTCTCCACCCCAAATCAACAGAATATACATTCTTCTCAGTACCACATCGCACTTATTCCAAAATTGACCACATAATTGGAAGTAAAGCACTCGTCAGCAAACGTACAAGAACAGAAATTATAACAAACTGTCTCTCAGACCACAGTGCAATCAAACTAGAACTCAGGACAAAGAAACTCAATCAAAACCGCTCAACTACATGGAAACTGAATAACCTGCTCCTGAATGACTACTGGGTACATAACAAAATGAAGGCAGAAATAAAGATGTTCTTTGAAACCAATGAGAACAAAGATACAACATACCAGAATCTCTGGGACACATTTAAAGCAGTGTGTAGAGGGAAATTTATAGCACTAAATGCCCACAAGAGAAAGAAGGAAAGATCTAAAATTGACACTCTAACATCACAATTAAAAGAACTAGAGAAGCAAGAGCAAACACATTAAAAAGCTAGCAGAAGGCAAGAAATAACTAAGATCAGAGCAGAACTGAAGGAGATAGAGACACAAAAAACCCTCCAAAAAATCAATGAATCCAGGAGTTGGTTTTTTGAAAAGATCAACAAAATTGACAGACCGCTAGCAAGACTAATAAAGAAGAAAAGAGAGAAGAATCAAATAGACGCAATAAAAAATGATAAAGGGGATATCACCACCGATCCCACAGAAATACAAACTACCATCAGAGAATACTATAAACACCTCTACGCAAATGAACTAGAAAATCTAGAAGAAATGGATAATTTCCTGGACACTTACACTCTTCCAAGACTAAACCAGGAAGAAGTTGAATCCATGAATAGACCAATAGCAGGCTCTGAAATTGAGTCAATAATTAATAGCCTACCAACGAAAAAAAGTCCAGGGCCAGATGGATTCACAGCTGAATTCTACCAGAGGTACAAGGAGGAGCTGGTACCATTCCTTCTGAAACTATTCCAATCAATAGAAAAAGAGGGAATCCTCCCTAACTCATTTTATGAGGCCAACATCATCCTGATACCAAAGCCTGGCAGAGACACAACAAAAAAAGAGAATTTTAGACCAATATCCCTGATGAACATCGATGCAAAAATCCTCAATAAAATTTGATGTGCGGATTCAGCAGCACATCAAAAAGCTTATCCACCATAATCAAGTGGGCTTCATCCCTGGGATGCAAGGCTGGTTCAACATTCGCAAATCAATAAACATAATCCAGCATATAAACAGAACCAAAGACAAGAACCACATGATTATCTCAATAGATGCAGAAAAGGCTTTTGACAAAATTCAACAGCCTTTCATGCTAAAAATGCTCAATAAATTCGGTATTGATGGAACGTACCTCAAAATAATAAGAGCTATTTATGCAAACCCACAGCCAATATCATACTCAATGGGCAAAAACTGGAAAAATTCCCTTTGAAAACTGGCACAAGACAAGGATGCCCTCTCTCACCACTCCTATTCAACATAGTGTTGGAAGTTCTGGCTAGGGCAATCAGGCAAGAGAAAGAAATCAATTCAATTAGGAAAAGAAGAAGTCAAATTGTCCCTCTTTGCAGATGACATGATTGTATATTTAGAAAACCCCATTGTCTCAGCCCAAAATCTCCTTAAGCTGATAAGCAACTTCAGAAAAGTCTCAGGATACAAAATTAATGTGCAAAAATCACAAGCATTCGTATACACCAGTAACAGACAAACAGAGAGCCAAATCATGAATGAACTTCCATTCACAATTGCTTCAAAGAGAATAAAATACCTAGGAATCCAACTTACAAGGGATGTAAAGGACCTCTTCAAGGAGAACTACAAACCACTGCTCAGTGAAATAAAAGAGGACACAAACAAATGGAAGAACATACCATGCTCAGGGATAGGAAGAATCAATATCGTGAAAATGGCCATACTGCCCAAGGTTATTTATGGATTCAATGTCATCCCGATCAACCTACCAATGAGTTTCTTCACAGAATTGGAAAAAACTGCTTTAAAGTTCATATGGAACCAAAAAAGAGCCTGCATCTCCAAGACAATCCTAAGTCAAAAGAACAAAGCTGGAGGCATCACGCTACCTGACTTCAAACTATACTACAAGGCTACAGTAACCAAAACAGCATGGTACTGGTACCAAAACAGAGATATAGACCAATGGAACAGAACAGAGTCCTCAGAAATAATACCACACATCTACAGCCATCTGATCTTTGACAAACCTGAGAGAAAAAAGAAATGGGGAAAGGATTCCCTGTTCAATAAATGGTGCTGGGAAAATTGGCTAGCCATAAGCAGAAAGCTGAAACTGGATCCTTTCCTTACTCCTTATATGAAAATTAATTCAAGATGGATTAGAGACTTAAATGTTAGACCTAATACCATAAAAACCCTAGAGGAAAACCTAGGTTGTACCATTCAGGACATAGGCATGGGCAAAGACTTCATGTGTAAAACACCAAAAGCAATGGCAGCAAAAGCCAAAATTGACAAATGGGATCTCATTAAACTAAAGAGCTTCTGCACAGCAAAAGAAACTACCATCAGAGTGAACAGGCAACCTACAGAATGGGAGAAAATTTTTGCAATCTACTCATCTGACAAAGGGCTAATATCCAGAACCTACAAAGAACTCAAACAAATTTACAAGAAAAAAACAAACAACCCCATCAAAAAGTGGGCAAAGGATATGAACAGACATTTCTCTAAAGAAGACATTCATACAGCCAACAGACACATGAAAAAATGCTCATCATCACTGGTCATCAGAGAAATGCAAATCAAAACCACAATGAGATACTATCTCACACCAGTTAGAATGGCAATCATTAAAAAGTCAGGAAACAACAGGTGCTGGAGAGGATGTGGAGAAATAGGAACACTTTTAAACTGTTGGTGGGACTGTAAACTAGTTCAACCATTATGGAAAACAGTATGGCGATTCCTCAAAGATCTAGAACTAGATGTACCATATAACCCAGCCATCCCATTACTGGGTATATACCCAAAGGATTATAAATCATGCTGCTATAAAGACACACGCACACGTATGTTTTTTGCAGTACTATTCACAATAGCAAAGACTTGGAATCAACCCAAATGTCCATCAGTGACAGACTGGGAAAATGTGGCACATATACACCATAGAATACTATGCAGCCATAAAAAAGGATGAGTTTGTGTCCTTTGTAGGGACATGGATGCAGCTGGAAACCATCATTCTTAGCAAACTATCACAAGAACAGAAAACCAAACACCGCATGTTCTCACTCATAGGTGGGAACTGAACAATGAGATCACTTGGACTTGGGAAGGGGAACATCACACACCGGGGCCTATCATGGGGAGGGGGGAGGGGGGAGGGATTGCATTGGGAGCTATACCTGATGTAAATGACGAGTTGATGGGTGCTGACGAGTTGATGGGTGGAGCACAGCAACATGGCACAAGTATACATATGTAACAAACCTGCACGTTATGCACATGTACCCTAGAACTTAAAGTATAATAATAATAAAAATAAATAAATAAAAATTAAAAATAAAAATAAAAACATGAAATACTTAGTAGTAATGCCTCAGTTTCTTCTTGAACAGGAGTAGATTTGTGAAACTCTTAAAAAGTAGGAAACATTTCTGCTGTTAGTCACTTTGAACTAGTTTTCTAAACAATAATAATTTTTAAATACTCAAGGTGATATGTAATCTGCATTGCTGAAATGGTATGGTAGGTCCCTTTGAGCCATTGTAGGAAAAACACAATTATACTAGATTTTGCCAATTTTTAATGATTTAATGAGAAAAAGATTGATCTCTATGAGAGATAATCTTGAAATAATAGGATATTAATGAATATTAAAAGCTAAATAATACATTAAATCACCAAGTGGTTGTAGAAAGCTTTCTTTGTGTCTGATGTAGTTCTAAGTGCCATAAACATGCATAAGTATAATACTGGCCTTGCTATTGAGTACCTTATAGTCAGAAAACCAGAAGTAACTATTATCCAAAGCAATAACTGTTAAGTGTCATAAGAAAGTGAAAATCTCAGAGCCCCACAAATCTCAGAAAGAAAAAGGGTCATTTTAGGCTCTTTACATTTAATCAGGAATCAGGGGATATGCTGTTAGTTGACTTTAATGGATTGGTAGCATTTCAACAAATGATGAAGGGAGAGGAGATAAAAAATTCCAGGCAGCAGAAATATAAATAGAGGTGAATGTACAGAAATAGAAAAGCCAAAGACAGGATAGAAAAGTTCTGAGCAGACTTTGGCTAAAATGCCAGCCACATGTAGGTGAATCAATGTAAGTGCTGACAGGTTGTCTGAGAACAAATTTTGGTTGATTTTAGGTGCAAAGTTAAGAATTTAGAACTTTATTTCTTAGGCAGATGAGAAGCATAAAGAGAATATGCATTATTTTATTTTAATCACAACCTCAACTTTTATGAGTTTTCTGGTAATACTTCAACTTGGGTATTTTAATGTCTTTACTATAAAATGAAGCATGTGTCTAAAAATCACAAAGATAGTAACCAGTATTTGTTCCAAATCCATAGTATTTATATAAAACAATAAAGAATGGCTCCTATAATAATATAAGCAGGGTAGCATTTGTGGAAGATCAAATAGTGTTGTAGAATGTAGGGCAAAACAGTGAAGGAAATGACTCAAGTGAGGACATCATGAAGTGATTATAAACATAGTCTAGGTGAGCTGAAATAGAAACCAGGGGTAATTGTGGTAAGAACATAATGGAAAACAAATATTTCAAATGATACTACAGAAAATCTACTCAGCTTCTTTATGAATTATAAAGAGGATACTAGTATAACTTCAAGTGGCTAGTTTCTTCTGTGTGAAAGGTAATTTTTTTTACAAAATCTCATTAAAAAGTTAACGTATTTAGGACTAAAAAAATTTAATAGCAGATATTTAAATACTAAGAAATAGCTCAGTGATTCCAAATATAATTTTTAAATACTCAAAATGTTATAAAATATATTTATAATATTTAATCCATCTGCTTTATGTTTTTTCTTTTTATAATGTGGGTTAAAACAGGCTAGTAAAATTAGGGCCAAAATAAGCATGTTGTTATATGTTGTTATATGGCTTTAAATTATTTTTTAAATTGATATTTTCAATTCATTTATATTGGAAAGGAGGTTGTGTGCAAGATGGTAATTTAACCAAGGAGCTGGAGGAATTAAAAATAAATTTTGTTTTCAAATCAATAGAAAGCATCATTAATTATAAGTACGTTTTTGATCCCTGTCACTGTGGCATCAAATCACAGAATTATTAGAAGAAAATCAGTAAAAGCAACTGAAACTCCTATGACTTTTTTATTCCATTGTAAGCCATATCAAAGCTTTAGAACTAAGAGAAATGCTTCCAACTTATTTATTCTAAGTTAAAGAAGGCATTTAAAAATGTATCTTTGATGTATTCCTACAAATTGTAATACTGGGACTAGAACTTCTCTCTCAGGGTAAGGATCAGGAGGAGCTCAGGCATCTAACTGAAAACTCTGCCTCCAGCATCAAACAGTGAATGCAGTTCACTGCAAGCCAACAAAGACAAGGATCAGACTTGAGTAAAATGAAATGATGTAAGAAGGACCAAGAAAGAGAGGGGAGATGTCAGAAAACAGAATTTCTCCTCTAAGCACATTTGTAATTTTGCACCAATTTGTGAGTAATCCTTTATGTGTTCAAAACAACATACTGGTTCTATTCAAATTAAGCAACATGCAAGTGTTGCTGCCAGGGATCTCTATCCTAAATAAAAGACTCCTAGTATACACACAGTAGTCACTTTTATTGCTTTCATGTAGACTAATCAGCTAGCTAAACATTCATATCTCCACTTAAATCAATAACCACATTTATGTCTTGGTATCAATAACATGGGGGTTGGTTGAAGGACAAATTTTGTCCAATTGTGGACAAAAAACCATTTGTGGTGCTTGAAAAATTAAATGTTCTTATGTAAAAGAAAAATTAAACATAGATCTTACAACTTTAACCAAAAAATCAACTAAAAATGGATCATGGATCTAAATATAAAACACAAAACTATAAAATTCCTATAATAAAGGAAAAAAATATATGATCTTGGATTTGGCAGTCACTTTTTAGATACAACATGAAAAACACTATCCATAAAAGAAAAATTTGATGTTAGTCATTAAAATTAAAAACTTCTGTTCATCAAAAGACAATGTTAAGACAATGAAAATGCAAGTCATATACTGGGGAATATGTTTGCAAAACACATATCTGATAAAGGACTTGTATCCAAAATACAAAGAACTCTTAAAATACAACAGTAGGAAAAGAATAAAAAAATCTAATTTTTAAAAAGTTACAATATTTGAATAGATACCACACACACAAATATTACAGATGGCAAATAAGCAGATGAAAAGTGGCTCAATGTGATATGTCATTAGGGAACTGCAAATTAAAACAATGAGCTACTACTGCACACCTATCAGAATGGCTAAAATCCAAAACAGTGGCAAAACCTGAGAGTAAGAAAATGGCGCAATGGGAACTCTCATTCTTGATGAAAATAGAAAATTGCACAGCCCTTTGGAAAACAGTCTGACAGTTTCTTGCAAAACTAAACATAGTCTTATCATATGATCCATAAATTGTACTTTATCCAAATGATTTGAAAACTTATACCCATACAAAAACCTGAACACAAATGTCTAGCAATCATAGTCATAATTTCCAAAACTTGAGAGGAATCAAGATGTTCTTTAATAGATAAACAGACCTATAAGCTGTGGCTTGGAATTATTCAGCAATAAAAAGAAATAAGCTATCAAGCCAAGAAATGACATGGAGGGAACTTAAATACATATTTCTAAGTAAAAGAAGCCAGTATAAAAAGGCTACATGCATGTGATTCAAAATATATAATATTCTGGGAAAAGCAAAACTGTAAAGCCAGTAAAAAAAAAAGTAAATGGCTCCCCGGGGTAAGGCAGGGAGTGAGGGAAGGAGGAGAGATTAACAAGAGGAGCACAGGATACTTTTAGAGCTATACAACTACTCTGTATGAAACTGTAATGGTAGATACATGACATTGTACACTTCCAAAAACTGTAGAATGTACAATACAAAGAGTAAACCCTATAATAAACTATGGACTATACGTAATAATAGTGTTAATATTGGTTAATCAGTTATAACAAATGTACCACACTAATTCAAAATATAACAGGGAAAACTGTGCAGGGAGAGTGGTGGGCATATGGGAGCTCCCTGTTTCTGCAAAATGTTTCTGTAAACCTATATGTTTTCTAAAAAATAAAGTCTATTAATACTTTTTGACAAAAAAAAAAAATTGTGAACTAAACAGTTCTTGAAAAAAACAGAACTATGCTTAAGAACATTAAGGAAAAAATGTCTTTATAATGTTAATCGTGTCTAGTTCCACAAAAATAATCAAACTGTACTTGAATTAAAAGGATGATTTCAATAAAAGGGTATGTTATATTAATCATTGAAATGTTTTAAGATTCTTTAGCTATTTTAGATGAATTCATAAAAATGAATGCACCAAATGGAACATGGAAATGTTGAGAACAATGACATTGAGTAAAAAAACAAGATAAATGAAAACAGTCAAAAGGTATCACCTGTAACCTTTTATAAAGGCAAAAAATAATAATCTTAACAAAATAAATCTACCCAGTCTTGGCAACAGTGTGGGATAGAGGACAGTATCACCCAAACTGATAAAGATTAAATTGTTCCAAACTTTTTGGAGGGCAGATAATTCTGTATTGAAATTTTAAATGTGTAAACCACATGACCCAGAAATCTCATCTAGAAATTTATCCTCAGGAGATAATCAGTCATGGGCAAAAAAGATTTATGTACAAGAAGATACATTCAAGTCTTGTATAATTGGAAAAATTGGAAGTAACACACATGTCCATCAAAGAGGAAACTATTAAATAAATCATGGCCACACATTACAGTGGATTACTATGCAATCATCAAAATGGAGCTGCTATACATTTCTTTGACAAAAAACACCTTGATTACAAATCCAGTTTGTAAAGGAGGTTGTAAAATTACAATATGACATGATTTATATAAAATTATATATAGGTTGTTGGCATATTTACATTTGTATGTGTTTCTCTGTTTTTGTTGGGTGCAAAGATAGTTTGCTTTTACTTTTATACTTTACTTTTTAAGAATGTAGACCTAGAAAAAAAAAATCATTAAAACAAGCAGGCAAGCAAACAAACAAGACACGGAGGCTTATATGTGGGGACCTCCATGAAGGAGACTCAAATGGTTTGGCTCTGTGTCTTCACCCAAATCTCATGTTAACTTGAGATTCCCATTGTTGGGGAGGGACCTGATGGGAGGTGACTTGGTCATGGGGGTGTATTTCCTTATTTCTATTCTCGTGATAAGGACTGAGTTCTCACAAGATCTGATGCTTTAAAAGTGTGTGGCACTTCTCCCTTCACTCTATTTTCTGCTGCCATGTGAAGAGGTGCTTGCTTCCTCTTCGTCTTCTGCTATGATTGTAAGTGTCCTGAGGCCTCCCAGCCAGGCTTTCTACTAAGCCTGCAGAACCGTGAGTCAATTAAATCTCTTTTCTTCATAAGTTACTCAATCGCAGGGAGTTTTTCATTTATATCAGTGTGAGAATGAACTAATACAGAGACGTAGCCATGTGGATTACCCTACTTCATCAAATTATCATCATCAGCAGCAGTAGCATCAATGTTGTAGCCACAGTTCCTTGCAGTAGGATTTGGAATTACAAATATCATTACCCATTTCTGGAAACTTCATTAAGCAACACAGTCTTCCACTTACTACCCTTCTATTATTTGTATAGTCCTAGAAATCTCTAACCATATGGCAGGTGTACACTCTCCTCCCTCCAATTATTTCTTCATCTACTTAGAAAACTTTAATGAGTCCCCATTGCTGTTATAGCAAAGATGAAATGTTTTAAGACCCTGCATGAGTGGCTGATAGACATCCTCTCCAACCTCACAGTAAGCCACATTCTTTGCTGCAATCCAGTCACAGTAGTCTTCCTTCAGTCCCTCATACTTGCTGGGCTCCCTCCTTCTACAAGCTCTTCACATAGTCTGTTCCTTCTTCCTTTTCCTCTTCCCCTTCCCCTAGTTAACTCTGCTTATCCTCTACATCTTACCTCAGGCATAGTGTCCTCAGGAGAACCCTTTTTGACCTCCCTCACTAGTAGAAATCCCCCATTATGGAATCACATATCATCATGTATTACTCCTTTTTTTTTTTTGCTCTTATTATGGTTTCAATTTATGATAAATTTGATTAATATCTGTCTCCCATACTTCAGAATAAACCCCAATAGTACAAAGAGAATATCTAGTTTTGCTTACCATTGCACTACAAGGACACAGCCTGATACACAGAAGGAATTCAATAAATTATTCATTTAATGAATACATGAATCAATCAACCAACCAATCAATCAGTCAATCTCGAAGATAACAGAACTCTTACATCCTCCATTATTGGACCCAGTTTAGCACAGGAGGCTGTGATGTTTACATTTTACATTACAACAAGAAATTATGTATATACAATCATGGACAGAAGTATTTTCAAATACCAGCAAAATTAGAGTAAAAGGTATTTCCTCTTAGTACTAAACATTATGTTGGCCCCAACACACTTGAAATTAGAATTAATGCCACTATTGATTCAATTAACTAAATGTGTCATTGTTGAATACCTCTAAGACAGCTATAGAAAAAAATGACGATGGTGTTTCTTTTGCTGACTTTCAGTCTGATGATCGAGGCAGATGCCTTTTCAAATCTTTCCAGCTATTGAATGTATAAAATATAGCAAGTGACACTATAGAAACCATCACTCATCAAAGATATTCATGATTTGATATAATATTTAAAGCTTTCGTTGTAGGTTGCTATCTTAAATGATGATAGGACAAAAAAAAAAAAAGAATCCACAGAGTAAAAAAAAAAAAAAAATTTTTTTCTTCAAAAAATCTTTTGGTTGCTTTATCAAGATGTCAAGAAGCTGAAGGCCTCTGACATGGACAGTCATGCCCTGCCAGTGAGATTAAGGATAAAATCAAGATTTTCACAGACAACATATATGTCTGGTTTATATTGGTCTTAAAAGCAAATTGGGATGGCCATGTTGGCTCACGCCCGTAATCTCAGCACTTTGAGAGGCTGAGGTGGGCGGATCACCTGAGGTGGGCGGATCACCTGAGGTCAGAAGTTTGAGACCAGCACGGCCAACATGGTGAAACCCTGTCTCTACTAAAAATACAAAATTAGCCAGGCATGGTGGCACATGCCTGTAGTCCCAGCTACTTGGGAGGCTGAGGCAGGAGAAATGCTTAAACTCAAAGGGTGAAGGTTGCAGTGAGTCCAGACTGCACCACTGTACTCCAGCCCAGGCGACTGAGGAAGATTCCTTCTCAAAAAAAAAAGAAAAAAAAAAAAAAAAGCAAATCGAATTCTGCATGAGCCATATACTGGAATTCAGCCAATTACCACTGAAACTCAATGACACTAATAGTTTGGGGTGAGATTACGTGGAGGACCACATTTGAGTGTATGAAGAACCCTTACAAATACGGATAAAATTAGCTATGCTTTAGATCCCCTGACTGTTGGAATTAGTCAGTAGCAGAAAGATAAATATGGATTTTGGCACCCAGAACTGGAACAGGTTTTTTGAGGAGAAAAGCTGTTATGTAAACTATAAGTAAAAAAGTAAGCCCAGAGACAACAAACAATAAGCCCTATTGATTCATCTTTGTCCAACAGTATTTTCAAAATCACTTGCCTCAGAGAAAGCAATCTCAATTCGGGTTATAGTTAAATATGAAGGGCAATGATGACATTTGAGAAAGGATTAAAATTCCTATAATCATTAAGAAAATACACTTCCTAGAAATCTTACCTTTTGGCACATTTCAGTATCTGCACTGAGCTGCTTCTGCCTTGATTTTACACTTGAATGGACTTCAGTGAGTCATCAGTATAGCCACTGCTCAGTTATTTCTGTCCTCTTTTGGCAGTTACATGTAAGCTGGTTGGCCACCAGCAACTCTACTCAAGTATTCATAGTAGCCGAATGCCCAGTGGTATAAGGAAGATGTGGAATGAGAAAGTTCCTTTCTGGTTAAGGGGAAAAAGTCAGAGTACTTACTAGGATGAAAGAGCTTTACACTGGAATGAGAATGGATTAAAGAAGGAGGGGAATTCACTTGGCACAGTCTTCTGTAATTGATTGGACAGAGATTATTTAAATTCCTTTGATATGGTTTGTACTTCTAATTAGGTCATGTTTAGGGTTCTAGAAAACAATTCCCAAAGAAAAAATGTCTGCCTTCTACATAGAAGAGTTAATTGCCACTTCAATATACACTCCATTGTTCAAAACCAGCTAAGAGTATGTTCAAAAGAAAAGACCCATTCCAACCTGTCAGCAGGATTCACACATTTTATATGAAGGAGTTTGCAAATTACAGAGCACTTAACATGCCAGGTCTTCTGACTTTTGCTAAACTTACTTGATAACCACTTATAAAATAAAAGGGATTGGTGTAGCACGGTGGCTCATGCCTGTAATCACAGCACTTTGGGAGGCCAAGGTGGGTGGATCTCCTGAGCCCAGGAGTTCATGAACAGCCTGGGCTACGTGGCAAAACCCTGCCTTTACAAAAATTAGCCAGGCATGGTGGCACATACTTGTAGACCCAGTGACCAGAGAGGCTGAAGTGGGAGAGTCACCCTCAGCCAGGGCAGTTGTGGTTGCAGTAAGCCAAGGTTGCACCATTGCACCCACAAGCCTGGGCAACGGAGAGACAGTCTGTCTCAAAAAATAAAAATTTAAAAAAGGCATAAGAAGCTACCGTAATCGATGGATACAACTGCTTTCACTGGCATTTATTTTCTGAGCACTTACAGTTTTGTTTTTTTCTAATAAACAATATCATACTTATTGGCTAGAATTTTACTGTAATTTACATAAATTCTTGACACACTTTTTGAATTAAAAAATAGCTACCTATTTCAAATGCTGAAGAAAATAAAGATGGATGAGAACTAACATCTTCTGACATTGCAATTCTGTTTCTGTCATCTTAGATATCATGGTTGAGTTCTCTTTCACCTGCAAACTTCACATCAGTCTGGTTTTTTTTAAGCAAAAACTTCCCAGAAATCCAGTACTAGACTTCAACTTAAATTCCACAGGCCATAATTGAGTTACATTGCTTAGTCTAGTTAAAAGAAAAGTGCTAAAAGTATTTCTTTTCCAGACTCAATTCCTAGAAGTGGCAAGGGAGAAGGAGGTAGAAATGAATGGTGAATTAGCCTAACAGTACTGGCCCCTATATTAGTCAGGGTTCTCCAAAGAAACAGAACCAATAGAAGATACTGTAAACTGACATATAGAAAGACATTTATTGCAAAGAATTAGCTCATATGATATGGAAGCCATGAAGCCCCACAATTTGCTGTCTGCAAGCTGAAAGGTGAGGAAAGGCAGTGGTGAAATTCAGACTGATCGCCTGAGAACCAGGGAGGTCAATGGTGTAAATCCAGGTCAAGTCTGATGGCCCAAGAACCAGGAGTGCTATTGTTGGAGGACAGGAGATGGTGAATGTTCCAGTTCAAGCAGAGAAGGTGAATTTGCCCTTTCTCTTCCCCTTTGGTGGTAATCATGCAGTCAATTGATTGGATGATGCCTGCCTACTTTAGTGAGGGAAATCTGCTTTGCCTGCTCAACCTATTCAAATGCTCATCTCTTATATTCTAAGAGGTACTTCCAGGAATACTGTTTTATCAACTATCTGGGTATCACTTAGTCCAGTCAAGTTGACAAATAAAATTAGCCATTACAACCACAAAAATTGTATGTTTGAAACAAGTTATATAAGAACAGCGGCTTTATCTATTGGTTTTGTATCCCTGAGGTAGAGCACACTGTTTGGCACAGAGTAATGTCCAATAAGTGGTTGATGGATGAATGGATTGGTAAATGAATGGAATATAGGTAGTTGTTAAAAGTATATTATCAAAGGATATTGAAAACATTGGAGGTTATTCCCAATTAAATATTAAATGAAAAAAGCAGAATGCAAACATATATATTATATGATCTCAATCCTAAAACATACACATACAAATAAGTTTGAAAATAAATTCCAGGTTGTTAAAAGTGGTTCTCTCTAGTTAGTATTTTTATGAGTTACAACCCTGCTGCACGTCAGCATCCACATTGTAAAATAGATGAATCCCCAATTCAGGTCATGATGATAATAAAATGAAATGAATATATCTCAATTGTTAGGTATCCAAAAGAATATATTTTCTTCCCTTTCTTATTTTTTATTAAGGTTCTGGCCAGTTTTTAAATTTTGTGATTCAGCCTTGTTTTCTTTCCATCCTGATTCCCTCAATCTCTCCTCTGCATAACTTATAAAGTTTATGGTTACATTTTTCTGATCCTCTACTATAAAACAATATTGTCTATAAAATGGTAAAAATAAATTGGTGACAATCTTTATATTTCTGAGGAGCAATGCATCTGCTTTTTCTAATTGAAATAGCATTATTCCCTACTAGAAAATATTTTCATGCTATAATTATTCAGTATTTTAATAAGCACAATGTGTCATTCACTCTATCAGACTAATATAATAAAGTCCTTACTATCCAGGGGGTGACATTCCAGAAAAAAACAAACAGATGTACCAAAAATTATTGGTAAATTAGGTAGATGCACCAGTGAACAGTGTGTCACTCACTCTATCAGACTAGTGTAATACAGTCCTTACTCTCAACGGGCTCACATTCCAAAAAAAAAAATACAGATGTACCAAAAATTAGTGGTAAATTAGGCAGATGCACTGGTAATGCTAAAGCTACACTGAGGGTATAGGCACAAGCATGGAGAAAAGCTACAGGATCAACCTAAGGGCAGGAAGGATCAAGGCAGCTTTATAGAGAAGGTGACAGAAGAGCAGGTCTGTATTTCAGGAACAGTTAAACTGAGTGGAAGCAAAGAGGTAAAGAATTAAAGAAGAAAAAGAGGATGTCTTCTGAAGAATTCCTTATTTCTATGTAAAGAAACTTTTTTCCCCCTTCAGTCTGTTTACTTACAAACCAAAATCCAGAAAGTTTCTCATTTAAAAAATATTTCACTCTTTTAGAAAAGAAAGGTCTTAAAGCTGATAATAAGATGTCTTTCCAGGCAGAGATTTGTGTCTTAATTTATGCTTTTTCAAATCAGGCAATATTTCAGAGACATTACTTTAATTCTTTTAAAAACCTGGGACACGATTACAAGTTGCACGCTTGCTGCAAAGAAATAATTCCACATTATCTTTCATTGCAGCACAACTATAATTAACATCCCAGCTGTATCAATGGCTTTAGAAATTCATATGGTAGGTTTCAGCAGCTCACATAAAACATGGACACTTTTCTATTCAATAATATAGAATTATGCATCTGTGGCTAATAATTTTTCTTACAAATTTGCCATCTCTTTCACTACATTTACATTACATTTACAATGCTTATAGACTAAGACCCTCAAAAAAGGTCAACACAGGCTGGGCGCCGTGGCTTACGCCTGTATTCCCAGCACTTTGGGAGGCTGAGGCAGGTGGATCATGAGGTCAGGAGCTCGAGACCAGCCTGATCAGCATGGTGAAACTCTGTCTCTACTAAAAATACTAAAATTAGCCAGGCATGGTGGCACACGCCTGTAGTCCCAGCTACTCAGGAGGCTGAGGCAGGAGAATCGCTTGAACCTGGGAGGCAGAGGTTGCAGTGAGCCAAGATCACACCACTGCACTCCAGCCTGGTGTCAGAGTGAGACTCTGTCTCAAAAAAAGAGAAAAAAATGGTCAAGAGAGTATTGTGATGACTAAGGGCTCCAGAGTGGGGCTGCCTGGGATCAAATCCCAGCTCTGCCACTCACTGGCTCTATGATTCTTGGTACCTAACTTGTTTATCCCGCATTTCCTCTTTGTAAATGGAGACCGTAAGAGTACCTACCTCATAGTGTCATTATGCAGATAAAATGATTTAATATTTTAAAGCTTGTACTCTGTATCTTGACCCATAAGAAGTATTATACAAGTTTAGTTGTTTTTAATTATTTTTTAAATCATCAGTGTATTCCAGGACTAACATGATTCCTGGCACTCAACAGATAGTAAATATGTCTTCCACAAATAAATGAAAAATATCATTACCAGATTGTTTTTTCCCATCTTATTCTTGTATTTTTCTCAGACTCTCTTTCTTTTACTTTCCCATGCCACATTCCCTTCTAAAAAGATTAAGATAAGTATCTCTTATTCTTTCTCCCTCTTTCATTCTCATTTCAGATGTCCAGTCAATACTCCAACATAGTATGAAACCTTGGATTAGACATTGTGGTATAAGACATTGTCTTAGAGATCTGAGAATCTGAGACATTCAGATTCTCAGATTCTCAGATTCTCAGATCTCATGTCTCAGATTCTCAGATCTCACTCATCACAATAAAAGATCGGCTTAGTTCAAAACATGTAAATTTGTTTTTTTCCAAGTACTATTCTTTAGAACACAAAATACTTTAGGCGACTACATAAGCAAGGTAAGGGAAGATTACAACCTTCTTGGCACAATTTTGGCAATCTCCAAAATCAGTTTATTATGTAGGCAATGGCTAATATTCTTTAATCTAGGTTATTTATAATTTTTTTAGATGACTGCACAGGCTTTTACTATACTGTAATAGGTAGACCCAAATGTAAAGTGAAGATTAATGCAAAAATGCATATAGATGTGCTTGTTGAATAGAAAGGACAATCAAGATGCAGAGGAGAGAATAGCGGGCAGACCTAAAGACTGCTAGCTCCCACCTTTTCTTCTGCAGTTTGCTTGCCTCTCTCTCGGCCTTTACAGAATCAGAGGTAGTGTCTTACTCTACAGTAAGGGAATGCTGGCTGAAGGGAATGTTGTGGCTGGTTCGATCTTTGATGCAGACCACTTAAGCTTTCTCTGTAACACTAATAAGGCTGTTACATGTTCTTATCAATGTGTGTTCACTGGTGTAGTACTTTGAATTTTCTTCAAGATCTTTACCTTTTCATTCACAACTTGGCTGTCTGGTGCAAGAGACATAGCTTTTGGTCTGCCTTGGGTTTTGACATGCCTTCCTCACAAATCTTAATCATTTCTAGTTCTTGTTGAAAGTGAGAGACATGTGACTCATTTCACTTGAACACTTAAAGGCCACTGTAGGGAGGCTTGAGGTGAGGGAGAGAGATGTGGGGGGAGGCTGATTGGTGGAGCAGTCAGAACACATATAACATTAATCAATTAAGGTTGCCATGTTCTATGGGTGTGGTTCGTGCCCTCCCAAAAAACAATTACAGGAGTAAAATCAAAGATAACTGATCACAGATCATCATAACAGATATAATAATAATGAAAAAGTTTTAAATATTGTGAGAATTGTCAAAATGTGACACAGAGACATGAAGTGAGAGCATGCTGTCGGAAAATGATGCTAATAGATTGTTTGATACAAGGTTGTCACAAAACTTCAATTTATTTTAAAAAATACCTGCAAAGTGAAATAACGTGCAGTAAAACAAGGTATGCCTATACTTTTAAAGTATTATGACATTCATTCACCTGAATTGTTTATGTTTTACATTAAGAGACTTCAACATTGGAAAGTTAAGCATCGCGTCAATTATTTCCATGAAGCAAAGGATGTAAGATAATAAAGAGTCAGACAATGTGGCCAGTAGAGAGGAGCAGGGGCAGCCTGCTGAGGAACACAAGGTGTATGCTGGGAGCAAGAGGTAAGAAACAAGGAAGACAGAACTCCAGGAAGTATCTGAGGCAAGGGATAAAGTGCTAGGAAATTCTACACGAAAGTGACCAAGATAGAAATCAAAGTAGCCTAGGAAAGTACATACAAATGAAGGAAGATAAATTAGAAAGATAAGTAAGAAAATAAGGGGGTGAAGGAATAGGAGTAAAACAACAGTCAATGAATCAGGAAACAAGTGCAATGTGAAGGGATCTAGAGATTGCTGTGAGATGCCTCTGTTCCTGGATTCTCACTCGGTGAGCCAAAGACCCCTGGGCTTCCTCAGTAGCCAAAGGCTAGTAATTATAGGATCTGTATCTTCAGATTCCAGGTTCTCTTGAGCTCCCCTGGATTACAGTTGTCTACGGAAAACCTTTTATTGCCAAATCCAACTGAAAGCCAGAAGTAAGGGAGTACTTTGAAATAATCTACAAAAATTAGCTTCCTGGTGCGTCTCATACAAGGTTTGTCAGTCATGACAACAATAGATTATTTAACAAAACCATATTGTTTACCTGTCTTTACTTTAGGGGATTATACCTAATTCCCTCGGAGATTATACTTAATCTCTTTCTCACACCCCAGAAAACATCCTTTGCCTTCACAACTCAGCAAGGGTTGGAGGAAGTATTTTGTGTCTCTCTACTCTTCACTCATTAATTTTCTTCTACATCCTTTCCCCCCTACCTGTAAGGGAAGTGATTATGTGGTTGGAGTGATTGAGACTGCAGAAATTGCTGCCACTGGTTGCAATTATTGTTTCTCTGAAACAAGACACAGATTTACCACTCATAACTCCCTCACACACTGCATGATGGATGTACCAGAAATAAAATCCAGGATTTTGTGGACCGTGCATGTTCTTTCCCTAACCCCCACAGGAAGCACACCAGAGTCAGGCCCCCAACCTTCATTCCTGAGGTTAAGACTGGAATTGTCTTTTCTCATGTTCTGTGGTGCTCTCTGGTTGGCTCATTTAGGATTGCATGGGGTGCACAATGTTCCATGCAGCCAAATGGTAAATGTACTTAGATTTGCGAAAAGAATGTAGGGCTGCCACCCCTACTTCAGCCTTAAGACAAAATCATGCTCTCGGCAGTTTCACCAGAGAGAAATGCACTTTGAACCTGTGGGGACTTCATTTATAAAGTTTATTTTCTTTAGCCTTAATGACCCATGTATCTACTGTTGATGTTTTCTACTGGGACGAAGACAAAGAAGAAACCTATGTGATTTTCACCTCACTCCAATAATACACGTGAGAAACACAAAGTACTAATGCTGGCTATGTGCCAGGCAATGGGAATACAGAAATGAATGAAAAGTGATGCTTTTCACCAAGGACCTCACATTCTAATCAGGGATATAAAAACTGTACTAGGACTAAAAGGAGTGAAAGGAGCACCAACAGAGAAGTACTTAATTCTGACTGGAGGAAGTCAAAGATCATTTTTGTTTTGGGTCTTGAAGAATGTGTGTCAGGTTCTTAAATTGAAAAGGAGAGAAGAGTTTTCCTGGCAAAGTAAGTAACATGCAGAAGCAGCAAGAGGCATGGAAAGATGTAGAATCTGTAAATCACTGGGTTGGTTGAGTACATGGAATGACTGAGAAAGACAGAGAAACAATCCTTGAGAAAAGACTCATCTCCAACATTTGCAGGACTCAGTAAAAACATAAATGAGGTCTACACACCACATGTTTAAGTATTTAAAAGGTATAAATCAAACGAAGCTACTGTTAAATAAAATATGCTCTAGCCTCCTCCATTTACAAATAAACAGTCTTAACAACGTGGAGGCAACACTGGAATTTAGAATTCTTACATTCCTTAAGGCTTCAAGGCAGTGCTCAGTAATGTGTGGAGAGACAGGTTCCATACTCCGGCCAGCCCCACTTCTCTTCTTCCCCTGGCTCCTTCTCTTAATGTGAGGGTTTTCTCTCACATATGATTGGACACTGCAGCCTGCAAAATTAAGCTCCATTCACACTTCCTGAGAAGTGCCGTTTCTGGGCCATCCCTTAGGTCTAAGGGAAAGCACACTGGCAAACAGTCTACTCATGGAAGGACAGAGCTATGGAGGAGGCCAGCACAGGCTCAGGAAGCAGGCTCAAGGCCATTTTTGGTGGATAGAATTATGGGGTCCTGAGTGCCTCAAGCACAGTCTAAAAGAAGGCACAGCTGCAGGGTGGTCACCAGTCCTTGGTCCCAGATGTAACCTATGCTTGGGAAAAATCAGAACTAAAGAAGGGCCAGAATGGGTCCAGCTTACGGTGTCCAGGATACAAGTTCCTCTTGCTTGAGTCTAAGCACTATTCCACTACAAAAGAAAGGAGAAAAGTCATAGAGGGATTTGCTCTTTACGTCTTCTGTTTATTATCTTGTAGGTAACATGGCTTCACTGAAGAAAACCACATGATTAGACAGGCCTTGACGGAAGCAGTGTGGACTTGCTATCTTAAGGATCTGTAAGCTTGCTTGTACTATATTACGTCTTCTTCTTTCCCTTCCCTGCTCTTGTGAAGCTTTTCTTGAGCCCAAGCATTAGATAAAAAATCATTCCTTTCTCTATCTTCCTAGGGAACACTTTTCATAATTCTGTTTGCCACACATAGGCAATTTTGCTGCACAGATATTTGCTTTCCTCCATAGACTGTGAAATGATGAGATCACCTGTGTGTAAAGTTAACTCTTAGTAAACTGGGAATTCTCTTTGTTAAATGAATATATCACCTATGATGATACATTATGATAGAATGATTATATTATTGAAATATGGTACATGTTACTGACTAGAGCAATAATTAAAGATAAAAACCCAAGTTATGCCTATTTCTCCTTACAACTGAAAAAAGAATGAAACATTATTTCACATCTGAGTTATATTAGAGCACAGCTATTACATGAGTCCCAAGTCACATAAAGATTTGGGGGTCGTATTGGTTTCCTAAGGCTGCTGTTACCACAAATTTTCTGCAGTTATAAATTATAATAAACTTGGTGTCTTGAAACAACAAAAATATATTCTTGTATAGTTCTGGAGGTCAGTAGTCCAAAATTACTCTTAGTGGGCTAAAATCAAACTGCTGACAAGACTAGTTTCTTCCAAAGCCTCTACAGGAGAATCTGCTTCCTCTTCTTTGCTAAGCTCCAGAGGCCACTTACATTCCTTAGCTCATGACCCCATCTTTCATCTTCAAAGCCAGCTGCAGAGCATCTTCTAATCTCTCTCTCTGACTCTGAACATCTTGTTTCTTACAAGGATCTGCTGTGATTACATTGGGCCCACACAGGTAATCCAGGATAATATCTCCATCTCAAGATCCTTAACTTGAACCATTTGCAAAGTTCCTTTTGCCATATAAAGTAACATACTATCAGGTTTCTTGGATTAGATCATGGACATCTTTTGGGGGTTATTATTAAATCTATCCGGGGGCAATTGTTTTTATTCACAAGTAAATCAATACTTTATATGAATGTAAAAGTTAGTTACACTTTGAGCATGCAATGTAAATGAAAAATGACTAAATAAAATGAAATTGTGCAGAACTGTCCCTAACCTTGTGAAGCAAACACACCTTGGAATTAGAGTGCACTAAGTGATAGACTACAGAGATCTATTATTAGGATTTTTGCACACAGAAGATTACCACTGTATATACTTGATCTTGGCCAAGGAAGCTCTTTTTATTTAATTTGGAAATTTGTACAAATCGTGGGATTAGTCCATGGAAACTAAAACCATTGCAAGTGTGTGTGTGTGTGTGTGTGTGTGTGTGTGGTTAAGCACACATGCACATATGTATGAAAGGGAGACAAGATGGCACTTCACAAAGATTCCATGTTACCTACAGTTTACTGTAAAATAACTTCCATTAGATGGCACACTGCAAACGATATCAGCTTTATAATTTGATTGAAACACCATATTAAACTAAGTAATGGATTTAAGTATTGTTGCCAAGCAAAATTACATTAATTTTTACATTAAAATTTGTATCTGAATCTATCCTATTACGTGACCACCACATATACCATGGTAATCTAGCAATTGCACAGACCTGACTTATATTTTAAAATCACACTCAAAGCCTAAAACTTTTATTGGTTCACTTTGTAATTTCCCTAATATAGTGAGGTGTTCTTTTTTAAGTAAATAAAAAATATTATCATATTTTATATTTATCCTGTATATCAACACTGAATTTAGCATTGTCTTATAAGACACACATTATCTAGCTTATACAGATATACATACTGACATAGCCATAGATATAGATCTGTTTTTTCCCTAAAGTGTCACACTTAAATATACAACTTACCAATCATAGTGAGCCTCAAGATTAGCCCTAGGTAAACTGCAGAGAAATAAAATTTACCTCTTCTGTTACTGTTCTATGACATGACACTTCATATACACCATCCTTCCTTATAAGACCTTCATTTTTCTAATGGTCCCTAACAACGTTATCAAATTAAGCTACTCCAGATTCTACTCTCAGGTCACTTATACAGCCTATTCAAACACAACCAACCACAAAATACAGAAGTAAATCTATTGAATACCTTAACCAAATGGAGAATGAGTGCATGTTAAAATCAATATTGGCCAAGGTTAAGCCCAAAGTAGGTATTTTAATTATATATAATAAACTGCAAGGTCATAAGACTAAATCTGAGATGTTATCAAATAATTTTAATTATTAATTTCATATTAATATAATTTTATTATTTAAAATGTTGACAGTCACATTTTAAAAGTTTGACCTTATAGTACATAAATGATAATTTCTTACTACAGAGTTTCCATGATGCTTCTGTGGTCACCAAATTTCACATCTGCAACCATAAATACAGTTTCACTTTGCAGTGAATAAAGAAAATATTTAGGGTGTACATCAGTTTGCTCCATCATGTTATTTTCCTCATATGTTTTATGTCTACATTGAAGATGATTCATCATGTATCTTTTTAGAATTTGGGGGGTTTTCCTTTTATAAAATGGTGAAGTGCGAAGTTCACATTATTTTTCACTCTTGTCCACCAAATGTGAAGACTCTCAAAGTGAAACCTTCCTTTGTTTAATTTTTTTTAATTAGAATTATGAAGTCATGTAATCTATTATTCTACCATTTATTATAATTAAAATGTCATAAACACTTGTGGATTCAAAAAGAATATAATGTCTACCTCAGCTATCTAATTAATACACTCACTCTTAATAGCCCCATTAAATTTCAATATATTTTCAAATTTATTTATGTGGAAATTCTTAATATTTCTGTTAATAAAATTAGGAGCATTCACAATTATTGCTTGTGCTAGTATTTAACTCATATACTAATGTATACTTCAATATATAAATTCCATGGGAGATTTTCACTCTAAGTTACATCTAAAATATTTGCCTACTTTTAAAAATGAATGCTTATCTCCAATTTACAAAACCTCTAGAACTAATATATGAACTCAGCAAAACTGTAAAATTAACCCACAAAAGTCAGTAGTATCTCTACACACAAACAATAAATAATCAGAAAGGAAAGTGAGAAGACAATTTCATTTAAAATAGCATCGAAAATAATAAAATACTTAGCAATAAAGATACGCATAGATTGAAAGTGAAAGGATGAAAAAAGATATTCCATGCAAACAGAAACCAAAATTAAGCAGGAGCAGCTATACTTAAATTAAATTAAGTAGACTTTAAGTCAAAAAGTATAAAAAGAGACAATTATATTGTTTGGTTGTTTGTCCCCTCCAAATGTCATGTCGAAATGGGATTGCCAATGCTGGAGGTGGGGCCTGGTGATTAGATCATAGAGGCAGACCCTTCATGAATGGCTTCATGTCATCCCCTTGGCAATGGCTGAGTTCTCACTCTGAGATCTGGTTGTTTAAAAGTGTGTGGTGCCTCCCCACTTCTCTCTTGCTCCTGTTCTCGCCACGTGATGCACTGGCTTTCCCTTCACCTTCCACCATGATTGGGAACTTCCTGAGGCCCTCACCAGGAGCAAATGCTGGCACCATGCTTGTCCAGTCAACAGAACCACGAGCCAATTAAAACTATTTTCTTTAATTACCCTGATCCAGGTATTTCTCTATAGCAACTTAAGAACAGACTAATAGAGACAAAGAAGGTCATTATATAATGATAAAGGGATACATTCATCAAGAGAATATAATAAATTGCAAATATATCGGTACCCCAAACAGGAGCACTCAGATACATAAAGCAAATAATATTAGTTTTACATGAAGGAATAGACTCTAATATAATAATAATTAGGAACTACAACACCCCACTCTCCACTCTCCACATTGGACAGATTACCTGGACAGAAAATCAACAAGCATCAGATTTGAACTGCACTACAGACATGGCATCAACAGAATGAAGGACAACAACCATATGATCATCTCAATATAGAGAGAAAATACATTTGAAAAAAAATAACCCCCTTTGTGAAAACAGCCCTCAACAAATTAGGTATAGAAGGAGCATACATCAATACAATAAAGGCCATATATGACAAACCCATAGTTAAGATCATACTGAATGGGGAAAAGCTGAGAGCTTTTCTGTAAGAACTCAAACAAGACGGCCAGGTGCGGTAGCTCACACCTGTAATCTCAGTACTTTGGGAGACCCAGGCAGGCAGATTACCTGAGGTCCAGAGTTCAAGACCATCTTGGCCAACATGGTAAAAACATATCTCTACTAAAAATACAAAAAATTAGCCGGGCATGGTGGTGGGCGCCTGTAATTCCAGCTACCCAGAAGGCTGAGATAGAAGAATCGTTTGAACTCAGGAGGCGGAGGTTGCAGTGAGTTGAGATTGTGCCATTGCATGCCAGCCTGGGCAACAAGAATGAAACTCCATCTCAAAAAAAAAAAAAAAAAAAAAGAACTCAAACAAGACAAGAATGTCCACTGCCACCACTATTATTGAATATAATACTGAAACTTCTAGCCAGAGCAATTAAACCTAAGAAAGAAAGGAAATCCAAATTGGAAAAAAAGAAAGTCAAACTGTCCCTGTTTGCAGATGACATGATCTTATATGTAGAAAAATGTGATGACTCTACCAAAAAGCTCTTACAACTGATACATTTAATAATGTTCTAGAATACAAAGTCAACATACAAAAATCAGTAATGTTTCTATAAGCTAACAACAAATGAACTGACCAAAAAAAACAAGAAAGCGATCCATTTTATAATAGCTATTAAAAACAAAATAAAATACCTAGAATACCTATGAATAAATTAAACCAAGGAGATAAAAGATTTTAGCTCTGCAAGAAAACCTATAAAACGCTGATAAAAAAAATTTTTTTTAAGACACCAAAAAATGAAAAGACATCCCATGCTCATAGATTGGAAGGATTAATATTGTTAAAATGATCATACTACTCAAAGCAATCTACAGATTCAATGCAATTCCTATCAAAATAGCGATGTTATTCTTCACAGAAATAGCAAAAACAATTTTAAAATTTGTATAAAATCACAAAAGACCCCAAATAGCCAAAACAATCTAGAACAAAAAGAACAAAGCTAGAGGCATCACACCTGACTTGAAAATATACTACAGACCTATAGTAACCAAAACAGCATGGTACTGGCATAGAAACTGACACATAGACCAATGGAACAGAATAGAGAACTCATAAAAAAATCACATATTTACAGCCAAGTGATTTTCAACAGTGGCAAGAATGTACAATGGGGAAAGGACAGTCTGTCTCTTTAATGAATAGTGCTGGGAAAACTGAACAACTATGAACACCATAATAAAACTGGACCCCTACCTCTCACCACATTAAAAAACTAATTCTAAGCAGATTAAAGACTTAAATGTAAGACCTGAACCATGAAACTACTGGAAAAAACACACACACACACAAAGAAAATGCTTCAGGACATTGGTCTGGGCAAAAATTGTATGAACAGTATCTCAAGAGCACAGGCAGCAAAATCAAAAATAGACAAATTATATCAAACTAAAAAGCTTTGCATAGCAAAGGAAACAACCAACAGAATGAAGATATTACTTGCAGAATGGAAGAAAATATTTGCAAACTTCTTTCAACAAGGAACTAATATCCAGAATATAAATGAAATTCAACTCAACAGCAAATAACAAATAAATATCTAAATAGAGGTTTCTCAAAAGAAGACATATAAATGGCCAAGCAAGTATGTTAAAAAATGCTCAAATGCTAATCATGAGGGAAATGCAAATCAAAACTACAATGAGATATCTTCTCAGCCCTGTTCAATGACTATTATAAAAAAGACAAAAAAAGAAAAAATGTTGAGGAGGATAAAGGGAAAAGAGAACTCGTATGCATTGTTGGTGGAAATGTAAAGTAGTACATTTGTATAGAAAACAGTAGTGAGGTCCTGCAAAAAACTACAAATACAACTACCATATGATCCAGCAATCCTACTGCTGGTTGTGTATTCATTATGCCTGAGACTTCCACATTCCCACGTTTATTGGAGCGCCATTCACAATAATCAAAATATGGAGTCAACTTAAGTGTCTACTGACAGATAAATGCTTTTTAAAAATGTGGCATATACTATTAAGCCATAAAAAAATGAAATCCTGCTATTTGCAGCACAATGGATAAGTCTGGAAAACATTATGTTAAGTGAAATCAGGCACAGAAAGATAAATACCACATGTCTTAATTCATATGTGGAAGCTAAAAAGATTGCTCTCATATAAGTAGAGAGTTGAACAGTGGTTCCTAAAAGTGGGGAAGGGTGTGTATGGGAGAAGGAACTGTGAGAGGCTGGTTAATGAATGCATAACTATAACTAGATAGGAGGAACACATTCTAGTTACAGTGTTCTACAGCATGGTAAGCTGACTATAGTTAACTACAATTTCTTGTATGTTTTCAAATAGCTAGAAGAGTGGATTAGGAAAGTTCTCACCACAAAAAAAGGATAAATATTTGAGATAATGGATATCCCAATTTTATCATTATACATTCTATACATGTGTCAAAATGTCACAGGGTACCCGCATAAATATGTATTATGTGTCAATTAAAAATAATAGCAATAAAATTTTAAATACATAAGAGATGAGAAGATTATATACCAAAAAAAGAAAATACATAGGAATAAACTTAACCAAGGAGGTAAAAGACTTATACACTAAAAACTACAAAATTGAAGAAAAACACACACAAAAATGGAAAAACATGTTCATGGATTGGAAGACATAATACTGTTAAAATGTCAGTACTATCAAAAGTGTTATGTAGACACTTTAAAGCAATGACTTTCAAAACCCCAATGACATTTTATTCAGAAAAATTTTAAAAGTTCAGCCTAAAATTCAGATGGAATCTCATGGGACCTAAATAGCCAAAATATATTTTAGGTCTCACATTTCCCAACTTTAAAATCTATTACAGAGCTACAGGAATTAAAACAGTGTGATACTGGCATAAATATAGACATATAGACCAAGGAAATAGAATGAAAAGCCTAGAAATAAACCCTCACTTACACAGTAAAATGATTTTTGACAAAAGTGCCAACACATTCATGGGGAATGAAAAGGGGTTTTAACAAATGATGCTTGGAAAACTGTATATCTATATGTAAAATAAAGAATTTGGACTTTTACCTTATGTCACATATAAAAATTATCTCAAAACGGATCAAAGAACTAAATTTAAAAGGTAAAACTTTAGAACTCTTACAATAAAATTGGAAAAGTTTCATGGCACTGGATTTAATCATGATTTCACGGAGATGGCAACAAAAGCATATGCAACAACAGAAAAATAGATAAGCCGCATTATTAAATCAAAGTTAAATACTTCTTTCTGTGCATCACATGATAAAATAAACAGAATGAAAAGACAACCCACAGAATGAGGGAATTATCTTCAAATCATGTAGCTGAACAGGGGTTGCTATCCAAAATTTATATAAAGGACTCCTACAACTAAACAACTATAAATTTAAAAAAACTTGATTAAACAATATGCATAGTACTCGAACAGACATTTCTTCAAAGAAAATATATGAATGATTGATAAGCACATGAAAAGATGCTCAGCATCAGTAATCACTAGAAAAATGCAAATCAAAATGATGAGGTACCACTTCACACCTACTTAAGTAGTTACTACTTAAAAAAAAAACAGTTGATTTGTGAAGAATGTGGAGAAATTGGAACTCTTGTGCACTGTTGTTGGGAAAGTAAAATGGCTCGGTGGCTATGGAAAACAGGATGTTGATTTTTCAAGACATTGAAAATAGAACCAAAATATTACTCAACTATTCCACTTCTGGGTATATACTCCCAAAATTGAAAGTAGGATCTCTAAGAGATATTTCTACACTCATGTTTAGAGATGCCATATTCACAATAACCAAGAGATAGAAGCAACTGAGCTCCTACCATTCACAGACAAATGAATAAAATGTGGCATGTATACAAAAATGAATATTATTCAGCCTTAAAAAAGGAAAAAAAAATAAGGAGCTCAATCAACTTTATAGGAAAACATCTAATAATCTAATTTTAAAATGGGCAAAAGATCCGAAAAGACATTTCCCAAAAGACATACAAATGGAAAACAGGTATATGAAAAGGTAGTCAATATTAACAATCATCAGAGAAATTCAAATCAAAACTACAATGAGATATCATCTCATGCCCATTAAAATGGCAAATCCAAAAGACAGGCAATAACAAATGCTAGTGAGGATACAAAGAAAAGGGAACTCTCATACACTGTTGGTGGGAATGTAAGTCAGTATAACCACTAGAGAGAACAGTTTGGAAGTTCCTCAAAAAACTAAAAATTGAGCTAACATATGATCCAGCAATCCCGCTGCTAGGTACATACCCCCAAAAAAGAAATCAGTATATCAAAGAGATATCTGAACTCCTATGTTTAATGCAGCACTATTCATAATAGCCAAGATTTGGAAGCAACCTAAATGTCCATCAACAGATGAATGAAAACAGTAAATGTGAGGCAAAAGAAAGAAATAAAGGGCATTCAAATAGAAAGAGAGGAAGCCAAATTATCTTTGTTTGCAGATGACATGATCCTATATCTAGAAAATCCCATCGTCTCAGCCCCAAATCTTCTTAAGCTGATAAGCAACCTCAGCAAGTCTCGGGATACAAAATAAGTGCGCAAAAATCACTAGCATTCCTATACACCAACAAACTAAGAGTAAAATCATGAACAAACTCTCATTCACAATTGCCACAAAAATAATAAAATACCTAGAACTACAGCTAACTAGGGAGGTGAAAGATCTCTACAATGAGAACTACAAACCACTGCTCAAAGAAATCAGAGATGACACAAACAAATAAAAAAAAATTCAATGCTCATAGATACGAAGAACCACCTTTGTTAAAATATCCATACTGTCCAAAGTCATTTATACATTCAACACTATTCCTATTAAACTATCACTGACTTTCTTACAGAATTAGGAAAAATGTTAAAATTCATATTGAACCAAAAAAGAGCCTGAACAGCCAAGGAATCCTAAGCAAAAAGAACAAAGCTGGAGGCATCACACTACCTGAGTTCAAAGTATACTACAGTGCTACAGTAACCAGAACAACATGGCACTGGTACAAGAACAGACACATAGAAGAATGAAACAGAATAAAGAACCCAGAAATAAGACCACATACCTATAACTATTTGATCTTTGACAAACCTGACAAAAACAAGCAGTGTGGAAAGGATTCCCTACTCAATAAATGGTGCTGAGATTACTGGCTAGTCATATACTGAAGATTGAAACTGGACTCCTTCCTTACACCATATACAAAAATTAACTCAAAATGGATCAAATACTTAAATGTAAAACCCAAAACTATAAAAATCCTGGAAGACAACCTAAGCAACGTCATTCAGGACATAGACACAGGCAAAGATTTTATGATGAAGATGCCAAAAGCAATTGCAACAAAAGCAAAAATTGACAAATGGAATTGAATTAAACTTAAGAGGTGCATGGCAAAAGAAACTTATCACCTGAGTAAAGAGCCTACAGATTGGGAGAAAATTTTTGCAAACTATGCATTTAACAAAGGTCTAATATTCATCATCTATAAAGAACTTAAGCAAATTTACAAAACAAAACAAAACAAAACAAAAAACACCATAAAAAAGTGGGCAAAGAACATGAACAGACACTGCAAAAGAAGACATACAAGACAACAATCATATTTTTTAAAGTTCAACATCACTGATCATTAGAGAAATGCAAATCAAAACCACAATGGAATTGTCCCAGCAATCCCATTTCTGGGTATATGCCCAAAGGAATATAAATCATTCTGTTATAAAGACAGATGCACACGTATGTTCACTGCAGTACTATTTACAACAGCAAAGAGATGGAATCAACCTAAATGTCCATCAATGATAGACTGGATAAAGAAAATGTGGTACATATATACCATGGAATATTATGCAGCTATAAAAAAGAATGAGATCATGTCCTTTGCAGGGACATGGATGGAGCTGGAGGTCATCATGCTTAGCAAACTATACAGGAACAGAAAACTGAATACCAGATGTCCTCACCTATAAGTGGAAGCTAAATGATGAAAACACATGCACACATAGAGGAAAACAACACAGAGGGGCCTTCTAGAGGGTGGAGGGTTGGAGGAGGAAGAGGATCATGAAAAACTACTAATGAGTGCTAGGTTTAATACCTGAGTGATGAAATAATCTGCACAACAAACCCCCATGACACTAGTTTACCTATGTAACAAAACTGCACTTGTACACCTGAACTTAAAATAAGAGCAAAAATAAATAAATAGAACTTAAACTCCCCGCCAAAAAAAAAAGAAAATGTGGTACATATATACAATAGAGTACTATTCAGCCACAAAAATGAATGAAATCCTGTCATTTGCAACCAAAGGACGGAAATGGAGGACATTATGACAAGTGAAATAAGCCAGGCACAGAAAGACAAACTTCACAAGTTCTTACTTATTTGTGGAGGCTAAAAATTAAAACAATTGAACTCACAGTGATAGAGAACAGAATGATAGTTACTAGAGGCTGGGAAAGGTGGTGAGGATGTTGTGAAGAGGTAAGGATGGTTAATGGCTACAAAAATGTGGTTAGTATGAATAAGATCTAGTATTTGACAGCATAACAGAGTGATTGCAGTCAATAATTTATGTGTACATTTTAAAATAAACAGTACAATTGGGTTGTTTGTAACATAAAGACAGGATAAATGCTTGAGGTGATGGAAATCCCATTTAACCTGGTGTGATTATTACACATTGCACACCTGTATCAAAATATCTCATGTACATCATAAATACACACATCTGAAAACAGGAACAAAATTCTGATACATACTAAGACATAGTTGTAGGACTATGCTATGGGAAATAATTTTGTCACAGAAAGATAAATACTGTATGATTCCAGTATGATTCCATTCATCTACAAAGAGTAGTTAAATTCATAGAGACACTAAGCAGAATGGTGGTTGCCAGGAGCTGGGGGTGGGGATGTGGAATGGGGAACAGTTGTTTAATGAGTATGGAGTTTAAGTTTTGCAAGATGTAAAGAGTTCTGGAGATTGGCTCACAACAATATAAATGCACGTAATATTACTGAACTGTATGCTTAAAAATAGTTCAGATGGTAAATTGTATGTGTATTTTACCAAAATTAAATTATTTCAAAAATACAGTTGGCACTTGAACAACACAGGTTTGAACTATGCAAGTCCACTTATATGTGGATTTTTTTTCAATAAAAGTTATACCAATCGGTTTTGATTTGCATTTCCCTGATCATTAGTGATGTTGAGCATTTTTTCATGTTTGTTGGCCATGTGTGTATCTCTTTTTGAGAATTGTCTGTTCATGTCCTTAGCCTACTTTTTGATGGGATTGTTTGTTTTTAATCCTGCTGATTTGTTTGAATTCCTTGTAGATTCTGGATATCAGTTCTTTGTCATATGTATAGATTGCGAAGATTGTCTCCAAATCTGTGGGTTGTCTGTTATTCTGCTAATTGTTTTTTTTTTTTTTTTTTTTTTTTTTTTTTTTTTTTTTTTTTTTTTTGCAGTGCAGAAGTATTTTAGTTTAATTAAGTCCCATCTATTTATTACTGTTTTTGTTGCATATGCTTTTGGGTTACTGGTCATGAAGTCTTTGTCTAAGCCAATGTCTAGAAGGGTTTTTCTGATGTTATCTTCTAGAACTTTATGGTTTCAGTTCTTAGATTTAAGACCTTGATCCATCTTGAGTTGATTTTTTTATAAGGTGAGAGATGAAGATCCAGTTTCATTCTCCTACATGTGGCTTGTCAATTATCAAAGCACCATTTGTTGAATAGGGTGTTCTTCCCCGACCACCTTTATGTTTTTGTCTGCTTTGTCGAAGATCAGTTGGCTGTAAGTATTTCACCTTATTTCTAGGTTCTCTATTTTGTTTCATTGGTCTATGTGTCTATTTTTATATTAATACCAGTACTAGGCTATTTTGGTGACTGTGGCCTTATAGGATAGTTTAAAGTCAGGTAACGTGATGCCTCCAGATTTGTTCTTTTTGCTTAGTCTTGCTTTGGGTATGTGGCTTTTTTTTTTTGGTTCCATGTGAATTTTAGGATTGTTTTTTCCTAGTTCTGTGAAGCATAATGTGATACCACCTTACTCCTGCAATAATGGCTATAATCAAAAATTCAAAAAATAACAGATGTTGGCATGGTGAACAGGAGTTAATGTGGTAAAATTGGCATTGATAATAAAACAATAGGTGTTGATGTGGTGAAAAGGGTACACTTTTACACTGCTGGTGGGGATGTAAACTAGTACAACCACTATGGAAAACAGCATGGATTCTTCAAAGAACTAAAAGTAGAAATTCCATTTGATCCAGAAATCCCATGACTAGGTATCGACCCAGAGGAAAAGAAGTCATTATGCAAAAAAGATACTTGCACACGACTCAGCCATAAAAAGGAATGAAATAATGGCATTTGCAGTAACTTGGATGGAACTAGAGACCATTATTCTAAGTGAAGTAACTCAGGAATGGAAAACCAAACATTGTATGTTCTCATTCATAAGTGGGAGCTAAGCTATGAAGATATAAGGCATAAGAATGATACAATGGACTTTGAGATTCAGGGGAAAGAGTGGGAGTAGATGAGGGATAAAAGACTACACATTGGGTACACTGTACAATGCCTGGGTGATGGGTGCACCAAAATCTCAGAAATCACCACTAAAGAACTTATTAATGTAATCAAATACCACCTGTTCCCCAAAAAACTATTGAAATTTCAAAGAAGAGTTATATCAATTGTGCCCACCTCTTCTGTCTCCCATTCTACTTCCTCCACCTCTTCCAACTCTGTCACCCAAGATAACAAGACTAACCCCTTCTCTTTCTCCTCCTCTGCAGCCTACTCAATGTGAAAATGATAAGGGTGAAGATCTTTATGATAATCGACTTTCACTTAATAAATAGTCAATATTTTCTCTTTCTTATGATTTTCTTAGAGACATTTTCTCTTCTCTAGGCTAATTTATTATAAGGACATAACATATATAATATATATAAAATACATATAACATAAAAATTATGTGTTACTCAACTGCTCATATTATCAGTAAGACTTCCAGTCAACAGTGGGCTATTTGTAGTTAAGTTTTGGGGGAGTCAAAAAGTTGAGTCGAAGTTTTTGACTGCATGGGGATTGGCACCCCCTACCCTTATATTTTTAAAAGGTCAACTGTAATCAATGAATACTCAAATTAATACCAATGTCATTGTTAGTATCTCTGTTATAATGAGTAGACATAAAGTTAATCCACGTGATTCCATACGAGTTCAGATTTGCCAGAAATGACACCGAGTAGCCATTCAGCAAATCAATCTTCTTAAATTTGAGCCTAAGCTAAAGCCAAACATAAGATTTGGTCCAAATTTCAAGTCCTATACGAAATCTCAGAACAGGCCTAAAAGAAGAATCTTACAGAGTCTTGCCAATTATCAGAATTTCAGAAACAGTAGCAGAAAGGTGGAGGACAAACTTTTGGTCAAAGTGGCCTTCTTTGCATTTCTTCAAACCTCACAGATCTTATTATTTAGACTTATGCTCTGCTCATTAACTCATAAAACTAGGTCTATAAGTTTTTACTTTACCATAAACACTGAATAAGCCTCTCCTTTCCTTTAAGTTGATACGTAAGAAGGACATTAAGAATGTTGACGGAGATAGAGTTAGTCCTCTAAGTCAGCATATCATGACACTCTCTCATGTCTTACAAGTTTTACACAGTGATGTACATGGTCTTCTGTAAAACAAGGCATTAAATAAATATTAAATAACATATTATTGACCATATTTTTCCATATTAATAAAACATAAATTCAGCTTGTGGGTTAAGATTTAAACTGTCATTACATAGTTTCACCTACCATTGAGTCAGATTATCCATAATTTAAAGTCAAAACTTAGTTAAAAGGTGTACGTGTGCTTGAAGAAGACTTTGAATTTATCCAAATCACCTTAATTTCCCTGCCAATATTCATGAGCATCTAAAGGTTAGAGGCCTTATTAGTCTGATTCACTCATAAAAGTACCATAAAAAAGATGCTTAATAAGTGCTTTTTGATCATGCCAATGATGATCTGGAGCTAAAAATAGCAAGGTGAGATAGTCCCAAATGGTAGATAGAACTTCCCCTCTAGGTTGAATAAGGAGAAGAGTAAAAATGATGAAATTGACTTACATGCAGAGAACAGTCTAGCTGCATCATAATTTCTGTCTTCAACACTGCAATATAATTTATTATAAACTACAGTTCTGTACAGCTGAAAAAACATCTATTTTTACTAAACGTCAAAAATATCACCAAATGATATTCATGAGATAAACCTAAGTATATCAAATTGTCAGAGAAGACATGGACAAAGAAGTACTTTCTTCCCAGCCTACAAAGCAAGAATAATCATCACCACTATGTCATATGAGAAGTGCTGACACTAAATCTCAAATCCTGCAGGAAATGGTAATACCACAAAATGTGGGAAAGTTGCAATAGTGTGACAATAGCAGAGCTGTACTCCTTGCACATGTCAGCATTGATTGTAGAGAGTACAGTTCTGTGGCCATATAGGAGTGTGGTATTTTTAGAAGCATTATAACAGCAAACTGTAGTTCTGCTGGCTCTTCAAAAGTAGGATCAGGTTTCAGTAATAAATACATATTGCACAGACATTGACTCTCTTTTGAAATATGCACTTGTAAAAAGACCAAAGGGTATTGTTCTTTCTTTCTTTCTGAGTTTAAGCTTTCTTTGAGACATACTATGGTTTTATGTTGGGATTTGGAAGCTCAAAGAAGACATGTACTCAAATCCCACTTCTATGAGTTGTGAAGTTAGGCTAGTTACTTGATTTTTAGAACCTGTATTTCTTTGCCTGTATAGAATGACATAGTAGCAACTCCCCTTAACTGAGATGATGGATGTGAAAGTTTCTAGTGCTTGCAAACTAGAGCATGCAACCTAGATCCCTCGTAGGTATGGTTCACAATAGGGTTTGCACACCTATAAGAATCTAATGCAGCCACTGATCTGACAGGAGGTAGAGCTCAGGCAGTAATGCAAGTGATAGGGGGAGCAGCTGTAAATACAGACAAAATGAAGCTTCACCTCCTGCTGTGCAGCCTGCTTTCTAAATGGCCATGGACAGGTACAGGTCTGGGGCCTGGGGTCTGGGGACTGCTGCACTATAGAATACACTATAGAGTGTTTGCTCCAAGAACTATTCAAGGAAAGTGTGTTTCTTTTTTTATTATTTTAATTCTATCACATTAAACAGATACTTGCAATTTTGTTTCTTCTTAAAATCAGGTCAGAAAACCTTAAAACAACTTCAACTTTTTCATGTTTTTTTCTCATTAACATAAAAATTCTGGACAAACACACAGGTACACAAAGCACAAAACAATGAGTTGATTAACATCTAAGAAAAAAAAAATCAGGTCAAATCTTGGTTATCCTAACCTATTAGGGAAATATCTGCACTAGAATTCATTAGTTGCATACTTAGTATCTTCACCACTTTACTAACAAAACCACCTTCTTAGTGTGCAGGAATGGCCTCATCACACATTTCTGGCCCATGCAATGGAAACATAAATTGTTAGGAGGTTTGAGAAAGCTTCTCAAAAGAAAAGAAAAAAATTAATGAACTCAACTGATATGACCCCATTTTGTCCTTTGCCGTCCTCTCACAGCTTAAAATTCAAGCCTGGTAGTTGAACTTCAGCAGTCAATTTGCCAAAATAAGTATCACACTCTAAGAATGGCTAACAAAGCTAAAAGGAGCTTGGCTTCTAGGGACACTATGACCTCAATAACTTCCCTATGCTGCCTCCATCTGGACCCTTTCACAGGAACAAAAACTAACCCCTTAATTTGTTTAAGCCACAGTTTCTCAGGTTCTTAACTTAGCTAGATTGCCAGATTATGAATTGTGATTGATCGTGCATAACATAAAGATACCATGCCAAAACCTAAAGGAATCAGTTTATATAAAAATGAAAGATACAGAAACATGGAATTAATAGCCCCTTTTGTAGATCACAAGTGAAATCAGTGAAATGAGTGTTATTGATTTATAAGTACCTTGACCATAAGTAGCAAATATTGAGCCCATTACTCTAATATTCATATATGTACACATTATAATATGTATATATGTATGCACATTCATATATATGTAGGCACATCCATATGTATGTAGATATAGGTAGACAGAAAGTGTGTGTGTGTGCATGCATGTGTGTGTGTATGAGGGTTTTGTATATACTCACTGGCACATACACATATAAACATATATACATATACACAAAAGACAATAATCAGATTGGTAAATAAGAGTTCATACTTAAAGTACAAAATTTTAAGCAGAGGAACCAAGTCTTAAAGAGATTACTGGAGATGGGGCACGCCCAAGATGGCTGAATAGGAACAGCTCCAGCCTCCAGCTTACAGTGTGAGCAACACAGAAGATGGGTGATTTCTCCATTTTCAACTGAGGTACCGGGTTCATCTCACTGGGGTGTGTCGGACAGTTGGCACTGGTCCGCGGATGCAGCCCGACCAGCGAGAGCTGAAACAGGGCGAGGCATCACTTCACCTAGGAAGCTCAAGGGGGAAGGGAATTCCTTTTCCTACAAAACGGAAATTGAGACACACACCACCTGGAAAATTGGGTAACTCCCACCCTAATATCGTGCTTTACCAAGGGTCTTAGCAAATGGCACACCAAGAGATTATATCCCACACCTGGCCAAGAGGGTCCCACGCCCACGTAGCCTCCCTCATTGCTAGTACAGCAGTATGAGATCTAACTGCAAGGCAGCAGCAAAGCTGGAGGAGGGGCACCCACCATTGCTGAGGCTTAAGTAGGTAAACAAAGTCACCTGGAAGCTCAAATTGGGTGAAGCCCACCACAGCTCAAGGAGGCCGGCCTGCCTCTGTAGACTCCTCCTCTGGGGACAGGGCATGGCTAAACAAAAAGCAGCAGAAACCTCGGCAGAGGTAAAAGCCCCTGTCTGACAGCTTTGAAGAGAGCAGTGGATCTACCAGCACGGAGGTTGAGATCTGAGAACGGACAGATGGCCTGCTCAAGTGGGTCCTTGACCCCTGAATAGCCTAACTGGGAGACATCCCCGACTAGGTGCAGACCGACACGTCACACCTCACACGGCGGGGTACACCCCTGAGACGAAGCTTCCAGAGCAAGAATCAGACAGCAACACTCGCTGTTCAGCAATATTCTATCTTCTGCAGCCTCTGCTGCTGATACCCAGACAAACAGGGTCTGGAGTGGACCTCAAGCAAACTCCAACAGACCTACAGCTGAGGGTCCTGACTGTTAGAAGGAAAACTAACAAACAGAAAGGACGCCCACACCAAAACCCCATCAGTACGTCACCATCATCAAAGACCAAAGGCAGATAAAAGCACAAAGATGGGGAAAAAGCAGTGCAGAAAAGCTGGAAATTCAAAAAATCAGAGCGCATGTCCCCCTCCAAAGGAACACAGCTCACCGCCAGCAACGGAACAAAGCTGGATGGAGAATGACTTTGACGAGTTGAGAGAAAAGGGCTCCAGTCAATCAAACTTCTCACAGCTAAAGGAGGAACTACGTAAGCAGTACAAAGAAACAAAAAACCTTGAAAAAAGAATGGATGAATGGATAACTAGAATAATCAATGCAGGGAAGACCTTAAAAGAACTAATAGAGATGAAAACCATAACACAAGAACTACGTGACAAATGCACAAGCTTCAGTAACCGACTTGATCAACTGGAAGAAAGAGTATCAGCGATTGAGGATCAAATGAATGAAATGAAGCAAGAAGAGAAGTGTAGAGAAAAAAAAGGAAAAAGAAATGAACAAAGACTCCAAGAAATATGGGATTATGTGAAAGGAACAAATCTACATCTGATTGGTGTGCCTGAAAGTGACGGGGAAAATGGAACCAAGTTGGAAAACACTCTGCAGGATATCATCCAGGAGAACTTCCCCAACCTAGTAGGGCAGGCCAACATTCAAATTCAGGAAATACAGAGAATGCCACAAAGATACTCCTCGAGAAGAGAAACTCCAAGACACATAATTGTCAGATTCACCAAAGTTGAAATGAAGGAAAAAATGTTAAGGGCAGCCAGAGAGAAAGGTCGGGTTACACACAAAGGTAGGCACACCAGACTAACAGCAGATCTCTCGGCAGAAACTCTACAAGCCAGAAGAGAGTGGGGGCTGATATTCAACATTCTTAAAGAAAAGAATTTTCAACCCAAAATTTCATATCCAACCAAACTAAGTTTCATAAGTGAAGGAGAAATAAAATTATTTACAGACAAGCAAATGCTTAGAGATTTTGTCACCACCGGGCCTGCCCTACAAGAGATCCTGAAGGAAGCACTAAACATGGAAAGGAACAACAGGTACCAGCCATTGCAAAAACATGTCAAAATGTAAAGTCCATCGATGCTAGGAAGAAACTGCATCAAGTAGCGAGCAAAATAACCCACTAATATCATGACAGGATCAAGTTCACACATAACAATATTAACCTTAAATGTAAATGGACTAAATGGTCCAATTAAAAGACACAGACCAGCAAATTGGATAAAGAGTCAAGACCCATCAGTCTGCTGTATACAGGAGACCAATCTCACATGCAGAGACACACATAGGCTCAAAATAAAAGGATAGAGGAAGATCTACCAAGCAAATGGAAAACAAAAAAAAAGCAGGGGTTGCAATCCTAGCCTCTGATGAAACAGACTTTAAACTATCAAAGATCAAAAGAGACAAAGAGGTCATTACATAATGGTAAAGGGATCAATTCATCAGGAAGGGCCAACTATCCTAAATATATATGCCCCCAATACGGGAGCACCCAGAATCATAAAGCAAGACCTCAGAGAATTACAAAGAGACTTAGACTCCGATACAATAATAATGGGAGAATTTAACACCCCACTGTCAACACTAGATCAACGAGACAGAAAGTTAACAAGGATATCCAGGAACTGAACTCAACTTTGCACCAAGCGGACCTAATAGACATCTACAGAACTCTCCACCTGAAATCAACAGAATATACATTCTTCTCAGCACCACATCGCACTTATTCCAAAATTGACCACATAGTTGGAAGTAAAGCACCCCTCAGCTAATGTAAAAGAACAGAAATTATAACAAAGTGTCTCTCAGACCACAGTGCAATCAAACTAGAACTCAGGACTAAGAAACTCAATCAAAACCACTCAACTATATAGAAACTCAACAACCTGCTCCTGAATGACAACTGGGTACATAACGAAATGAAGGCAGAAATAAAGATGTTCTTTGAAACCAGTGAGAACAAAGAAACAACATACCAGAATCTTTAAACACATTTAAAGCAGTATGTAGAGGTAAATTTATAGCACTAAATGCCCACAAGAGAAAGCAGGAAAGATCTAAAATTGACATCCTAACATCAAAATTAAAAGAACTAGAGAAGCAAGAGCAAACACATTCAAAAGCTAGCAGAAGGCAAGAAATAACTAAGATCAGAGCAGAACTGAAGGAGATAGACACACAAAAAACTCTCCAAAAAATCAGTGAATCCAGGAGTTGGTTTTTTGAAATGATCAACAAAATTGATAGACCACTAGCAAGACTAAAAAAGAAGAAAAGAGAGAAGAATCAAATAGATGCAAAAAAAATGATAAAGGGGATATCACCACCAACCCCACAGAAACACAAACTACCATCAGAGAAAACTATAAACACCTTCATGCAAATAAACTAGAAAACCTAGAAGAAATGGATAATTTCCTGGACACTTACACTCTCCCAAGACTAAACCAGGAAGAAGTTGAATCCCTGAATAGACCAATAGCAGGCTCTGAAATTGAGGCAATAATTAATAGCTTACCTACCAAAAAAAGTCCAGGACCAGATGGATTCACAGCGGAATTCTACCAGAGGTACAAGGAGGAGTTGGTACCATTCCTTCTGAAACTATTCCAATCAATAGAACAAGAGGGAATCCTCCCTAACTCATTTTATGGGGCCAACATCATCCTGATACCAAAGCCTGGCAGAGACACAACAAAAAAAGAGAATTCTAGACCAATATCCCTCATGAACTTTGATGCAAAAATCTTCAATAAAATACTGGCAAAAGAAATCCAGCAGCACATCAAAAAGCTTATCCACCACGATCAAGTGGGCTTCATCCCGGGGATGCAAGGCTGGTTCAACATATGCAAATCAATAAACATAATCCAGCATATAAACAGAACCAAAGACAAAAACCACATGATTATCTCAATAGATGCAGAAAAAGGCCTCTGACAAAAAAACTCTCAGAATCCACTTTTTTACCCCCAAGTAAGTACTGAATATGTTAACTTCAGTCTTACTATTTCTATTTCCTTGTAATTATAGTTCTCTCCTTTGCACATTCTGACAACTGAAAGATTTCTAACATGATGTATGGAATAATAAAGAATGTTTGTATAACGTTCCCCACAGTAGCTCTAGTTGCAAGAGTTTTTATAAATATTGGAACTGAGAGCAATCCCAAAGGGTATATTGAAATAATCAAGGCTCAGGAAGAACACTGAAGTCTCCTTAAGCTGATAAATAACTTCAGCAAAGTCTCAGGCTACAAAATCAATGTGCAAAAATCACAAGCATTCTTATACATCAATAACAGACAAACAGCCAAATCATGAGTGAACCCCCATTCACAATTGCTTCAAATAGAATAAAATACTTAGGAATCCAACTTACAAGGGATGTAAAGGACCTCTTCAAGGAGAACTACAAACCACTGCTCAGTGAAATAAAAGAAGACACAAACAAATGGAAGACATACCATGCTCATGGATAGGAAGAATCAATATTCTGAAAATGGCCATACTGCCCAAGGTAATTTATAGATTCAATGCTATCCCCATTCAGCTACCAATGACTTTCTTCACAGAATTGGAAAAAACTGCTTTAAAGTTCATATGGAACCAAAAAAGAGCCCGCATTGCCAAGACAACCCTAAGCTAAAAGAACAAAGCTGGAGGCATCATGCTACCTGACTTCAAACTATACTACAAGGCTACAGTAACCCAAAACAGCATGGTACTGGTACCAAAACAGAGATATAGACCAATGGAACAGAACAGAGCCCTCAGAAATAATACCACACATCTATAGCCATCTGACCTTTGACAAACCTGAGAAAAACAAGAAATGGGGAAATTCCCTATTGAATAAATGGTGCTGGGAAAATTGACTAGCCATAAGTAGAAAGCTGAAACTGGATCCTTTCCTTACTCCTTATAGGAAAATTAATTCAAGATGGATTAGAGACTTAAATGTTATACCTAAAACCATAAAAACCCTAGAAGAAAGCCTAGGCAATACCATTCAGCACATAGGCATGGGCAAGGACTTCATGTCTAAAATACCAAAAGCAACGGCAACAAAAGCCAAAATTGGCAAATGGGATCTAATTAAACTAAAGTGCTTCTGCACAGCCAAAGAAACTACCATCAGAGTGAACAGACAAGCTACAGAATGAGAGAAAATTTTTGCAATCTACTCATCTGACAAAGGGCTAATATCCAGAACCTATAAAGAACTCAATTAAATTTACAAAAAAAAAAAAACCAAACAACCCCATCAAAAAGTGGGCAAAGGATATGAACAGACACTTCTTAAAAGAAGACATTCATACAGCCAACAGACACATGAAAAAATGCTCCTCATCACTCGCCATCAGAGAAATGCAAATCAAAACCACAATGAGATACCATCACACACCAGTTACAATGGCAATCACTAAAAAATCAGGAAACAACAGGTGTTGGAGAGGATGTGGAGAAATAAGAATACTTTTACACTGTTGGTGGGACTGTAAACTAGTTCAAAAGTTGTGGAAAACAGTGTGGCGATTCCTCAAGTATCTAGAACTAGAAGTACCATTTGAACCAGCCATCCCACTACTGGGGATATACCCAAAGGATTATAAGTCATGCTGCTGTAAAGACACATGCACATGTATGTTTATTGTGACACTATTCACAATAGCAAAGACTTGGAATCAACCCAAATGTGCATCAGTGACAGACTGGATTAAGAAAATGTGGGACATATACACCATGGAATACTATGCAGCCATAAAAAAGGATGAGTTCGTGTCCTTTATAGGGACATGGATGCAGCTGGAAACCATCATTCTCAGCAAACTATCACAAGAACAGACAATCAAATACTGCATGTTCTCACTCATAGGTGGGAATTGAACAGTGAGATCACTTGGACACAGGAAGGGGATCATCACACACTGGGTCCTATTGTGAGGTGGAGGGGAGGGCAGGGATAGCATTAGGAGATATACCTAATGTAAATGACGATTTAATGGGTGCAGCACACCAAGATGGCACATGTATACATATGTAACAAACCTGCACGTTGTGCACATGTACCCTAGAATTTAAAGTATAATTAAAAAAAAAAAAAGAGATTATTGGAATGTCACCTGCAGTTGGCAATAGTATTTCATTTGAATAATTTGAATATTTTTTCTGTTATTTTTCTTTCAGCATTCCTGAATTACTTATCCTTTGTAAAAATGAGATTATGTCTTCATCTTACAAAAAGTGAAGTAATTCTCTAGAAAGAAGAAGTTAGCATTTCTCATTGCTAATGTGTTGAAACTAAAATATACTGGCCAATGTTCTTAATATGTGAGAAAACATGACAAGAATTTTGAACTGTTGTTTCAAGTAAAATTTATTACAATTATAATACCAAAAAAATTGAATTTTTTGTGGTTACAAAGCAGTTGTACCATAATGAATTACAGATGAATTTCCTTTAAAAAAATAACAAATTAAATATACTATCCTTTTGGTCACATCCTTTACTGTTTAATGCAATAGACTCACTGCACAGTCATGTTCCTGTAGGAAAATCTTTGATAGAGAATTGAAATACATATCCTTAGATTCAGAGAATAAAAGTCAGAAATTATTCTGTAAAGGAGTCATGAGAAAATCTTTAAAAAGCTGTATGTCAAGTAAATAGCTGGAATGTATATAGCTCAAGGCCTTTAAAGAGTTCAAACCTTTTTATCTGTTTTCCTTATTACCTAAAAGTTAGTTCTTCGAAGTAACTTTAATTAGTCAACTATTGCAGTCCACTAAATCAGGGATGCAAGGAATGATGCCCAGTTGTCTGAAAGAGTTCATGTGTCCTCTTTAACCCTTGCTACCTTTGGTCCTGAAATGATTAGATTCTGTATGCCACTTCTCACCAGAAATAAAACAAACAAGCAAAACTGAAGCATAAACACCAACGATGATGTATAAGGAAAAGTGACTTATTCTGAGTCACACAATGACAACTAATTTATTCATGAAGCATCCACTGTGGATCAACTATATTCTAGCTGTTGAGGACACAGAGTTGATGAAGGGGATACTAGAAGGGTTTTCACTTGATGGCCATTATAGCAGCCTTTCAACTCTATCATTTTAGGTCACTTAGGTCTATCACAGAATTAAAGATCCAGAACGAACTCTCAAAGACATCTAGTACAAACTCATTTCACAGCTGATTTCACTGGGAAGCAAAAGAGCAAGGCTGTTGTGTGGAGGGTAATCATTTAAACTGACTCCTGCAGAATGAGCCAAGTATGTGAAGAGCTGGGTATAGCATACTCCATGTAGAAGAAACAGCATTTACTAAGCACTCCATTTGTGGAGGAAAGAGCACATGTGGTTCCAGGATGATTGATGCATATTGATTCCAAAGAAGACAAGGGTGAGTTGAAGTCACACAACAGGCCCAGCCAGATCATCCAGACCCCTGGAGTACATCGTTTAAAAGGCTGGATTTAGTTTTCAGTCAGTAAAACAAAAGAGTAAAGAGATTTGATGATAAAACCTTCAAGAATGCCTTCGTATGTCTGGTGGATAGGAGAAGGAAAAGTAACCCACAAACCAAGTTTGGGGACTATGAAGATAAACATGACAGAGCTACATCACAGAAGCCAGGGGAGGAGAGTTTCAGGAGGGGCTGTGGGGGGCTGATCGACACTGCTGTACATTACAGGCATATGTGGAGGTCATTCCTTTTATCCATTAGGCGAGAACAGTTTCAATCAAGAAAGCAGTGAAAGGCAGAAGTCTGACTGTGGGGGAGTGAAAAGTAACTGATTAATGAAAGAATTCAGGCAACTAGATTTTGGAAGTGAAGGGAATAAGTGAAATAGCAGAGGAGAGAGATCATTCAGATGGAAGTAATGCTGAAAAAAAAAATTGTTGGGATGTGGAAAGTTTAGTTTAAATGTAGGTAAAGGCAAACTAACCAGTGGAATAACTGGAGACAAAGGATGTAAGCAAGATTCCAGAGGCAGAAAGGGGTGAGATCTAACTCAGAGGTGGAAGAGTTATCCTGAGTAAAGATTCAAGGAAAAAAGAGATCAATGGCCCTTTATAAAGGATTAAAAAAAGCTAGGACAGTTCCCAAATCCTGCTGGTCCCCCAGCAAAATTCAGGGTATCCAATAAAGCAAGAGTGAGCATAGGGCATGGGGACTTGAGAAAGTAAAAATGAGAGAACATATTCTTTTAAATATCACAGTCTCCCTCATAAGATGAAAAAGAACAATCAAGTCATAATAAGGGTACAACTAAGGTTAAAGAGCATTAATCACACAATAGAAGAAAAGGGCCCAAACTTAAGTGGAGTATGTTTCCCTCCCTCCAATTCCAATGGGGATAAATATTATACCAAACATCTACAATAAAGAGTATTGAAGTAAAAGATATTCTTTTCTAGATAAGCCAAATCTATCACATTTTCAAGTGGTTTCTCAAACAACTTTAGATTTCCCTCCACTATTCTTTAATTCATTTTTTTTCTGTGATAAAAAGAGACCTTAGTACTAGTAAGAAACTAGATTGTCTACTATTAACATCAGCTCTGCTATTTGTAGTACATTTTCAAACTCTGTGACTGACATTGCAATTGCTTGGTTCTGTTCACACAAATTTGCATTATTTCATTACAAGAAGAAAATGGGCTAAAATGTTCTCAGAGCACAGTTACTTTCTGATAAGTTTCTAGAAAGTTTCATCAAATTCTAAAACAATGGTTTGTATTGCCTACCCAACAAAAACTGTTGAGTGCTTGAATCAGAGACAAGATACTTAAAAACCTTTCTAAGTATAAAATTTCGTCTACTTTCTCAATGCTGCAACAAGACCATACTTTTAGGTCAAAAGTATGATATTCCTGTCTCCTAGTTACTACCTATTTTAGCATGCAGTTATCATGCTCAGACTGGAGAGAAAACAAAATAAAGAAAAATAGACACAAAAAGCAGATGTTAGCCAGGCACGATGGCTCATGCCTGTAATCCCAATACTTTGGGAGGTTGAGGTGGGTGGATCACCTGAGGTCAGGAGTTCGAGGCCAGCCTGGTCAACATGGTGAAACCCTGTCTAACTAAAAATACAAAAATTAGCCGGGCGTGGTGATGCGCACCTGTAGACCCAGCTACTCAGAAGGCTGAGGCAGGAGAATCCCTTGAACCTGGAAGGTGGAGGTTGCAGTAAGCTGAGATCACACCATTGCACTCTAGCCTGGGGGACAGAATAAGACTCTGTTTCAAAAAAAAAAAAAAGAAAAAAATTTTTTAGCACTTTCAATTGCAAGCTCAATCAATCTCATGGGAATTCACTAAACTAAATGGTATTTAAGTTCGATGAATAAATTTCATAATTTAAAGTAATTTTTTTTTTTTAGTTTGAGAGTCTGTCATCTAGGCTGGAGTATAGTGGTGTAATCATGGCTCACTGCAGCCTTGAACTCCTGGGCTCAAGCAATGCCTCTGCCTCAGTCTTCCAAGTAGCTAGGACCATAGATGCACACTACCATGATGGCTAATTTTTTTTTTTTTTTTTTTTTTTTTTTGGTAGAGTTGGGGTCTCACTATGTTGTCTAGGCTGGACTCAAACTCCTGACCTCAAGTGATCCTCCCAACTCAGCTTCCCAAAGTGTCGGGATTACAGGCATGAATCACCATGCCTAGCCAATTTTTTTAAATATTGAGTTTCTTAAGATGTAGTTGGGTATGATAAGTAAATGCTGTAGGCATATGGGTGCAGAGGGGTTTTGAGCAAGACTTCAGAATTGCTACTTTCAGTACTTTTCCTCTGCTCACCATATCAGAAGACCTGAATCCTTTAGAACTCTCTGGAGTTTTCATCATTGTTTTTAAGTATATTTCCCTGATGTGCATCTTCTTACAGCTGTCACTGACTCACTGTCAAAGACAAAGGAGTGTACAGGCCAAAAGTCTGTGAACATATGGCTTGGGGAATTGAGCAAGTACAATTGAGAGGACATATCACAGACTCCCTCACAAGATGAAAAAGAACAATGAAGTCATAGTAAGGGTACAACTAAGGTTAAAGAGCATTATCACACAACATAGCCCCTGAAGTTAGATTTGGGTTTAAGTCACCTTTGTACAAGTCACTTTACCTCTCTGAGCCTTGGTCTCCTCATCTATAAATGAAAATGAAAATACTACTTATATTATAGTTGTACCAAAGATTAAATGAGTTAACACAGATAGAATGTTCAACACAGGACATAGGACATACTAAGTCTTAAACAAATGGCAGCAGCTACTATTCTATTTAGGTTGCTTCTCTTATTCTCATTCCTTAATACTTTCTCTAAGCCTCAAAATAGAATTCCTCCAGAAACTACCACATTATTATGGCATCGAATAAATGGATTCTATTTTTCATAGTGCCAAGAGCCATATAGCCCTCCCAAAATAATTTTACACAGAGCCATAAAGTTTGACAACTGAAATATATGATGAAGCATAAGTCAATCCAATAATAATCTCCTTAATTAATTCAAGCTTTTATATTATTTTTAAAATCCTAAACTTTAGACTGAAAGTCAATATTCAGAAGCAAAAACTGAATTCACAAAGGTAAAGTGGACGTGGCATTTGAATGATTACAGAGCAAAAATATATAGCTAGAGAACAACAACCGAATAAAGGACAATTCAGGGATTTACATATTAGACTTCTTAGATTTTAGTCATGCTGTTCATTTGACTATTCATTTTATTATCTTTGAATTTAAGGCTTTCAACTTCAAATGCTTACTTTCTCTTTTCAGCACAGACATTTGCTAAACAGAGTAATATAAACAATAATCTATTCATGCAAATGTTCCAAGAAGCTACTTCTTCTTGGCATTAGAGTTCTTAATATAACATCAATATTTAACTACTCTTTAATTGAAATTGTCATTAGACATTTAAATATATTAGAAGAAATAAAAGTACATAATCCAATACTTTAAGAATGAAAACAACATAGAGAAAGAAGTCTAGGATAGTGCCCCCATAAACTGCTACGTGAATTTAGGCACACCTGTTAAGTCTCAGAAGCCAACTTACCCTGAAGCTAATAAAACTTGAGCTTCAAGTCTCCGTCCTAGGTCCTGGGGGGGGCCCTAGAAATGGATTTACATTTAGATTTTTAGAAAATTTGCAAATGTATTTAACTAAAAGGGATTATCATTGCTATCACTTTCCACATTGACTGTCCCACCTCCCCTCATATCAGCTGGCATTGAAGTGTTTCTGAGCACTTCAGGAATCTGGCTAAGGAGAAGCTGAATTAGGAATACCTTTTTGGAATATCTGGAAATGATTTTAAGTAATTCCATTAGGTGAGCCATCCAGAGTACAAATGACTTCCAAGAACACTCATACTGCTCACTGACGCAACTTAAGCCTTATAACAAAGGAATGAACCAAAGATTATATCATGATATAAATATGCCCCCTTGGCACCCAGCACTAGGAGCATGTGATCAGTGGAAGAGAAACAAGGTTGGAAATGAATGGAACCAGAGGTTAGTCTGCGGGAAACTTATTTATCGAACATTTCAGTATAAAACTGAAAATGAAAAATTCATCAATACATGATCAAAACTGAAGATATATTTTGTCAAGCATATAATCAACAACACATCATATCCCAATTATAAATGCATTTTTGCAGGGAGTGGAAGTTGAGCAAAATAGAATTTGTCAAAATTACTCTGCTGGTCACAAACCTCTAACATTACTGTAAAAAGTGTATATATCTATGTATAAAGTCACATGTTTTATGCATCTCAATAATTAAAAAAGATATTTTAATCAATCATACTAGAGGAATGGCTAGATTACTTTTTCTCTAGAAAATATTAATAAATCATTTCAAATATAGGAGGTTGGGACTTTATGCTAGTTTACTAGGGCTACCATTAAAAAATAAATAAAAAACAGATTAAGTGGCTTAAACACCAAAAAATTATTTTCTCACAGTTTTGGAAGCTAGAAGTCCAAAACCAAGGTGTCAGGAGGTTTGGCTGCTCCTGAGGCCCTTCCCTTTGGCTTTGCAATTGGCCACCTTCTCACTCTATCTTCAAATGGCCTTTCTTCTGTAAACATTTTTGGTGTCTTTTTGTATGTCTTAATTTCCTCTTATAATGACCCACTCAGATGGGATCAGGCCCACTCTAAAGGACTCATTTCAACTTGATTATCTCTGAAAGGTCCCATCTCCAAACATTCATCTTCTGAAGTGTGGGGATTAGGACTTCAACATATGAATTTTGAGAGAACACGATTCAGCCCATGACAGGTACTAAGAGTATGTAGCCAAAAAAGGTAATGTAAAGGGTAAAAAAGACATGTTAGGTGATTAATATTTTTAAAAAAAATATGTTTTTACAGTGTTTGTAATATTTCTGGCATTTTTCATTATTTTAAATTTGCAATTTATTTTCTCATGTGAAATATATAATCACCTTTGTACTTAATTTGGTATTGATGATCTGTTGCATTCTTTAAAGGGAGCTCTCTGATATTATGTTGGATTTAGTGCCTACAAAACCGGGACCCAACCCATTTCTTAGATTCAATGGCTTTATAGAGTGTCAGAGTTCAACTGCTTAATCTCTAAAACCAAAATCATTTTATTTTATATTTTATTGACATTGAAAAACATGTAGACTCCATTTCAATACAAAATATCTGTATTTTGAAAAGAAATAGTCATATCTAATTGTCATCTATCGCAACCAGCTTTTTAAGGTCAAGAAGGGTGTTTTGTTGTTGTTGTTGTTGTTGTTGTTTCTAACATTCAACTGTCTTTAAAGTCCAGACATTAAATTCCTTGCTGTGTTCTTATTATACTATTTTCATGTCTTATTTCTATCTATGTACATACGGGTCATATGTAAGAAGTTCTGAAAACACCAACAGGGAAAATGTTGCCTAGTAGTATCAACAATATCTCTGTGAACCTGACCTGCCAAGAGAACAACTAAATAAGACATTTTATATTTCTATATTAAAGTCTATTCATCATTTCCTAATGGGACAATTACTACATAAACCCTGTACAGAGCTTTCCCCAAACATCAGCATGCTCTTGGGTATGATCCGAGTTTTGCCTCAGGGCTAAAGAGAGAGAATTCAGAAAGGCAAGTAAGGTGAATTACCTGTAGAAACGGCCTGCTTGACAAATAATCAGGAAAATAATGAGATAGAAAAATTAGGTGTTTAATTTCTGAAATCCTCAGGTTTTGAATGTCAAGAAATCCCCTAACTTATTCATTCAGGATTCTATCATTTTACATTTAATCTTATGTTTAAAGTCACAGAAAAGTAATGAAGCTTGTCAAGTAATCTCACTTTGAACATTCCTTGAAATACTGACAAGAATTTAGGTCAGACTTTCAGGAGCTAAATGCCTCTCTTGTTTCATATAATAATCACAGTTCACCTTCATTAGAAATATTTGAAGTAAAATACTCTGGGTTTCTTAGGACAAAGCTACTTTAAAAGCTTAAAGAAATTACAGATCAAAATAGATAACTGCAATTTAATGTTTTAAAATTTAAAATTCATGAAGTTTCTTAATTTAGATCTGAATTTCTACTTTCAGTGATCTAATATTCATGGCCAAACATAACGGCTTTTGTTCCAACCAATGACTCACAACACCCTCACATGCTTACATGGTCTTAGGTTAAAAAAAAAAGGTCACTTGCAAAATGTGCTCTTATTAAGGGACAAAGCTTTGATCGGCCAGGTGTTTTTGTTGTTTGTTTGTTTTTGTGAGACAGAGTCTCGCTTAGTCGCCAAGCTGGAGTGTAGTGGCACAATCTCAACTCACTGCAATCTTGGTCTCCTGGGTTCAAGGGATTCTCCTGTCTCAGCCTCCCAAGTAGCTGGGACTACAGGCATGAGCTGCCACACCCAGCTAATTTTTGTATTTTTAGTAGAGACGGGGTTTCACCATGTTGGCCAGAATGGTCTCAATCTCTTGAGCTCGTGATGAGCTCATGATCTGCCCGCCTTGGCCTCCCAAAGCGCTGGGATTACAGGCGCAAGTCACTGCACCTGGTCCAGCCAGGTCTTTAGAATCACAGAAGAATAGAGAAAGGCATAGCCAGATTTAATGTCACTCTTCTAATTCTCTACTATTTTCTGCTCTGGAACTCTACTCAAATAGTTCCAAATACCAAGAAAATTGTGTTATCCACTTTTATCTTAATCCAAGATAACGACTACAAAGTATCTTAATGGTGGTCAATGTTGATTTTTGAATCAATCATCCGCTAGCTATGAGTATTTTGAGGGCCTTCCCCTGTTTCTCAAAAAACAAGCAATAATACAGTTTTATCTATCCTGAAGCAAGTTCATGAGCCACAGTTCTAAATAGTTTTAGTTTCAGGGAACTAACAAGAGGAGAAGAAAAGGGTGCCCATGCTAGAAGACTGACATCATATTTTGGCAGCTCTATTTCCTTTGAGATCAACACATTTTTCATTTCTTTGTAAAGTCAAAATTAATAGAAAAATGTAAAATGTCCCATTCAGATTGGGATACTTCTTTCATTATAATATCCCGGACACAGGATATTTTTTCCTCTTCCCACAGTGGGGCAGCATCCAAAAACAAGGAGGTGAATATATGGTGAATATCAGTTCTGAGTTTATGGTGGAAGAGGGACCAGTCTTTGGTAGTTCATGTGGCATCCAGGGTATATAAAGAATATCTTTCAAGGGTTAAATACAACTCAGACCATCATCCCCCAAAGCATAATATCATGCATTGAAAAACATGACTCTTCTCTTTTGATATGCTTTGGCTTTGTGTCCCCACCCAAATCTTATCTTAAATTGTACTCCCGTAATTCCCACCTGTTGTGGGAGTTCTAGGTGGGAGATAATTTGAATTATGGGGGCGGTTTCCTCCATACTGTTCTCATGGTAGTGAATAAGTCTCATGAGATCTGATGGTTTAATCAGGGGTTTCCACTTTTGCATCTTCATTGTTTTTCTTGCCACCACCATGTAAGAAGTGCCTTTGCCTCCCACCATGATTCTGAGACCTCCTCAGCCATGTGGAACTATAAGTCCAATTAAACCTCTTTTTCTTCCCAGTCTCAGGTATGTCTTTATTAACAGCATGGAAAACAGACTAATACACCTTGCCTTAAACTCAAATAAGATTTATAAAATACAAAATCAAAAAAAATGAATCCAAGAGCATAAATTTCTATAGGAATGACTATCTTGACCAAAAAAAAATTAGATAGATAAACTTGAAATAACATTTTGGGGAAAAAAACAAACTTATAATTCCCAGTGAAAAATATCCCATCTGTGCTGCTTGACATATTATTTTTGTCCTCAAATTTACATGTTCCGTTTACAAATGTTTCTGTTCTCAGGTTAATTTTAAAACTTCAAATCGGATATTTATATGTTTGAATTAAGCATAACTAAATAAATATGAGACTATAAATCTTGAATGCTAAATGCATGTAGATGACTAATTTTTCTTTCTCATCAACAGCCAACACTTGAGTTCAAGTCTATAAAATATCCTAGTAGTCATGTCTCATTCATTGCTTAACCATCACTCCACAATTCTCTAAATGCACTACTTTTTCTTCTGCAAGAAAACTACTGTTTTACATTGTCCTTATTTCAATTCAATATTATCATGATTCTTCCAATTATTTAAAACACAGATTGCAGCAGCATCCTCTCATTCATCTCTTTCATGACCAACCAAGTTCTGAAGATAATACCTTCAAAAATCGCCTATTTTATTAATATCTAGTTCTCATCATTCTCCTCTCAATTACTACACTAAACTCCTAAGTCATTTCTATACCTCGAAGTCTACTTCATTCTGCTTACTCTAATATAGTCATGACATTAATTTTTTCTTTTCTTTTTTTTTTTTGAGACAGAGTTTCACTCTTGTTGCCCAGACTGAGTGCAATAGTGCAATATCAGATCACCGCAACCTCTGCCTCCCAGGTTCAAGCGATTCTTCTGCCTCAGCCTCCCGAGTACCTGGGATTATAGGCATGTGCCACCACGCCCAGCTAATTTTGTATTTTTAGTAGAGACAAGGTTTCTCCATGTTGGTCAGGCTGGTCTCAAACTCCCGATCTCAGGTGATCCACCTGTCTCAGCCTCCCAAAGTGCTGGGATTACAGGCGTGAGCCACCGCACCTAGCAGACTTTAATTTTTCTATTTCACCACTTTCATCATGATATTCCATCACCCTGGTTCAAATCCTTAAATAATCTGTCATCACCCACAGAAACAATTTTCAGCTCTCCAGTGTGTTACTGGGGATAACACTACCTACCTATATTTATTACATACTAAACTGCATCATTATAATCTGAATGGTTTCCTCATGTTCTACAAATACCCTACATCTCTTATTTGCTCATTTTTATTCCTCACCCCATACCCTACACAAGGAGTACCCTCCCACATTCTTACTGCCTATTGCATTCTCATACTTCCAGAGCTTACTAAGATCTTCCTGACACTTTTCGTTACTGTCATCAAAAACAATATAGTAGATTGGGAAAATATACATCCTAAGGCTTTAGGTAACTTTGAGATAAAATCCCACTGCTGTCATCTATCTACTGTGTCATCTATCTACGGTGAAAGACAAGCTAAATCCTTGAACCTTGGCTTCATTATCTGCAATACAGGAGAAAATACAGCCTAATTCTGTACTCAGTGAAAGATTAAATGAAATAGTGTATGAAAAGTATTAGCATGGATAAGTGATTTTACTTGGCCATCTATTAAATATTAAATCCATACTTCTAAATATAATCATGAAATAGTTGTTAGAATTATGACTTTGACTCATTAAATGATCCCTATTTATTAAACAAAAATTATGTAGCATACTTTTATAGCTACTTAAACATTTTATGGCTTTTGAAAATTGATAATCTATACCTGAGATATCTGCTACATTTAACTTGAATGCTAGTTAACAAAATCAAAAAACAAAAATAAAAAAAATCCACCTAGATGACATATCAACAAATAACCAGAGTTTAATATATTTAACAGTCAAGAAATTAATGTGAAGATTTTTCAATTCAAAAGGTCCTGAATAGATAATTTCTAATCACTCTTTTAGTATTAGGGTTTTTTGTTTGTTTGGTTTTAGATGGAGTCTTGCTCTGTCGCCAGCCTGGAGTGGAGTGGCACAATCTCAGCTCACTGCAACCTCCGCCTCCCAGGTTCCAGTGATTCCCCTGCCTCAGCCTCCCAAGTAGCTGGGATTACAGGCACATGCCACCACCCCAGCTAATTTTTTACTAAATTTTTTACATTTTTACTAAAATGTAAAAAATGGAGTTTCACCATGTTGTCCAAGATGGTTTCGGTCTCCTGACCTTGTGATCTGCCCACCTCGGCCTCCCAAAGTGCTGGGATTACAGGTGTGAGCCACTGCATCTGGCCTAGTATTAGGGTTCTTTTAAGTAAAATGATTAATAAAGAAAAGAATAAGGTCGGATGCTGTGGCTCACATCTGTAACCCTAGAACTTTGGGAGACCGAGGTGGGAGGATTGCTTGTGTCCAGGAGTTTGGGACCAGCCTGCTCAACAGAGTGAGACCCCATCTCTACAAAAAAATCCAAAATTAGCAGGGAGTGGTAGGGCATGCCTGTAATCCCAACAATTCAGGAGGCCGAGGCAGGAGGATCAAGGATGTGGTGAGCTGTGATTGTGCCACTGTACTCAGCTGGGCAACAGAGTGAGATCCTGTCAAAAGTCAAAAAAAGAGGAAAGAAAGGGACGAAAGGAGGAAGGAAGGAAAGAAGAAGGAAGGAAGGGAGGGAGGGAGGGAGGGAGGAAGGGAGGGAGGGAGGGAGGGGATTTTTTATATATCCAGGGAATGGCATTTTTTATATATCCAGAGAAAGATCCTAGGAAAAATCTGTGGCTTTTTCAAGACAGACATTTTATACTGTATAAATCTGTGCTAGTAGGGCGGTTTGCCTCCTCTAATAGGCAGAAGGACCAGCCCCAGACTCAAGTGTTTGAGCTGGAAGAAGCATGGTGATGGCCAGGATGGCCCTCATTTGGAGAAATTATGAGAAACTGATGGGGAAAGAAAGGCAATCAGAAACTGAGAAATAACGGTGAAGTGGGAGCTTGGGAGGTATCTGTGTCTTACACAAAAATAATCATTTTAAGGAACATACTACAGAAACATTTTACCAAATTGACAAAGGTCACTGAACTAGTAATTTCAACCAGGGAGAAAAATATGCTTAAGAATCTGCAGGAAAAAAGCATTAAAAAAAGATTTTGCAGGTTTATTATTTTAAAAACAATTGAATAGCCCTCATCATCAGGTTTCCAGTGTAGAGTATATTTAAAAAAAATAATGAGAGGTAAGATTAGTGATTAAAGCACCAGGAAAACAGAAAAAAAAAAAAAAAAAAAGTAGGCATAATGCCTGACATAACAGACAACAGGAGAAAACACACGCAAAAAAGATCCAAAGTATAGCATTCTGGGGCTTTTATCTCAAGTTTCCTCAGCCTTACATATTTCAATTGCTTCAGGGGTATCACTTTATCAGTAACACAATAACATGACTAGTATCATTAATGAGGAACCTTCTTAATTTAACTATTTTCCACAAAAGTATTTCTAAAATGTATTACACGATTCCCTTGTTATACCTATTACAATAATATAACCTTTTTTCCTTTATGTTTCCTGAGATAAGGCTATAAAACAGCAAAAATACTTAGATACTTTGAGAATAATCTGTATGATCTCTTTATAAATTATGTAGAAATTGCCTTCAAGATAAGTATGGCCCACTTGTTTGAGGGATCTCAACATCACTATGGATTAATGCCTGGTGATAAATATTAATTAAGAATATAATACTAATCACAATAATAATAAACATATATTGAACTCTTTCTATTATAAAAAGTGAATTATATTCTTCACCTGTATCACTTCATGCAATAGTCTCAATCACTTTGATAAGGTAACTACAGTTATTATTCTCATTTTATACTTGGGAAGATTGAAGCAGACAAAGGTTAAGTAATTTCCCCAAATTCTTAATGAAAAGGGACAAGGTTGGCCGGGCGCGGTGGCTCAAGCCTGTAATCCCAGCACTTTGGGAGGCCGAGACGGGCGGATCACGAGGTCAGGAGATCGAGACCATCCTGGCTAACACAATGAAACCCCGTCTCCACTAAAAATACAAAAAAATTAGCCGGGCGTGGTGGCGGGCGCCTGTAGTCCCAGCTACTCGGGAGGCTGAGGCAGGAGAATGGCGGGAACCCGGGAGGCGGAGCTTGCAGTGAGCCGAGATCGCGCCACTGCACTCCAGCCTGGGCGACAGAGCACGACTCCGCCTCAAAAAAAAAAAAAAAAAAAAAAAAAAAAAAAAAAAGAAAAGGGACAAGGTTATGGGTATTAGTTTGTTTTAATGCTGCTGATAAAGACATACCTGAGACTGGGCAATTTACAAAAGAAAGAGGCTTAACTGGACTTACAGTTCCACATGGCTGCAGAGGCCTCACAACTACAGAAGAAGGCAAAGAGAAGCAAGTCATGTCTTACGTGGATGGTGGCAGGCAAAAAAGAGCTTCAGCAGGAAAACTCTCCCTTATAATAACCATCAGCTCTTTTGAGACTTACTATCACGAGAACAGCATAGAAAGACCTGTCCCCATGATTCAATGACCTCTCACCATGTCACTCCCAAAACACATGGGAATTAAAGATTAGATTTGGGTGGGCACACAGCCAAACCATATCAGCATGTATATTATAATCTCCTAAGGTGGCCTTTCCCAAGATAGTTCTGTAAAATAACAAGTATTACATAATAAAATGTCTCCAATATCAAACGTGTTTGGGGAACTTTGGGTTACATTTAATAGATTTTACACAGGACTTCTCAGCGACTTTAACAATCCTAATGAATACCAGGTCCCAAGAATAGTGCATAAAAACGTAGAAAAACTCCATATGTCTCACAATTATTTGATGACACTCCATTTTTCTTACAATATCTTATATTCTTGAAACAAACTTAGAGAAACACTTGGAAAAGTTACAAAAGTGGGCCAGGTATAGTGGCTTATACCCATCTCTACAAAAAATAGTTAACCAGGTATGGTGGTGGGCTCTTGTAGTTCCAGCTACTCCAGAAACTGAAGTGGGAGAATCGATTGATCCCAAGAGTTTGAGGTTACAGTGAGCCATGAATGTGCTACTGCACTCCAACCTGACCAACGGAGTGAGAACCTGTCTTAAAAAAAAAAAAAAAAAGGAGGGAGGGAGGGAAAATGTACAAAAGTTATACTCATATAATCATTATTTGTGATCTCCTTTGAGATAAAGTCGAGAACATGATGCCAAAAAACACAATTTATAAAAATGAATGTACATTTTTCAAATGTGATACACATGGTGTTATGGGTTGAAAAATTTTGTCTCCCCAAAATAATATGCTAAAATCCCAATCCTCAGAACCTTAGAATGATAACTTACTTGGAAATAGGGTTGTACAATGGAATTAGGATGAAAACATACTGGAATAGGGTAGACCCTTATTCCAATATGGCTGGTCTCCTTATAAAACAAGCAGAGAGAGATATGGAAGAAGAATGCCCCAAGACAACAGAGGCAGGGATTGGAGTGCTGCTGCTGCAAGCCAAGGAATGCCAAGGATTGATAGCCACCGGCAGCTAGGAAGAGGCATGGAAGGATTCTACTCAGGGTCTCAGAAGAAACAAGACCCTGCTTGACTACTAAATTTTGGACTTCTAGAGTGTAGAAGTGTGATGCAATACATTTCTGCTGTTTTAAGGCACCCAATTTGTGGTACTTTGTTACAGGAGCCCTAGAAATCTACTACACATGGATTACAGGGTGGCACAATGTTGATATCTTAAACCTAGTATAAAATCTAGAACACTAAAAGTGAAAGCAGTATGTAATAACTGGTCAGGGTAAATAATTCGGAAAGAGAATTGAGAGGAGATAGTCATGTGGTCAACTGAGAAGAGATCTTGTTTACATTAAAAAACCAACAAACTGATCCAGAGTAAATAATTTAACCACTCCCTGAAACTCAATTATATCAGCTGGGAAACAGAGCTACCAGCTTTAACCTACAAGACTACTACAATAATTAGCCAAGTAAATGATACCAAAAAGTAATCAATAAATATTACTACATTAGCAACTTTACACTCCCACTCTTTCACCAGCCACCAACCTTTTGTTGACTCTTTGAGTTACCTTACAGAACTTCCAAGGCTATGCGGAACTATTATTCCGGTGAAGAAAGAATAGTTTGTTAGAATATAGTTTCCCCAATTAGTATATAATTTCTCCAATATGGGAAAAATCTTTGTATCCAAGGGATACTATGCATTAGTTTTGGCTTGGAAAAGTATGTACAAATTCTGAATGCATCACATCTACTAGGAGAGAGCATCAAGCCACAAAGTTTTAAAAATTAGCCTTCTAGGGAAGAGATTCTTAGAAAACTTGCTTATTTGTGACAGACTTGATAGGCAGACATTGGCCTAACATTACAAATTTTAAGAGTATCTAACTGGACAGAATAGCCTGCAAAAAATAACAGAATATAAAGAAAGCATTTACTACAATGATACTTAAAATATAATTTAAGTTATATTTTATCAATTATTGTCATATTGTCAATTAAATTATTCAATATGATTAAGCTATTTTTCTGGGACTTTGTGTAGATAATTTGCAATTATTCAAAGAGTCGTTCCAAAACACAGAATAAAACAAACGTTTTTCTTTTCTCTGAGCCCTTTCATCCTTACCTTGACATGATCATGTTTCTTTGTCATCACAATTTATTTATCAATTCATGACCTGTAAGATGAATATATAATGCTATAAAATGTGTCTGTGCTAACTAGAAATCAAGTCCAGGCAAAAGATGCTTACTCTGCCTTTATATTTTGCTGTTTAATAGAGTAAATCCTATATTAACAGACCATATTATATTCTACCACATCAGTGCCCACATATTGCATTAATATATGCAAGGTCGCAGAAAGGAAAATCTATTGTATAACTTACTTAAGCTGACATCAAGTAGCATCAGTATATCTAAATGAGGAAACGGCTTACAGAATTTGTTAAAATTTTTAAAAGTCTATATATGCTACAATAATATCTAACTGAAATAGCATTTGTATAAAATCAGCAGTTAGATGGAAGTAAATTGGTAACTGAAACTTTAAAACACAATCTTTGGAAAAGAAATCCCCATTCCCCTAGATGGAAATCTCTAAAATATATGGCCTACATCCCTGTTATCTATTACTGGTAAGAGAATTACTTGAACTTCAACATAACAGAAGCCTCTAAGAGTTGAACTACTAAATTTAACACATAAATGATAAAATGAGCTATATATAGAAACTTGCTCAAGGACCAGATTTTTCCCAAATCAATGCCTAAAGGGTAGTTTGGAAATCCAAGTGTGGTATTGTTAAATATGAAAAATGCCATTACGTAGGCAACAGTATTACTATACCCAAAGAAAGAATACCTAGATGGTTGTAGTAGGCAGAATAATGCCCCCCAAAAGATGTTTACCCCCTGGATCCTGTGGATATGTACAAAAAGGAGTCTGAGGATGCACTTAAATTTAGGATTTTAAGGTGAAGGAATAATCCTGAATTATCCAGAGGAGCCCAATGTCATCATGAGAGTCTTTATAAATGAAAGAGAGGGACAGGAAAATCAGACAGAGAAAGATTGATTTGAGGATGCTACACTGCTGGCTTTAATGACAGAAGGAAGCCAGGAGACAAGGAATGTAGGCAACATCTAGAGGCTGAAAAAGACTAGAAAACAGATTGTCCCCTTGAGCCTCCAGAAGAAACCCAGCTCTGCTGACACCTAGATGTTAGCCCAATAAGACCCACTTCAGACTTCTGATCGCCAGAACTGTAGGAGAACAAACTGATTTTGTTTTAAGCCACTAAATTTGTGGCAATTCGTTTATAGCAGTAATAAGAAACTGGTACAATGATCTTCACAGAGTCCTGGAAAAAAAAAAAAAAAAAAAAGCAAAAGGCTTAGAGAATTTTTATTAAGCATCAATCAAGAAAAGAGACCCCGAAGTCCGCTGATTATTGGAAAAGTATACTCTTCTCAGGCAGACCTGATTGGGTTTTTAAGAAACTTGGATACAAAATTCCACAAAACAATGTAATTCCCTTTGATCTTCTTCTGTGTTTATCACGCAGACTTCCAATGACCAATTGATTTCCAGGATGCAAAATAGAGAGGAAGTGCTTGGGTAGTGGGCAATAAGAATGGCCTCATCTCTATTATAAATGTGTCAAAAATAGGGAGCCTAGTTCTCCTGAGACCATTTAACAAGATGCACCCTGACAAAACTGGGTGGCCCCTGAAGGCTGAGAATTACTGTCATAGCCAGTCTTTTTGCAGCATGGTGTCCAGCTATAATCCCTTCATGTCACCTTTATTTCACTCTCTTTTATTTTGACACTTTCTTGGATAGATATACAAGAAATTTAAGATAATACATTTATTGATATGGTTTGGATGCTTGTCCCCTCAAAATCTCATGTTGGAATGTACTTCCCAGTGTTGAAGGTAGGGCTTAGTGGGAGGTATTAGACATACGGATCACTTAGTGAATGACTTAGTGCCATCCCCTTGGTAGCACTAACTTGGTACTGAGGAGTCAGTCGTTGCTATAAAGATACTTGAAATTGTGGAAACAGCCTTGGAACTGGGTAACACATAGAGGTTAGAAGAGTTTGGAGGGCTCAGAAGGAGACAGAAATCCAAGGGAAAGTTTGGAACTTCTTAGAGACTTGTTAAATGCTTGTGACCAAAATTCTGATGGAAATATGGACAAAGAAGGACAGGCTGATGGAGTCTCAGACGGAAATGAGAAAGTTATTGGGAACTGAAGTAAAGCTCGCCCATGTTATGCCCTAGCAAAAAACCTGGCTGCACTATGTTCATGTCCCAGGGATCAGTGGAGGTTTGCACTTGAAAGTGATAACTTAGGGTATGTGCTGGAAAAAATTTCTAAGCAGCAAGGTGTTCAAGAACTGGCATGGCTTCTTTGAACAACCTATGATCAGAAATGATAACGAAGAAATGACTTAAAGTTGGAACTTACATTTAAAAGAGAAGTAGAGCAAAAACATTTGAAAAATTTGCAGGTTGGCCCTGTGGTAGAGAAAGAATCCAAGCAGGCTGCAGAAAAATCACTTGCCAGATAGATTAGCATGACTAAAAGGGAGCCCGGTGCTAATATCAAAGACAATTGGAAAAAACCTTAAAGGCATTTCGGAAGTCTTCCAGTCTTCCAGACAGTTCCTCCCATCACAAACCCTGAGGCCTAAGAGGAAAGAATGGTTTTAGGGTCCAGGCCCAGAGAGCCACTTCCCTGTGCAGCCTTGGGGCATTGTTCCCTGCATTCCAGCTGCTCCAGCTACAGTCATGGCTAAAAGAACACCAAGGTGCAATTTGGGCTGCCACTCTGGACGGTGCTAGCTGCCATAGCCTTGGCAGTTTCTATTTGATGTTAAGCCTGCAGGCAAACAGAATGCAAAAGTGAAGGTGGCTTGGCAGCGCTCCCCTGGATTTCAAAAGACATATTGGAAAGTCTGAAGGCCCAGGCAGAAGCCTGCCACGGGGGTGAAGCACCCACAAAAGACTGTACCAGGGCAATGTCAAGGGAAAATGTGGGCGGACCCACACAGAGTCCCCACCAGGGGACTGTCTAGTGGAGCTGCGAGAAGGGGGCTGCCATCCTCCAGACCGCAGAATAGTAGCCATGAATAGCTTGCATCCTGAGCCTGCCAGCACTCAACTCCAACCCATGAGAGCAGCCACATGGGCTGTACCCTGAAAAAGCCACAGGGGATGGGATGATCAAGACCTTGGGAGCCTACTCCTTGCACCAATGTGCCCAGAATGCAGGACCTGGAGTCAAAGGAGATTATTCTGGAGCTTTAAGATTTAATGACTGCCTTGACAGATTTCAGACATCTATGGGTCCTACTATCTCTCTCTTTTGGCCGATTTCTCATTTTTAGAAGAGGAATGTTTGCCCAATGCCTGTACTACCACTGAATCTTGGAAGTAAATAACTTGTTTTGATTTTACAGGCACAGAGGTGAAAGGACTTTGGACTTTGGACTTGATGCTGGAATGAGTTAAGACTTTAGGGGACTATTAAGGGATTATTTTGTGTATTTTGTATATTTTGTGATGTGAGAAGGGTATGAGATTTGGGAGATCAGGAGAGGAATTACATGGTTTAGATGTGTGTCTCCTCTAAATCTCATGTTGACATGTAACCCCAATGTTGGAGGTGGGACCAAGTGGGAGGTATTTGATCGTAGAGGTGGATCCCTCATGAAGGGCTTAGCACCATATCCTTCCTTGGTGATGAGTTCTCAGTTAGTTCACTCAAGATCTGGCTGTTTAAAAGAATCTGGGACTGCCCCTTTCTTTTTCTTCCTCCAACTCTTGCCACATGACACAACATCAGCTCCTCCTTTGCATTCTGCCATGATTGGAAGCTTTCTGAGGCCCTCACCAGGAACAGAAGCCAGGGTGCTATGTTTCCTGTATAGCCTGCAGAACCATGAACCAAAATAAAAATCTCTTTTCTTTATAAATTACCTAGCTTTAGGTATTTCCCTATAGCAATGCAAGAATGAACTAACACATTTATGTTGTAAGTTATTAAAAACGTTATTAATCTACTTCAGGTACATCGCTGTAACAATAGAAATATGATAAATATATTTTGAAGGCTTGCTATATGTCAGGCACTAGATTACGAACTTTTACAGTCATAATCTCTTTTAATTTTCAAGACAATTTTTGCATCATCATGCAGGTAATGAAATGATGCTTACAGCAGTTAAGTAACTTGTTCAAGGTCACATAGTTAATAAGGAGCTAGAAGTTGAATCCCTGTGTGTCTGGCTTCAAAGCCCAGAGTTCTAAACTGTAACCACTGTAATACAGCAATCTTGTTGGGAGCTTTAAGTACTTCTGGCTTTTTACCCTTACAGCAATTAGCTCAGGAGGATAGGTTTTTAAAATGATTGAATGATGTCTTTCTCTGTTTTTCTTATCTCATTATCAGAATTCAATTTTTTTCTCCAAAATAAATTAGGAAAAAAAAAGCTTATTAAAATTATGTCTAAATTAGCGCTCACAGGAAACTACTTGCTAGGAGACCACTTCATCTACACATTGTGATTTGTGAAAACAGAATCTTTGAAGATGATTTTAAAATAATAATACCATCCACTCTAGTAATGTACTGGCTCAAAAGAATTTGCCACACTGTTTTATAATCACGGTTTTCCTGGTTAGATTATACAACTATTTAAAGAAAGAAATCATTTCTTACTTAAGTTTGCATCCCTGTCTATCCTTAAGAAAAATCTCTTTTATGAAGCCCCAAAATAAACCAGAAACAAGCCTCCTTGCTTGCAGAAATCGGGTGACATTAGCCAACTATATCTACTGGACCTATTGTACTGAACAAGCTGCCCTGAGACCTGTGTGCCATTTTCCAATATAAGAGACTACACATTGGAATAAGGAAGAACACCATAAAATATACTTAAGTTTCCTGGGAAAAGCCTTTTTTTAACAAAATATTTTTATTTGTGCATCTATTTCTATTTTAAAGCAGAGATAAATTTGTTCTGCAGTATCTCAAATGAGGTAAAACAAATTATGTTTGGATTGTCCAAAGGCCCATAACTTCTGCCGTGAAAAGACCAAAGATCTCTCCCCTTAAAACAGGAGCGCCTCTTCAATACTTGTCTGTATGGTAAGACACCCTCATTTGTCAATCCCAGTAATTAAGACCATAATACTAACTTGGGGTCCAAACTCACTGGGACAACTAAAATATGTGACCTTTAGGCAGAGACCAGGAAGAGTTCAGTTAACTTCCAAGTACTATTTAGTATTGTATTTGGTCAGAAAAGAAATGAATGGCAAAGCAATTTTGTCTAATCTATGTCTCTTGATGTCCTAAAATTTCTGTCTCATTGTAGTTTCAAAAATCAAAGTAGAGCCTTATCCAAAGAGGTCCATCACCACCAATTTGGACAAATTTTAGATCCATTTAAAGATGACACTCACTAGCTTTCACTACATATTTGATTTGTTAAATTAGTGCATGAATAAATAACTTGTGGGAATATAAGTTGCTGTCATTAACGAAGTATGTGAGGTTGGAGAAAGAAGAAAAAAATCAATCTAAATTTGGCTTTATAATTGTGGTGTTTAATTTCTCTTTAAAATTCAATTTGTTTAAATGAATATAAACCATTAGACCCAAGAATAGGAAAAGCTGATTACCAATATTAATTAAAAATATTTCATTTTGCTGGGCCAGAGGAGCTACATGGAAAGAATATTATTCACACTCAGGTAATTCTCAGAGAACTGCCATATAAAATAAAAAGTTAATTTTGTGATAAAGATAAGTAAACATGCTTATTTAATCATACTTTGAATAAATGTTATTAGATAAAGAATAACAAAAGGACTAAATAAGTTGGCATTAGCCAACTATATCTACTGGACCTACTGCCTGAACAAGCTGCCCTAAGACCTGTGCACCATTTTCCAAATGGGAAGGAAGTCCTTCTATAACAGAAGGACTAAGTAAGTATGCCATGTTAAGTGTTTGCTTTCCATGAAGCTACACAAGTCTCATTAACTACCAACATAATCTCACTGATACTAATGGTATTATCCAACAAAACTGACTTAATAACTACTGTGTTCTGGGCACTTAAGGAGGCTCTAGGATTAGAAAGATGAGTAAGAAATTGACCCAATGCTCAGTAATCTCAATGTCTAGCAGAGCGGACAGATATACAACTCATTCAAATACAGTTTGATGAATGCTATGATACAGATCCTTTCCAAAGACTGTGTGAAGACCACTAACGAGCCATGAATTATGCCTCCGCAATGGAGAAAATTGAGAAAGGCTTCACAGGGAAGGCCACCTAAATATATGGCTTTAAAGGATGACAATGGAAAGAGGAAACATTAATTATGAGAGAGTAACATGAGTAAAGACAAGAGTGAAACTGAATGGTAACACTATAGAAAATGATTAAATAGACATGGCTAGAGCAAAGGATTTGTAATGGGCAGTACAGGAATTGAAAATGAGGCAAAAAATAAGAACCAGTAGAGGAGTCATTGAAATTTTCTCCTATGGCAGTTAAATGTGAGCTGTAATATTGTCCATTCAAATATCTTTCTAACCAAGTATAACTTATCACAGAGGTTTTAATATTTTTTGTTTTGTATGCCTATACTTAAGCAAGGGATCAGATCAACATTAGAGGGCATGGAAGAAGCTACGAAACTATCAAGTAGTTTTTTGTTTGTTTGTTTGTTTTGTTTTTGTTTTTGTTTTTGTTTTGAGACGGAGTCATGCTCTGTCGCCCAGGCTGGAGTGCAGTGGCCGGATCTCAGCTCACTGCAAGCTCCGCCTCCCGGGTTCACGCCATTCTCCTGCCTCAGCCTCCAAGTAGCTGGGACTACAGGCGCCCGCCACTTCGCCCGGCTAGTTTTTTGTATTTTTTAGTAGAGACGGGGTTTCACCGTGTTAGCCAGGATGGTCTCGATCTCCTGACCTCGTGATCCGCCCGTCTCAGCCTCCCAAAGTGCTGGGATTACAGGCTTGAGCCACCGCGCCCGGCCTTCAAGTAGTTATTTTTAGAAGCTCATATAAAGGATTAAAGCAGTGGATAAGAAAATAGAAAAGAAAGAAAAAAATTTTAAAAAATCTTGCTGAGCAAATACTACAGTGATTGAGGCGTGGCATTTAGAATTAGACATGCCTTTCACAGAATTTCAGTTTTCAGTTTACCAGTTGTGTTACCTTGACCAAATCACATTTAACCTCTTTAAGCCTCCGTCTTCTCATCTGTGAAATGGAAAAAACAGATACTATGCATCTGCTATGGTTAATTAAGATAATGCATACAAAGTGTTAAGCACAGCACGTAAATGATCAAAAAAGTGGTTACCATTACTATAATTTTTAAACGTACGTATGTATTACCAGTTTGTTCACATGACAGCTACCTATTATATAACCCAACCATGGCTGTGTTTAATAAAACTCAAATTGTTTTACTATTCTTTTTAAACATTATAATATTCAACATATTCTAATACACTTAGCTAATCCAAAAATGAATCAGAAATTCCGGGAAAACGGTGGTAGCAGTGAAAACCTAATTTTGAATATTCCAAATCTCCAAATAAAAACATACAGAGTCACTAGGCAGCAAACCCCAAAACCCATAGACAAAATTTCCTAAAATTAGGTGGCAAATATTTTGCAAAGCCCCGAAGTAAAAGTGGGTACATTCAAATCACCAACAGCTAAAAGACCATTCTGGCATCATCAATATGTGAAAAGAAACACAGGAAATCAATGGAGCAACTGAGGTCCCAAGAACAAAGGAACCCCAGAATAGCCATTAGTTATTCACTGAGAAGGGCCAGGGGTCAGTTATAAAAGGCAACTGACTGCATGGCAGGGTTTTTTCCCTTCATTAGGGTATTAGTGCAAGGGTCCTACTATAAAAGCTGACAGAGCTGGAACAGTTGAATACTGTAACTTCTAGAAATGAACCTTCCATGCGGTACATGTGCCACATTAATGCAGCCATAAAAAAGGATAAGTTCATGTCCTCTGAAGGGACATGGATGAAGCTGGAAACGATCATTCTCAGCAAACTATCACAAGGACAGAAAAGCAAACACCACATGTTCTCACTCATAGGTGGGAACTGAACAATGAGAATGCTTGGACACAGGGAGGGGAACATCACACACCAGGGTCTGTCGTGGGGTTGGTGGTTGGGGGAGGGATAGCATTAGGAGAAATACCTAATGTAAATGACGAGTTGATGGGTGCAGCAAACCAACATGCCACATGTACACCTATGTAACAAACCTGCATCTTGTGCACATGTGTGCTAGAACTTAAAGTATAATAAAAATAAAAAATTTAAAAAAAAAGAAAAAAAGAAAGGACGCTTCCAAGATACCTTTCTGAACTGGGCTCCATATTGAGGAAAAACTGCTGAGCATGGAGTAGAAAGTTAGCAGTGAAGAGATAAAAATGAAGAAGGAATGAGAAGGCACACAATAAAGAAAAGTTTGAGGACCAAGCCAAGAAATCTCAGAAAACAAGGCATGCTTTTATTTTAATACTACACAAAATCAACAAACTGCAGAAAAATCCACCAGTTGAATTACTTAGGTTCATTAACAGAAAAACTGTAAGAAAAAGAAATAACTCAAGGGAGGACAGAGATGTTAGGGTGCCACTTAGAGATATAGACAATGAAGGACCATCACTCAAAACTTTAAACAAAAAGTTATCGACAAACAGAAGGCTGACAATTTTTAATTATCTGAGTGTGAAGGGCACAGGGTCACCAACTTGCCCAAAATCTCTGGTGTCAGGTGTTTACAAGAAGAGACATTAAGTAAGCAATAACTTAATCGGTCAAAATACATGTGGACAACGGAAAGAAAAAAATCAAGGATCTGCAAACTTTTTCTTTTAAAGGGCCAGATAAAAAGTATTTCCAGCTTTAGAGGCCATACAGACTTGGTCACAAAATAGACATAACTAACAGGTGAAAAGAATGGCCACAGATGTGTTTCAAGAGAAGTTTATTGGCAGTAATCACAGAGTAGGCCATGATTTGACACCCTTGAAGTAGATGTTTGGTGGACTGTTGGGCACTTCTGTTAACTGGCAAGAGAGAGTGACACCCCTAGGACCTGCAAATATAGGGGAATTTTACACCTTCTTCTGGGTTTCTCCTCCAGGAACACAAATGTTCAAAGAAAAGATCAGAAATATCCTGAGAACATCTCCCTTGTGAAATAAAATAATCATTCCTAACAGAGCAATTCACATAATAATATTATAGAAGTGTAGAGAGACATAGGGATTATAAGAGTGTCAGAAGAGCTAAAAGAGTCAGAAAATAAAGACTCGAACAGAAGTGAAATTAAATAGTTTAAAATAGAGTAGGGTTAGTAGATCTCGACTAGGATGACTGTCATCCAAATAAAAGTGCTTTATAGAAGAGGAATTAAAAAAAAAAAAAGGCAGTGGCTTTCTAATAGAAAGGCAAAGGACTTTCAGAATCTCTCCCGAAAGATTCTCTTAAAGTTGTATCTTTTGCTTTGTTTAATTCAGATGACTGAAATTTGACTCCCTATCATAAAGCCATTTTTAAGCACACATCCTACAATATATCTACTATTAAGCACACATCCTACAATATATCTACTATTGTACTCTGTACTATAAAACTACAAAAACATATAAAAATTTTAAAGACTACAAAAGAGATACATACATGAAAATCTTTGTTTCCCACTAGATGATTTGATGCATTCCCTGGAGTGTGCGCATCTCATTTTGATGACCACACGACCTCATACTTTAAATGTTCTTAAATTTTAAACATACATAAGTATCACCAGGAAAATATTATTTAAAACGCAAATTTCCAGATATACCCACAGAGATTCTGATTCAGTATATCTCTTGTAGAGCCCAGACATATGAACATTTTAACAAGAACCCTGGGTGACGCCGAGGCAAGAGATATAATATTGCTGGGCTTTCTCATATCCTCTGGTTTTATGATATTTAATGAGTGTGACATATAGTGTATATATTTCCTTCCAATGGATGGAATAAATTGCTGAATATTAGGCTTAGGAGAGCCCTTATTCATACAGATTCACAAAGGTTAAATTATAACATATGCACCATAGGGGTATCATGTCACTACCTACCCTACCCACCTTTTATAACAGACAAAATCCTTGGAAATCACGGGGAAAAGAACCATGCAACATCTGTTTCTGATGTCCCAATTTTTGATGGAGCTACTATTGGGAGAAAGCCCAGAATTTTTATAGAAAAAAAAATCACAATGGCCTATTCATAATAATGCTCATGGTTTCTAATTTTATCTGTGTATCTGCGTTTATTTCCTTATTTAAATTATTCTGTGCTGAATAATAATCATCTGAACTGTGCATGGGCATTAATTAACTGTTCCTGAAATACATGCCATTCATTCTTTGTTTGATTTCTTAGCAATATCTTTCTACATTTCTATACTTAATGTAATAAACTGCATTCTTTGGCTATGAAACAGAATCATACTTGGCATTCATACCTTTAGCTGAAGATTTTGGCCCTCTTAGCTTTTACATGTACTTACTAGCCATTTGGTTGCTTATCAGACCCCTCTCTCAAAGGAAATGATAGAAAGTGCTCAATTTAAATCTATCAAATTTTGTTATTAGAACGAAGTTCTTACAATTGAAGAATTAAGTATATATAATATGAGGTTTTTCTTTTTTCCATTATCAGTTGTTGGAGTATGTACCTTTGAGATATATTTATTAGTGTGATTTTCAGTTTGTGTAAATGGGAAGGAGGAACAGGAGACAGAACTAACATCCATAGCCAAGGAAGAATCTATATTAGAATTCCTTGAAGGGTAGATGTAGTTTAAGGAAGCCCTTCCCTCCCATCTTTTATTGTAATTATTTAAAAGGGAAAATATATTACATCTGGAGTAGAGCTAATAATTTTATTAATATATGCAAATACAAAAAATATAAATTAAAACAGAATATAATCCTTAATTTCTTTGAACCATGTGATCATTGACAGAAATAGTACAACTTGCAGAAGAAGGTGGTTTCAGGGTATAGCAGAATGAGATAGGAAGAAGAGGAGTTTGGGGATAGGGCTAGATGGTTTCATCTGAACTATAACACCTATTAAATGCTGAGTTTAATTTCCATGGCAGTAGAATGAGAATAACAATCATCTCTTCATAGGACTATTAGATTAAATGAAGTAGCCCAAAAGGCCTAGGATAGTACTTGACAGTTGGCTCATTTCCAGCCAATATTCTTTTCATATCCTCAGTTTCAGGATGGCAGAGGTGGCTGTTGTGGTTGCTGTTACTGATGTTGTGCTGTTGTTGGATAGAAAAGAGACTGACCCTCCCAAAATTCCATTTTACCAACCGTAAATTTGTCTGTTTCCGTTTCCGGGGTAAATTTCAACATTTGTTTAGGTCTGCTGTTCACAACCAGGGCAGTTTTGCCCCCCAGGGAACATTTGAAAATCTGGGAATATTTTTCATTGTCACAACTAAGGAGGGGAGGAGGAGAATGTGTTACTAGCATCTGTTGGCTAGAGGACAGGGTTGATGCTCAACATCTCTCACAAGTTAGTCCTCCCACAACAAAGAATTACTGAGCCCAAAATCTCAATAGTACCTTGGTTGAGAAAGCCTGACCTAAATTAATAAAGTAGACTCATTTATTTTGTTCAGCCAGTAAATACACATTACACAGAACACATTACACTGTTTTCCTCTATGGAAATGTTTAAAGTAAACAATGACAACACTATAAATGCAAAATAATCTATTAGTAAAAACAGCTATGCTGTTAATTATTTAGTGAACTGTCAAGATATCAGAGAAACAAGAGCTTCTTGGCAGTTCATTAACTGCCACAGCTGTGATTCCAGAAAATGTCTACAATTCTGTCTGCTTAATAAAAAGTGACCCAATTCCTCCGTTCTGTTAAGCTGGAAGAAGTTCTTGACAATGGCCCACAAGAGACAGTAAATTCATCTCCCTTTAAAGGCAAACTCAGAATGTTAAAGACAAATGAAGGGTAGAAAGTTAAAAGGAAATAAAGTAAGTAATAAATGTACCATGAGATTATTGTTTACTTGAAGAGTAAGGAAAAAAATGAAAGCTTTTTGAATTCCACTGAGTTGTGAACAGAAGGTGAGCTTCTTAAAACATAAAAAGAAGAATGTTCTAATCGGCAGATTCATACACTTTCCATTCTGAAGTCACATTCTAAAGTTTTATCTGAAGAGATTTAATTTTTAGAACAGGTATTTAACAAGACCTCTGAATTATTCATGTGACTTGATTCTATAGTAAAGCTCATTCCGAGACAGCTTACATATTTTCAGGTGCTAATGGCAAAACAATATTTAAATGATATAATTTCATCTTGAATTTATATCTACTAAACCAGTATTGGGTAGATAGTTTCTATAAGTTTTGTCTAACATTATCCATCTTTAGTCCAGCAAAATGGGTTCTAGTTTGATTTTATACAATGAATGTCATAAATTATGGATGCCATTATCATGAATATCACTGTGTAAAATCAACAGGGTGACACTGTTTACCAGTATGGGTTAGTCAGTCTTTTCTAAAGACCTATCTATGGACTTAAGAAGACAATCCTGGGTCTCTCACCACCATTCCCCAACACTTCCTCTGGTCCTTCACCAGTCTGGCCATTTAGCTGTATTTGTCTCTATACGTAGTATCAGGCATGTCCTAACCAAATGTTCTCATGCTCAACCCAGCGTAGGTCCCTGTTTTTTCATACAGTTAGACAGATCATCATATATACACAGTGTAAACAGCTATTTTCTTTTCTCTGCCAACCAATTTCACCTCTATATTTAATGACAGAAATTAGTACAGAAGAATGAAGTTTTACAGACTATTAAAGGCACCTGCATACGGTTTGGGAAATATCTACTGAAAGCATTATACAACTTCCTGTTTTATATAATGTATGAGAGTTTTTCTCTATATAAGTCAGGTGTGTCCACAAAAAGTAAGTTTAGCAATTATTTCAGGCTTTAGCCCAGAAAAACTAAACAGAGAGTCACATGAATGTTTCCCTACAAAATCAACTCCAAAAACATGAAAACGATATAAACCCTAAAAATATCAACTCTAAACACATTGGACATGGTATATAGTTCTGCTAATTTAATCATATAAAATATCTACCAGGAACATTTGCTATAATAGCATTAATAAACACTTTGTTGTTACCCAATTCCCATTGATATGGACTGAATTGTGTTCCCTACCCTCCCAAATTCATCTTCAAGTTCTAATCCTCAGTACCTTAAAACATGACTGCATTTGGAAATAGGGTCTTTAAGGAGGTAAATAAGGTTAAATGAGGTCACTAGGATAGCCCTAATCTAATATGACTGGTATCTTTATAAGAAGAGACTGGGACACAGACACACTGAGGAAATACCATGTGAAGACACCAGAAGAAGATGACCATCTGCAAGCCACTAAGAGGGGCCTTAGAAGAAACCAACACTGTCTACACTTTGATTTTGGAAATCTAGCCTCCAAAATTGTGAGAAATTTTTGTTGTTTAAGTCATCCAGTCTGTGGTACTTTGTTTAGGGAATCCTAGCAAACTAATATACTCCTGTAGCCTAAACATTCTGATTTGGATAAGGAAGAAAGGAAGAATCCATTTACCATAGATTAATTCCACAATTAAATGTGATTTACTAATGTCATCCTACCTGTATCTGAAAGAACAAAAAGTAACAGAGAAAATGCTGCCATCAGCCAGTCTTCCACCTCTCTTGAAACTAAATATCATATAGCAATGCTTACATTAAAATTAAATCTAACAAATCAGTTACTTTTTCATTTAATAAAAGTAAGGAGATATTTCATTTTGGCTTGGAAGCACAATATTTTTTACCAATAAAAGTGCAAGTGCCAAGAGGCAGATGTTTAGTGTGTCTTTTTGCCACTTAATCTTCAGCACGTAGAACCATTCTGGACATTATCAATGCTTAGGCAGTAGTTGATGAATATTTAAAGAATCAATGAATAAAAAATACCAGTAGCTTCTGGTTATTTCTGACAAGATGGCAGACTAGCATAAGATGGGTGAATACTGGGGAAGCAGTATTCACCCTTAGGACAAAAGATAGAGGGAGCCATAGATCTGAGGAATTAAATCTATCAACGCAATCTATCCATCATTGTAAGAAGTCTGGGAAACATCCTTGTGGGATGATGACACCCTGTGGCCAAGAGTGGCCAGGCACAGCATTAGAGGATAATTTGGGGAGGGATCCAGCTAGTGCATCTCCTGGACATTGTCTTGCAAGAGTCATTGTCTGTACCATACCATTTGCCAGACAGAAACCAGCAGTCACAACGTATCTATATCAAAGATATCTAACCAAAGGCAATAAAAATTAGCGATAAATAACAAGAGGAATTGGAAAAAATGTGTCTAGAAACCAAGTAAAAGACTACTAGATAACATATATTAAAAAGGAAGCAAAAATTATAACAGAATTTAAGCTGAATAATACATGTCAAAATGTATGAGACATTTATAAGGTACCATGTAAAAGGAAAGTTATTTTAAGTATGTCCATCAAGAAAGAAAAAGGGTTAGAAAAAAAATTGAGCCAATCATTAACTTCTGAAAAGGCGACAGAGGAAACCCAGTGAAACAGAGGAAGAAAATAATAAAGATGCTAATAAAAGCCAATAGAAATAAAATCCACCAAAAAATTAGGAAAAATTTGAAAACTAGAAGCTTTAAGGAGGTTAATAGATGAATAGCCTCTGACAAACTAATCCAAAATGAGTGAACAAAATTCAGTGAACCAAACACCTAAACATTATGCTTAAACATTACATTCAAGGGAAAACCTTTACACACATTCCTTTTACAGTAATATTATATATAATTTTATATATAATTCATATAAAATATTGAATTTTAGGGGAATCACAAAATTATAAGAAGTCTAAGAACTGTAATATTAGATATGCTTTGGGTATTACTATAAATCCTAGCAAGTTCTATAAAAAGAATGACATCATAAGAACGAGAGAGGAAGAGAATAGAGGAGGATGGGAGAGAAAAAGAGAAAGAGAGAGATAACAGAAATAACCAAAAAACAGAGTTGACAGAGAAATAACTATTGACACATAAAGAGATTAAAATGATAAAATAATATTATGAGTACCCATTTGGTACTGAAATTGAAAATCTAGACAAAAGATATTATTTCTGGAAAAACATAAAAATTTCAAATTGGTATAAAAGGAAATTAAAAACTTGAATATAAGTATTAAAGAACTTGAAAAGGCAAGGAAAATAAATTGAATATACATTTTAAAACTTACTTATGATTACAAAATAAGTCCATTCCTAGAAAACTAGGAATAGAAGAGAATATCCTAAACTTGGTGATGGTTATGAACCAAACACCTAAAGTAAACATTATGCTTAAACATTACATTCAAGGGAAAACCTTTACACACATTCCTTTTACAGTAATATTATATATAATTTATATAAAATTCATATAAAATATTGAATTTTAGGGGAATCACAAAATTATACGAAGTCTAAGAACTGTAATATTAGATATGCTTTGGGTATTACTATAAATCCTAGCAAGTTCTATAAAAAAAAAAAAGAAATAAAAGTAGAAATATTAGAAGGGAAAGAATAAAACCATAATGTAGATAATATAATGGTCTAAAATAGAAAAAAAATGGAATTAACAGGCAAACTATTGAAACTAACAAAAGAGTGTGATAAAAGATCAATTTATAAAACTCATGAATATCTCTCTGCACTAGAAATCACCAAATAACCATCTACAGGATATAACCAGCAATAAAATACTCTTCATACTAGAAAAAGAAATCTGCAAAGACTTAAGAAAGAATGCACAAAACCACACTAATAAAAATAGTATATGGCCGGGCGCGGTGGCTCAAGCCTGTAATCCCAGCACTTTGGGAGGCCGAGACGGGTGGATCACGAGGTCAGGAGATGGAGACCATCCTGGCTAACACGGTGAAACCCTGTCTCTACTAAAAAATACAAAAAAAACTAGCCGGGCGAGGTGGCGGTCACCTGTAGTCCCAACTACTCGGGAGGCTGAGGCAAGAGAATGGCGTAAACCCGGGAGGCGGAGCTTGCAGTGAGCCGAGGTTGTGCCACTGCACTCCAGCCTGGGCGACAGAGCGACACTCTGTCTCAAAAAAAATAAAATAAAATAAAATAAAATAAAATAGTATATAATATTAACAAAAAATAGACAAATGAAACCAAGTAGAGAGACTCAGAAATTCTCCAAAGCATGCAAGAGAACTTAATATACAAGTAAGTTTATATCACAAGTCAAAGTAATGAGTAATGTCACAGCATAGATTAAATAGAAAAAAAAAAGTAGAAAAAAATAACACTGGATTTTCACCTTTTAATACCACATACAAGAGTATTCCAAATGATTAGACCTTAATATGAAAAATAATACTATGAAGTTAATAAATGTACAATGTTTCCCTTGTCATTTTTGACATCGTATGATAGTAGTGGAGGCCTAATTATTACTTTGAAAAGTAAAATAGGCCTAGGGGATTGGGTTGAGTAATAATGAAATTACAATTCAGAGACAGACGAGAGCACATGAAACATAATGGAAATTAGTTTGTCCAAACAAGCGTAAAAGAAATTCATTCTATCATAAATTTTTTAATATAAATACAAAATTTGATGAAAACATTTTTTAAATGTTACATTTGAGTATACTTGTTTGAATTTAAGATAAATTATAAACGGAATTTTCCAAAGGCTATGTACAGCAAAAAGCATGTAACTCAAGACTTATTTTACTTTCAGTGTAGCTTCATTTATGATAAGAAGTGATGACCTCTATAGAAAACAATTTCATTTTGACCACTAATGCCTTAATGGGGAAAAGAGAAGTGGCGTAGAAGTCAGGAGCCTAATTTTGTCTGCAGTCATAATTAAGACTCTGATCAAGTCAGTTACCCACTCTAGGCTTCATTTTCCTCACACATGAGTGAGGAAATTAATCAAAATACTGATTAGTGTTATCAATATTTTTGGGATTATAGTTCCCTTTGAGAATCTCGTGAACATTAGTAACCTCCTTCTCTCCTAAAAGTGTACACACGATTATACACATAAAATTTTAAAACAAATGTCAAGTATCCACAGACCTCCAAGAGGTCCCTGTACCTCAGATTCAATCCTTCTAAACTAGAAAATACATATAATTCCTTTCGAATCTAAAAGGAAAACAAGTAGAGGAATGTCTCAAAGCAGATTAATAAATTTTTGGCCTGTGTATCAGAAGGCACAGAATGGTCATTTAAAGGCCACACTGAAATATAAGCAGATGTTGCCAAATGACAGAGAAGGAGGGAGATTACAAATTTGGGGCTTAACTTAGACATATTAAACCAAACATGCCACTTACATATTAACATGGAAATTTCTAGTAGGTCTGGGTATACCAGTAGGTATGGCATTCAAAGGAGAAGTCCATGCCATGGATATAAATTTGGGAGTCATCTGCCCATAAATAATCATTGCATCATGGTGATTAGATCTCTGGGTGGCATGGGGATGGTGAGAAGGGAGACAGGGAAGAACTAAAGTAACTCCAGTATCTAAATGGTAGGCAGAGAATTATGAACCTACAAAGGAAACAAAAGGAAGAGCCAAAGAGATAAGCAGTGTTGTGTCATAAAATCAAGGACCCTAAAAGTATCCCTTCTGGATGGATTTTTTTAAAAAATCTACTCTTTGCTGTGTCTTGACACTGGTCCATGCTCTTGTACAAGTATTGGGCAAGGGATCACATATTAGATTTTATTTCCTAACTTAGGCACAAGCTGAACAGTCATATGCAACAACCCTGCACAGAAGCAAAGAGGAGGTGTGTTTCAAGTCAGAGTAGTCATCAGTGTCAAATGCTTATAAGATGTGGAAATAAGCAAGGAAAGAAATACCTACTGGATTTAAAGGCATGGATAGAAAATAGTGGAGACCATTGAAAGGGCCGTTTTGGAGGCATGCTGAGGACAACAAGCCAAACTGGCATGTGCTGAGATGTGAGAATCAACAGAAAACAAAAAATGAAAACACTCGCATAAAAATATACACCATTTAAAAAGTTCAGCTGGGTAGGGTCATAGTTGGTTAAACATAAGGAATAACTTTATGGACATTTCATTATTGTTTTGAATTAAAGGAACTCTGGAAAGTTTAAAAAGTAATGGGAAACATATATTTGAGAGGGAGAGATGCTGCATGTCCAAAAATAAAAGGAATAATCATTAACATAATATTTCTAGCAAGATTGCAGGTAATAGAGCCCAGAGCACAGAATGGAATAACTGTCCTGGGAAAGAAGGGATAGTTCCTCTACTATTAGAACAGAAGCGACGGCAGATAAGATGGGTTCAGTGTGGATAGGTTTATATCCCTGGCAGCAAGAAGATGAAGAGTAGGAAGATTAATAAATTGTAATGGCTTTCCTTTTCTCTGTCAAGAAAAAGACAAAGAGATTTACTGAGACTGATGGTCAGGAATGGGTGATGTAACTGGGTGTTTCTAAAAAAAAAACACAAAAAATAAAGTTACAGTAAGAATGTACTGTGAAAATCAGAAGTTTTACCATAGAATTAAAGGAGAACTGTCACCCAGTACTAAAGGTCTATTTTAAGCTGGTCTTCATGGATATTTAGTAGAAATAAACTGCTCTACTGGGTGATCCTCCAATGGTTCTAGGCTGGTTTGTTATAGCAGGGAAAGGTTGCTAATTGGTCTCCTAAGTTTTCTAGTTTATTTGCGTAGAGGTGTTTATAGTATTCTCTGATGGTAGTTTGAATTTCTGTGGGGTCGGTGGTGATATCCCCTTTATCATTTGTTTCTTCTCTCTTTTCTTCTTTATTAGTCTTGCTAGCGGTCTATCAATTTTGTTGATCTTTTCAAAAAAAAAAAAACAGCTCCTGGATTCATTGATTTTTTGGAGGGTTTTTTGTGTCTCTATCTGCTTCAGTTCTGCTCTGATCTTAGTTTATTTCTTGCCTTCTGCTAGCTTTTGAATGTGTTTGCTCTTGCTTGTCTAGTTCTTTTAATTGTGACGTTAGGGTGTGAATTTTAGATCTTTCCTGCTTTCTCTTATGGGCATTTAGTGCTATAAATTTCCCTCTACACACTGCTTTAAATGTGTCCCAGAGATTCTGGTATGTTGTATCTTTGTTCTCACTGGTTTCAAAGAACATCGTTATTTCTGCCTTCATTTCATTATGTACCCATAGTTAGGGTCAGAAGAAGAATTGGAAAAAAGAAAAAGGACAGAAGAGCAAGAGTGTTCAGGATATTTCCAGGAGTGTCACTGCAGTTATAAAACTGTAATCTAAACTAAATAACAAGGGCAGTGAACACAAGACAGATGAATTGAAAGAAAGTATATATTGAAAGAAAGTTGTATTAGAGTAATTACACAAGTTGGAAAGGGAGTGTGTTACAGCCCATGAAATTCTGAACTAATTGTTCTAGAGGTGGAGCAAATATGTGTACACAGCGTACGGCCTATCTTTGTTGTCCTTAATTAGTGACCAGAAAAATACGTGGAGCCAAATTGTGCTCCATAACCAACCTTTTTGTCTCCCCTTGGTGATCCTTCTACCTAGAATGTTTATTGGTAACCCTCCTTCCATGAGGGCATGTTTTGAAGACAATAGATGTAAAAATTCTCATGGATTTGGCTATGACTTTAATATCCAATGTAATATAATAAACTAGACTCACTATTTCCCTCCTGCTCCTAAATCAGTTTTTCCTCTCAACTTCCATATTCCAGTAAGCTCTCTTAGGCACTAACCACTGAAGCATTAGACTCACCTTTTACTCTACCTCCCCGCTTCCCTTGCACTCAGTAATCACAAATCTATAAGCCCTGATGGTTATTTCTCTTTCTTTTTTTCTTGTCATTAATTGCAGACTCTACGATTATTTACACAGAATATTTAAGAGAACCTATGAACTTATTATAAGTAAAAAACGAATACAAAATCATTATATAAAAACAAACTGTACTTCAATAACCAAATTTTTAAAATATAATTTACAATAACAATAAAAACTTTACGATATGTAAGAAGAGGCATTAAGCAACCACTGATAAAGTCAATCCCTCTTAATTTTTAAAATTTGTTTTTGTTTCTTTTAAATTAATAAACTATTTTAGAGCAGTTTTAGGTTCACAGCAAAACTGAATAGAAAGTACAGAAAGTTCTCATATACCCTCATTCTCACAAAAGCACAATAATTATTTCTTCAGTTTCTCTCCTATCCATCCCTTTTCCCAAAGGTTTTTCTTGTTACAATCCACTCCCTTCATGTCTTCCCTTGTCTCAGTATCTTTAATATTTGCTATTATCTTCAGGATTAAGATCTTAGTTATTTTGTTTCTCCCCCTATATTGTAAATCCCCTAAGGTAAGGATGATATCCTATGATACAAACATTTTCATAGCCTTCTTTCAAGAGTCTAGTCTATAATGATTACCCAATCGATATCTGTGAATTTGATACAGTCACTAGAATTTGGCAATGCTGAGCTTCATGAAAAATTTAATTTAAAAAACAAGAACAACAACAACAAAATCCTTACTCTGTCTTCCAAAGAATATTCTAGTCTTCTGTATCCAATTCTTATCCAGATACCCTTTGACAGATATACTCAGGTGACCAGAAATACATGGCATTTTTCAGTCATTCCTCTAAGATGGTCTTTTGGATTTTCTTAACAAAACTGGGATTTTTGACTGTAGCATTTTTCAGACCGATGTTTCCTTCACATCACCGTATTGATTCTGTTAAATGATTTGTAATCTTTTATTATTTGTTCCACGACACCTTGACAGTTTAGCTGTTGGTCAAAAAAGTGGCTAAAAGTCGAGAGCTTGAACATCTGTAATCTCTGGAATATAAGAGCATGGGCTTCCCTAGACAAAATTATGAAATACAGTACATGAGATTTGATTTTCACAAAGGTCTACTTTTACGTGTTCCTCTCAAATTCCCTTCCCTCTATATCTAACTCAAGTTAAAATGTCTTTATGTCCTTTCTCTCTTTGATCCTTATTAAAACATTGTATTGAAGCCAGTATTTTATTTCTGTATATCTACAATCTACTATATAGAAATAGATATTTATTAGCTCTTCTTTTTTAATAATTACAATTTATTTTAATTATAAAATAAAAGCTGCAATTAAAAGATTCGTAAAAAACATAAGTTATTTATATCCATTATCCTACAACATAGATGCAATTAAGTGCATTTCCTTCCATGTTTTTTAATGAATGGACATTTATTTGCTTCTTTTTAAATATGGTTAATAGCATTCTATACATAGAGATCTCTGTCCTCTTTTCACTTAATAGTTTAGTGAGACCATAATTTTTCTCAGAATCCTCCTGTTTATATTAAACATGTTCTAAAACAATATGGGATGCATCTTAGAGAATATCCAAAGCACTATCCCCAGAGATCTGAATTCAGTAGGGAACAAATGCTCAATTTTTACCAGCATCCCAGGTGATGCTACTACAAGTACCTCAGACTAATACAGCTTTATTTATTTTTTTACCCATCCTGGAAGAAGCAACTGTTTGCATCAACTATGCTTTTATCAGCATTAACTAGCTCTGATCTGTTCTTCATAACACCCACACTAAGAATCCACAAATGAGATCAATCCCATTATCTTCCCTCACTACTTTTTTTTTTTTTTTTTTTTTTTTTGAGACGGAGTCTTGCTCTGTCACCCAGGCTGGAGTGCAGTGGCCGGATCTCAGCTCACTGCAAGCTCCTCCTCTCGGGTTCACGCCATTCTCCTGCCTCAGCCTCCCGAGTAGCTGGGACTACAGGCACCCGCCACCTCGCCCGGCTAGTTTTTTGTATTTTTAGTAGAGACGGGGTTTCACCTATGTTAACCAGGATGGTCTCGATCTCCTGACCTCGTGATCCGCCCGTCTCGGCCTCCCAAAGTGCTGGGATTACAGGCTTGAGCCACAGCGCCCGGCCTTTCCCTCACTACTTATGTATCCACACCATACTACTTCTAGTTCTGCAATTTGTTACCACTACAAGTTTATAATTTTCTTTCATTATCTCTAAAATCATTAATAAACTCCTAAGTGGCAAATCTAATTGATATTTTTAGTCTTAATCTACAATCAACTCTCTGGAGCATTTGTATTGTCAAGTATACACTTCTTTGCACTTGAAACTTGTTTCTCCCATAGCTTCCATAACCAGTCTTCTCTTCTGTTACTTCTTATGTCTGACTGGCTCTTGTCAATATCATTTCCAGGCTCCTCTTTATCGCCATTCAAGAACCTCAGCACAGTTCTCTTTCTCTCCAAATTCACTGATTTATCTAACCTCCAGAGCTTGCATATGGAACATTTCCACCTGAAACTTACACAAATACCTTAAATTTTAATGGATCTAAAATTGACTTTATTATTTTCTCCTTAGGGACAGAAGCAGGGACTCATTCATCCAGTATATCCTCTCTAAGATAAGGCCATCACCAACTCTGGAGTCATTCCCTGTATCTTTTTCTCAGTCTTCTCCACATCAAATAGATCATAAAGTCTGACCTAAAACACAGGAGCAGAGGATCTAATCAGACTCCCATGAATTGGAGATAAGAGTATAAATTTTCACTAAAAATTTCTAAAGTGCAGGACTAGATGAAACGAAGAGAGGTCTGGGACATCCTATTTGGTTTCCCAGTTTCTTCTGTCCCACATGGGACATTCATTCTCTGACCTAGAATGACTGATGAGTAATTCAAGGGAGGTTTTATGGAGCTCTTCACAGACAGGAGTATATAAGTCTACATTTTACACTCCCAAAGAAAAATGGTTTATATGATATTCTCCAGTGAGCCACACCCCATCGATTCTGTAATTACTTACTACAAGACATCCCCTAACTAGGGATATATGGTAAAGGCCTTCACTAGATAAGGTCTCTTCCTCCTAGAAATATCATTCATCTTTTACTTGGCCAGCCAGTTGACATGGAGATTAGACTGGGTCACCTATTTCCTCTTGTTTCCCCACAAGACATACCCCTGGTAAAAGACATGGACTAATCACAGGCCAGCTGCCAGGTGTCTTCCTTCCTTCCTCCCAAAGTTCATTGTTTATACCACCTATATAGCACTAGAATTCGTCCCTTACTCCCTATCTCCACTAATGCTCATCTGACTCATCTCTAGCCTCAACAATTTCAATACTCACCAATTATCCAAACAAATTTAGTTTCCCCAATTCTATGTGCAGTCTGGTGCCACAGTTGCTTTTTGAAAATGCACATTCTGATATAAAATCCTTTGCCTGATATCGAATGTGCTACATCATATTTCCTTTGCCTACATTTCCAGATTTTTCTTCCAACACATCCCCTGATATCCAGCCAAATCAAACTATCCCCCGAACATGCCATTTTTGCATGAACTAGCAAAGCTCCCAAGCTCTCTTACGTGAATGCTCACATTTCTGTCAATAATTTGCAATGTCACCTTTTCTCTAATGCCTTCCCTGAACTCTCCATTCAGTTCAAGGCAATTACCTCCTTCTCTGTTTCACCATAATTGTCTATAAATAATAAGTAAAATGGTTAACTTTAGTGAGCCTTGACTTTGCAAAAGGTACCGTGCCAAGTGCTTTCTATGCGTCACATCATTTAATCCTCGGAGCAACTCTCTGAAATATGTACTATTATTCTGATAATTTTACAAAAGGGAAACCAAAGTACAGAGTAAATAAATGACTTAGCCAAAGTCATACAGTTATTAACTAAAGGAAATAGGGTGTAAATGCAGCCCTGGTTTACTCGAGAACACTCCTAACCCCAGTCATAAGATGTCTCCACTCACTCATCACACAGCTTCCCTACTTAAATCAATAAATATTTGCTAAGTGACAACTTGCTGCCAGACATAGTGTGAGGCTTTAATGAGCATGGAGAGCAAGTTGAATAAAAAAAGAAAGCACTGTCTCTAACTGAAGAAATCATCAGTTGTAAAAGTCTACCTAACATACCATCTTTCACGGCTTCACACAAGAAATAGTACTATCAGACACAGTGCAAGACTTTACTTCATAGGAAAGAGAGACCAAATCTAGTGTGAAATTATCCACCTTAACTTGACTGGCCAGAACACCCACTTGAGGATTCATAAGGAATTTCTCTGAGGAGTCTGAAGTCACCTAGTAATTGCTGTCATTCAGGGGATTTTGTGGGATTATTTATTACAATTTACAGGCATTATCATTATCTATAATTGCCCTCTATCTACCCTATATCTTGCACTTCACTGATTTAAGTTCATATTCCAATGATGGGCAAAGCTATTCACCTGGCAAGTAGCTTGCATAGAACTTTAACTTGTATCTTACCTAAATGATGAAGAGTAGAATAGCTTCTAATCTACTTTCTTCCTTGTATTTTACTTTAAAGCAATTTATGGGTTCTTTTTACTCCTGACTCAATTTATATAGTACAATTCAACTGAGATGCTAAAAACACCTAGCAAGTGTCTTCTCTTTTATGCTCACATCATTCCTCAAATGGAAGATGGGGAAATAATCTCAAGGAATTTAAGTGATTTTCATGAAATTAATAACTATAAAGTAGCAAAAACAAAAGGTAAGCCAAGATCTCAGATTTTTCTCTAATCCTTGCCAGAATCCTTATGCTCTTTATCACAACTACAACTATAATTTGTCATGCGCGTCCATGTGAAGAGACCACCAAACAGGCTTTGTGTGAGCAACATGGCTGTTTATTTCACCTGGGTGCAGGCGGGCTGAGTCCAAAAAGAGAGTCAGCGAAGGGAGATAAGTGTGGGGCCGTTTTATAGGATTTGGGTAGGTAAAGGAAAATTACAGTCAAAGGGGGGTTGTTCTCTGGCGGGCAGGAGTGGGGGTCACAAGGTGCTCAGTGGGGGAGCTTTTTGAGCCAGGATGAGCCAGGAAAAGGAATTTAACAAGATAATATCATCGCTTAAGGCAAGGACTGGCCATTTTCACTTCTTTTGTGGTGGAATGTCATCAGTTAAGGCGAGGCAGGGCATTTGCACTTCTTTTGTGATTCTTCAGTTACTTCAGGCCATCTGAGCTTATAATGCAAGTCACAGTGGATGCGATAGCTTGGCTTGGGCTTAGAGGCCTGACGTAATTGTCTAACAATTTAACAGATACTCCTTTATTCTAGATTCTAATATGATCATTTTAAGATTATATACTTCAACAATATAAATATTCTCCAGGTACTTTTTATTATCCAAACTGAAATCCTACTTCCTATACTTTTCCTCATTGATAACTTGCAAATAAGCACTGGAAATTATGAGATTAAAATTACCAGTCTCATTTCTATGACATACACATTAATATGTAAAGAAATGCCATAAGGGGAGTTATGCAATGATGTTTTTGCAGAAATGAAATGTGTATGAATATGAATACAGTTGTAGGTATTTCAATAAAAATTACAAGTCTTTCAGATATTCTTTCCAAATTCAAATGAAGCACCAGGTGTGCAGGATATGGCAGATGTGCCTGCTGTATTCTAGCATAAGGAGGAGGCTAGGTGGCTACAAACAAATTTCCTGATCCCATTGAGATAGGCTTCTATAGGTGATTGGTTGTCCTCCCACTGTGAAAACTGGCTATGAAAAAGAAATACTTAAGCATTTGCCCTGCCTTTCCTCTGTGAGCAGTATTTTAAAGAGTTCTTCAGAGAAAGTTCTTCATTACAACATTCCTGCTAATAAATACGGAAAACACAAATTAGAAAACCACAATTTTGTATCCCTTATGGTAATACTTGAATCAGGCAATTGTATTCAATCATACAACTATCAAATAAATGTTTGATGCAAAGTTACAATGGAGGGATTTGACTGCCACCACTCACATCAACTGATTAGTGGGGCAAATTAGCACAGAATCACCTATAAATAGTTTTGCCAAAAAACAAACGAAGTTGAATATAGTCAAGGTCGAGTCAATGTCCACTTACAGAAAATATTGGTACAGAAGAACAATTTAAATGATACTACAAGAAAGCAAGCAGCCATATATTCAGAACAGGGGACATTAATCAGCTCAACAAGACCTCCTTCTGTAAACAAATTGATGGCATCACATGTAAAGAGAAACTGAGATGGACAGAGTGAGAGTCAAAGCAGAGAGACTATCTCATATTAACAGAAAAAAAGACATAAAAATACGATGTATAGCCCTGAGCTTTATTTTTAAAAAGGCTATAAAATATTTTTGAGACAATCTTGGAAATATGATTATGAATGATGTATCAGATATTGCCAAAAAATATTATTTATCCTGCTAGGGTTGATAATGGAATAGTGGTTATATGTTTTTTAATAGGCATTTTTTAGATATTTAAGTATGTAGGGGTGAAATTACATAATATTTGGGGTTTGTTTAAAGTTCTTCAGCAAAAAAGAAACAGACATGAAGTGATGTTTTGGTTATTGTTGAAAGTAGCAGGTGCATATGTGGGAGTTTTTATAAACAATTCTTTTTCCACAATGTTTAAATTTTCATAGTATAAACTTTAAAAAAATGACAACATCTAAGTAAAGACTGAAAAACTGCAGCCTTAGCAAAAGGTACGACTGGTGCTCTTTCACACAAAGGCCACTGCTCTGCTGACAAAGCTGGCACCTTCCTCCAAAACCATTAATTTAAGAAGACAAAATGAATGATTCACAGAGGCCATAAAATAAAGAGCCTTCAACCCTAAATATTACATTACTCAAGATTTTTGTTTCCCTTAATTCACTCAAGAAACTGTCCAGAAGTGCACAATGATTTTGAAAGATTTTTTTTTTTTTTAATCAAAGAAACTTCAAGATTGGACATAAATAGCCTGGGTTATTTAACCCTTCAAGCAACTCATAAGTCCCATACCTGCAAGTTGGAAAAGGAGCTGTGTATTTCTGCAGAGGCAAGGAGAATATACACTGCCCAGTGTGCCTTGAGAGGTGGCCAAGAACAATTAACAGAAAAGAATCTTCCAGAAGGCAAAGAAAGGAACCAGGAAGGACAAACAATAGGCAAGAAAGTTTTACTCAATGGTAGAACTAAGGGCTGCCAGACATATTTAATAAAAAATGTATTCTATTGTCAGAAAAAGGAATCTTGTTATGTCTGCACAGCAGCATTTGCTATTGACCTGTGGCTGCTGTGAGTTTCCCATTTTCCCATTTTAGGAACAAAAGCTTTCAGTGAAGCTATCTTGGTCCTATTCAATATTATTTACTGAATGCTTTGGGGGGCAAGTAACATATATTAATATAATACCCACAGGTGACCATTTCACAAGTAATCACATTCAGACCTCATACAATGTACTTACTGTACATGGCCCAAAGATGGCAGGCTAGCTGATGAGGCTTGAGGAAGGCAGGTTGTGAGGCTTGGGGGTCTCCCTTTTTGGAGAACGTTAGTAAATATTCATTTGCATGAAGGGCAGTTTCATCATATTAGGTAGGAACATGGGTTGATAATACTATTACTGTGGTTAGAATTTTAATAGGGAAAGAAGGCAGCTGTATTTGTCTGTTCTCATGCTGGTAATAAAAACATACCCAAGACTGGGTAATTTACAAAGGAAAGAAGCCTCACAGTTCCACACGGCTGGGGAGGCCTCACAATCATGGCAGAAGGCAAATGAGGAGTTAGGTCACGTCTTACATGGCAGCAGGCAAGAGAGTCTAGGCAGGTAAACTCCCCTTTATGAAACTATCAGATCTCATGAGATTTATTCACTATCATGAGAATAGCATGGGAAAGACATGTCACCATGATTCAATTACCTCCCACAGAGTCCCTCCCACAACACATGGGAATTATGAGGGCTACAATTCAAGATGAGATTTGGGTGGGGACACAGCCAAACCATATCAGTATCCAAAGAGATAGAGTGTAGTGGATCCTTTCGGCCAGCTCACTCAAAATCTTTCTACCTTTTTAATTTAAAAAGACTGGAGAGCTTTTAAAAACTACATTCCCATCATGAGTAATTAGAACAATGAAATTTAAATCAACAATAAAATATCACATTTCACTTTACTCTTGCAACAATTAGAAAACTGAATTTTGCAAAGTGTTGGCAAGGAAGTGGAAATGACAGAATCCTCATGTACTGCTGCTAGGAATGTAGACGTGCTCTCATTTGTACAGCAATCTGACACTATTTAGTCAAATGACATATAAGCATACCCAGTGTCCCAGCAATTCCTTGCCTAAAGAATTCTCACACAGGTCCACACTGGATGTGACCATGATCAAACTGAAGGCAACCTGAGTACAGATCAGCAGGGAAGAGTTTAGTTAGGTAAAATACACACTAGGAAGTAACGTTCCACCCTTAGAACCAACCAATTAGCTTAGATAGGCACATGAAAATGAAGTGCTCTTAAAAAGAAAGCACTAATGAGAGAGATATCATATATATATAAATTAAAAACATAAGCGAGACAAAACAGAATACTCATTGTCCAAGAACACATATAAACATAAGGATCTGCATTCAATATATTAGACTGGTTACCTATGGGAGATGAAGTGGTAGAGATCAAACAGTTTAAACTTCAATAATAAGTCTTTTCACAGACCAATGATGACAGTGTGCTATGAAAATTTGTTGCTATTGTTTTGTTTTAAAAGCTATATTTTCTACACCCTCTTGTGACCTGGGTTCCATAAGTGATTCGGTTTCTACAACCACTCTGGTAAACTGAGGCATAAGGGGAAACAGGAAGTAAGTTGATGATCTTACTTTAACTGGCATGGATGATGGCACAGATGGTGGAGCTAGATCCTGTAGCTGCACCTGGCTTCCTGATTCTGAGCTCCCAGGTCCTTGCAGGACAGTAAGTCCCTTGGTAGTCCTATTCTAGGATGTGGTTGCAAATCATTCCTGGAAGCTCAGCCCTCCCAGTCAACCTGTGAGCAATACATTATACTTAATAAATCCTTCCCAGCCTAAACTAGCAAGAGTGAAGTTTGTTGTCTGTAACTAAGACCTCTGAAAAATAGAGGGAAATTGAAAAACATTGCCTGTTCAAGCTTTTCCCAGATTTTTTACAAGACAAAGACTTTGAAAACTACCATAGCAGTTTGCTAGGGCTGTTAAAACAAAGTACCATAAACTGGGTGGTTGCAACAACAGAAATGTATTATCTCAAAGTTCTGAAGGCTGGGAGTACACGATCAAGGTGTTAGCAAGGTTGATTCCTCCTGAGAGCCATGAGGGGAAATCTGTTCCATGCTTCTCTCCTAGATTCGGGTGGATTGCTAGCAATTTTTAGCATTCCTGAAACATTACCTGTATAGGAAACATCATTCCTGTAGAAACATCACTTCTACCTCTACCCTCATGTTCACATGGTGTTCTCCCTGTGTGTGTGTGCATGTCTGTCTCTATCCTGAGTACAAATTCCCCCTTTTGATAAGGATACTAGTCATATTAAATTAGGGCATACCCTAATGACTGCATTTTAACTTGATTCCCTCTGTAAAGCAGTGCTTCCGAAAAAGGTCATATTCTGAGGTGGTGGGGAGGCAGGGCTAGGACTTCAAAATATTTTGGGGGGAGAACATAATTCCATGCATAAAATATTGCATGCAATTTAACAAAAAATATGACCATTAGTCCCTAGACTCGGGTGATTATACTAAAACTATGGGGTAAATCTTTTTTCTCCTTTTTTTTTTATTTTAGGTTAACCGAACACTGGATATTACTGAGTTTCACAGTATGAATGCTAAATAACAAAGTATAATTATGATAAACATGGCTTGAGAGTGGCAGCTATAAAACAGACATCTTGAAAGTTTATTTCCCAATCTAAACATGCTAAAACAGTAAGTAAAAACTGAAGTATCAAAATGGTTCTTTCATGCTTTAGAAACACATTAGTCCAGTAGAAGAAAAGTAAATTATTACACCAAGCTATAGCAACTTTCATGCTGAGATTCCTAGAACATTTATTTTTGGTGCCATTTGCTAGCAGCATTAACCATTGTTAACAAGGTCCATATCTTCTATTACATAGCAATTATCTTTCTCCCACTGTCTATGAAGCATGCTAAATCACCCATCACAGGTCCACTTGACTGAAATAAAAAGGAATACACCGAAACCATTTCAAATTCTAATTTAATCACAAATATAGAATATTTGTCAATGGTAACCAGGAGACGTCTTCATTTTAATTTGACTTCAGGATTTCTTCACAGGAAATAGGCAATGTTTATAAGAAATATGGCAAAATCTGGACTTTTGAAGAGATTTTACATTTCTGCGCATGGTAAAATTTCTCAGAAAAGGAGTCAGGTATAATACAGAGGCCAGAAAGATTATCACTTTCAAAATACTCCATTTTTCTCTAAATAGGCCATTTTTAGCAAAGGATCAATGTTAACTATGTCTCATTTCTAATATAAATTGGTCACTATTCAATCACAGTTCAGAGGGCAAATGTTTTTAATAGCCAGTAGTAGTTGCAAAGTCATACTGATGTTCTCCCAAAACATGCTTGTATGTGTGTCCACACACACACAAACACACCCTCATGCCTAGACTTTGTGGTCAGAAGTTAGTAGGAGATACTCTTCAGCCATGAGCTTTAGCCATCACACAGAGCCTCACAATCTGTATGTTATGTATCTATTCAGCATGCCATTCACCTACCATGTGCAATCTAAAGTCAGAGAAAGCAGATATCCTACAAATGTCATGGTCCCAGTCATGAAAGGTAGGAAATATGTTCACTACTGTTTACTACCACACCTTCAATATCTAAGAGGCTGCTTAGTTTATAATACTGGTTAATGAATACATGAATAAATATAAATGAACTGAAGAAGAGATATGATTCAGTACCTTAAAATTAATCTAATCTGGATTTCCCTCAGTTTGATAGATTTTATGTTTCTGATTTTTTTGAAAATTGTTAAATGAAATAGAGCATGAAAAGGTGTTTCACCTCAGTAAATGTTTTGTTAATAGCAATATACTCAACACATTTTTAAAGGAAATGACAGCCTGACACACTAAAGTAAGGACAAATACTCTATTTCATTTAGCACAGATTACTTGGCACGCAATACTTATGGCATTATGTGGAGATAAGGTGAAAAAGACGATCAATTTCTACCATTTTCTCTCTGAAGAACTGAAGTATAGAAAAGTAAAGAATCACAAAATAAAATAAATCTACATAGTAATGAAGATTAAGAATACAGCCCAAGGACTCTGATCGCTAAATCTCTTTTTTACTCTAAATTAGAATCACCATTGAAGGATTCATCCCCAAAACCACCATATAAATGACACCAATAATTTGCAACCACCACACCTGCTACCTCCCACCAGTCACCATAAAGCTGCCACTGTAGTAACTTTTCTTATCAAAAGCAAAAGTCACTTTGGAATCATATGTACGAATCCTTATTATCCATCTGCAAGGAGACATGCTAGGTGCAGACTCACCAACCAGAAGAAAAGAGATCAGAATATTAGAGAATTATTTCTGAATGTCTGCCAGTACCTGCCTCAGATCTCTCTGCTTTCTTCAAATACCTGGACTTAAGCAACTAGAAAACTTATATTGAAAATATGTCAGAGTGGTTTCTTTTTTTTTTTTTTTTTTGAGACGGAGTCTTGCTCTGTCGCCCAGGCTGGGGTGCAGTGGCCGGATCTCAGCTCACTGCAAGCTCCACCTCCCGGGTTTACGCCATTCTCCTGCCTCAGCCTCCTGAGTAGCTGGGACTACAGGCGCCCGCCACCTCGCCCGGCTAGTTTTTTGTATTTTTTAGTAGAGATGGGGTTTCACCGTGTTAGCCAGGATGGTCTCGATCTCCTGACCTCGTGATCCACCCGTCTCGGCCTCCCAAAGTGCTGGGACTACAGGCTTGAGCCACCGCGCCCGGCCGTCAGAGTGGTTTCAATAAGAGCTGATTGAGTTGACAGCTAACATAGTTTTCTTAAAATTGTGAAGATATGTATTTGAATCCAAAATCTAGCCTGAAATTTTGGCCAAATGCCTAGACTTTGGGCAGTGTTTGAGCCCAACTGGCTCTGTGACAATTTGTTATTTTGTGTAAAACTGTTGAAAATGCAAACTAAAAGCCCTCATCAGAAATATAAATAAAGATTATGATTAAGAAGTGCTTTGTCCCAGAGTTTGAGACAATTTCTATTGACTACAAGTATTATTTTTAATTGTGTCATAATTAACCAGTGACCAGCACTCGACCTGGAAGAGTAAATTTTTTCCACCTAATCAATGAAAAAACAACTAGAATAGACTTATTTTAAAAATAAGTTACAATTTATTTTATACTTAGCAGGTCAATAATTTTAAAAATAACTCATTAATGATAACAGGACCTTTTCAGGGCAGCTTTTAGATAGGAGTTGCTTTCAACTTCCTTAAAAAGAAAAAGAGAAGAAATCTGGTACTGAGAATTATTGTAAAGAAATGGGATTGCCTGTGTATTATTCTGAGGTCCTTAAATTAATAAATTGCAAAGGCTAACATGTATTGAGCTTTTAATTTGTCCCTGATACCATTTGTGCCTGATACCATTCTAAGTATGGATTGCTTTATTTGATCCTCATAACAAAGCTTTCAAGTGAATATGATTGTTTTTCTCACTTTCCCTTCAGGAGGAAGCATGAAATTATTTTCCCAAGATCTCAAAGCTAGAGACAAAATTTTTCAAGGAATCTGATTTAGAAGAATTAAAACATTCATTGTGTTCAACTACTCACCTCTTAGAAGTAGAGGCCAACAGATTCTGGCATTGTTACTCCATAAACACAGTACTACTCTCCTTATTTTACTTATACCAAAAATTAGAAAGCACACCTAATTATGCCAAATGATAAGAAAGAGCAATATAATATGAATCCTATTCTCAAGGTTTTTGATACAGTAACTGGTGAAATCAACCAAAATAATAAAACTGAGTGGTTAAATCATTCACTATTCTGGTGATATTAAGTCAATACTACATACTTCTTTATTATATTAGTTTCTTCCAGTTTATTTGCTTTTTATTCCATATGCTTTAATATTCCATATTATTTGCTTTTTTCCCCTATAAAAGCAGGGTTTGATGGGAGACTGGTTACAATATGGTAGAAATAATATTCTAAGTTAACTGTTGAACATACATTTAACTAAGTTTAATGTTGAATAAGCACAGAATATTATTGTATTATATTGTTGTATAGTAATTGTATTATTATATATTATAATTGGACACACTAATAAGTGTCCAATTAGGAATCATGAAGCTGTCTGTTGTTATTACCAGCAAAGTTGGTTTATTTTTATTAACTACTTTGACACAAGGTAAAGAAACATAAGTAACACTAATATTTTAATATTGATTATTAAATAGTAATACCTGTTAAGTACATTTTAAGATGCCTTTTTAAAAATGAATCAAGATTACAAGATAGAATTAACTGGATCCTCACTTTTACAGATACTTTATCAGTATTATCAGATACTTCCTATATTTAATTTCTACAATAAAGCCTATGTCAGGAGGCAATATTCTCTTTGCATCTAAGATTTTTTTAAAGCAAATACTCAACACTACCTGTGGTTGTAGGTAGGCTTGGGGTATGGAACATTTGTCCAACACTCTAAACTAATGAAGTCACTTAATTTTTGATCCCTCACAATTTCTATTCCACCAATCATTTATTTATTTATTTATTTATTCTTTTTTTTTATTTTTTATTTTTTATTTTTTTGACAGAGTCACATTCTGTCGCCCAGGCTAGAGTGCAATGGTGCGATCTTAGCTCACTGCAACCTCTGCCTCCCAGGTTCAAGCAATTCTCCTGCCTCAGCCTCCCAAGTAGCTGGGATTACAGGTGTCTGCCATGACGCCCAGTTAATTTTTTGCACTTTTAGTAGAGATGGGATTTTCCATGTTGGCCAAGGCTGGTCTCAAACTCCCAACCTCAGGTGATCCACCCACCTTGGCCTCCCAAAGTGCTAGGATTACAGGTGTGAGCCACCACACCCAGCTTCCACCAATAATTAAATATAAAGAAGTGTGCATGTGCACGTGCATGTGTGTGTTTACAAATCTAACAACTTCATTTATAACAATATTTTAATCTGTCCCATATTTTAGTTAACATTTTACTTATTTTCATTTCGTATAGTTGCTTATGTAACACTTCTCATGTCATTACTCCTGCTTTTTGCCCTCTTGTTAACATACTAAATAACCTCTCTATAACATAATTCACAATGATATAAAGTTTATTGTGATCACCTTAAACACAAGGTCTCTGTCTTACTCATATTTGTATGATTTACCCACGCTTTAGCCTGGTAGTTGTTCCATAAATGCACTTTAAAGTTGAAGTGAAACTAAACCTCAAATTCAGTGACCACCTAATGGAAATTCCAACATCTCTAGTTCGTTCCTTAATTCACACTTTCATTCGGAAAACAAATTTTTTTAAGTTCTTAATGTGGCCTTAGCCTCTGCCCTGAGGGGCTGAGAACACCACTCTCAGGCACAGAGAGAGAAAGCTACTGTAGAAGATCAACATGCAAAAAGATCATTACATATTGTAGGAAACACAATGAGGGACCTATCCTAGTGCACCAGGAAAAGAAGTGTGAAGGATTCTATAGCAGGGGTTCACTTAGCATTACATGGCTACAGTGCCAAGGGGTACACTGAAAAGCCAACAGGTCAGGGAATAAACTTATAAATGATATACACTCAGCATAGAATACTTCATATATTTTCATTTGTTAAAAAAGCAAAATACAACTAAATTTGTATGAGAATCAGACACTAATCAGAAACTGGTATCATTAACAGAAACTAATAATGAGATGTATATAGCTGATAGGCAGATGACACCTATATTTCCCATTATACTTACAAATTATAAAGTAACTAATTTACTTGTTGGAATGACTTTGAAATCTTATAAATAAAATTATTCTGATCTTTAGGTAAGTCCTTGCAAAACCTCTGGTGCTTCAGCCTCATACTATTAAAAAAAAAAAATGCACTTTAAATTTAAGTCAGTTTATCGAGCCTACAGATATTACTGGTTTATCAAACCTATAACTTGGTTACCCCCCAAAAAAGTGTTAAATTGAGTCAAATGTTTTATTTTCTTTAATTACAAAAATATTTATGAATACGGTAGCATTACTCCATAAAATAACCCTTCTAGCAAGTAAAGACTATTTACTATATTTCTATGAAAATTTAACATAAATGTTAAAATTTTGAGTTCACTCATATACATTTCACACCGCACTTTTTTGCTTATAAATAGAAGTTCTAAGTACTCAGTAGACATCGAAATATATTTGTCAAAATGACTGCAGGAAACAGGCATTATTTTTCAATGTTTTAACAGTAAGGGCTTTGACATAAGACAGAACTATTCAAATCCCAGCTCAGCCCTATACAAGCTCCAAGAACCAGGGATGTTACTTAATGTTCTAAATCATAGTTTTCTAATTGAACTATTAGGGAACTAATGTCAAGCTCAGGGAATGTTATAAGAAATAAAGTATACAGTCCCACCAACAGTATTAAAGTGTTCCTATTTCTGTAAACTAGCTCAACCATTGTGGAAAACAGTGTGGCGATTCCTCAAGGATCTAGAACTAGAAATACCATTCGACCCAGTCATCCCATTACTGGGGATATACCCAAAGGATTATAAGTCATGCTGCTATAAAGACACATGCACACGTATGTTTATTGCGGCACTATTCACAATAGCAAAGACTTGGAATCAAACCAAATGTCCATCAGTGACAGAATGAATTAAGAAAATGTGGCACATATACACCATGGAATACTATGCAGCCATAAAAAAGGATGAGTTTGTGTCCTTTGTAGGGACATGGATGCAGCTGGAAACCATCATTCTCAGCAAACTATCGCAACAACAGAAAACCAAATACCGTATGTTCTCACTCATAGGTAGGAATTGAACAGTGAGATCACTTGGACACAGGAAGGGGAACATCACACACGGGGTCCTATTGTGGGGAGGGGGGAGGGGGAGAGATAGCATTAGGAGATATACCTAATGTAAATGACGAGTTAATGGGTGCAGCACACCAACATGGCTCATATATACATATATAATAAACCTACACATTGTGCACATGTACCCTAGAACCTAAAGTATAATAAAAATAAATAAATAAATAAATAAATAATGTATGCAAAACATTTAGCATAAAATTAGGTGATAAATGTGATGGTAAATTTTTTTACCAGATGCTGTATCTTGAAATAATCAAATTTTTTTCTGAGCTTACAAACAAAATATTCAATATCAATATTTATAAAACTGTGGCAATGTATATGTATTGTACTTTTGTTATTTAAGATGTCAATAAAAATTTTAATGTCATGGGGGAAATTTCATTAAATGTGTAAACTTATTAAATGTATAAAACCAAATAAGCCAAAAAAGGACAGCATATAAACCACCTATATAGTATGACCATGACTTTTTAAAAATATGTCTTTTTGTCTATGTGTACATAGAAAAAAGACTGGAAGGAAATGAATCAAGATTTTATTGACACTTACTAGTGGTGCTGATTAAAACTGCACTTTTTGTTTTAACAGAGGTCCCTAAAACTACATGTGCTACTTTTATGATTTTAAAATTATTTAATCTTATTTTTTGTAATGAGAACATTTGAAATGTACTCTCTTAACAATCTGAAAATATAGATTATCAATGAACTGCATATAAAATTATGACCGGGCACGGTGGCTCATGCCTGTAATCCCAGCACTTTGGGAGGCCTAGGCAGGTGGATCACCTGAGGTCAGGAGTTCAAGACCAGCCTGGCCAACATGATGAAACCCCATCTCTACTAAAAATACAAAAATTAGCTGAGTGTGGTGGCAGGTGCCTGTAATCCCAGTTACTTAAGAGACTGAGTCAGGAGAATTACTTGAACCCAGGAGGTGGAGGTTGCAGTGAGTTGAGTCACGCCACTGCACTCCAGCCTGGGTGACAGAGCGAGATTCTGTACCAAAAAATAAAAAATTAAAAAAATTATTAAGTATAAAAAGGGTGACTTTTAAATGACAAGCAATCATTTTTCAGATTTTTAAACAAATTCCAGCTAATAATTTATGACAGTAGAATAGATAATAATTAAATACTGGTTTTATACATATTTCTCTTTTTTCCAAAGAGGTTTTTTCTTCTTAACTAAGGTACACACACACACACACACACACACACACACACACACACACACACAAATTGCAAGTCCTAGCATCCTCAGCTACAAGGGAAAGAACTTGTCAAATAAAGCTTGTAGCCACTTAGTTTTTCAGCTTCATTATCTGCATAAAGATTGACTCACACAAAGCTGAAAAGGGTGACAGGGAAAGCCAAAGCCATAGCAATATAAAAAAAGATAAGTTCAAAGACAGAACTATGCCAGATACAAAAGTTCAATGTCATTAAACAACAATCAGCGTCATAGCACAGCCTCTAAACTTTTTGCACTCCAAGATTTTTGTCATTTTATCTGCTTTATTACTGGAACTAGTTGCATTAAATCAGAATCTTGATGTTTTAAAAAGTTATCCTCTCCTTTTGTTTATTCCTCAGTAATTCAAAAGTCATTCAGCCATGTGAATACAGAGAAAATTTTCACACTGTCATTGTAAAAATAAGTAGTAACTCGGGAGAAAAAGAATCAACTTTTACAATTGTGGTTAACAAAATTAACTTCCATAAAATGATGTTTGGTAATCAAAGAAGTATTTTTGGACTCATAAAAGATGCAATTTTAATGGTATTCACCTAAACAGAATGATTTTTAAAGACGTTTCTTAGAAAGCTCTTAAATTCAGCAAACATGCTAGCACAAGATTGAATAGCCGTTTGAGTATTTTCAACTCAACTAGCTTTCTTCAACTCAACACGGTGAAATAAATCAGAATGAATTTGAAAGAGTGGATATAAAAATCCATTAAGACAAATTACATTTCACAGCCCAGTTCAGTAACAGCATTAATTCCTAGATCTGGCACTGTCATGTATCAAACAAACAAACAAACAAAAGATATACCAAACATAAAGAATATCAAGTACAACCTAGTGAAAGGTGTACATTCACACACAGACTGCTCAACCAAACTATGGAGTTCAAAACTTGAAGCACTATTAGAAGAGAAGAGCAATACATCAGCACTACCTTTTCTGCAAACTCACTGATTATGAGAAATAAAGAAAACATATAGAACTAGTTTTTTTCTAAGGATAATCAACCTGTCACATTCCAAGCACGTTATCTATATTCTATATAATTCATGGCCAACATAAAATGTCTTTTTATTGTCTCCCAGATACTGCTAAAGGCAGCCAAAATGACACTCACCAGACATCCCCCCAAAACAGAAAACACAATAAGTCACTGTTTTTCCCCCAAGAAAGGACAATCCATCTTCAGTATTAGAAAAAGAATATAGAATTTAATAGCACCAGTATATGTTGCAGTGTACTAAAAACACTTGATAAATAATGAGTTAAGACTGAGAACAGATATAAGTGTTCATGTAGCCAAATGAAGCTGATATTAAAGTTTAATAGCCTGTATATAACCTTGAGCATAAAAATCCAATGACCTGGATACAAGCACTTAAAGAGATATGAATCTAGCTCAATATTTATCAGAATATATTGCCAAAGTTTCAAGTCCTAGTGCTAAAACACTTCTTGGCCCTGAATCGGAAGTGGGTTCTGTTGGAGTCAATCCAGAAAAACCAATTGGAATATGATTAGCAACATTCGGTGACTTGCCCTGAAAAATTCAAATTGAAATTCAAGGAAAGAAATTAGTTATTTAATTGGTTATTTCATAATTCTGAAAGTATAGTATGCTATCATTTAATTGCAAAATAATTTTCCATTAACTTTACAATTAAATTATACTTACTATAAAACAAAATTAAAATTTAATGTTCACAAGAAGAATAAAGACAGTAACATGCTACTCACAATAGTAATAGCTAACATTTGTTAAGCTTTTATTATGAGTCAGGCACTAGTCTAAGTACTACATGTATATTCTCAAATCCTATAAAACTGGTACTGTGATTACTCCTGTAATACAGGTGACGAAACTAAGAGAACAAGTAAATAATTTAACCAAGATCACACATTTGGAAAACAGCAATATCTGGGATTACTGGACCATTTGCCACTTTCTTCCCCTCTACTGCAGAAACTCAGGTGTGGTGGGCGTGGCGGGGGTTGGTGGGGAATTAAAATTGATGCTCAAGTGTGTAAACTACAACAGTTTCAACTACTAAGTTCACATGTAACCCAGATTTTAAAAGGTGTTAAAGCGACTGATACTTGTTATACACTAAATAAATGTCACACAACAAATAAATATTTGCTGAAAAACAGGGTGTCAAAGGGGGAAATTAAAAGTTATTAAGGTTATTTTCTGCATCTAAAGCATAAGTGGACAAACAAGGTCATCCAGTAATTTTGCTCTAATGAATAATACTGATAACCTTTCTAAACAGAAACTTGCCAAATAAGATAAATACATTTTGTCATCAACTAAACTGAAAAGGATGGAAATACAAACATTTTACAGTGTATTTTCATTCACCAAATATTAAAAGGAACCCATTCAAAATAACGTGTAAAAATATAATGAAAGCTGTAAAAAACATAAAATAAATATATGTATTCTAATATTCAAGACAAATTTTACATCTAAAATTTAAAATGACAACTCCATTTTGTTGATCAATGACTAGCTTACCACTTCAAAAGAACAATACTTTATCTGGAATTTGCATATTTTCTCCCAAAATAGGTTGTCTCCTTAGATTTCTGGGACTTTTATGAATGAATTTCAGAGGTCATTAATAATATGAGTACTCTGAAAGTAGTTATTCATAATATGAATATTTTATTTAACACTTCTGTAGCTTTAGAAGTGAAACAGATCCTGAATTGCAAATCTCTCTCAAATTTACCTCATTAGTTAAATTAGCTAAGTTTCCAGTTTCAATATACTAAGGGCACTTTTTCCCTAATGTAGAGATAACTTGTATTATCTCTTCATAATCAAAGTCATGATCATTCTCATATCCACATCTTTCTAAAGGAATAAGAAAAACCAAAACCAAGAAAGATTTTCAAAATTTCAGAAAACTGTGCGGAACATTCATGCTTATATCTTCTCTAACAAAAAACACTAACTACAAGGAAGGCAAAAGTTCATTTTACCTCATTTTCTGAAATGCCTGGAAATCTACGCTGAAATGACTTAAATCGTTTAAAATCTAAAAAGTTGTTGATAAAGGTCACAATGATAAGGAATAAAATGGTGCTAAAATGCTTAATTACTTAATACATATTTAAGAGGTGCCCATTTTATACAAGCAATGAAATATCTTCCCTTGGGTGGCTTTTCTGATCATTAATCTTTTTATTGTGTAACAAGTAATACTTTGATATAATTAAGACAGTTTTTTAGCTACCAATTCAGTGGACAGACTCTTCATTTGCTTCTCTGTTGAAACTGTTGTCTCAAGAAACCCAGCATTACTTTCTAAAAAGCAGTCTACCTCTGAGAACCTGTGTGCTGTGGTTTGTCACTCAACTTCCAAGGTTCCCAGAATATACAAACACTAAGCCAACCTTCCAGTTAAGCTTGCACCTGTGCAAGGAGAAGTCCCTTCCACTTCTCCAGTCAAAATAAAGTCTAGAAAATTGTTCAGTACCCAATTACTGTAGTGACTGAATTACCAAAATAAATAAATACACTTTAAGCTGGTCTATTTCCATCACAGGATTTCAAGGCTACTCTCCCAACGCGACAGGCAAGTTTTAACTTGTGCCTGGCCAAAGGAAAAACGTTTGCCAAATAATGTTCCTGCTGCCATCCCTGCTGGCTTTTCGTTTGTCCAAATCGCTCTCTAGTCGTTGTCTTTTCACTTTATAAACGCCACTGAGAATTGTGCCCACCACAGCGCCACCCCACTCCCAATCACCAGTGCAGGTTCAGATTGTGGTATTTGGTAGAGTTCTTGAACTCCACATAGCCAGCTCCGGAAGCGCGCTGCAAAACGCACCCCGGATGCTTTCCCAAATCTATTCCCTCACTCTCACATTTCAGAAAATCGCTCTATTTATTCATTCTGAGTAAGTGGGCTCAACCCCCGCTTTTGCGCTGGAGAAGGAAACACAATCATTCTCTCTCTCTCTTCCCCATCCTCCCCAACTCCTTCCCCCCCTCCACCCTCACCCCTTCCTAATCTCCAACCCTAAGAGCACTCAGACATCCAAAGTTTCTAATTCCTTCCGCCCTCCCCTGTCCCAAACACTGGGCAATCAGACTGGAGATAACCGACGCGGGGAAATCTGGGTTTCCATTGTCAAGGAGTCCCCTTTCCCCACAGCCGCTCTCATGCCCCCGCCCCCTCGAGGGGCTCTGGGGGCACCTTCATCGCTTCTCGCCTGCCCTCTAGAAAACCACCCGTAACTGGAGGCTACCGCGCGGCAGCTGTACCAACAGCAGGTGATCCAGGCGGTGCGCGGCGACGCCTTGTGATGGCATCCTGCCCTCTGCAGGGACACCACTGAGGGCCACATGAAATGACCCCCAGCAGTCCTACTAAAGCAAAGAGGTGGAGGAGGGTCTATGCACTCTGTCTGCCCTGTGCCCCAGTCTCTCCCACCCTGTCCTCCGAAACAGAGGAGCCCCTAGCATCCGGGAGCGGGCTGGGTGGAGAAGGCAAGATCAATAAAGTTCAGCAAGTAAGACAGCTGGGAGCTGGGTGCTACTGAGTTCTAGAAAGGGGGAGTAGAGACGGAAATATCCGAAGGGGCGAAATGTAAATCGTGTCTACTGCAAAAGGGAGTCGTGCAGGGAGGGCCGCTCTCTATAAGGAGTTAACCAGCTCCTGGCCCGGACACCCCTGCCGGGCCTCCAGCGGGGCTCAAACCCGCCGCAGGTCAGCAGGGGGCGAGGGGTGCGGGGAAACGCCTGGGCTGCGAACTTACGGAAGAAAATGTACTCGGTGTAGCTGCTCCAGATCTTGTCGTCGCGGTACTGGTTGACGAAGGCGGCGGTGCCCGAGGAGTTACACGCCACCATGTGGAAGCCGGCCTCGGACAGGCGATCAAAGGCCTGCTCCAAGTAGGTGAACTTGAGGTAGAAGCGGGACGTGTACTTCTCCGGCTGCCGGTCGGGGTCGCGGCTCTCGTTGAGCGTGTCCCCGAAAACCTCCTTGGCCAGCGCGATGCGCCCGCACACCATGATGCGTGCCACGCGCCGGAACTTGGCGTCGGCCTGGTTGTCGCGCACGGTGGTGTAGGAGCCCCGGTAGCCCAGCGTGAGGAAGCCCGAGCGCTTGTCCGGCGTGCCGCTGCCGCCGCCACCACCGTGCACTCCCGGGCCCGAGGGCACGGCGGCCGCCGCCCCGCGCAGCAGCAACGCGTCGCTGCTACCCTGCGAGACGTTGTCCTCCAGGTCGCTCTGGCAGCCCTCGTCGTTGAGCGAGTTCTGCTTGATGACCTTGGGCGACAGCAGCTTGACCAAGTCGGTGAGCTGGAAATACTCGGCCTCGCGCAGGAGCCGCTCCTTCTCGGGGAAGTGCTCCGGCAGCGCGAGCTGCTTGTCCCGCAGATAATCCAGCACATACCTGAAAAGGAAGCCGTCCCGGTCGATGAAGAAGCGCGCCCGGCTGTCCCTGGGCAGCTCGCCCCGGCGCCGGGCGCCGCCACGGGGACTAGAGGGCGAGAACATGCTGGCCAAAGTGCTGTCCGGGACGCTGAGCAGCGTCGAGTGCTTGGTCACATAGACCTGGCCGCCCACATTCAGCTCCACTACTTCGGGGAAGGGCGAGGGTGCGCAGGGCCCCGGGGCGGCGGCGGCCGACGCGCCGGGCGAGCTGGACGAGGAGACCATCTCGCTAATGGGCAGGATGGTGCTGCCGCCGCTGCCCGTGTCCTTCAGAGCCATAGTCCCCCCGCCGCCGGCCCAGTGACCCGAGAGAGCTGCACTTTCTCGTTCCCAGAGCCCGCGCCCCAGCCCTCCGGGTGTTCTCTGCGCCCTCGGGCAGGGCGGCGCGTTCCTCGGGCCGGGGCAGCCCGGCTCAAGGCTCGGGGCAGCTGCGGGGTCGGCGGCGCCCAAGCTCCATCAGAGGAGAGACGCGCGGGAGAGGAGCTCCGCCGGTGCGGCGGCGGCAGTGGAGAGGCAAGAAGGAGCGGCTGCTCCTTTGGGGCGAAGGCGGGGAAGTGTGAGAGAGACTTGCGAGAGGCTCTAGGACTGCTGCTCGGCTCTCCGCGGGGAGGGTGGGAGGAGGGGCCGAAGCAAAGAAAACTCGCCGCCCCGGCAGCTTGCTAGCGCGCCGCGAGGCCGGAGCGCCGACGGTGGCGCTAACTACTCCTGGCAGCCCGGGAGGAGGCACTGACGTCAAGCCCCGGACTGGGACCCGAGCCTCAGCTGTCATTTAAAGAGATAGGCTCCTGCCGCGGCTCCCGGGCTCCGACGCTAGGGGGCGGGACCGAGGGTCGAGCCTGCGAGAGGTGCCGCTCGGCGGCCAGCTGGGAGAGGCAGGCAGGGAGCGCCTAGAGCAAACGCGAGAAAAAAAAGACAGCGCTCTCCTTCGTTCCTTTCACTCCCTCCTTGGGTCCATGCCCACCCCCTTTCCTCCCTCCTTTCATTCTTTTCCTTTCTTCCTTGCCTCCGTCCCCAGTAAAACTAGTTTTTTACACTCTCATTAAGGTAAGGAGTGGAGGAGCGGAGAGGGGAGAATAGGTTTTGATTATAGCAAAGATGTCAGGCTCCTAATTTGGCTTCCGAGCAGTGATTGCAAAAAGATTACGTGAGGGTGGGAAGATGAATCTCTTGAAGTGGCTTTATGATACAGTTTAAGTGAAGGGCTAAATGCGCGCACCTGTCTTAGAATCAAATTTTACGACTGCATGCACTGAATATTGTTGAAAAAATTTTAAAACTCTGAAATCTGATTTCAGTTCACAATAATAAAGGAGTGTAACGACTGGTTCCTTCCGACGCTTTTACAATATTTAGTTTTATAGTAGATGCTTAATAAATGTTTACAGAGGGAGAGACAGCCCAAGAGGAAATTTACTCGATTTATTCATTCTTTCTAATCCTGATCAGTCTCTTCATTAATCTCTCCATTTCCCTTTCAACTCCATCATGCAAGAAAAGTGGCTGATATTTTTATTAGTCTTCTAACCCCAAGAGTAAGGTCACAAATAAAAATTATATGAATTTAAGCTCACTTTAATTTCCATGTATACAAAGTACAGGTACAGTCTGCAAAATGAGCATTGCTTGTGATAAAGAGTGAAAATAGGAATGCAAAAGAGAAATCTTTCTTCTACCCTGGGGCATACTTTTGTGTTCAGAAACATAATCATTGATTTATGAAGTACAAAAGAGAAAAGGGTGTATTGTGGCACAAAGTAGTGTGCTTCAATTATCATAACAATATTACAGATGAACTTTATCCATTAGCAGTCGATATACAGATTTTAATATTTTTTAAAAAGTTAAATGCCTACTAACAGCTCTTTTTCTTCAAACCACCCAAAAAACTATCAAATTTCAGATATGGTTGTAAATTAATACATTATTTTTGGAGCATTACAAATTATGTTTAAATCATTGATCCTTATAAACTACATCCATAGACTATGTCATACTAATTTTGAGGTTGCATTACATGAAGCAGAGAGAGCCTAATGGACCAATGAAAGAACACAGTATATTTGCCAAAGGACTGAGACTTAAAACGGGGTTTTTGTATGCACTGTCATGCAGTCCTTTTACTCAAAACTATTGTGTCCTGCCAAATTTATAAACTGATTGATCAAATTAACTAATTTAATTGATTTTGGCCTTCATTTAAAAGTTAAAACCAAGTATTAAAATAATAGAAAAAAATACGCTATTTTCTGCCTCATTAGAAGAATAAGAAAGTATTCGGGATTTAAAGTAATCATTCCTGGATAAATGAATTAATAGATGCTTTATAACCTTCATAGATGAATAAATAATAATGCCTCAAACCACTACTAATGAAGCCCATTTATCATAAGGTAAATGTCCCTAATGATAAGTATGGTGCAGACTGTAGAATTGTAATGAAGTGGATATGTAATAAATATGCATATGAATATGAAGTCGCTAATATTATCAGGTTGAAATCCATCTTTACTTTTGAATTAAATAAATTATGTCTATAAGATAAAATGGTCAAAAATTTATACTCTAAATGAATCATCTCAAAAATTCACAATGAATTGTATTGTTTGATATATTCATTTTTTAAATGATTCCTTCAACATTGATTAAACATTTTTTCTTAATTTCTTCCCTCTTCATACTCCTATTACTCTCCTCTGTCTCCCAGTTATACCCTTCAACCAAACTCAGACTGAACAAATCACAGATCTACAATATTTCTATCTTTCCTCTGCCTTCTGCTAGGAATGCCCTTCCTCTTCCACCAGATCCCTAACCCATTCTCCCTGCTTACCAATTTCCTCCAGCTCTTAGTTTAAATATCACTTTCTCTGGAAATCGTTACATTCACTTATCCAACCTAGTGAAGTGTCCTCCTAAGATGTTCCCATAAGATCCCATGTTTACACATAGGCAAGGTTTATCACACTGATTTGTAACTGTGGTCCACCAGATTGTAAAAATGGCATGCGACCGTATGCACTATTATATCCCCATGGAGGTAGACTATAGAGGTAGCCCATAAAGAGGTAACCAATTTATATTTGTTGAAAGCTCACTAAATAGAACTGTATTAATATCATAAATGGATGACAATGCATCACCTATGTGCTGGGTACTAGGCTAAATAATGAGATTGCAGAATTGAGTTAGACCCTGTTCTTCACAATTAAAATCAGGTAAAGTGAGAACCAGAATCTAATCAAAATAAACTCAGAACTGAAAGAGAAGAGAAAGCAAGAAAGAGGCACAATTGAAGCAATCCATTTGGTGAACTGAGCAATCAACACCAAATACCGTAATCAGAACCATTTTGCTCTAAGCCACAGACACCATTAATGTTCCTTAGACCAATTTGATCACACATATGGGTCCTTTAAGATCTTCTGTTGCTACGCAGAGACAAGGCAGCAAGCTTCTCTGAATAGAAATTACACTAGAACAGTTCCCATACCCGGCACATTCTTAAATAACACGGTCAAACCTGAGTGTCTCTAAAAGCACAGCAAACAAACCAAAAAGGATATATTGAGTCCAGATTTTAACACATAAATACTTTAAAATTTACAATAACAAATTAAATATTTCTTCACTAGGCAGAGAGTTACTTAAAGGCAGAAAACGTATCTTCGTCTAAAGGGGAAAGAACACAAAAGAAAACGAGATTTAAAAGCAAATAGAACTAGGTTAAAATCTAACTTTGTCTCTTACTAGCTTTTCAACAAGTTACTCTGAACCTCAGTTTCTTCATGGGCACAGTGGAAAAAACAAAGACCTCAGCTCATCACATCAATGATGGTTTGTAACAAGACCACGTTGTTTGATGGAGTTCACTATATTTATAATGTCTGTTTCACAGTATGGTTCTCAGGGATGGGAATAGAGTTACATCTTGACTACATAGATCCAAGATCCAGAAGCCGGTAACTGATTTTAGTAGCTCTACCTACCTTCCAGTTGTCTCACCCCTAAGGCCTGGGGTTACACAGCCCTGTCATTATGAACAGCCCCATACCATCATGTCCTTCCCTGTCTGTATCTATTGTTGTCTCCCTCATTGCATGGTATCATCCTAGACACTGATATAATTTCATTGATTTCGTTTACCTTGGTCCTGTTCTTTCTTTTTTTTTTTTTTCTTTTAACTTTGTTCAGTCTTTTGACCGTGGTCTAATTACCCCTTTTAGCTTGCTTCTGTCCAAGGCCAACTGTGCTTCTAATTTTCAGGAAACCATCTGGTATCTGTTAATCTAGTTCAGGACATTTGAAAGTTTTACCAAAAATAATAATAATAATAATAATAATAATAATAAACATAAACAAACAAAAAACCCTCAAGTATCTCATGTAATTCTAAGCAAAAAGCAAAAAGCCTGACATTCTTTCCAGTATCAGAGTCTTTGCAATTTTTAGAGCAGGGCTATCTAATATAAATATAGGAACCATATATCTCATTTTTAATTTCTCACAGCCACATTAAAAAATAAATGTGAAATTACTTTAATAATGTAGTTTATTTAGTCTAATATGTCCAAAATCTCATTTCAAAATGTATTAATGACATAATTTACATTTTGTTCCACACAAAGTATTGAAAATATGGTATGTATTTAGCTCTTCTGACACATCTAAACAATTATAACATAACTTGGACTAGCTATATCTCATATGCTTAACAGTCACATGTGCCTACTGGCTTCTAAACTGAACAGTATAGCTCTAGAGCATTTGGGACTTTAAAGCATGTCTGTGTTTTGAGGATTAGGTAAGAAAATATAACTTTTAAAAGTTTTTTTTTAATTTATTTTTTATTATTTTTATACTTTAAGTTCTAGGGTACATGTGCATAATGTGCAAATTACAGGATTGTAATGAGAGAAGGCTGGATTCAACACTTAAGAATGTTGAGAAGTCATTTAACACATGGAATGGGGACCATAAAACATCACTCTGGCCAAAAAAAAAAAAAAGAGAGAGAGAGGAGAAATTATAATGTAATCACTAAAGAACTTAGATGTTCCTTACACAACCGTCACCCCCATAATGTTTAAGCATGCATCACTCTTGTGAAAAGCAGGTCAGGTCAGGGTTTATTTTGTGGGTATATGGACTTTAGCAAGTTTAGAAATAAAGAGCTTGCTATCAGAGCAAACAAAGCAGAGTTAGCCTTTGTAGGAATAAGACTGAAGATAAGATGGGAAAGATCTACATTCAGCAATTGTTGCTGAATCTAGGGAAAGTTGGAAAGCAGAGTATGCATTGTCCCCAAACCTCACATGTTAATTGTAAGAGTGTCAATGGTTCTATAAAATTGAAAACTTTTGCAAATCAGGTATTTAGGAAACTCAGAGTATCTATGCTTAATGAACACATTAAATAACATATTCCAGCAACTTTAATATCTTAATATAATTCAATATGAGTTCTGATTCTATATTTGAAATTGTATAGAAATACTACTAAAGTTTAGGGTAACACCTGGTTAAACTCTGTAAAATTAGATACCCAATGAAATTCATGAAAGCTTGTCCAGATTATGATCCAGTATAGCTAAGCATTTAATTTAATACCTGGCACATAAATAGTGATCAACAGGTACTTGCCAAAATTATTTGCAAACTATTTTCTTATTAACTAATATGATATATGTCAAGTTTTCAGAAGTAGCTATTTAATTTAATATGCTATGGGTGGGGGGGAATGTTTATGTTGGGAAGGTGGTTAGGAATAGATGATCTAGTCTCTCATTGTGCATAACTGGTTGCCTCCTTAAAATATAGGTTAGCTCCCCAAAGCCTGGGAGGAAAGGGCAACATAATTCTCCATAACCTTAGAACATTCAGGAAAAGAATTTTCATTAGGCTGGACAATGGGAATGATATTCTGACTCTATGTCTCTTCAAATAGCATAAACCAGGAGCCCAAAACTGGTGATGGTATATGTATAATATAAATTTTATAAAATTTGTACTACTATTTAAAAAAAGTTTTCACTGACTGGAAGAAGACTTTAACATACACAGTATGTTTAAAATATTAATAATTTCTGACAGCAAATCAGTTTCCCTTAGAAATGACTTGCAAATTGTAAACTTTCATTTATTATTTTGGTCAGCAACTGTTAACTGATGAGTTTGGCTCCATGATACAAATTGTAATCATAGCTAAAATTCAATCATTTCGTACACTTTTTAGCTTTTTGTCCTACTGTGTTAGTAAACTTTCCACTGCTATAACAGAATATATGGGGCTAGGTAATTTATAATCAATAAAAATTTGTTTTCTCTCAGTTCTGGAGGCTGGGAATCCAAGATCAAGGTTCTAGCATTAGGCAAGGATCTTTTTACTGCTTCACTGCATGCCAGAATGCCAGAAGGCAGAGAGAAGAGAGAGGGGTGAGGAGGGGGAGGGGGAGAGAGAGAGAGAGAGAGAGAGAGAAAGAGAGGCATGCTCATGCCAGAAAGTTCTTTATTAGGGCATTAAACCCACCCATGACTGTGGATCCCTCATGGCCTAATCACCTATTAAAGATCCCACCGCTTGATACTGTTACAATGGCAATTAAATTTCAACATGAGTTTTGGACGGCACAAACATTCAAATCATAGCACCCATCTACTAGGTTTGTCAAGAGGATTATTTAGATAATGACTATAGGGCATTTTATGCTCCCTAGCTGAAGTTACTATAGAAATAAAATAGTGTTATGATAATATTACTCTTTTTCTATCATGCTTGTCTCTAATGGGAGCACTGGGTGAATTCAATATAAGAAATTAGTCCTTCAATTTAAGATTTACAGTTAGTAAAATGTTTGGAAAATATATTAAACCTAAAGAGAAGCAATCAAAAATTTAAAATAAGTGTCCTTAAGTAATCTACTATTAAAAGTTATAAATGTAGAATGTGGATGGGAATGCTGATAGTTTGATAAAACAAAATATAGTTTATATTTATTAACAAGTCAAATAGCTTCTCTTATCATAGGAATTTTATAAAAGGATTGCTGAATATATGTCAAATAATTGAAGTCCTTGGTAGGGGTCAATTGTCTGAGGCTGGAACAGTACCTTCACCTAATTGATATGTCAGTCTGAACCATATAAAATAGCCGCTTTCATAAAAAGGTCTCAAAAAATGATAATTTTTTATGCTTTATCTGTATTTTTCATATGATTTCATATGACAGATTTTATGTAGTTGCTAATACTTTTCATCAACAAATATAATTAATATAGCACCATATCACTGAATGCTCAAATATTTAGAAATGCATAATTTATAGCATGAGTTTTAAACATGTGCTTTAGTGTGCTGAATATAATTTTTTTCTTTAAAAAGTTCTGTCTATCACTTTACTCTTGGTTTTCTCAGTAAATAAATATAGCTTGTACAAAGAACTATTTTTTAAAATCTTTTGCTTGTATGTGTCCTGAATTATCACTATCTCTACATAGGTAACAAATTCGTTGAATACAAGTACTATTCTCCAGTTGTTTTATTTTTAGTTCAGTGCTCTGCAAACAGAAAGCCTAAAATGATGATAGGCAGATTGTTTATCTACACTGTAGCTAATTAGCATTAGACGATTCACAGGCATTAGTGGTACAATTTAATTTTGCTATGTACTGCTAAGTAGGAAAATATTGATATTTATATATCTGTAGGTTCTATTTTAAAAAGTACATCAGTTGAATCAAACTTTAAAAATACAATTAAAGTACAATGCTTTAATCTAGGAGAACACTCTAATGTAAGGTATAAATTCAGCTAATGAACACCTGATGTAACACACAACGTTATTCAGGCTCAATAAACAGGTTTTTAAAAATCTAGCTTTTGAGTAAATTGTATGTTATAAAGTTTCATGCCAATGAGTGTTTGGGTGTGCTTTATTTTTCCCCATCATAACTCGAGTGAAACAGAGGTCTGAACAAGAGACAGAAACTGAATTTTAATCCCAGCCTTAACAATGATGCAGATTTTCTTAGTGACCCAGAGCAAGTATCTTTTATGATCAGTTTACTAGTTTATTAAATGGACACTTCCTAATATCTTCTGGGAAATACTGTCCTGGTTATATATTGTTGCACAACAAAGCACCTCAAAACTTGGTGGCTTCAATAACAATAATTTTACCATTATCTTTATGGTTCTGGGTTCAGCTGGCTGATTCTTGCTCAAGGCCTCCCAAATCTGAAATAAGACAGAGGCTGGGTATGGAATCATCTGTTGTCTGAGCTGTGAAGACTCAAACAATTGGGGCTAGAACAGTTGAGGCTCTTTGGACACTGGTTCTCTCTCTCTCTCTCTCTCTCTCTCTCTCTCTCTCTCTCTGTGTGTGTGTGTGTGTGTGTGTGTGTGTGTGTGTGTGTGTGGTTTGTATGCATGGTCTGTCCACCATGGTTACTCAGGACTCCAAAACTGTACAACTCATGAAGAGAGAGCTAGGCAGGAGGGGTATCATATTTTATATCCTAACCCCCAAAATCCCAAAATGTCATTTCTGTCATATTCTGTTAATCAAGGCACCCACAAAACCTTCCCAGTTTTAAGAGGAAGAAAGAAAATCCTGCTACTCGAAGGGAGAGGGAGAAATTCTAGTAGAGTATATGGCACCAAAAATATCATTGTGGCCATTGTTGGAAAGTACAATCTGCTGCAAAAGCTGCGAGAATCAAACACCATTATACCCCCTATAATATTTACATGGGGAAAATTCTGTGAGTAGAGCCATAGCATTTTGCTGTGGCACATATTCTGTAGGTTTAGCATACCTAATCGTGATGTATGGGACACATATACACAAAGAGGTACACACACATGCACAAGCAGCTAATTCAGGAGTATGGCTATCTGAAGTCTTAAGCCAATACTCAAAGACTTCAAAGGACAGTCAAGTGTTTCCTTCATTGTAGGGAGACCCCCTGAACTACTGCTACGGAATAAAAGATGAAATGCTCCTGATTACTGTAAATACAAAATTGCATGCAGTAATTTTGTATAAAGACAATGCCAGGTTGGATTGCCAGGATGAGCACGTGACGTGCTTCCCCCTGCAGAGAGCCTATGAACGGACGTGCAGTCAGGGAGGTTTCACATCACCAAGATTCCTATCCCAGAAAAGCAGATGTTCATAGCTCTGGGAATAGAATGCGACCCTTGCGGAGAGCCTATAAATGGACGCATGGGGGGCACCTGTCCATATGGATAAGATAGGGCTATAAAAGGCCTCATCTTGCCACAGCTCTTCTAGGCCTCTTTAGGGTTAAGGCATACTCCCTTCTGAGAATTTCTGGTCTAACTGGTTGTGTAGCTTCACATCCTGTTTCTATGGATTGTTTGTAACCAGCTTTTGCTGCAACTGTTACTGCTGATTAATATCTTGCTAATCATAGGTTATGGAAAGACTGTGTTTCTGTTTTAAGGCTCTGTTAGAAATTACTGATGCACACACTATATTGTAAATCCTTATTTCTGTACACTGTACTTCTGCATACAGATGTTATGTTAAAGAATTACTTCATCCCCATGTGACCATCTCACCTCATAATCAAATGACCCTAAATCCCTCACTAACCTACCCCCGCTCTCACTAAACTTAATAATAAATGTTGGTATATCCAGTGCATTGGCAGCACCACGGGACCAGAAGGCAGTGACCTCCCTGGACACAGCTTTCACTATCTTGTGTGTGTCTACTATTTCTCGACCTGCTGATCCACCTGGGAACAAAGAGAGAGCCCCTTTGCATTGTGGGTTGCTGGCCAGATCCTGCAATACTTCATTTGAATAAGAATTTCCATTTTTTTCATCATGATCATTTATTCTGCTCTAATAAATGGCTTTAGCCAATTTACCTTTACTCTAGTTAATACAGAACTACCGTCTACCTCATTTTTTAACACCCCTTACAACATCTGCAAGCCTTAATTCTCCTTCAGTGAATCATTTCTTTTCATCTTTAGATATTGACCCAGTAAACACAAATATGTCTGTGAACACTTAAAAATTTACTTGTTACCCAGTTTTTCAGCAATGTTCTCTACTCTGATCATCATATGATGCATATAGTTCCACTGCATAAATTTTTATCTCTGCTTTCCAAAGTTAATTCTTCTCCCTGCAGAAGTATTGGCTTTTTGTCTAGGAGTACTCATTATGCTCATTTAAAAAATATTACCCATATTACTCTCATTTACTACATATTACTCATTTATTTATTCAAATATTGGGGAATTGACCAATATTATACAAATTGGATAATATTGGATAATTGACCATTCATGAAACCAGAAATTTTGAAGTTTTCTGCCTAATCTTGGGGAAATTCATCAAATAAAAGGAAACAATCAGTTACTTCAATGCAAATATCAAAAAAGATGGCATTTATCTTTTACTCACGTATACAGTTTTGATTAATTTTGAAGCAGCTTCACAATTTCAGTTCATACCAATTCCATTTCAATGAAATTCAAGTATTTATTGAAAATAAATGACAGCCATGTATTGCTTACCAATGGGGATACATTTTGAGATATGTCATTAGGTGATTTTGTCATGTGGGAACGTCATAGAGTGTACTTACACAAACCTAGATGGTATAGCCTGCTACACACCTAGGATATATGGTAGGGCATATTGCTCCTCGGCTACAAACCTGTACAGCATGTTAGTGTATTGAATACTGCAGGCAATTGTAACACAATGCTATTTGTGTATCTAAATCTACTAAAACTCAGAAAAGGTACAATAAAAATATGGTATCAAAGACTAAAAATGGTACACTGGTATAAGGTACTTACCATGAATGGTGCTTTCAGAAGTGGAAGTCACTCTGGATAAATCAGTGAGTGACTGGTGAGTGAATGTGAAGGCTAGGACATTATTGCATTACTGCATGCTTTTATGTGACTGGCAGCACAGTAACTTTGTTTATACCGGCATCACCACAAACACAGGAGTAATGCATTGCACTACAATATTACAATGGCTACATCATCTTCAGCTCCATTATAATCTTGTGGGACTACAGTCATATATGAAGCCCATCAATGATCAAAATGTCATTATCTGGAACATGACTGTATGTACTCTACTAAGTACACTGTGGGTCATGAAAGTGGATAGGACATATACCCTGTCATTAAAAATGTACAACATGGGAAAGGAGAATTAGACAAGTCCACAAATAACTAGAGATTGAATTACAGGGAGGAATAAGGTAAATGTTGCAAAAGAAGAATATAGAAAGTGATATGAGGGTACGTGGAAAGAGAGCGAGCACTTCTGGTTGAAGGACTAAAAAACACGAAAATAACTGGGTAGTGGGTATAACAGACTCTAAAAGATAGACGTAACATTGATAGACTTGGATGACAGTTTCAAAATGAAAATATAGCATGAACAAAACAAGGCCTAGTAATAATACTGTCTAACTAATCTATCTATCCACTTATCTATTAACTTATCCATCTATGTATTCATCTATCAAACCATGCCCTTATTTCAGAAAAATGGCTTATGGAACAATGTAAATAGTTTAAAATCAGGACAGAGAAAATATAATATACAAAACTGAGATAAGTAAGAAATGTAGAACACAATTACACATTTCATAGTGTACTAGGTTATTAAATTTGACCCAAATTGGACTCGTGCGACATATGAGCTTCCTAGAGGAAAGAAAATGTGGCCGGTCAAATGATTCAAATTACCAAAAAGAAAAAAGAAATTACCAATCCACTTGGAAAAGAAAATTCATTTGTTAAATGTTTCAATATGTAAGGCAGATTGAATATAAAATAATGATCACTATCTCAAATGATATATTTAAGGTACTTGTACTAGCAGATTAAGGGTACCAGAAAATTTACTTATCCTAAGAGCTGAAGACCAACCATTAATTTACAACTTAATAAAAGCAGCTCTATAAGGGATGTTGGTAACATTATCCCTGATTTGCAAACCAGGAAACAGAGAGTTATGGATATTAAGTCAGTTACCCAAAATCACACAGCTAATAACTATTAAAGTTTGTATTTGTATTTGTATCCAGGTTTGCATTACTTTGATGTGAGGATAGAAGTTTACATGTAAAGGATAGAGTTGCGTTGGCAGAGAGAATTTGGTTGGGGGAAGAATAATTGAGAATGTACTGTCAGGGTTAAAATAAAGAATTTGGAGGCAGGAAAACTAAGGATGCCTACAGGTTGAGATGAAAACAGACTGTAGAAATAGTGAGAAAGTTAAAGAAAGGCTCTTTAGTGGAGAAAAGCCTAAAGAAAGATGGGATCAAGAGAGCTGATGAGGGGTTTAGCCTTGGCAGAGAGGCAGAACTAGTCTTCTTTGAACATATTGTGAATAAAAGAAATGATATCACCTAAAGAGCTCGAGAAATGGCCCACCTTGCTTTCTAGAAGGTTTCATATCAAAGAACCTAGAGTGTGTTTAGATTTTTAGGCCAAACTCTCTCAGGTAAAATATTGTTTGTTGCACTTAGGACCCTAAAGGAATCAGCATTTGAGAGCAAAGGCATGGAATGAGATCAAGTAACCATTTTTCTAACTTCATTCCATTTCCTGCCTGTATGAAATCAGTCATGTCTAGAAATGTGTATCCTAGACTAGGGATTAGAATAACTAGATGTCCCCATTAGCTGTGGACATTCCATCAGCCTAAGGTTTGCATGGCTTTTGGAAATGCCAGCCCAACTTCTGGATGTTTCACATTGGACTGCTTACTTATTCTGTGGGAGCCTCAATATCACCATATAAAAACGATGTTTTAATATTTATATACTCAAATTTTATTAAAAATTAAAAGCCCCCAGATTGTGCCCAGCACACACTAAGCAATCAATAACTGTGAGTTATTTCTTTCCTTTACCTTAAATCCTCACACAGCACATATCAAGATCTGACAGCTGAAAAAGGATCCTTAATAGAAGATCAGTAAAGGCCTCCTACTCTGGCATGTATTCATTATTTCATTTCCAATCCTTTCAATAAATATTTATGTGATGTTTTCTAAGTGACAGGCACCCAGCTCACCTTCAAAATTGATGCAGAACCTCAGATTTTAGCAGCATTCTCCCAGCAGTTCTTTTACCTTGAAACTTGAGTCTATTCCCTGGTCCTGTTTTTTTGGATGGTTTGTCACTTTTCTTGTACTGGTATTTAAAATCCTGTATCTTAGTACAAATCTTGTTCCCCTTACACTAAGATGTTGGTTTCTGCTTTCTGCCTCACATCCCTTTCCTGGTTCTATATCCTGTCTTTATTATTTATTTATTTATCTATTTATTTATTTATTTTTGAGACAGAGCCTCACTCTGTCACCAGGCTGGAGTACAGTGGCGCAATCTCAGCTAACTGCAACCTCTGCCTCCTGGGTTCAAGCGATTCTGCTGCCTTAGCTTCCCAAGTAGCTGGGACTACAGGGATGCGCCACAACCTCCAGCTAATTTTTGTATTTTTAGTAGAGATGGTGTTTCACCATGTTGGCCAGGATGGTCTCAATCTGTTGACTTCTTGATCCACCTGCTTTGGCTTCTCAAAGTGCTGGGATTACAGGCATGAACCACCGTGCCCAGCTTATCCTGTCTTTAGATAATAATTTGTTCTGATGCCTGGTGCAGCCTGGCCAGGATTAATGAGATAACATATCAAATGTGCTTTTTAACACCTTAAAGAAAAGAATATGAAGAAGAGCAAAATGTTAATTGTTTATTTTATCAATAAAATAAAAAAGGAATATTCAAAATATATATTCTGAATTAATATCTCCTATTTGTTCCTTCCATCCTAGAATTTCTCTTATTTAATCTTCTTCCTCAAAGGGCACCATAAGGATTGTATTAGGGTCTAGGTAAGAAATGGATGGCACACACTCCTGTTGTGTAATCGCCAAGACTTAGTGTGTAGAGAGCTTAAGAAAAGAAAGACACAAAGGAAGCACTTTTACTAGTAAGAGCAGAAAGCCATTGCTATGTCTAAGTCTGAAGGGTAAGGGGAAGAAGCGGTCGCTGGAACCTCAGAGATAAAGCTGTACAAATAAAGCTGTTTGAAGAGGCTGTGGGCTTTGGTAAAGAGGCATCGACCTAGAGCAATCTAGCAGGAAGGAAGCAAGGGAAAAATAAACACTCCAATCTTATTCTTCTCCTATTTTATTTTTTGTCAGTGATCATCACTTCGTTAAATGCAACCAAAAGCCACATAGAGAGCAGGGAGCTCATTTTTTATTTCATATGGGTCAGCATTCTGAGAACACAAAGAAGACTGTAGAAGGATGAAGAGTGGACTGGGAAGGGCAAACAGGAGATATCCAGAGCAGACAAATAATACAAGGTGACAATGCCATGACAGCAATATAAACAAATGCCAAGGGAACCAGCCAAGAAAGAGAATTCTGGACAGATTTTGATGGCATGCAAGACCAAGATGAAAGACAAGTGGAGGATTTGGGCCAAAAAATAGTATTCCTAGCTGGAGGTTTATTCAGAAAGAAAATTTGGTATTTTTAGAGGAATTTGAGTAAATTGATACAACTGGAATACAGAGGGAGCGAAGGGAAAAAAGGCCAAAGATAGGCTGTAATCCAAAGTAAGTAGTGGGGATTTATCACAGTATTTTAGAAGAAAGAGTGATATAATCATCCTACTGGTTAAAAAGAAAAAAGATAAAGAGGAGGAATTAGTGACAACTAGATGGACAGTGATGCCATTTATACATCTTCATATACTCAGTGGCAACAATGATTGTATTTTATCCCTGCACAGCATGTGCCAGGCACTCTTGTAAGCACTTTGGATATAATAAGCCATTTAATCCTCACAACAATCCTCTAAGTATTCTTATAACCTCCACTCAGAATTAAACTGATACACAGTAAATTAGATGACTTGACAAAGTTCACACAGCTAGCAAATGGTGCAGTCAGTCAAGGGATCAGACACATGGGGCACAGTCCAGGAACATTTCATCCATGGAGCTTCCAATTGCCCTGTCCAAGTAGAGTCAGGCACAGTATCAACATTCCCAGCATCAGGGTATGGCAATATATACAGAGTATTGGCAAATAGGGAAGCTCTTCTGGCACTCAGCATCCAGAGTTTTATTGGAACTTAGTCATATACACATGGTTGGCTGCCCAAGTGACTGATCTCAGTCTCCAGCCCCTCTCAAGTTTCAGCTGATCCCATATGATTCGAGCCCCATTATGAATGATATTATTATACTGTCTGTGATATAGTTTGGCTCTGCGTCCCCACTCAAATCTGATCTCGAACTGTAATCCCCACATGTGAAGGGAGGGACATGATGGGAGGTGACTGGATCATGGGAACGGTTCCCGCATGCTGTTCTTGTGATAGGGAGTTCTTACAAGATCTGATGGTTTAAAAGTGGCAGTTTCCTCTGGCTCTCTCTCTCTCTCCTGCTGCCATGTAAGACATGCCTTGCTTCCCATTTGCCTTCTGCCATGATTTTAAGTTTCCCAAGGCTTCTCCAGCCATGCAGAACTGTGAGTCAATTACACCTCTTTTATTTACAAATTACCTGGTCTCAGGTAGTATCTTTATAGCCATGTGAAAGTGGACTAATACACTCTCCTATAGCCCAGGACTTCCAGGTAAACAAAAACACTCTTAACAGGCAGGACATTACAAGGGCTGAGATAACCTCCCAAGAGCCGAGTAAGATAACCTCCCAAGAGCTGAACACAAAGGCCAAACTTCTCTTTGGGCAAGATTAAATTCCCTACTACACACAGGTGAAATTAATAATACATTTTATTTAGCTCAATATATCCAAAAAATATTCATTTCAACATATGATCAATATAAAACATTATTAACATAGCTTACTTTTTTTTTCATACTAAGCCTGTGAAATGCTATGGATATTTTACCTTTACAGCACATCTCAACTTGGACTAGCCACATTTAAAGTGCTTTGTAACGACATAAGTCTAGTTGGTAGTCTACCAACGAATGCAGCTCCATCCTTTCCTCATTCTTGCTGAATCTAACAAAGGTTTATATATTTATCCCATGGGCATCATTATCAATGTTTTCTAATGTATTTATTTATTATTTTAAGTAATAATAATAATTACTAGTAGGTAATTTCTTATCCAATTTAAAACTAATGTTTAAAATATGATTTTCAAAAACCAAAACAAAGTAACATCAACAAATAATTTTTTTACCCTCCCATTTGAAGTCTAAGTTTCTATTCCTTATCTATACAGTCTTTGCTCATTTGGCGTACTTTCATTACTTTTAGATTGAATTTCACCCTATTCTTAAAGTGACAATTTAAATGTTTAATGATCTTCCTATTGTCATTTATAATTCAATTTTCTATTTTCAGGTAGCCTGATTTTTGTGTAGGATATAATGTCTCCTCTCCTCTGATAGCATCTTAGGCAATGCAGTGCAATTTGGACAAGACTTCAGGGAATCTCCCAGTTATTATTTTTATGTGTGTGCAAACCCTCCCCTTACTAAAAGGGATGTATGACATAATTTATTTTTACCTTAATCTGAAGATATTTCAAGAAGTTTTTGAAAACCTTAAAAATATCTAGACCCTGCCTAAGTTACCACAAAAACTGACCTGGAAGCTCTATTATCTATTACAGAAAATATTTTTCCAGCATTCTCCAATTACAGTTCAACATTTCAAAATGTACATTTAAACTACATTTAAAAAACACAATACGGAATAATATGTGTTATTTAGAATGGCTTTGTATATGAACATAATAAAAAGCATTTTAAAAGACACTTCTAATAGTAGCTATTGAAATGCCAAGCTGTAAAGGTCAGAGTCTGCCTATGAGTGCCTTAACACGCCTTCTTAGCCTCTTCTCTTCATCTGTTGCATGACTTCCTGTGGTGGTGGAGCACATTGTGGGCTGAGATGCACCTTAATCATTTTAGATTCATCCTTTCTTTATTAAAGTTATATAATATTAAAGTCTCATATTTTCTCCTTGTCTTCTCCTTTCAATGGTCTTAGAATCATACTGTTTCTACCCTACATAATGGGTACCTCTCATCACAGAAGCCATTTCATGTGAAGTTGATGCTGTACCATTTTTTTGTTGTTACTTTAGTGCCCTTTCTGTCTGTAATCATTTTTCTGCTTTTTATTGAGCATATCTGAGATAGGTTCTTCCTACCTAAACATGGAGGAGAGAGATTTTAATTAATTAATTAATTAATTTTGGTCTAGATATTAGCCCCCTTTGCCTAGAAAATTAGTGCTTTTTTTAAATAAGGAAGGGCTACATTTCCAAGTGAGTGAGTGTGTGTGTGTGTGTGTGTGTGTGTGAATTGATATCGCAGAAATATATCAAAACCTTTTAAAGTTCTTCCCATGTTCTTAACTGTTGACATATCTGTTAAGCAACAGATATGCTGTTTCTTTAGTTAGCACTTTTAAGTTCTTTGTCTTCATGAGATGAAAATGTTATGTGTTTCTGTCTTTGACCCTTGTTCTTGTAACATTTATGAATTATCAGTGCTGCTTGATATAGCTGGAATTCTTGTTTTTTCCTGCTAAAACACTGAGTTACTTTTTCTCCCTTAAATGTTACCTTAAGGTTTTCCTTTCCCTTTAAGGCCATACGTAATTCTTCCTTTAAACAATTATGTGATTTACTGAATTAGAATATAACTTCAAAATAAACTGTAAATAAAATTTTACTGTAAATTAGTAATCTATCAACAGATTTGACTACCAAACAAATCAGTATCTTGACCACATATATGTGAAACAAAGCTAGGTGAATTTATCACTGATGCGTCTCTAGTTACAAATATCCCTGGATAATTAATGGCAACTATAAGCAACTATATGCCCAAAATAGAAAATATAGAAGAAATGAACAAATTTCTAGACACATATAACCTACCTAGATTGAACCATAAAGAAATCCAAAACATGAACAGACCAATAATGAGTAATAAGATCAAAGCCATAATAAAAATTCTCCCAGTAAACAAAATCCTGGGACCCAAAGCCTTCACTGCTGAATTCTACCATTTAAAGAAGAACTAATACCAATCCTACTCAAACTATTTTGGAAAATAGAAGAGATGAGAATACATCCAAACTTATTCTATAAAGCCAGTATTACCCTAATATCAAAACTAGACACAGACACATCAAAAAAATAAAACTACAGGCCAGTACTTCTGATGACTGTTGATTCATAAGTCTTCAACAAAGTACTGGCAAACCAAATCCAGTGATACATTAAAAAGGTCATTCATCATGACCAAGTGAGATTTATACCTGAGATGCAAGGATGGTTCAACACATGCAAATCAATCAATGTGATACATCATATCAACAGAATGAAGGATAAAAACCATAAGATCATTTCAATTGATGCTGAAAAAGCATTTGATAAAATTCAACATTTCTTCTTGTTAAAGACCCTCAAAAAACTGTGTATAAAGGAACTTACCTCAACATAATGAAAGTCATAAATTACATACACATAGCTACTATCATACTGAATGGGAAAAAAATGAAAGCCTTTACTTTAAGATCTGTAACATAACTAGGATGCTCACTTTCACCACTGTTATCCAACATAGTACTGGAGGCCCTAGCTAGAACAATCAGACAACAGAAAGAAATAAAAGGCATCCAAATTGGAAAGGAAGAAGTCCAATAATCCCTGTTTGCTTGTATATTATCCTTGATGATATGATCATATATTTGAAAAAAGCCTGGGCTGGGCGCAGTGGCACGCCTGTAATCCCAGCTCTTTGGGAGACTGAGGTGGGCAGATCAGGTGGATCGCGAGGTCAGGAGATTGAGACCATCCTGGCTAACACGGTGAAACCCCATCTCTACTAAAAATACAAAAAATTAGCTGAGCTTGGTGGCAGGAGCCTGTAGTCCCAGCTACTCAGGAGGCTGAGGCGGGAGAATGGCAAGAACCCAGGAGGCAGAGCTTGCAGTGAGCCGAGATCATGCCACTGCACTCCAGCCTGGGCAACAGAGGGAGACTCTGTCTCAAAAAATAAAATAAAATAAAATAAAAAATAAATAAAAATTTTAAAAAAGAAAAAAGCCTGAAGACTCCACCAAAAAACTTTTAGAATTGATAAATTCAGTAAAATGGCAGGATGCAAAATCAACATACAAAATTTAGTAGTGTTTCTATATGCCAACAGGGATCAATTTGAAAAAGAAATAAAAAGGTAATACCATTTACGATAGCCACAAATAAAATTAAATAACTAGAAATTAACTTAACCAAAGAAATGAAAATTTTCCTATAATGAAAACTATACAACATGGATGAAAGAAATTGAAGACACCAAACAAATGGAAATACACTCCATGTTCATGGATTAAAAGAATTAATACTGTTAAAATGTCTATACTACCCAAAGCAATATACAGATTCAATGTAATCTCTATCAAAGTATCAATGACATTTTTCACAGAAATAGAAAAAACTATGCTAAAATGTATATGGGACCCCAAAAGACCCAGAATAGCCAAATCCATCCTAAGCCAAAGGAACACAAATGGAGGAATCACATTACCTGACTTCAAATTATACTACAAATCTATAGTAAGCAAAATGGCATGGTACTGTCATAAAAACAGACATATAAAGCAATAGAACAAAATAGAGAACCAAGAAACAAATCTATGCACCTACAGTGAACTCAAGAACAAAGGTGCCAAAAACATACACTGGGAAAAAGATAGTCTTTTCAATAAATGTTGCAGGAAAATTGGACATCCATATGCAGGATAATGAAGCTTAATCCCTATCTCTGGCATTATACAAAAATAAAATAAAAATGGATTAAAGACTTAAATCTAAGACCTCAAACTATGAAACCACTCCAAGAAAACCGTGGTGAAACTCTCCAGGATATTGGCCTGGACAAAGATTTCTTCAGTAATATCCCACAAGCATAGACAACCAAAGCGAAACTGGACAAATGAGATCACATAAAGTTGAAAAGCTTCTGCAAAGCAAAGGAAACAATAAACAAAGTGAAGAGACAACCCACTTTATCAGAGAGAATATTTGCAAACTACTAATCTGACAAAGTATTAATAATTAGAATATGTAAGGAGCTAAAATAAACTCTGTAAGAAAAAAATAATAACCCAATTTAAAAATAAGCAAAAGGTTTGAATAGACATTTCTCAAAAGAAGCCGTACAGATGGCAACCACACACATGAAAAGGTGCTCAACATCACGGATCATCAGAGAAATGCGAAACAAAATTACAATGAGATATCATCTCACCCTAGTTCAAATGGCTTATATCTAAAAGACAGGCAATAAAAAATGGTAGAGAAGATGTGGAGAAAAGGGAATCCTCATTCACTGTTGGTGGAAATGTAAATTAGTACAACCACTATGGAGAACAGTTTGGAGGTTCTGTAAAAAACTAAAAATAGAGCTGCCATGTGATCCAGCAATTCCACTGCTGGATATATATCCCAAAGAAAGAAAATCAGTATATCAAAGAGGTATCTGTACTCCCATGTTTTTTGCAGCACTGTTCATAATAGCCAAGATTTAGAAGCAACCCAAGCATCCATCAACAGATAAAGATAAAGAAAATATGATACTTATACACAATACTATCTGACCATAAAAAACAATGAGATTCAGTCATTTGTAACCACATGGATGTAGCTGGAGGTCATTATGTTAAATGAAACAAGCCAGGCACAGAAAGACAAATATTACATATTCTCATTTATCTGTAGGATCTAAAAATCAAAACAATTTAACCTATGGAGATAGAATGTAGAAGAATGGTTACCAGAGGCTAGGAAGGGTAGTGGGAAACCTGGGGGAGGTGAGAATGGTTAGTGGGTACGAAAACCATTAGAAAGAATAAGACTTAGTATTTGATAGCACAACAGGGTGAGTATAGTCAAAAATAATTTAATTGACCATTTAAAAGTAACTAAAAGGGTATAATTGAATTGCTTATAGCACAAAGGCTAAGTGCTTTTTTCCCTTGAGGGGATGGATACCCCATTTTGCATGATATGATTGTTATGCACTACATGCCTGTATACAAACATTACATGTACCTCATATATACACTTCCTATGTACCCACAAAAACTAAAATATAAAAACATTTTTGACCAACAAATATCCATGAACACTTACAGAAATGTGAATTAGAAAGCTGTATCTTTCTGGAAAATACACCTAACATTATGATGTATTTAAATAACCAAAAAGTGAATAAATAAAAAGGGTCATTTAGTAACTAGAAGGTATAGCCAAACTAAAAATTTAATCAAATAAACAAATTTAAAAACCAGAAATTCTGTGTTGATGGTTATGGCAGTAACATTGCTTTTGAGTCTCTCTGAATCCATCCATAAAAATAGATGCAATAAGTAGGATAGTAAAATGAAACAACCACACAACCATTTGCCCAAAAGAGTTTAAAAAGAAAGGAATTTAAGTTGCACAGATAAAATGTAAGAAAGACATCTAGTTCAACTTGAATTTTTTAGCTTAAGTGTGCCCCAAATATTATGAGATATATTAAATATGTAATTATATACTTATATTGTTCACCTAAAATTAAAATTCAACTAAGAATCCTGAGTTTCTATTTGCTAAATCTAGCAACAAATCCTATAGCAGTACAACTTGTGTAGTATCAACATTTTTGTTAGGGGCAGTAAAAAGATATTTCACAGATGTAAGGAAGGAAAAACCCAGAGTCCCAACAGTTGCTTTCTGGAAAGAGCAGCAAGCCACAGAACAACTGAAACTGGGCAGGTTTTCTACAGTCTCCATGTTGATGTGAGTTCAGAGTCCTGCCGTGATGTCTAAAAGAGCTGGGGTAGGCTGGGCCTACTAACCCACTGTAGGCCTATGCAGGATGAAAGGAGAACCCTCTTGGAATAGAATCAAAATTAGCAGAACAGGAGCAATAGTTACAAATAAAAAGGAAGAGCCAGAACGTTAGGAAGAGACAGAAGCAAGGATATCTCTAGGCCTTATTAATGTTTCGCAAAGACACAAGGGATCACTAATGCTTGGAAGGTAGAAAAGTTATCCAATTCATTTCTCCTTTTTAAATGTCTATTATTTGAGGACTGTTAGAATAAACAATAGTATATCCACACAATGGATTATGATGTGGCTGTACAAAAGAACAAAAAAAATCTCCCTATTAACTGTGGGAAGATCTCCAGGATATACTGTTGCATGGAAAAACTATGTATGTATACTAGAAAACCAAATTAAGAAATATATTCTGTCTTCAAATAAAATTTAGAAGTTACACTATAAGTAGATTATATAAATTACAGAAGAAAAACCAATGCCGAGGAAACATTTTTTTGCTTGATTTTTGACTCTATCTTATTCTAGTAATAAAATAGAGCCAGTACATTCAAGTAGAACTCTTTAGTTCTATAAGCTTTTGCATATAAAAAAGAAGCTGCATAGTAATGATAAATTAATAATGGCTTTGAATCTAAGAATAATGTTGAATTTGACAAGGTTCACAGAGAAGTGAGATGAAAAGGGAGCATAAGTTCAAATTTCAGCAGTATCTACAATTTTTTTCAGAGTTACTCTTAACAGACAAGAATACTATATATAATGCCAAATTATATTTTAAAAGGCAAACAAGTATTAAAAACTGAATGGACTATACAATAATGGACTTTCTCTCAGGATTTTAAATTGATGGTTTCAGTCTATGAGAAGTAAATTTTAAAATAAAAAGCCAGCAACAATAAGGAACAACATGAAAATAATATGCTGGTAAGGTGTGTTTCACAAATGCTGTTATATGTCACATTGATTTTCGTACTGATGTGATAAAAGTCTTTAGAAAACTCCTGTTTGGTTTAGATATACATTTTTATATTCCTCAATCAAGCCTATTGTAGTACTTTCAAGGTTCAAGAATATTTGTTAAATTATTAAATGATAATTATTAATGTAAACATTACCATATTAAATCTGACTTTACACAATAAATGGTTTTATTTATACCTTACAACTTTGTTGATAATGGTTATATTTGGTTGGCTGGGGCATTTTGATTGAGGTATTGTTGCTGTTTTTAATTTTTATTTATTTTGTTTATTATTATTATTATTATTATATTTTTGGAGATGGAGCCTGGAGAGCAGCAGCGATCTCCACTCTCCACTCATACCAACTTCCGCCTCCCGGGTTCAAGTGATTCTCCTGCCTCAGCCTCCCGATTAGCTGGGACTACAGGCACATGCCGTCACACCCGGCTAATTTTTTGTATTTTATTGGAGAGGGGGTTTCACCGTGTTGCCCAGGCTAGTCTGGGACTCCTGAGCTCAGGCAATCCCACCGCCATGGCCTCCCAAAGTGCTGGGATTACAGACGTGAGCCACCATGCCCTGCCTTGTTGCTGGATTTTAACCCTCAACGACTGAGTTGATCTTACTTCTCAGTTTATAGCAAGACATCAACAGATTGTGCTCTGCACATTTAAAATGCATTACTATTTACTTGTCTCTCCTCTTTACCTTCCATCCCAGTTCACTTCATCCCTTACATGCCACAATTTGTATTTAATGCATGGCCTTTAGATTAATTTCTATACATTTACTTACCTCTATATATGTATTTTTAACATTATATAAATGGCATCATGCTGTAAATCATGCACTATTTATTTTTCCCATTTAATATTCTTATTTACATCTATTGTTTGTTCCTATATGTAAATCTAGGGTTTTTCTTCTGATTACTCTTCCGTGATATGCACAGCTACATTGCTATTTACCAGTTCTTGTATGATAAATATGCGTTACCTCCATTTTTTTTTTTTTTTTTTTTTACTCTTTAACCATCAAAATAAACATCTTCATAAATATCTCTGTGTACCTGAAGGAGTGTCTCTGGGTATATACGTCCTAGAGTGAATAGGTACTTATGCAATTTTACTAAAATGCTGCCAATTTACTCTCTAAAATAGCTTCACTAACTTACACTGTCAAAAATAGAGTACAAGATCTCCATTTTCTACCTCTTTTAGTAGCCACTGATTTATCCAATGTTCTCACTTTTGCTAATTATATGCGTATAAAGTGCCATCTACATGTTTTTGTCTACATTTTTATTTTGAGTTAATGTGAGAATATTGCCAATATTAACTACTTAGAATTTCCTTCTATAACGTGTTTATTTAAAATCTTTACCCTTTGTTTTATATTGAGATTCTTTCATAATCTAAATTATGACATTTTCCAGTTAAGGATGATGAAAATAGTCCAAAGACTAAGGAATTACTCAAAAAATAATTTAGGTATGTCAACAGTGCACAGGAACCATCCTAGAGAGCTTTCAATAGCCCAGAGTACAAAATAAATATTGACGAGTACATACTGATTTAAATAAATGATTGAAACATAGATGAATGGGGGAAATAGGCAAGTCTGTCCAGAAGAATTCCAAATTATTTATACAGTTACCGCCCCATTGAGGAGGTGGAGTGTAATACCTCTCCACCCTTACGTTTGGACTGCTCATAGTTGACTTTCTTCCAAGTACAGGGTGGAAAAATGTGTTGACTGGGTAGAAAGAGGCGGAAGAGTGACATTGCAGTGGATACATATGATAAATGCCATATCATTAGGTAATTTAGGTTAGAATCAAGAGTTATAATTTACCAAGTGATATGTACCTTTGATATGATGTGATGAAAATGGCACTTTGTTCCTGTGGTCTTACCCCTTAAAATCCCTAACCCCATCTAATCACAAGAAAAACATCAGCGAAGTCTATACTGAGGGATATTCTACAAAACAACTGGTGAGTACTCCCCAAAATGGATCAGGTCATCAAAAAGAAGGAAAGTCTGACAAACTCTCACAGTTTCCAAGATCCCACGGAGACCTTGCTATGGTCTGAATGTGTACCTCCAAAATTTACATATTGAAACTTAATCACCAATGTGATAGTACTAAGAGGTGGGGCCTTAACAAGGTGATTAAGTCACGAGAGAGCTGCCCTTATGAATGAGATTAGCACCCTAATAAAAGAGGTGCTAGGGAGCTGTTTATCATTTCCACCATACGAAGTTGAAGCAAGAGGTGCCATCTTGGAAGCAGAGAGCATCCATCTCTCATGAGACACTGAATCTGCTGGCACCTTGACCTTGCACTTCCTAGCTTCAGGAATTGTGAGAAAATAAATTTTCGTTTTTATAAATCGCCCAGTCTCAAGTATTTTGTTATAGCAGCCCAAAATGACTAAGATAGAAATGATGACTAAATGTAATGTACTATCCTGTATGGGATCCTGGAACAAAAAAAGGACATTAGACAAAAACTAAGGAAATTTGAGTCAAGTGTGGACTTTAATTAATAATAAATGTATCAGTATAGATAACATAGTTGTGACAAATGAACATAAAAATGTAAGATGTTAATAATGGGGGGACTGGCTGCAGGAAATTTAGAAACTCTCTGTACTACTTTCGCAACTTTTTAGTCAATATAAAACTAATCTAAAAGTAAATGTTTATTTTTTTAATGCTGCTAATATTTTCTCCTAGTCTGTCAACTATCCATCAATTTTGTCCATTTTGACTTTACTGAACAGAAATTTAGACATGATTGTCTTTGACAAGGGTGACAGTTGTGGAGGTGAAGTGAAGTAGGCAGATTTGGAAAGCATTTTAGGGCGTGTTAGATGTAGAGAGCGAAGAGCAAAAGAAAAGACATTTGGAATGAATTCTAAATTTTTTACTTCAGATATATAGTAATTACTTTCTAGAATCTTCATCATCTTTATTGTGATTGTAAATGGTATCCTATTTTCTATTTCAATTACTAAATGTTTATTACTGTTGCAAATAAGTTCTATTGATTTTGCATATTGATCTTGTTGCAATGTCTTAATCATTCTAATAGTTTGTTGATTATATAGGGCTTTCTTTATAAATGATAATTAATTACAAATACTAAACATTTATCTTCTTTTTATTCACATAAATAGAATTTATTTTGTATTTAATTAGACAACTCCTAGGACTATTTTAAACAGTAGAAGAATGTTAGGGTTTTTGCCTAATTTCTAATAGTAAAAGGAAACTTTCAAAATTTCTTCATTAATGATAGCATTTGATGTTGGCTTATGTTTGTTAATTTGTTTTACTTTATTTTGCCAATATGGATGACTGGCAATAGGGGTGATGAAAGACAGCTTTTATATGATAAAGGAAATTTCCTTTATTCCTATTTTTTATGAAGATTAAAAAATCTCAAATAAACACTACACATTATCATCAAAAGCTTTGTCTGCATATGCTGAAATGATCACAAAAGAGAAGATAGCTGAATAGGAACAGCTCCTGTCTGCAGCTCCCAGCAAGATCAATGCAGAAGACCGATGATTTCTGCATTTCCAACTGAGGTACCCAGTTCATCTCACTGGGACTGGTTAGACAGTGGGTGCAGCCCATGGAGGGCAAGCAGAAGCAGGGTGGAATGTCGCCCCATCCGGGAAGCACAACGGGTTGAGGAACTCCCTCAACTAACCAAGGGAAGCCGTGAGGGACTGTGCCCAGAGGAACAGTGCATTCCAGCCCAGATACTATGCTTTTCCCACGGTCTTCACAGCCTGCAGACCAGGAGATTCTCTCGGTGCCTATGCCACCAGAGCCCTGGGTTTCAAGCACAAAACTGGGTGGCCATTTGGGCAGACACTGAGCTAGCTACAGGAGTTTTTTTTCCATACCCCAGTGGTGCCTGGAATGACAGTGAGACAGAACCACACACTCCCCTGGAGAGGGGGCTGAAGCCAGGGAGCCAAGTGGTCTAGCTCAGTGGATCCCACCCCCACAGAGCCCAGCAAGCTAAGATCCACTGGTTGGAAATTTTTGCTGCCAGAACAGCAGTCTGAAGTTGACTTGGGATGCTGCCACTTGGTGGGGGGAGGGGTGTCCACCATTACTGAGGCTTGAGTAGGCAGTTTTCCCCTCACAGCATAAACAAAGTCTCCAGGAAGTTTGAACTGGGCAGAGCCCACCACAGCTTGGCAAAGGCACTGTAGCCAGACTGCCTCTCTAGATTTCCCCTCTCTGGGCAGGGCACCTCTGAAAGAAAGGCAGTAGTTCCAGTCAGGGGCTTAAAGATAAAACTCCTATCTCCCTGGGACAGAGCACCTGGGGGAAGGGGCTGCTGTGGGTGCAGCTTCAGCAGATTTAAATGTTCCTGCCTACTGACTCTGAAGAGAGCAGCAGATCTCCCAGCACAACACTCAAGCTCTGCTATGGGACAGACTGCTTCCTCAAGTTGGTCCCTGACCCCTATGCCTCCTGACTGGGAGACACCTCTCAGCAGGTTTGACAGAAATCTCATACAGGAGAGCTCTGGCTGGCTTCTGGCAGGTGCCCCTTTGGGGCAAAGTTTCTAGAGGAAGGAACAGGCAGCAATCTTTGCTGTTCTACAGCCTCCGCTGGTAATACCCAGGCAAACAGGGTCTGGAGTGGACCACCAGCAAACTCCAGCAGACCTGCAGCAGAGGAGCCTGACCGTTAGAAGGAAAACTAACAAACAGAAAGGAATAGTATCAACATCAACAAAAAGGACGTCCAACCAAAACCTCATCCGAAGTTCACCAACATCAAAGACCAAAGATAGATAAATCCACAAAAACGGGGAGAAGCCAGCACAAAAAGGTGAAAATTGCAAAAACCAGAACACCTCTTGTTTTTCAAAGGATCACAACTTCTTGCTAGCAAGGGAACAAAACTGGACGGAGAATGAGTTTGATGAATTGACATAAGTAGGCTTCAGAAGGTGGATAATAACGAAATCCTCCAAGCTAAAGGAGCATGTTCTAACCTCATGCAAGGAAGCAAAGAACTTTGAAAAAAGGTGAGAGGAATTGCTAACTAGAATAACCAGTTTAGAAAAGGACATAAATGAATTGATAGAGCTAAAAAGCACTGCACAAGAACTTTGTGAAGCATGCCAAAGTATCAATAGCCAAACTGATCAAGTGGAAGAAAGCATATCAGAGATTGAAGATCAACTTAATGAAAGAAAGCATGAAGACAAGATTAGAGAAAAAAGAATGAAAAGGAACAAACGAAGCCTCCAAGAAATAAGGGACTAGGTGAAAAGACCAAACCTACTTTTGATTGGTATACCTGAAAATGAAAAGGAGAATGGAACCAAGTTAGAAAATACTCTTCAGGATGTTATCCGGGAGAATTTTCCCAATCTAGCAAGACAGGCCAACATTCAAATTCAGGAAATACAGAGAACACCACAAAGATACTCCTTGAGAAGAGCAACCCCAAGACACATAATTGTCAGTTTCACCAAGGTTGAAATTGAAGGAAAAATGTTAAAGACAGCCAAAGAGAAAGGTCAGGTTACCCACAAAGGGAAGCCCATCAGACTAACAGTGGATCTCTAAGCAGAAACTCTATAAGCCAGAAGAGAGTGGGGTCCAATATTCGACATTCTTAAAGAGAAGGATTTTCAACCCAGAATTTCATATCCAGCCAAACCAACCTTCATAAGTGAAGGGTAAATAAAATCCTATACAGAAAAGCAAATGTGGAGAGATTTTGTCACAACCAGGCCTACTTTACGAGAGCTTGTGAAGGAAGCACTAAACATAGAAAGGAACAAACAGTACCAGCAAATGCAAAAGCATACCAAATTGTAAAGACCATTGACACTATGAAGAAACTGCATCAACTAACAGGCAAAATAACCAACTAGCATCACAATGACAGGATCAAATTCACAGATAACAATATTAACCTTAAATGTAAATGGGCTAAATGCCCCGTTGAAAAGACTTTAAATTAAAATTAAAAGACACCAACTGGCAAATTGGAGACTAGCAAATTGTCTTTAAAAGACACAGACTGGCAAATTGACTAAAGAGTCAAGACCCATTGGTGTGCTGGATTCAGGAGACTCATCTCATGTGCAAAGACACAGATAGGCTCAAATTAAAGGGATAGAGGAACATTTACCAAGCAAATGGGAAGAAAGAACAACAACAAAAACAAACAAACAAAAAACAAAGCAGTGGTTGCAATCCTAGTCTCTGATAAAACAGACGTAAAACCAACAAAGATCAAAAGAGACAAAGAAGGCCATTACATAATGGTAAAGGGATCATTTCAACAAGAAGAGCTAACTATCCTAAATATATATGCACCCAATACAGGAGCACCCAGATTCATAAGGCAAATTCTTAGAGACCTACAAAGAGACTTTGACTCCCACACAATAACAGTGGGAGACCCCACTGTCACCCCACTGTCAATATTAGACAGAACAACTAGTCAGAAAATTAACAAAGATATTCAGGACTTGAACTCAGCTCTGGACAAAGTGGACCTAATAATCTACAGAACTCCCCATCCCTAATCAACAGAATGTACATTCTTCTCAGCACCACATCACACTTACTCTAAAACTGACCACATAATTGGAAGTAAAACATTCCTCAGCAAAGGCAAAAGAACAGAAATCATAACTAACAGTCTCTCAGACCACAGTGCAATCAAATTAGAACTTAGGATTAAGAAACTCACTCAAAACTACACAACTACATGGAAACTGAACGACCTGCTCCTGAATGACTACTGGGTAAATAAGGAAATTAAGGCAGAAATAAATAAGTTCCTTGAAACCAATGAGAACAAAGACACAATGTACCAGAATCTCTGGGACACAGCTAAAGTAATGTTAAGAGGGAAATTTATAGCACTAAATGCCCACAGGAGAAGGCAGGAAACATCTGAAATCGACATCCTAACATCACAATTAAAAGAACTAGAGAAGCAAGAGCAAATATATTCAACAGCTAGCAGAAGACAAGAAATAACTAAGATCAGAGCAAAACTGAAGGAGATATAGACATGAAAAACCCTTCAAAAAAATCAGTGAAACCAGGAGCTATTTTTTTGAAACGATCAACAAAATAGATAGACTGATAGCCTGACTAATAAAGAAGAAAAGAGAAGAATGAAATAGATACAATAAAAAATGATAAGGAAGATAACACCACTGATCCCACAGAAATACAAACTACCATCAGAGAATGCTATAAATACCTCTATGCAAATAAACTAGAAGATATAGAAGAAATAAATAAATTCCTGGACACATACACCCTCCCACACTAAACCAGGAAGAAGTTGAATCCCTGACTAGACCAATAACAGCCTCCCAAGTCTAAACAAGGAAGAAATCTCAATAGATGCAGAAAAGGCCTTCAATAAAATTCAACACCGCTTCATGCTAAAAACTCTCGATAAAGTAGGTATTGATGGAACATATCTCAAAATAATAAGAGCTATTTATGACAAACCCACAGCCAATATCATACTGAATGGGCAAAAGCTGGAAGCATTCCCTTTGAAAACTGGCACAAGACAGGGATGCGCTCTCTCACCACTCCGATTCAACACAGTATTGGAAGTTCTGGCCAAGGCAGTCAGACAAGAGAAGGAAATAAAGAGTATTCAAATAGGAAGAGGGGAAACCAAATTGTCTCTGTTTGCAGATGAAATGATTGTGTGTTTAGAAAATCCCATCGTCTCAGCCCAAAATTTCCTTAAGCTGATAAGCAACTTCAGCAAAGTCCAGTCTACCAAATCAATGGGCGAAAATCACAAGCAATCCTATACATCAACAATAGAAAAACAGAGAGCCAAATCATGAGGGAGCTCTCATTCACGATTGCTATAAAGATAATAGAACACCTAGGAATACAACTTACAAGGATGTGAAGAACTGCTTCAAGGAGAACTACAAACCACTGCTCAAGGAAATAAGAGAGGACATAAACAAATGGGAAAACATTTCATGTTCATGGACAGGAAGAACCAATATCATGAAAATGGCCATACTTCCCAAAGTAATGTATAGATTCAGTGCTATCCCCATCAGGCTATCATTGACTTTCTTCACAGAATTTGAAAAAACTATTTTAAATTTCATATGGAACAAAAAAGAGCCCACATAACCAAGACAATCCTAATCAAAAAGAACAAAGCTGGAGGCATCACACTACCTGACTTCAAACTATACTACAAGGCTACAGTAACCAAAACAGCATGGTACTGGTACCAAAACAGATATATAAACCAATGGAACAAAACAGAGTCCTCAGAAATAACACCACACATCTGCAACCACCTGATCTTTGACAAACTTGACAAAAACAAGCAATGGGGAAAGGATTCCCTATTCAATAAATGGTGTTGTCAAAACTGGCTAACCATATGCAGAAAACTGAAACTGGACCTTTTCTTTACACCTTATACAAAAATTAAGTCAAGATGGATTAAAGACTTAAATGTAAGACCTAAAACCATGAAAACCCTAGAAGAAAGCCTAGGCAATACCATTCAGCACACAGGCATGGGCAAGGACTTCATGTCTAAAACACCAAAAGCAACGGCAACAAAAGTCAAAATTGACAAATGGGACCTAATTAAACTAAAGGGCTTCTGCACAACAAAGGAAACTATCATCAGAGTAAATAGGCAATCTACAGAATGGGAGAAAATTTTTGTAATCTATTCATCTGACAAAGGGCTAATATCCAGAATCTACAAAGAACTTAAACAAATTTACAAGAAAAAAACAACCCCATCAAAAAGTGAGTGAAGGATACAAACAGACACTTCTCAAAAGAAGACATTTATGCAGCCAAAAAACATGAAAAAAACTTCATCATCACTGGTCATTAGAGACATGCAAATCAAAACCACAATGAGATACCATCTCATGCCAGTTAGAATGGCAGTCATTAAAATGTCAGGAAACAACAGATGCTGGAGAGGATGTGGAGAAATACAGATGTTTTTACACTGTTGGTGGGAGTATAAATTAGTTCAACCATTGTGGAAGACAGTGTGGCAATTCTTCAAGGATCTAGAACCAGAAATACTATTTGACCCAGCAATCCCATTACTGGGCATGAACCCAAAGGATTATAAATCATTCTACTCTAAAGATATGTATGTTTATTGCAGCACTGTTCACAATAGCAAAGACTTGGAACCAACCCAAATGTCCATCAATGATAGTCTGGATAAAGAAAATGTGGCATATATACACCATGGAATACTATGCAGCCATAAAAAAGGATGAGTTCATGTTCTTTGCAGGGACATGGATGAAGCTGGAAACCCTCATTCTCAGCAAACTAACACAAGAACAGAAAACCAAATACCACATGTTCTCACTCATAAGTAGGATTTGAACAATGAAAACACATGGACACAGGGAGAGGAACATTATACACCAGAGACTGGGGATAGGAGGCTAGGGGAGGAACAAACCTGCACATTCTGCACATTTATCCCAGAACTTAAACTATAATAAATTTAAAAAAATAAACAAAAAACGAACACACACACACAGAAGAAATGATCACATGATATTTCCCCTACAGTCCATTAGTGTGATAAATTTTGATACTACATTTTCTGATGTTGATTGTCCTTTCATTGCTTAGATAAATCCTCTTTCATTCATGAACTGTTTTTTAAAAATGTGCTACTAAATTTTGTTGGTGAATTAATATTTAGAAAATTTTAATCTATGCTTGAAAGAAATTGAGCATAGGTTAAAATTTCACTTTCTTAGGGTGTTTTCACTAGTTTTGATACTGTGCTGGATTTTTTTTTTTATTTTCCCTTTAAGATTTATTCTCTATTCTTCTCCTTCCTGCTCTGTCATGAAAGGTACTGAATGGGTTCCCTCCACAGGTTCTTTTGCCCCTGGCTTTTGGTAAAGTTTATTCAATGATCTATTTTTTTTTTTAACTTTTATTTTAGGTTCCAGGGTATGTGAGCAGGTTTGTAATATAGGTAAATAATGTGTTATGGGGATTTGGTGTACAGATTATTTCATCACCCAGGTAATAATCATAGTACCCCACAGGTAGTTTTTTAATCCTAAACCTCCTCTCACCCTCCACTCTCAAGTAGGCCCCAGTGTCTGTTCCTTTCTTTGTGACCATATGTACTTGATGTTTATCTAGAACTTACAAGGGAGAACATGCAGTACTTGACTTTCTGTTCCTCTTTTAGTTTGCTTAGGATAATGACCTCCAGCTCTAACCATGTGGCTGCAAAGAACATCATCTCATTATTTTTTATGGCTGTGTAGTATTCCATGGTTTATATATACCACATTTTCTTTATCCAGTCTACCATTGATGGGTATTTAGGTTGATTCCATATCTTTGCTATTCCAAATAGTGCTGCAATGAATATACACATCCATGTGTCTTTATAGTAGAATGATTTGTATTCCTCTGGGTATATACCTAATAATGAGATTGCTATGTTGAATGGTAATTCTGTTTTAAGTTCTTTCAGGTATTCCCAAACTGCTTTCCACAATGACTGAAATAACATTCTCAGTGTATAAGCATTCCCTTTTCTCCACAGCCTTACTAGCAGCTATTATTTTTTCACTTTTTAATAGCCATTCTGATGGTTTGAGATGGCATCTATTTCTGGCATGAGATTTAAAAGCAGGAGTTGAGTGAAGTCTGAATCTTACTCCCCCAGAATTCTTTTTCTGTTAGATTGTAGAATTTGATACATCCCTTTACCAAAAGTTTCAGCTCCACTTTGGATTTTTCAATAATTTCCTCAAATTGCTCCTTTAGGCTAAAGAGTGGTATTAGTTGCTTATGTTGTAAGCCTGGATAAAAACTATTCCCTCTTGATTTTCCACTATTCCCTCTTGATTTTCCCAAAGCCAGCCAATACCACTGTAGAATGTCCCTTCACTGAAATCTCCATAGTCCCCCAGTGTGGGCATGCCAACTGCTTCCTACTGGGAGCCTGACTGATACAGATATCAAAGTTACACTCACTTCAAAAGGTGAGTTGTGCATCTTCTTTTCTTTTCTACTATAAGATATAAGTTGTGTACAATGGATACGTATTTTTTGACAGTTTGGTAGAACTCACCTATAAAATTATAGTTTTAGGGCAAGGATTTAGTGGTAGAGCACAATATGTACAAATTTTCTATTTCTATGTTAATTTTAGAGTATTATGCAAAATAGATATTGCAAAAATATCTATTTAATTAGTATTTCAAGTTATTGGCATTCAGCAGTTTATAATATTCTTTTGAATATCTTTCACACCTGTAGCTATATTTCCTTTTCTTCAATATTTTATTGATATGTTCTCTCTCTTCTAGTAATGTTGCAAAAAGTTTAGCTTTTCTTTTTTTTTCTTTCTTTTCTTTTCTTTTTTTTTTTTTTTTTTTTTTTTTTGAGGCGGAGTCTTGCTTTATTGCCCAGGCTGGAGTGCCGTGGCACAATCTCGGCTCACTGCAAGCTCTGCCTCCCGGGTTCATGCCATTCTCCTGCCTCAGCCTCCCGAGTAGCTGAGACTACAGGCAGCTGTCACCATGCCTGGCTAATTTTTGTATTTTTAGTAGAGATGGGGTTTCACCTTGTTAGCCAGGATGGTCTCAATCTCCTGACCTCATGAGTTGCCTGCCTTGGCCTTCCAAAGTGCTGGGATTACAGGCGTGAGCCATCACGCTCGCCAGTTTAGCTTTTCAATGTCATTTCAAACAATGAGCTTTTGCTTTTGAAAATCAACTTTTAAGTTTTTAAATTCTTTGGTTTTCTCTGTCATTGTGTTTATCCATGACCTTTATAACTTCATTTCCCTTATGTACATGGTAAAATAGATAACGCCTTTAAATTATGAGTGAAATATGAGGTAAGGAGATAAACTTTTATGCGTTGTTTGGGGAAGATGTCTCAAACTTCCTAAAATGATCAAAGCATCTAACAAAGTATTGCCCCTACGGATGTAACAGATAGATAAATTTTTATCATTGTATTTTTTTAATCCTTGATTTTGGAATGTTTGGATTAACTGATAACACGTGAATGAGAAAAGGCATTTAATTAAGCTACAAAGGTATTACCAAGGCAACTTGCAAAGTATAACTATAATCTTCCATTCTGTTTTAGTAGCATCTTAGGTGCTTCTTTAGATATCCTCAGCCTCATCTGTCTTCACTGGCCTCCACCATAACAGCAGACTCTGAGTAGATACTCAGAATTCTGCTAACTGAGGCTGAGCAAGCACGTGTCTGAATTCAATATATCACTTCCAGACTTGAAGGAAACACCCGACTACAAGGCTTTTCGAGTAGCCACCAAAGCAGTCCAGTAATAAAATCTAGTTTATTTGGAGGAATAAGTTCCCTGTGGAATGAAATTTATCTAATGAAACAGGGAAGGGGACAGAGCTAGCATATAAGTTTATCTCCCTCCCTCCAACAGAATGTCTGAGGCTTTTTTTTTTTTTTTAAATACAGTTTGTTTAGTGACAGTCTTGATAAAAGGGGCCTTACTGAGTGACCATCTGTGCTTGCTTGTAGCAATCTGGAAGCACAGCAACTTATCACCTTGCTATTGCTGTCCAACTGACCCTGCCTGTTCCCTATCCTTCACCCTCACTAGCCTGAGACTGCACTTCTCAACTAAGCTTTGGCACTTACGTGTTTTTTTGTTTGTTTGTTTGTTTTTTGTTTTTTAAGATTCTGTTCTCCAGGGAACAGATTTATATCTATCACTTAGCATCTAATAAGAAACCCTATGAGAAAGAGGACTTACTCTCCACTTTGGAAAAAAGAATTACTCACTTTCCAGTGGAAAAAAAATGATAGTTTTGGAGATTCATGATTTTGAGATACTTTTCCCTCTCTCAACTTTGGCAATGTGGAAAGGGAAATAGCAAGAAGTTTGGGCCAGTCCTGGCCTGTGGTCTTCCCAGTTATGTCATCTTATATCCCCATAACCAAGTTTCCTGGACAAGTATGGAGCTTCGAACAATTCAACCATGATTATCTTAGATTTCTTTTCTAAATTCTAGGAAAAGCCCCACATTTCCAAAGAAATACAATATTCTAAAGTAAAATGACTTTCCTGAGAGTAACTCTTCTCATCTTTCTTTGAATCCTGAAAAGATTCCTAAAATGTTACCTTTGTTTCACGTCATGATAGCCTTGGGAGAAAATATAGTCTCAAGATTTAATCAAATATATTTTTCTTTGTAAATCAGAACCACAATAAGCCACAATACTACTTCATACCAATGAGGATGGCTACATTATGAAATTAGGAAATGAGACAAAAACAAAACAAGTGATGGAAATGATGTGAAGAAATTGGAATCCTTGTATATTGTTGGTATAATGTAAAATGGAGCAGGTGGAGAAAAGTTTGATGGTTCTTCAATAAGTTAAATTTAGAATTACCATAGAACCCAGCAATTCCACCCCGTGGATGTACGCAAAAGAATTGAAAACAGCTGTTCAGGCAAAAACTGGTACACGAATGTACACAGCAGCACCATTCCCAATAGCTAAAAGGTGGAAGCAACCCAATTATCCATCGACTGATGAATGGATAAAGAAAATGTGCTATTTCCGTACAATGGAATACTTTTTCACCATAAAAAAGGAATACTTACGCATGCTACCACATGGATGAACCTTGAAACATGCTAAGTAAAAAGCCAAACATGAGAAGCCACATATGCTCCTATGTACATGAAATGTCCAGAAAAGACACATCTATATATAGAGAAATGAGATTAATAGTTGCCATAAGCTGGGAGGAGAGAAGAATGAGAAGCAACTGCTTAAAGGGTACAAGGTTTTTTGAAGGGGTCATGAAAATGTTCTGGAATTAGATACTAGTGATAGCTGTACAACATTGTAAATGCACGCTTTGTTATGCATGCTGAATTTTATGTTAGGTGTGTTTTACCAGAATAAAAGAGAAATAAATAAATAAAAATAAATGTATTTATCTGAATCTACCCCACCTGATCTTTACAAGCTCGTGATCCTTTTCTAAAATGATTCCTAACTTGTTATTAAGAGTCCCTGGGGTAGGGAATTAGGGGGAAGATAAGTAGGTTCTTAAGTGAATCCTATGAATTAATCCTCTTTAATAATTATTCTGTGCCACTACTTTCTTCTCTTTTAACACCGACTGGCTATAATTGTATCTTCTATAGTGATTAATGACAAAAAAAAAACAGTTTTATCACAAGTGACCACTGAAGGTGCCAACTCAAATGCTGATATCTGTACTCAGGGTCAGAGGCTCCCACTGTTGTTTTTGTTGTTTAATTCACTTATAATCCACTTCATTTCAGAAATGCCTTGAGTTAATGAATGCCTATGTCAAGAGCAGTTATGTCTGTGCCCATCATTGCCGGGACTACCTATGTAAATGTGGCTGATGCTTTACAGAGTGATTTCACAGGCAGATTTTAGGAAAATAACTATTTCAGTTTTTGCGTGTTTATTCTTTGGAGACTGCTGACCTAGTTCTAAGACTTGAAACACGAAAATGACTGAGTGTTGGGAATAACTGTGTCTCCCATTGGTGCACTGGGAAGACATTCATGCAAGAGTCACCATCATATGGCCCATTGGCCGCTGGCAAGAATGATGCTAGCTGTGTCCTAGGATTTTGCTCCGGGTTTGTCCTGCATGAATAACCTCTCCACCCACCTCACCCCCGCAACACCTCACCCTGCTCTCTTTATAATCTCTCACAATACTGGTAAGTAACACACGAAAGTGGTGGTATTTAGACAAAAACTTCTAACATGTATATGTGTGAGAAAACTAATTGAGATTGCTTCTGAGCCAAGACTGTGATTAAACAACCCACTATGACAGTGTCTCTGAAACAAAAAACGAGAAAACAGGAAAAAAAAAAAAAGGATTCTAGGGACTAGTAATCTTTGAGTGTGAATCTGGAATAATATAAATTTCAAGATTTCATATAGGAAGGAAAAATTTGCTTCTCCTAGGGGCACAGTCAATAGAAGTTCTATGAAGATAAAATGGGGAAATCAAGCTAATCAAAAAATGCTGAGTTTAAAATGAAATTGTATACCCTTGCTTAGAGAAATTTTCTGAATTAAGTAATGTTCAACATAATATAGACACAACTATGAAAATTAATAGTACCACCAAACTGGGTTACATTTAAATTTCTAATTCTTTAAGAGGGATCCATTTGAGTGGGGATATTTTTTTTGTTTTTAAAAAGTCTTCTATCTACTGAAAAATTCTATGTGTAATCTATATATTACACATACCAGATAGCTAATAAATATGTTTTCAATGAAAGAATGAAGAGCTAATATTAGACATAATTCTACAAAAATTTCTTATAATTTGGAAACACTCATTTGCTAATTTTCTATAATATAGTTTATCTGTTAAATCTTCAAAACATGAGAAATATTTTTTATGCTCCCATATCATTTTTGAAAAATATGAGAACACTTTTCTGTCATGAAGAATAAAATACTGCATGAGGATCAAATGGCATTTATTTCATCAAGGCAGCTAAATTTTTTTGAGATGAAAGACTTATTTGGCATTCTAGAAAGTAATTTTATTAGAAGATTAAAGATTCCAGAAAAGGTGGTATTGGAAATTATTGACATTAAAATAAAGGAATGTAAGCTGAATAATAGGAGGATGTGAAAAAAAGTCTAGGCGGAATTAGAGGATTATTCATATGAAGCAAAAAATATGCTGCAATCATAACTATAGCTGACAACGGAAAATTGAATAACTAGCCTATATGTAACAAAAGTTACAAATTGCTGATAAGCTGTAAGGAAAAAATGAGAGTGTGGTGCTTTGTGAATTAGAAAAGTTTGATAGGTATAAAGAAATTGATAAACTAAAAATTATAATAGTCATAATATTAATTCCCTCAACAATTATATTTTTTAAAGCTACCCTGTGTTGACGTTGACCTTTCTGTTAAGTGCTGAAAACGCAAAAACGGAGATGATTTAAAGACCCCTAGGAGTTGATACTCTAGAGATAGAAAGGATATGTATGAGAAAAGAAAAAAACAATACAATTTGCTAAGTACTTTTATAGAAGCATGAACAAAGTGTTTTAACAATATAAACTGGGGAATTGTTGGAACTCTCTGATAGAGTTGCCAAAAGCATCACTGAGAAATGGTAGCTAAGCAGGATACTCATGATCAGAAGCTATTGACTCGGTCTCAGGAAATGTTTCTGGGCCACAGGTGATAGAGGATGACTGTGGATAAGAACATTGCAAACAGAAGAGAAAAAGAGACTGAAATAAATACCAAGTATTTTAAAGCCAGACTCTCACCACTGTAAGTTTCACAGTCATCATAGTTTGCAATCAGCTAACAAGAAATGAAGTGCATAAGAGCAACATAACATTGCTTTTCTGTAATTTTACCCTTATCATTTCTAATATCATGACATCCAAAGTCATAAAAGAATTTTGGCATATCTTGGCATTGGCTATAACACTTTCTTTTCCTCCTCTGCTCTGGCTTAATCACAAAGCCGATTTGTTTGTTTTCTCTCTAACACTTCACTAGTCATATCTTTCCAATTTCCACTACAGTGTGTGTGTTGAATGTCTGTGTGTGGGCGGGGGGGCTGATTGTGTCCTGATCACTGTATTAATAAAGAGACGGGTTGGAAGTAGGCAAAATTTGTCTTTTTATATGTCACTTTGAATATCCCTTTCACCCCCTAAGGTATCCTTTCTTGGCCCTGGCATAAAATCTTATTAATAATTTATATTCAAAGCATTCTTTCTACCAAGTAGCATTTATATGCTAAAGGAGGTTAGAATAACAATTCTCCATAATGATATGGTATCAGCATCCATAGCACATGAGAGAGAAAATATCTGGGGGAAGGGAAAGTCTTCAACATATTTCATTCTCCATCATGTTGCAGACAGACATCTATTTCTCCCCGATATATTACAAACTTGAATACAGAGTCCTCTAACTTATAATGAGAGCATTAATGTTTATCATCACTTTACTTTCTTAAAAAAGAGAAATAACATATTATTTTAGTCAAAAACTTTATTCTTATGAAGCATTTTCACATACCTTATTTTATTTAAGCCCTGTTTGTTGATGTTGTTTCTGTTATTACTCCCATTTCAGAGATGGAGTAACTGAGGCTCAGTGAGGAATTAAGTGGCTTGCTTCAGGTGATATAAATAATAAGTGCAGATCCTAGGTTTGTATTCACACATGTTGTCTTTCAGTTGACTACCATTCTTTCTCTACCCCTATGCTACCCTGTTCCCTGCTCCCTTACAAGTTTCTCACCTATGATTTCAAGGCCTATGCACAGAGATAATAAGTATGTGCAGGGCCACAGATAGGCATTCTTCATGTCAAGTATCCTAGATACAAGCAGTTTAAGCATCGTAAGAAACAGAGCTGTAGAAGCTATCTTAGATGAATAAGTGATCAGGGCAGGGCCGAAGGTGGTTAGCACTCCAATTAATTAAGGTCAAGCCAAGGTAAAAGCAGGTCTTAGATGAAACAGATCTTTAGTTCTTCCACCTCTAGCCCATCTTGCTGCCGCACTCCAGGCCCCAGGTCATCACAGCGATAGCCACCCCTGCTTTGCATAACCTAAATTCTCAACACAGGGGCCTGCATAACCTAAATTCTCATTTCCCCAGATTAGAAGGAGGACTACCAATTAAACTTCATTTCATGTTGTATTAACCACATGGCTTGCATTAGAAGAGAAGTGGAAAGGTTTCTACCCCATGCAATGATTTTCATATTATGGAGTTTTTAAATAGAAAAGATTGTGAAATGAAAGCAATCAAGAGGGCAACAGAACCTTTAGTCACCTCGAAATTATTTCACAAAGATAGCCACATAGTCTGAAAATGCACAGGGCTACTCTAAAAGTGCTGAACAGCTGTTACTTAAGAGTCTTATTGTTTTGTTCTTCTGGGATTTGTTTTGTATAATTGTATACCACATAAGGCATCTGTAAACAATGACAATTTCAGATGTAAACATTAATACATTTATTTGGAAGTTTTAACAAAAGGAGGTTTTCATGACCAGACTATGTGTGAGGAAAATGACTGCACTGCAGATAGAAGTAGGCCAAGGCAAACATCCGGTACAGCATGACACAGCAGGTTTGGAGTGCAGGCGCACAACCCCATGCATTATATAATCACATTTATGTAAATTTACACTTTATGTGAGCTCATACCTGGCTCTGAGCCACTATTATCTGTGAGGTGTATAAATACACTGTTGATGCTATCAAAAGAGGAGGGAATAAAACCATGTCCCAACTGCTTGCAGTGCCTTGAGTGTTCTTCCAGCTGCCTGCCACCTGTTCACCAACTCCCCTTGGACCCCAGCTTGGGTTGGAGCCCAATAATTGGTGTAGTCAGCAGTATCAGAAAGCAGAACACGAACAGCCACTGGGGCCCCAAGAGTGGACTTAGGGACTCCCTCCCCACCATAACAGAGTACACTTCATATAGTGCCTATAGCCCAATCAAGTCGTGAGTATTAGGTAAACAATGTCAACAGTGTCCAGGGGAACCCTTACCTGCCTGGATGCTTCGCCTTTGGGATAAAGGAGTGATTAGTATCTTCTACTCCACCTCTGAAATGGAAAAGTTGGCTTCCATGACAACTCACCCCTCCCTCCTTCAGCAGTTGTAGGTGAGCAGGTGGTTAGCACGAGGGCAAGGTGACCACACCCTGCTTGAATGGCTGATGGTGGCCATATGGACAGCATGGAATGATGCCAGTGAAATACCAGAAACTGTGAGTAAATGGCAGTCATATAAAGATTTGGTGCAAGTATTCCAGGAGATGGGTATGTGGCAGGCTATGTTTGATCTGAATACCCAAGGGCCAGATGATGAATGCTTTACTTCTCCCATGCAGGACCTCATGTTGGGTTCTGCACCGCCAAGTGCCTTTGGCTTCCTGGTTGCTGTCTTCACCCATATGTGGAACACTGCATACACGAAGTAACTACTACCATGGTGGCCCTCAGGGAAGCAGAAGGCCATCACTGGGACTGAGGGGTCCACACCATTAAGAAGGGGAAGGACCTCTTTCTCAGGGGCTCCCTCATGTGACAAAAAGGGGCCCCAACAAGTGACATACACACACAGATGTGGATTGATTTGATTTTGGTTGGGGTTGACCAGGAGAAAATTGATAGGCAACCCAATGAAGTGCTGTTGACTTCATGAAGGCAACTGTCCCTGGAGCAGCAATTCCAGAAAATGCCTGAAAGGGAGAAGGACAATGTTGCTTGACCCAGTCCCGCCCGGACACTCCAGCTAAAGGATTACTTGCAGGCAGATGGGGGCATAGACTCTTTTGTGTTTGATTAGGGAACTGGCTGAGGTGCCAGCTTGGGGGAACACCGGACAACTGGATGGCCTTAGTCATAGTAATTGCTGCCCAAGGTGGCACCTGTGCCCTTTTAGGAACACAGTGTTGTACTTTTATCCATGACAATCAACAGAACATAATGGCAGCTTTGCAGGGGCTGTCACAGGATATTAAAGCAGTTGAGAACCTTACTGACAACCACCTACAGGCATGGTGGGCATCCCTGGGTGTTGGCCTATGCTGGATCCTAATAGTTACAGGCAGAATAGCAGGAATCTTAGTAGTAAGTTGCTGCTGCCTTTATTTCTGCTGGGGCCTATGGATCCAGGGCTCTGCCCTATGGGCACATCTCCCTGGTGAAAGGACTCCCTCAGCCTAGGGAGTGGAGTGTAAGGAAAATGGCTGTGCTACAGATAGAAGTAGGCCAACGCAAATATCCGGTACAGCATGACACAGCATGTTTGGAACACAGGTGCACAACCTTGCACATTGCATAATCGCATTTATGTAACTACTTAATGTGAGCTCATACCTGGCTTTGAGCCACTATCATCTGTGAGATGTGCAAATACACTGCTAATGCTGTGGAGAGAGAGGAGGGAATAAAGCCGTGTCCCAACTGCCTACAGTCCCTCGAGTGTTCTTTCAGCTGCCCACTGCCCATTCACCAACTCTTCTTGGACCCTAGCATGGGATAGAGTCTAACTCTACGTATCTTAGTAGTAAAGAGCACCAGCTTTGGAGGCAAGCCGATTCAAATGTCAAACAGTCATCCAGTAGCTGGCTGACAATCATAACTCTCAATCCCTTATCTGTAAAATGAAGATCAAAATACTTGACTTTGAGGAAAAGGAAATAAAATAGATGTAGATACTAAGTCTTCAATAAAAGATGATTGTTATTGAAGGGCAATACAGTTGATTTTCATTATTCATGGTAGTTTTGTTCTATAAAGTCACTAAGAACAATGAATCAGCAAATAATGACCCATTGTTCCTAGAAGAAATACAGGATTAGGTTCCTGTGAGACTCTGGTCACATTTTTGCCAACTGATCAAATTGTTTTATGTGTGTTTCAGTTTAAAGACATTGTATTTCATACTTATTGTTAATTCATTAACATTGAGCTCATGGCCAACAGCCCTCTAATTCATGCCTAAATAAAGCTTATATAGTGCAGTTATTTTCTCTCTAAACCATATCACAACCCTCTTGTACTTAGTAACAGTCCACAGTGCTTCAGTACTTCTGGTTGGGGGCCATTTTAAGTAGTGAAATCACCAAAAGAAGGGCACAAAAGTTCAAAAACAAACAAAACATGGCACTAAATAGATTGTGAGAAGGACACCTGGATCTAAAACAAGAAAGAGCATTACCTTGTTCAACCAAGGAACATGCAAATTGGGGGGCTAGGAGCACACTAAGATCATGCACATGGGGAACTCAAATTTTTTGCAACTCCGTACATGTCTATGAACAACCACAGAAGTGCAGTAAATATTGATTTGGGAAATGAAAATACATTTTGGCAAGTAGGTGAAATCATGAATATGGAACCCAGGAATTAGGAGTGACTACATAATGTTTTAGGTAAGGGTTTGTGGTCTATAATGACACAGATTGGCTTCACCACTCACAATCTGTACAACTTTGGGCAAATAAGTGACTTGTTCTCTTTCACTCTCAGTTTCCTCATCTATGAAATAAAAGTAATAATAACTGTACCCTCTTAGATTTATGATGAGAATTAAATGAGATATAGCCTGTATACAGCTGATACATGTTAAATGATCAAAAAAATCTTACTAATGCAAGGAAGACTAATAAAGCAAAAAGAATTAATTCTAGCATAAGTGGAATTTTTAAAACACCTCAAAATGCTGGAAGAGAGGGAAAAGATTTAACTAAATAATTTAGTTTCCCCTTATTTCCTGTGTATAAGTGGGACAAACTTTAGTGACATATATAAAGAGTATTATTTGCTAACATAAAAATGATTTTGGTGAAGAATTAAAAATCAATAATGTCATTTTGAGGGTCTCAACTAAAGTATGAATTGCTAAGTTTAATGGAGCCTTGTGCTAGAATTTCAATTAATGCAAATGGAAGAGAACATTGAACACTTAGTACTAATTTTATTTGCCTAGATTAAGCCAGGAAAAATGAGCTCATGTCTCTAAGGATCTCATCTCAATGTCGAAAAGTAAATGCCCAGAAACATAGTCATATGACCTAAAATTTTATCTCTTTTTTTATATGCTTTAAATTGTTTCTATTTTTGATAAACACTAGCTTTTGCTGAAAATCCTAATAAGACATGTTCAAACAACCTTCAAACTGTACAATGTATGTAATATCAAAAGAAAAAAGAGAAAAACTACATTATTAGTAATTAACCCAAGAATTTCTGCTTAAAAACAGTAACTGCTTAACTTATTACTTTTTGATAGAGACAGGGTCTTACTCTTTCACCTAGGCTGGAGTGTGGTGGCATAACTGTAGCTCATGGCAGCCTCCATCTCACAGGCTCGCCTAATCCTCCTGCTACAGATTCCTTGGTAGCTAGAAATACCGGTGTGCGCCACCACACCTGGCTAATGTTTAATTTTATTTTCTGTAGAGACAGAGTTTCCTCACATCACCTAGGCTGGTCTCGAACTCCTGGTCTCAAACAATCCTCCCACCTCAACCTTCCAAAGTGCTGGGATTACAGGTATAGTCTCTACACCCAGCCATTTTATTAAGACAGTATTTGAATTATGCCTTACTTTATTTCTCTTAGGTATATTAAATACTCAAAATTTTACCAGAGGTTCATGGGACCCAAGTTAGTCATCTCTTCTCCACGAAGGTGGAGAAAAGTAACTTTAAAATTGTGTATTAAAGAAAAACTTATATACAGCTGCTTTTTTCACTGATAAATCTTTTGAAAATAATTTTAAAACAATTTAAATGACTTTTAGGAAATTCAAAGTAAATATTGACATTTTGTAGTTTTTTTGTGGCCTCACTCTCCTTATTGTCTTCCACAGATACTAATTGAAGATGCTGCTTAGGAAAACACAAAGCAACTTCCAGCTTTAGTTGGGTTTTTTATACGGATAGAGTTTTGTGGGCTGTCAATAAACTGGCATACACATTGAGTGGACTTTTTCAGTGGAAACTCTGCACAACCCATTGATTTCAATAAGGAAGACAAAGAAAAGATGTACTGTGAGGCAAAACAAGACTTCATGTAAGAAATAGGAAGACATCATTCCATCCAGTGATGTTTGATGAGTACTATTTGGAGAAATGATTTACTTCTTTCATAAGCCTATAGCCTGAAGCAAAGGAATATCATTATTCGGGTCAAGTGTCCTATATTGCCACAACCTCTATTCTTGCATATTTCACAGTTCATTATACTCCATAGACATATCATGGGGATTTATCTCAATCACATTACAGAAACATTCAATGACTGGAAATGAGTCACTTTTCAAAGATTCATTGGTCACATTACTTGGCTTTAATGGAAATATACAATTATGGTTGATAATGCCATCTTACAACCCATGATCCAGATTTTCAATCTGACACCCTTTGGTGTTTATCTTTGCCATCATTCAGAAGCAGCATCTAATGCCAAGCCTGATCATGCAGAGAATATAAATTTAAAGAGCCATTTCATTTATAACAAACAGACCCAGCTGGAGCACAGCTGCTAAATGGAACGACAAAGCAAAATTTCCTGCTACCTGGGAAGGTCTAATTATAAAACCACCTAAACAAGCTTTCAAAATCCATCTGTGAACTACCCAACATCAATGTGGGTTTAACTTAAAGAGGGAAATAAAGGTGCAATTATTTGAAGCATGTATTACAGAAGAAATCAGGAATATTATATTATTTTCTAAAGTCTATATGCTTTAATTGAAGCTGCCTTGGATTTTAATATCATTTCTTGGTTTTTCTAGATGCAGACTTAAAATCTAAAGTGTGGAGTAATCAAAACCCCCAAAAATTGAATTATAGCATTTTTTGCCCTTCTATCTTAGTGTTCTTCATTAAAGAACAAACAATAAAAGATCAGCAAATACAGGCTGGGCATGGTGGCTCATGCCTGTAATCCTAGCACTTTGGGAAGCCAAGGTAAGCAGATCACTTGAGCCCAGGAGTCTAAGCAACATGGTGAAACCCTGTCTCCACAGAAAACACAAAATAAATTAGCCAGGTGTGGTGGTGTACACTTGTAGTCCCAACTACTTAAGAGGCTAGGTAGGAGGGTCACCTGAGCCTGAGGGGTCGAGGCTGCAGTGAACTGTGATTATGCCACTGCATTCCATCCTAGGCAACACAGCGAGATCCTGTCAAAAAAAAAAAAAAAAAAAAAAAAAGATTAGCAAACACAGCATATGACAAAATCTAGAAATTTGAATATGATAACAAAGCTTCTCACAATAATCAAAGAGAGAAATACATTTACATGTAAAGTCTCTGTGACATTCTCTAACATTTTTTAAAGTTATGATAAAATTTCATTGTCATTGTGGTATGTTGTTCATGGTTGTCCTTTTATGAAAACTTCATCTTGGAAAATAATTCTTGGTTTACATTATTTTATCCAACATCTTAGCTACCCGGTAGCTACTCATTTTGTATCAGAGACCTCCCAATAGACCAATCCTGGACCCCACAGACTGCAGAGAGGTGCTAAATGAGGAAAAATTGCCAAATATTTCATTCCCCCAACTCTGTCTGCTTTAAATAGCATTAATACAATTCTAAAACCCATACAGTATTCATAAGAGAGATGTATATTTTAAGCATTTCCCAGATTATAAAACATTCAATATTTTGATCTCTGAGGGCAATATCAGTGCATCACAGTAAACAGCGTAGATATTTCACAGACAATACATAGAATCGACTGTGGATTTACCCAGATTGAGGGTGGGTGTGCCTTCCCCAGTCCACTGACTCAAATGTTAATCTCCTTTGGCAACACACTCACTGACACACCCAGGAAAAATACCTTGCATCCTTCGATCCAATCAAGTTGACACTCAGTATTAACCATCACACTAGACAAAAACTTAAACTCGCTACTTTAAATATATCTTTAAATATCAAAGACCTAAAGGCAAATATGTCTAGAAAACTAAAGAAAATTATGAAACCTAAGTAAACAATATTAATAGAAACTTCAAAAGGGAACCAAATAGAAATTGTATACTTGAAAAGTACAACTTAAATAAAAAATTAATAGAGGATTAACAGCAGATTTTATCACGCAAAAAAAAAAAAAAACAATCAGCAAACTTGAAGATAGGTCACTTGATATTATCCACTCTGTGACACAGAAAGATAAAAGAATGAAGAAAAATGGACAGAGCATCAGAGACTTGTAGAACACTATTAAGTGTGCAAAAATACAAATAATAGGAGTCCCAAAATGAAAGAAAAGAAAGAAAAGTTCAGAAATAATATTTAAACAACTAAATAATAAATAAATAGCTACAAACTCTCCAAATCTGATTTTTAATAATTAGTCTACACATCTAAAAAGCTCAATGAACTCTAAGTATGGTAAACTCAAAGACAGCCTCACCTAGATATAGTATACACAAACTTGAAAGTCAGAGGCAATGAGAGAATATTTAAAGTATTAAGAAAAAGTTACTCATCATATACAAAGTATCCTAAAGAATCCCTAGAAAAAAGTTTTTTCTAGGAATTTTCTGGTAAGCTGATTTATTTCCAGACACCATGGAGGATGTAGCATGACATATTTAAAGTGCTGAAAGAGAGGAATAATAACTATTAGCCAAAATGTTTTATTATTATTATTATTATATTTTAATATTACTATTTTTATTATTATTATTATACTTTAAGTTCTAGGGTACACGTGCACAATATGCAGGTTTGTTACATATGTATACATGTGCCATGTTGGTGTGCCATAAACTCATCATTTACATTGGGTATATCTCCTAATGCTATCCTTCTCCACTCCTCCCATCCCACGACAGGCCCTGGTGTGTGATGTTCCCCACCCCATGTCCAGGTGTTCTCATTGTTCAGTTCCCACCTATGAGTGAGAACATGCGGTGTTTGGTTTTCTGTCCTTGCAATAGTTTCCTCAGAATAGTGATTTCCAGCTTCATCCACATCCCTACAAAGGACATGAACCCATCCTTTTTTATGGCTGCATAGTATTCCATGGTGTACATGTGCCACATTTTCTTAATCCAGTCTATCATTGATGGACATTTGGGTTGGTTCCAAGTCTTTGCTATTGTGAATAGTGCCACAATAAACATACGTGTGCATGTGTCTTTATAGCAGCATGATTTACAATCCTTTGGATATATATCCAGTAATGGGATGGCTGAGTCAAATGGTATTTCTTGTTCTAGATCCTTGAGGAATCGCCACACTGTCTTCTACAATGGTGGAACTAGTTTACAGTCTCACCAACAGTGTAAAAGTGTTCCTATTTCTCCACATCTTCTCCAGCATCTGTTGTTTCCTGACTTTAATGGTCACCATTCTAACTGGTTTGAGATGGTATGTGGTTTTGGTTTGCATTTCTCTGATGGCCAGTGATGATGAGCATTTTTTCATGTGTCTGTTGGCTACATAAATATCTTCTTTTGAGAAGTGTCTGTTCATATCCTTCACCCACTTTTTCATGGGTTTGTTTGATTTTTTCTTGTAAATTTGTTTAAGTTCTTTGTAGATTCTAGATAGTAGTCCTTTGTCAGATGAGTAGATTGCAAAAATTTTCTTCCATTCTGTAGGTTGCCTGTTCACACTGATGGTAATTTCTTTTGCTGTGCAGAAGCTCTTTAGTTTAATTAGATCCCATTTGTCTATTTTGGCTTTTGTTGCCATTGCTTTTGGTGTTTTAGTCATGAAGTCCTTGCTCATGCCTATGTCCTGAATGGTATTGACTAGGGTTTTTTCTAGGGATTTTATGGTTTTAGGTCTAATATTTAAGTCTTTAATCTATCTCGAGCTAATTTTTGTGTAAGGTGTAAGTAAGAGATCCAGTTTCAGCTTTCAACATATGGTTAGCCAGTTTTTCCAGCACCATTTATTAAATAGGGAATCCTTTCCCCATTTCTTGTTTTTGTCATCTTTGTCAAAGATCAGATGGTTGTAAATGTGTGGTATTATTTCTCAGGGCTCTGTTCTGTTCCATTGGCCTATATCTCTGTTTTGGTAGCAGAACTATTCTGTTTTGGTTACTGTAGCCTTGTAGTATAGTTTGAAGTCGGGTAGCGTTAAGCCTCCAGCTTTGTTCTTTTGGCTTAGGATTGTGTTGGCAATGAGGGCTCTTTTTTGGTTCCATATGAACTTTAAAGTAGTTTTTTCCAATTCTGTGAAGAAAGTCATTGGTAGCTTGATGGGAATGTCATTAAATCTATAAGTTACCTTAGGTATTTTGGCCATTTTCACGATAATGATTCTTCCTATTCATGAGCATGGAATGTTCTTCGATTTGTTTGTGTCCTCTTTTATTTTGTTGAGCAGTGGTTTGTAGTTCTCCTTGAAGAGGTCCTTTACATCCCGTGTAAGTTGGATTCCTAGGTATTTTATTCTATTTGAAGCAATTGTGAATGGGGGTTCACTCATGATTTGGCTGTTTGTCTGTTATTGGTGTATAGGAATGCTTGTGATTTTTGCATATTGATTTTGTAGCCTGAGACTTTGCTGAAGTTGTTTATCAGCTTAAGGAGATTTTGGGCTCAGACAATGGGGTTTTCTAAATATACAATCATTTCATCTGCAAACAGGGACAATTTGAAAATTTGACTTCCTCTTTCTCCTGCTTGCTTGCTCTGGCCAGAACTTCCAACACTATGTTGAATAGGAATGATGAGAGAAGGCATCCGTGTTTTGTACCAGTTTTCAAAGGGAATGCTTCCAGCTTTTGCCCATTCAGTATGACATTGGCTGTGGGTTTGTCATAAATAGTTCTTACTATTTTGAGATATGTTCCATCAATACCTACTTTGTTGAGAGTTTTTAGCATGAAGGACTGTTGCATTTTGTCAAAGGCCTTTTCTGCACCTATTGAGACAATCATGTGGTTTTTGTCTTTGGTTGTGTTTATATGATGGATTATGTTTATTGATTTGCATATGTTGAAGCTTGCATCCCAGGGATGAAGCCCACTTGATTGTGGTGGATAAGCTTTTTGATGTGCTGCTGGATTCAGTTTGCCATTATTTTATTGAGGATTTTTGCATTGATGTTCATCAGGGATATTGGTCTAAAATTCTCTTTTTTGTTGTTGTTTTGTCTCTGCCAGGATTTGGTATCAGGATGATGCTGGCCTCATTAAAAGAGTTAGGGAGGATTCCCTCTTTTTCTATTGATTGGAATAGTTTCAGAAGGAATGATACCAGCTCCTCTTTGTACCTCTGGTAGAATTCGGCTGCAAATCCCTCTGGTCCTGGACCTTTTTAGGTTGGTAGGCTATTAATTATTGACTCAATTTCAGAGCCTGTTATTGGTCTATTCAGAGATTCAACTTCTTCCTCGTTTAGTCTTGGGAGTGTGTATGTGCCCAGGAATTTATCCATTTCTTCTACATTTTCTAATTTATTTGAATAGAGGTGTTTATAGCATTCTTTGATAGTAGTTGTATTTCTGTGGAATTGGTGGTGATATCCCCTTTATCATTTTTATTGCATCTATTTGATTCTTCTCTCTTTTCTTCTTTATTAGTCTTGCTAGTGGTCTATCAATTTTGTTGATCTTTTTAAAAAACAACTCCTGGATTCATTGATTTTTTGAAGGGTTTATCTCCTACAGTTCTGCTCTGATATTAGTTATTTCTTGCCTTCTGCTAACTTTTGAATGTATTTGCTCTTGCTTCCCTAGTTCTTTTAATTGTGATGTTAGGGTGTTAATATTAGAGCTTTCCTGCTTTCTCTTGTGGGCATTTAGTGTTATAAATTTCTCTATACACACTGCTTTAAATGTGTCCCAGAGATTCTGGTACATTGTGTCTTTGTTGTCATTGGTTTCAAAGAACATCTTTCTTTCTGCCTTCATTTCGTTATGTACTCAGTAGTCATTCAAGAACATGTTGGTCAGTTTCTACTCATGTAGTTGAGTGGTTTTGAGTTAGTTTCCTAATCCTGAGTTCTAGTTTGATTGCCCTGTGGTCTGAGCGACTGTTTGTTATAATTGCTGTTCTTTTACATTTGCTGAGGAGTGCTTTACCTCCAACTACATGATCAATTTCGGAATAAGTGCAATGTGGTTCTGAGAAAAATGTATACTCTGTTGATTTGAGGTGGACAATTCTGTTGATGTCTATTAGGTCCACTTGGTGCAGACCTGCGTTCAAGTCCTGGATATCCTTGTTAACTTTCTGTCTGGTTGATCTGTCTAATGTTGACCGTGGGGTGTTAAAGTCTCCTATTATTATTGTGTGGGAGTCTAAGTCTCTTTGTAGGTTTCCAAGGACTTGCTTTATGAATCTGCATGCTCCTGTATTGGGTACATATATATTTCGGATAGTTAGCTCTTCTTATTAAAATGATCCCTTTACCATTATGTAATGGTCTTCTTTGTCTCTTTTGATCTTTGTTGGTTTAAAGTCTGTTTTATCAGAGATTGGATTGCAACCCCTGCTTTTTTGTGTTTTCCATTTGCTTCATAGATCTTCCTCCATCCGTTTATTTTGAGTCTATGTTTGTCTTTGCATGTGGAATGGGTCTCCTGAATACAGCAAACTGATGGTTCTTGACTCTTTATCCAATTTGCCAGTCTGTGTCTTTTAATTGGAGCATTTAACCTATTTACATATAAGGTTAATATTGTTATGTGTGAATTTGATCCTGTCATTATGATGTTAGTTGACAGTTTCTTCCTAGCATCGATGGTCTTTACAATTTGGAGTGTTTTTTCAGTGGCTGGTACCGGTTGTTCCTTTCCATATTTAGTGCTTCCTTCAGGAGCTCCTGTAAGGCAGGCCTGGTGGTGACAAAATCTCTCAGCATTTGCTTGTCTGTAAAGGATTTCATTTCTCCTTCACTTATGAAGCTTTGTTTGGCTGGATATGAAATTTTGGGTTGAAAATTCTTTGCTCTAAGAATGTTGAATATTGGCCCCCACTCTCTTCTGGCTTGTAGAGTTTCTGCTGAGAGATCTGCTGTTAGTCTGATGTGCTTCCCTTTGTGGGTAACCTGACCTTTCTCTCTGGCTGCCCTTAACATTTTTTCCTTCATTTCAACTTTGGCGAATCTGACAGTTATGTGTCTTGGAGTTGCTCTTCTCAAGGAGTATCTTTGTGGCGTTCTTTGTATTTCCTGAATTTGAATGTTGGCCTGCCTTGCTGGGTTGGGGAAGTTCTCCTGCATAATATCCTGAAGAGTGTTTTTCAACTTGGTTCCATTCAACCCGTCACTTTCAGGTACACCAATCAGACATAGATTTGGTCTTTTCACACAGACCCATATTTCTTGGAGGCTTCGTTTATTTCTTTTTACTCTTTTTTTCTCTAAATTTCTCTTCTCATTTCATTTTATTCATTTGATCTTCAATCATTGATACCCTTTCTTTCACTTGATCAAATTGTCTACTGAAGATTGTGCATGCGTCACGTATTCTTGTGCCATGATTTTCAGCTCCATCAGTTTATTTAAGGTTTTCTCTATGCTGTTTATTCTAGTTAGCCATTCAACTTATCTTTTTTCAAGGTTTTCAGTTTCTTTGCGATGGGTTCGATCATCCTGCTTTAGCTCAGAGAAGTTTGTTATTACCAATTGTCTGAAGACTTCTTCTTTCAACTCGTCAGAGTCACTCTCCATCCAGCTTTGTTCCATTGCTGGCGAGGAGCTGCATTCCTTTGGAGGAGAAGAGGCACTCTGATTTTTAGAATGTTTAGCTTTTCTGCTCTGGTTTCTCCCCATCTTTGTAGGTTTATCTACCTTTGGTCTTTGATGATGGTGATGTACATATGGGGTTTTGGTGTGAATGTCCTTTCTGTTTGTTAGTTTTCCTTCTAACAGTCAGCACCCTCAGCTGCAGATCTGTTGGAGTTTGCTGGAGGTCCACTCCAGACCCTGTTTGCCTGGGTATCACCAGTGGAGGCTGCAGAACAGCAAATATTGCAGAGCAGCAGTTTCTGCCTGATCCTTCCTCTGGAAGCTTCGTCTCAGAGGGGAACCCAGCTGTATGAGGTATCAGTCAGCCCCTACTGGGATGTGTCTCCCAGTTAGGCTACTCGGGGTTCAGGGACCCACTTGAGGAGGCAGTCTGTCCGTTCTCAGATCTCAAACTCCATGCTGGGAGAACTACTACTGTCTTCAAAGCTGTCAGACAGGAATGTTTAAGTCTGCAGAAGTTTCTGCTGTGTTTTGTTCAGCTATGCCCTTCCCCCAGAGATGGAGTCTACAGAGCCAGACAGGCCTCCTTGAGCTGCAGTGAGCTCCACCCAGTTCGAGATTCCTGGCCACTTTGTTTACCTATTCAAGCCTCAGCAATGGCAGACACCACTCCCCCAGCCTCGCTGCTGCCTTGCAATTTGATTTCAGACTCCTTTGCTAGCAGTGAGCGAGGCTCCATGGGCTTGGGACCCTCCGAGGCAGGCATGCAATATAATCTCCTGGTGTGCCATTTGCTAAGACCATTGGAAAAGCATAGTATTAGGGTGAGAGTGTCCTGATTTTCCAGGTACCATCTTTCAGAGCTTCCCTTGGCCAGGAAAGGGAATTACCTGACCCCTTGTGCTTTTTGGGTGAGGTGATGCCCCGCCCTGCTTTGGCTCACATCAGTGGACTGCACTCACTGTCCGACAAGCCTCGCCAAGATGAACCTGATACCTCAGTCCTTGGAAATGCAGAAGTCACCCATCTTCTGTGTCGCTCACGCTGAGAGCTGTATACTGGAGCTGTATACTGGAGCTGTATACTGGAGCTGCTCCTATTTGGCCATCTTGGAGGGTTTCCACCAAAACATTTTTTTGAAAAATGTAAAAGAAACTATTTTCAGATAAATGAAAATTGAGATAATTTTCTGCTATAGGAACTGCCTTACAAGAAATATTGAAAGAAATCCTCTAAGCTGAAATGAAGAATACTAGGAAGTAACTCATATTTACATGAAGAAAGAAAGAATACTGGTAAAGGCAAGTACATAGGTAAATATAAAAGGCAATGTGAACTCTTTTTTTGTACTTTTTTGTCCTATATTATTTAATGTCTTTTTTGGTCTTTCATTACTTAAAAGAATATTGTATAAGGCAATCATTATAACTCTAAATTGATGGGAACACAGCATATAAGCATACAATTTGTGAAAATAACAACATTAAAGGAGGCAGGAAAATAAAATTATAGAGAAGGAGAATTTTTATGTTACTTAAATTAAGTTACTGTTAATAAGAACTAGATTTTTATAAATAAAGAGATTAATGGTTATTCCCAGGGCAATTACTACAAAGATAATTCCAAAACTAGAGTAAAGGAAATGGCAAAGCAATTAAAAATGGTGTAGTGGTATAGCGGAAAGTATTTAATGTGAAAAAGGGCAGTAATGGAAGAATTGAGAAACAAAAATCATGCAGGACAAATGGTAAAATTGCAGACACAAGTCCTAACTGATCAGTTATTACATTAAATATAAATCAATTAAACTATATAATTATTAATAAAATGCAGTGGTTGGCTGAATAAAAAACACAACATTCTCCAACTGTATGCTACATATAAAAGAAATACTTAAGATTAAAAGACACAGGCCAGGCGCAGTGGCTCACACCTGTAATCCCAGCACTTTGGGAGGCCAAGGCGAGCGGATCACAAGGTCAGGAGATAGAGACCATCCTGACTAACATGGTGAAACCCCATCTCTACTAAAAAATATACAAAAAGTTAGCTGGGCGTGGTGGTGGGTACCTGTAATCCCAGCTACTTATGAGGCTGAGGCAGGAGAATGGCATGAACCCAGGAGGCGGAGCTTGCAGTGAGCCCAGATCACACCTCTGCACTCCAGCCTGGGTGACAGAGAGAGACTCCATCACAAAAAAAAAAAAAAAAAAAAAAAAAAAGAAAAGATTAAAAGACACAAAAATATTTAAAATAAAATAATGGAAAAAGATAGTCTATACAAATGATAACCAAAAGAGAGCTGGAGTGCCTAGACTAATAGCAGACAAAATAGACTTTAAGAAAAAAGTTGTTAGTAGAAATAAAAAGGATATTTTATACAGATAAAGCAGTCAATACACTAAGAATTTATACCAATTATAAATGTATATGCATCAAACAGCATAGCCTCAAAAGACATGAAGACATGAGAGATAGAAATTTAAAAATAATAGTTGGAGAATTCAATACTCCACTTTCAGTAATGGCTGGAACAACTAGAAAGATCAGCAGAGAAATAGATTTGAACAATACTATAAACCAACTAGACCTAATAGACACATATAGAATATTCCAACCAACAACAGTAGAATTCACATTCTTTTCAGGTGTACAATGAACATGTCCAGAAGAGCATTATTGGAACAGAACAGCATTATTTCATATTGGAAATAATTATTGAAATAGAACAGCATTATTTCATATTTCAAATATGAAAAAAAAACAGAACATCTATCAACCAAAGAAGGAATGAACAAAATGTATATACATATAATGGGATATTATTCAGTTATAAAAAATAAAGTACTGATACATACTACAACATGAGTAAACCTTGAAAACATTATGCTTAGTGAAAGAAGCCAGATGTTTTGTACAATTTTATTTATATGAAATATACAGAATAGGGCCGGACACAGTGGCTCATGTATGTAATCCCAGCATTTTGGGAGACTGAGGCGGGTTTGTAACCTGAATTCAGGAGTTCAAGACCAGCCTGACCAACATGGAGAAATTCTGTCTCTACTAAAAATACAGAATTAGCCAGGGGTGGTGGTGCACGTCTGTAGTCCCAGCTACTCAGGAGGCTGAGGCAGGAGAATCATTTGAACCCGGGAAGCGGAGGTTGCAGTGAGCTGATATCGCGCCATTGCACTCCAGTCTGGGCTACAAAAGTGAAACTCTGTCTCAATAAATAAATAAATATACAGAATAGACAAATCTACAGACATAGAAATAGTTCTTTTTCAGGTGATGAACATGTTCTCAGATTAGATAGTGGTGCTAGTTGTACAACATATGAATATACTAAAACCTACTGAACTGTATATTCTAAAGAAGTTAATTTTATGGTATGTGAATTATGTATCTTTTTTAAAAGGAAAGAAGCAATGTTCTAGAACTAGTTTTTCATCTAAAACTTGATGCAATAGCACTACAAGGTATACTGGCTAGTGCTTAAAGGCTTTTCAGATCACAATTTACATTGGCTAGCCTTAGATGGCGTTACTACTCCATTAAGAGTTCCAGGATGTCCAACACCTAACACAAATCAACATTGTTTAAAATATTTGTTAATGGGAACATAAAGTCATAGCATAACAGACAGTAATCAAGATATTAGAATTATAATCCATACAAAAATGACAACTCTAAATTTTAATGTTTATGTCATATTAAATTTATACCACATTGAATTTATAAAGCTACATTATTTAGCATAAACTCTTCTCTTTTAGTTGACCTTTCATTACAGAATAAAACAAAAAGGCACTATAATGTATGTAAAGGACTAAGAAAACCAGAGTATTTAAGTGAAACTCTATAATCTTAAGTAAGTTATTTAACCTCTCTTAGCATCAGATTCTATGTAGATGACTCTATTCTCTAGTTTTATATTATGAACAAATAAAGTAACATATATAAAAGAATTTTGTAAAATGGGAGGTCAATTTTTAAAAAAAAATTATTATATCATACATGCAGGTTATTAATAAATTAGCATTCATGTTACCCTCAGTGATGGGTCAAGTATACTACAGGTGTCTCTCCCTTTGAGATTTATAAATTAAATACAAAATGTAATTCCAGGCCTTCAGGTGTTTTTAATCTGACAAAGAAGTGCCATTCTGGTTTTGCTTGTGGGTGAAAATATTCTATCATTTGTTTGCTTTCTGGATTGTTTTAATAATTTTTCTTCATTTTGTTCTATTTTTCTGCTTATTTGCATACCTGAAAATTTTTGATGAGATGCGAGACATTGCAATTTTTACTTATTGGGTGTAAGATACATTTGTATCACTAGAAATGTTTTTGAGTTTGTTCTGGACCATCGTTAAGTAACTTGGAAACAGTTTGATCCCTGTGTGTCTTGCTTGTAAACTATTTGCACTGGACTGGAACAAAGTGTAGCAAAAGCCTGTTTCACATGTTCTCTGATGGCCTGTGAATTATGCCATCTCTCACTCTAGCTGATAGAAACAGGGACTATTAGTGCATGTTCTAGAGATTTTTGCTCTAATCTTTTGGATGGTTCTCTTCCCCAGTCTTGGATCATTTTCTCACATGCTTGTGTTTATCAGGATACATCTAAATGCTGATGGTGGACTGTCTCCAGATCTCTAGAGTTCTTTCTCTGCTAGCTTTTTGCTCTCTTTTCCTTTTCCTACAAACGCCTGCCCACTCTGGCTCACTCAGAATCCCAACTCTGTCTGGTCAACTCAGAGAGATGGCTAGGATCTGCTTAGATTCTCCCTCCCCACATTGCAGCCTGCAAACTTTCTGCATGTGGCAAGACTGGGCAGTTGCAAAGTTGATCGTGTTTGTTTCCCGTTGCTCTGAGATCTCTCTTTCATTGTCTGATTTCCAGTGTCTTGAGACAGGTTCAGATGGGTGACTAAATGCTTTCCCTATTACTTCCTCTTGGCTAGAAACAACAGTACTTCCATATTAAAGTTTTCATTTTATTGGTTTTAAGGCCTGTTTGTATCGAATTTGTCATTTTAATTATATGGTTATGTAATGCCTATGAGCATAAGGAATGTATCAATGCTTTAATGTTTTTGACAAACCTAATACAATGACTAAAGTTACCCACAGGATAGGAATTGGGGTAGGAAGGTATTGTTGTTCTTTAAAAGGTGTCAATATATTACTCAAATTGTGCAACACTGTTCTAGTTTGAAGCGGAATATGATCTCAGTGTGTTTTAACCTTGAAGGACCTTTTGTTTTTAAAATGACTCCTTTTCTTTTTCGCCTTTGCTATTTACCTTGGAATACCTTCCTACAATATTTTACTTTTGTGGCTCTCATGATACAGACTTGGACTTTTCTCTCTCTGGTATATACCATCTATAAATCCTAGGATTTTTTACTCATAGAGGCTGGGCATTAAGAGTACACACCAGATTTAATAGATAGTGAAAATTCTGGGATGATTGATGATATTCAGAACCAGAAGAAATTGGATGTGTAGAAAAACCATCAATATCAGGAAAGCAGGGAAACCCCAATGAAGACCTCACACTTAGTTTTTTAATTACTGCTCCCCAGCCTTGGTAGTTTTCATGGCACCTGTAGGTGGTGAAAATGAAGAAAGACAGATAAAATATTTAATCATCAAAGCTTATAAAACTTGTGTGAAAGTTTGCTTCACTGATTCAAGCTTAAGACAGAATATTATCTACTTCAATCAGATAGGAATACCCATGAGGGCAGTAACTACATATATCTTGTTTATGGTTGATTCCAACACTAAGAACAATGCCCAGAACAATTGCTCAGTAAAGACTGTACTTATTTATCTCCTTATTTCTAGTATATTCAGCATATGAGGGTAAGAGGCAGAGGATCAAGATATTGGTATCTGCAAAGCACAGCTGTAATAACTGGTAGATGTAGTAACTGAATTCTAATTCACTGCAGTTGTTTACATTAATTATTGGAAGACATAGACTAGAACTTCCATGAGCAAATAAATCATCTGTCTTTTATTTCTTATTACATTCTTAGAGCCTAGCACATGTATAACGCATACATAATACACACTCAACAGTAATGAAAAAGAAGGTATTATGTAAAATATGAGATGACAATGAACTGTCATTCATTCTGTGGGGTGGCTGAGGAAGTTCTCCTTTAGTGTGAGGTATCAGAGAGATTCAAGTAAGACAGTCTAGAATGGAAATCAGACCTAGGATGTTTGGAGCCAAATAGAGCTGTGGTATAACAGTGGAGAGAACCATTTTATCATTTATGTAGGGAGTGTTTATCTAATCCAACACTTGTTTTTATTTAACGTTATCCAGTGTACTCTTCACCATCCTATACATTCCTTGAAATACATTTAATTTAAATTCTGACCTTTAAAGTGCTGGTTATTCCCTATGATGATTGAAAAAGTGACCTTGAATAAGCCACTTAAATTTTTGATGCTTTGTGTAGGCCTCTCCTATTTTGCTTACTAGGATGGTACGAGTATTAATATTTGAGATGCTCTAGCTAGCATTTGGTCTGGCCAAAAAGCCAAAATGTCTTTGATAGCTGATTAAATTCCAATGAAAGTCACAGTAAGGAGAAGGAAAAAAGAATGCAAATAATGCAGCAGTAGAATTTCAGGAGAGAAAATGGTAAGTCAAAAATTATGTTAAATTATAAAAGATATTTTAGAAAGCATAGGAGGAGCTCCTCCATCTCTATTACCATTTACTAATTCATTAATTCATTGATTCAACAAATACTTGAATTTCTGCTCTGAGCCAGGTACTTTTCAAGGTAACTTGTCACATCAGTGACCAAATGATTCCAGCTGCCATTATTCCTCCTTACGTTTTTATCAGGAATTGAGGCAGGTAGAAGTGAAGACAGAAAATGAACAGTAGGCAAAATACATAAATTATGTATTTATGTATTTTATACAGATGTATTTTATAGAATTATACAATTCTATACAGTGATACATGCTTTGAGAAAAATAAAAATAGTAGAGCCCAGTAAAAGAGTTTAAAAGATGGTAAATGAGGGAGCTGCTAAGTGAAGTTTTAACAGGTGAGATTTGATCAAATACTTAAAGAAACTGAGGAAGGTAGCCACGCAGATGTCTGTGGGAAGGCCTGCTAGGTTGAAACAACAGCTCAAACCAAATTCCAAGGCTAGAATGCCCCCATTGCATTTTTACGTCCCAGTGAGACTTACACATAATGATTAACAGGGAAAACAATTGAAGACAGAGTTAGAGAGAAAACAGGGGGACATATTATGGGCAGCCTCTTAGGTCATTGACTGTGGCCTTTACCCTACATAGAATGAGCAACACTGCATGTAGTTGAGCAGAGCAGTGAGCTGATCTGATATTGGCTTTTGAACATTTACTTAGACTGTAGTGTTGAGAATAGACCATGTAGCAGGTAGGGCAAAAGTATAAGCAAGTACATCTTTTTAAATAAAAAAATGCATGTGAAATACATGATGCCTGGAATATAGGAATTATTCATAATAAATGTCACTGATCTCTGAAGACGCTAGTGCCACCTGATTGGAACATCAGAAATAGTGATTTGAAATATTTCTCTGGAACACAGGAAGGGAAAGCATGAATAAATGTATCAGTGAAGGCCAGAGACCTCTCTCTGGACATACACTTTTGTCCAGGTGACCAGCAACTTCTGTTTACTTTAATCTGTGACATCTCTGTAGAGAAAACTAAAGCATTAAATAGCATTTATTTCTTGAAAAACAAACAAACAAAAAAACAACAAAAAAAGAAAGCTTTTGCAGTAATTCATGTGAGATGCAATGGTTTGGGCCAGACTGGTAGCAATGCAGATGGTAAAAAAATCATTAGATTGCAGATATATTTTAAAGGTTATTAAAGGTTATTAGCCTTTAAGGCAGAATTGGCAAATATTAATAGATTAGGTAGAGGCTGTAAAGAGTGTCAGAGTTGATTCCAAGGTTATTGATCTGAGCATCTATAGGGATGGAGTTGCCATTAACCAAGAGGAGAAACGCTGCAGATAGAATAGAGTTAGATTATTGTTACTACCTAAATTATCTGTCCATCTCTAGTTTTGCCTCCCTTCAGTTCTCAACATTTTAAACTGAAAACCTGACTGAGTCCTTAGCTAATTAAAAAAATGCATTAGATCACCATCTCTTTTAGGATAAAGTCCAAACTTCTTGACCTGATTTCATTTTTTGTATTTTGTCTCTCCCTATTCTCTTTCCTCCCATGCTTCCTTCTCTCATCACCACACCGACTATGAATCAAGTAATACCTAACATATTAGATATACTGTCTTTCCATTTCTAAAATATGTAGCCTTCTTTTCTCATTCATCTCAGTTGTTGCTCAGTCACCTTAGCTGTTACTTCTTCAAGGAAGGTATTTTATTGAACACTATAATACATTCCCCAAATATACCTACACGTTAAGATGCTTTTGTTATTAGGACATTTTCCATATTATATCATAATTGCACATTTAATTTCACTCACCATTCACTGTAAGCTTTAGTAGGAATCAAATCTGGCTCATTTTTTAAATGTACAAGTTAGCTGTGTTACAAATCATCACAAACATAGAGTCTTAATACAACAATAATTACTTATTTTGCTCACAAATCTACAATATAGGTAGTCTCAATGTGTAAAGTTTACTTATGCTTCATGTTTTATGAGTTGGGATGGCTTGACTTGAGCTAGACTCAAGGATCCAGCTTAAAATGACTCATGCATGTGGCTGGCAAATGGGGGATAGCTGTCACTTCCACTCCATGTGAGCCTCTCCATGGGTTTACTTGATTCCAATAACAAGCTTTCTGAGAGATTTAGGCAAAAGCCCTGCCACCGTCTATAATCTAACCACACAAGTTACATAGCCTCACTTTCACCATAGTCACACACTTCAGAATCAAAGAGAGAAAACATGGGCCCCACCTCTCTCTGAGAAGAATGTGAAAGTTACATTTTAACAAGAGCATGTAGTGGGAACTAGTTTTGAAATATACAATCTGACATTCTCACCATTGTGTCTCTGTGACATGCCAAATTGTCTAGCATATCATAGAGGCTCAATAAATATCTCTGGAATAATTAAAATGTCTTTCTCAATAGCTTACATTTATCTCCTTTATTACGTATGAGTAACTGGGTGTCATAGAGTTACCAACAGAACCCAAAATTCTGTGTTTTGGCTTTGTTTTATTTCTGAGGACCATGTGAGGCATACGGAGCAGATTCACATAACTAACCCTATATTCTACCTGGAAAGTACCTGTATTTCTTTCACTGGAGCCATTTAATCCAGAAAATGTTTATTTTCAGAGGACAAGATTTTCTAATATTTCTTAATTATTCCTTATTAGGGCATTACTATATTTATTTGAAAAGTATTACATAAAATAGAAATGATTATAGTGCTAAGCAGTATAGTTTTTTATTTAGAAACAAGTTGACTAGGTTTTTTTTTTTCTTTGCATTTTGCTTTCCTATAAAATCTTTTGACTAGACATTAATGTTTGGCTATTATAGTAATAAAAATAATATTCACATTGATTTGTAAAGAGCCTTCTGTAAAGTCCAAAGTTTTAACCTACCATACATACCACATATATATATAGGGAGAAAGTTATACACACACACACACACACACACACACACACATACACACACATACAAAGTTAAGAGCCTTCTTTGCCGCTCCTAGGATGGTAACTATTATAATTACACAGCAGTCTATTACTATATTCTCCAGAAAGTACAGTTTTAAATTTGAGCTCAATTTTTTCCTGAATCTATATCTACACATGTAAATATATTATCAACATACCATAACAGGATGAAAAGCCAATACCAATTTCCTAACAATTTGGAAGATGGGTAATGCCATTTGCTGAATGCAGTGGAACTCTATGTGATTTACAAATACACAAGCCTCTGAGTCTAAGAGATGTTGTAACTCTCTCAGTGTTTACCTGGTGTAATAGTCTGTGCTATTTTTACCATAAAAGGTTATTTTTTTCCCAAGCCATACATACTGGCTTAAACAACTCCCCTCAGAGGTTGCTAATTTTGACAGACTGGAGAATAGCTTACATGTTTTAAATTGTTTTGTGACTTTGGATACAAGACTTCAATATTTACCAGGAAGACTTTTTCAATTTCCCTTGGCAAAGACAATCTTCTCTTTATAAACAGTCCCATAATGACCCAGGGCATATTTTTACCATAACATTATCACTTTTTATAAGGAATATGTCTTATTGTATGCAACCATCCATTAAATAAATATTTTTTAAACAAATATGTTTTCCAATTCAATCCAAGAGCTCAAACAAAAGAAACTTCATCTTCTTCATAGTTCTATTCATAGCACTTAGCACAATGCCAGGCATACAGTGTTTCAATACATTCAAGTAACAGGTTTATCTTCTTACAGTGCCAGAATTCCTACCTTGATCTTGTCTATTTATTAGCTCAGATTCCTCTGGTATTAAAGTTTGTATTTGTCTCTTCATTGTTTTTAAGAGAAAGCAACCTATGTGCTAACTTTAGGCTCTCCGATTACATTCTTGTCCATGTAGCCAAATTTCCTAGTAGGATTTCTGCCCATGTTCTATCATCCTTTGTACCCCTTTCCTAGCCACTTTTCAACTATCAGCCTAAGTAGGTACCTTTTCCTTCTGCCTGTTCTTTGGAACTTCCCTGATGGTTGCTCACCTTGCTAATGCACCTGGTTTCTCTGTTCCTACCATCTTTGATAAAACTCACCTTGACTGTCTTCCAGCTGCTTTTTTGATACCTCCTAGACTATAACACATCCTTTACGGCAGAAAAGCAAAACAAAATTCATATGATTTTAGATTTTAGCATGAAGAACAATAATTTCACAAAGGTACCCATGAGTACATTGAATTGTTCAAGCTTAAAAAAAGCTTTCATAGCACTCCTTTTGAGAATCTTAAAAAAAACTTTAAACAGTTGGAAGTACAAAGTGAAAATAATTTACATTTGCTGTTCATATTTTTAAAAAGTCTTTGTGAAGTGATAACTGTTTGCTACTCAGTCTCAGAGAGAGAGGTTGGAACCAAACCTTGGTTCAGATAAAGCCACTCATTTTTGATAGCTTCACTCCTGGCTCATTGAGATACTGATACACAGACCCAGTATCTCTACAGCAAATGTAAACAACCATTTCTAGCAAAGAAAACAAAACAAAACAAAACAAACAAACAAAACACTGTTTACAAAAGACACAGACATGCAGAGACCTATTAGTTGAAATAATGCTAAAAGATACCTTTTTGTTTTGCCCTTGAGCCAAATATCCCAAAGCATTTTCAGGTATTTAAGACCGATGCAAAATTACACAGATCAGTTGAGGCTAACAATGGTGAACCAAATGAAGACTGGCCAGCCTTCTGCACTGCAAGCGCCTACTCCAAAGCCTGAATGGGCCTCACCACAGAGGACTGAGGAGACAAAAGGAGCATGCAGAATGCTGAAGAGAGAAAACAGTGTGGCACTCTGGAGTCATTCTAGTTATCAAAATGTGGCTATCAGAAAAAGTCAGATTCCTATCGTCTCCGGTGTTCTCAGAAGTCTCTGTCCCACAGACAATATTCACTGTTTTTCCAATCCAAAATTCCAACTCAGCATGATGTTGATGTCTCCATCTGTCTGAATTCTTTCTCTTCCTTGGCCACTTCTCTCCAGCCTCAGTGGCCTCCTGTTGGTTCCTTGGATAGGCCAACCATGTTCCTTCCTCATGCTTCTGTGCTAGACTCTTTCAAGATTTTCATTGATATTGGAATTTGTAGGTAGAGATGAGATGATGGTTAATTTTAGTTGTCAGCTTGGATGGACTAAGGAATACCTAAAGAACTGGTAAAGTATTACTTCTGGGTGTGTCTGTGAGTGTTTCCAGAGGACACTGGTGTATGAGTTAGCAGGCTGAATGGGGAGGAGCTGCCCTCAGTGTGGGCAGGCACCATCCAATCCACTGAGGGTCCAGATAGAACAAAAAAGAGAACAAATAAGAGACAAAACAAAAATTTTCTCTCTCTCTCCTGGCACTGAGGCATTCTTTTGCTCCTGGTCTTGGATATTTGAACTCCAAGCTCTCTGACCTTTGAACTCTAGGACTTCACACCAGCAGTCCCCCAGGTTCTCAGGTGTTTGGCCTCAAACTGAGAAATACACCATTGACTTCTCTTGTTCTGAGGCTTTCAGACTTGGACTGAACCATGCGACCAGCATCCCAGGGTCTCCTCTAGCACGCAGGTGGCCTATGCTGGGGCTTCTCAGTCTCCATAACTGTGTTAAGCCAATTCCTCTAATAAATTCCCTCTCATGTATCTATCGCTCTCTCTGTCTATTTACTTATCTCCTGTTGGTTCTGTCTCTCTGGAGAACGCTGACTAAATAGAAAACTATACATATATATGCCTCCATGACAAAGGCACAAAAATCTTTGAGAAGCCATTAGACTCTCCCCAAAATACAAGGTAAGGAACTCAGTCTAATTTTATTTGCACTCCAAAAGATAAGGTGACTTCAGTTGATATCTATATTGTAATTAATGATGCTGGCTATACTATATTATTTATTATTAGCTTTTTGTTCTGTGGTTTGGTCAGGCTGGAAGTAGGAAGCAATCAACTCATTATTCAAAAGCTCGACTATCCACCACTCTGCTTCTTTATGGCTGGACTTGTGGTGGTTATTTGTCTTATCATACTTAAAAATAAAAGAAAGTATCAAATATGAACGATGACTGCCTGCTAATTTCAGTGAGGCAGGACCCCTTCTTAAAAGACATTAGTCATTCCTGTGAAAAACTGTGCTGATTCTGCCTCTCCAGCTGTGATGTGACCTTCTTATAGATGCAGAACTCTGCGAAGGGCTGAACCCCTGCTAGAGGTACATGGGCACTTTCTCTTGCTTTGCTGACATGTGTAGTATTCCAGACCCAAGATCTTCAGACATGAAAAGTCATGATCAAGCGACCCGGTTAGATAAGTTAAGCCTATACTCCAAAAGCTTGATTTCAAATTTCTGATGCTCATTTGTAAGTAATTACCTAACTCTCTAAGGCATTATAAAATCAAACTACTTAAGCTTCATGTATTTCTCTCCAGAAGGAGGAATTGTTTTTTATAGTATTTTCCTAATGAGTTAATGTTCTCTGGTTTCTTAGATATTTTGCACATTAAGATCTGAGCATGATGACTAAGATGACTTTGAGATGTTACACTTCTCTCTTGATCTCCTGTCAACCCTCGAAGCTTTTGTTGCAGAAAAGGGTCCCAATCCAGACCCCAAGAGTGGGTTATTGGATCTTGCTCAAGAAAGAATTCAGAGCAAGTCCACAGTGCAAAGCAAAAGTAAAGTTATTAAGAAAGTAAAGTGGTGAAAGTACAGCTACTCTATAGAGTAGGACATTCTAGAAATTAAGAGGAGAACATATCCACCCTAGGTACAATGCGTATACACACACACACACACACACATATATACACACACACACATATATCTACGTATATGTATATATACAAACAAACACACATATATATACAAACACACACATATATATGATAAAAAGAGATCTTGGGGAGATGTGCTCTGCTACAAGGGTTTATGATAAAGGATTAATTTTCTCAGTTACTGTATTTTGCAAGAATTGATATTATTATCTTTCAAGCAAAATTAGGAATGCCTTTGTTCTCCAGATATCAGGATACCTGGACATTCCCAAGTCTGGGTCTGTTTAGTAAACATTATTAATTTGTTTCCTTAACTTAAAGCACCTAGAGGTGAGAAATGCCAAACTTTCTGGGTATGCAGTCCAGCAAGTCCCAAGTCCCTCATTTTCAAGCCCTCATTCAAAATGGAGTCACTCTGGTTCAAACGCCTCTGACACTTTTATAGGCATAATATTCAAAGAACCGTGTTAAAGAAATTAAAATATATCAATTAAATGCTTTACAATTCCAAAATGATTGGAAGTTATTATTCAAAACGATTGGAAAATTAATAACAGTAAAAAGTGGGGACTTGAGCTGTCACAGGAAATAGCATTTATGAAAAAAAGATAGAGTCCAGTCCTTTTGACTTATTCAAAGATAGGTTAATTTTAAGACTTGACTTAATACTACTTTGAGCACAAGTAGAAGACACTGATTCTTTAAGTGTTGAGTATCTCAATATTTATCAAAGCAGAAGCAAGTCAAATCTCCAAAGCTTGATATTAAATCAGCATCAACTATTTGTTTTTCAAACTATAGCTGTCTATGGAACACATTTTTAAGCTCAGAATTTAGTCAGTTAAAGTAAGTGATCATTACTGCTTCTTCACAGCCAGAATTCTTATTTAGAGGTGTTTCATGTGTCCATTTAGTCCAAAAGGATATAGAACATTTGTGAAGTTTAACACTTAAAGATGCAGTGAGAAATGCAATGCTCTCATTGGCTATTTTCCTAAGTTAACTAGTGTTGTGTTGACCAAGAACTCACTTGATTATTTAGTCAGTCGACTAATCTTCATGTTGCAAACATTATTTCTTCATTTATTTCTCAAGTATCTGGCGAACATCTTGGCAAATTACAGATCAGTACTTTGTTTCTACAAACAAAGACTAGGGTTAGTCACATCTTAATCAGGAAGATCACACCTATGTGAATTGGAAAAGCTGGCCTGAGGCATTCTAGATGGGATGCCAGGCAGGAGTGATGAGAGCGCAGGAGGATACACCTACATGATGGTGTCAGGATAAGGAAAAAAGGTGAACAGATATTCAAGATTCCTGCCACTCACGGATATACTACGATAATCAAACAATTACTCCCTCAGTTGTCCACATTTCTTTCTCTCTCCCATCCTCCACCTTTCTCTTTACCTCCTTGGCCCTATCCTGGGATCTTTCAAGACTCTATAATAATGGCCCAAATGAATAAGAAAATAATTTCCAGTTAAAACAATCATCAACTGATTCAAAATATGTTTTTGACATTTCCTCTTTTTAGTAATATAAGTAGAAATTTGTTAAAGGAAAACTGTTTCATTTCTGGATTAATCACTGTGTTACTTTTCTATGCACTGCTGCTGCCTTTTTTTTTTTTTTTTGAGACGGAGTCTCGCTCTGTAGCCCAGGCTGGAGTGCAGTGGCCGGATCTCAGCTCACTGCAAGCTCCGCCTCCCGGGTTCACGCCATTCTCCGGCCTCAGCCTCCCGAGTAGCTGGGACTACAGGCGCTGCCACCTCGCCCGGCTATTTTTTGTATTTCTTAGTAGAGACGGGGTTTCACCGTGTTAGCCAGGATGGTCTCGATCTCCTGACCTCGTGATCCGCCCATCTCGGCCTCCCAAAGTGCTGGGATTACAGGCTTGAGCCACCGCGCCCGGCCCAGCTGCTGCCTTTTTGACATTGGTTCTGGAAAAAGACTGAACAGAAAAAGGGAAAGGATATGAAAAAGAAACAAATCTGGTCAGAGGCATGGGAGAATAAAAATTAAAACTAGAAACAAACATTGAGACCTTCAGAGTGTTTACATGAAAACTTTAGAACTGTCACATGGAACACAAACACAAAGGATTTGCTAAGTTATTGAGCATATTCAATTTTTTTAAAAAAATATTTTTTATATATTCTACTATTTAATGAAGGAGTCTCTAGACAATTGTCCTCTCTTCTCACCCCGTAAGAGTGTCTAACTGCGGGACAAGCTACCTTTGCTATCTGGGCCCCGATAGTGTTGGTCAACAATGTTAAAGAACACAGCTTGATTTTATGAGTCTTTTTAGACAAAGGGAATTGGCAGGGTGAATTCAAAAACAGGGAAAAATAAACAGAACACAAAACAAAACAGATATACCCACTAAAATCCCTTGAGTATTAATCCTGGAGTTATTTATGTCAGGGCAAATTGCTCCTATAAAGCAAAGACAGCCTCTGAAAGAAACATGAATCTATTTGGTGGTTTCTTCTGAAGGCCCTCTCTGAGCTATCTGTATCTGCTCTGGGAGTGAAGACCCGTTTACCAGGAATTGATGTCTCTTTAGTTCTAGTTGTTAAGACAGCTTCCTGCTTAGGGACTTGCCTGGGTTCTGATTTATCACTTTGAGGTTTTCATGAATTTATTTATTTTTTATTTTTTGTTTTTCAATTCTGTATGATTTTAGCAGGTAATTCCCATGTGTTTTCTAGAGTATGCCGACTTTTAAGACAGCCCTGGTTTCTTTTTTATGGCTAGGTAGAATATACTTCCCAAATGTGTGCTTAATTTCAAAGTTTACTGAAAAGTTTGAGGGTTTGGCTGCTCCACTAAATAAAACCTTACAATACTCAGAAGGGATTAGAAAGCACAGGGAGCCCTGTTTACACCTCCCTTTCCACTTTGGGGACTACATTGATTCCCTGCTCTGAGAAGAAATACATTTCTTCTCATTATGACCCTTATTTCAAGAGTGTTTCTTTTTATTCCCAGAGGCAAAATTTGTGAAATTCTAAGCGAGAAAATGATTATTGTGTATTTATTCCTAAATTCCTCTAAGATTTAACTATCAAACAAGATAAATATTCTCCAAAAATTGCCATAAAAATGAGAAAACTTTTACCATATTGTTTTTCAAAAAAAGATTTCATAAGTTTCCTCTCACTGCCTAAGATGTGGGATTACATAAATGACAATGTAAGAGTATCAGTGGGTTCTTGATGGCACAGACTGTTTAGCATAGATACCTCTGGGAGAAAGAAATGGGCCATGGGAGTTTCTTTCCTTCTTTCTTTTTCTTTTTTCTTTTATTTCTTTTTTTGAGATGGAGTCTTGCTCTGTCCCCCAGGCTGGAGTGCAGTGGCACCATCCTGGCTTACTGCAACCTCTGCCTCCCAGGTTCAGGCGATTCTCCTGCCTTAGCCTCCCGAGTAGCTGGGATTACAGGCACCCGCCACCACGTCTGGCTAATTTTTTTGTATTTTAGTAGAGACGGGGTTTCACCATGTTGGTCAGGCTGGTCTCAAACCCCTGACCTCGTGATCCGCCTGCCTCAGTCTCCCAAAGTGCTGGGATTACGGGCTTGAGCCACAGCGCCCGGACCAGGGAGTTTCTAGTTATTTTAGTTTCCTTCTGGTTCATGCTCCAGAAGGGATATGAGACAGGATTTTGGCTAAGTCACGGAACCTTTATAGTGTGAGGAAGTCATGCTAGATGCTGCAGATCTCTATGTAGGAGAAAGGTGGCCTGGGTTAATTGGAACAGGCATCATGGTGGAAGGAGCACTGGTTTTGCGCTCACAGTCTCCCACTTTTTGCCAGGTGACCTTGGAGAATTAATATCTTGAACCACATTTTCGTTGTTTTTAAAATCAGCACAATAGGTTACAATAAAAAATATTCTGAGGATTTCAAGCTCTTTACGTAAAACATTGGCAGGTGGTTGGTTTTTAGTAAATTATCACCATTATTATGATATTGTCCTTGAACTTCAGGAAATTACTGTTCATTTAAGGAAGAAGAGGAGCAGGTTGGTGCAAAAGTAATTGGGATTTTTGCCACTACTTTTAATGACAATTAGGTTGGTGCAATTACTTTTGCACCAACCAAATTGCATTGCAATTACTTTTGCACCACCCTAATAGTTTTTTTAAAGTAGTGGTAAAATTCACAATTACTTTTCCACCAATCTAATCCTCTTCGTTTCCTAATACAAGGAAAACACTGGCCTATTTGAGGTATTATATGTTGAACTCCCACGAGTGGTAGAAACGGTACGACAGTTCGAGTGAGAAGAAGCCACTGGGCTGTATTAGTTGAGAAGTCCTCCAGGAAGGGTTGGGGGTTACCTTTCCTTTGACTTTAAAGCATCACCAAGTTGGAAATGAAACAGGAAAGTTATGGGAGGTAAATGTTTGAAATTTACCGGAGCGGGAAATCTAGCATAGTAATGAGTTCAGGTGAAAAAAATCACCAAGATCAGCAAACATACTTTTCAAGGTTTCCAACCTTCAATTTGAACTCAAGGAGCATAAGCTTGTAGTATTGCCTATACGGATATTCATATATCAGTATTTACTAAGCTCCTATCACATGCCTAACTTTATGCTAGAGTGGTGAATAATTAAGGAGTGGTCCTCATTCCCTGGAGCTTACAGTCTAGTGGGGAAGTCAACGAAAAACAAGAAAACAAACAAAAAGAGTATAATGAAAAAAATAGAATGCTATCAGAAAAATATATCAAGTATCCATTCTAGATGGATTGTCTGAAACGGGCTTTTTGAGGAGGCCAATTTTTAAATAAGACCTGAAAGATACGAAAGCTCTCACATGCAAAATACAAAGAAGAAAAATATTTGAGGAAAAGGAACCAGGAAAAAAAAAAAAAAAAAAAACTCCAAAAGACAAACAACAACAACAACAAAAAACACGGGGTCTTGTACTTGCTGCTCAAATATTGGAACACAGATGAACAGCTGGGACATTGTTAGCAATGCAGAATCTTGGGTGCCACTTCACGTCTACTCACTGACTCTGAACCTCCATTTAAAAAATATTCCCAGGTGATTCATATGCATATTACATTTGGAAACAGATATATAATTATCTTTTTAATTAGGCCACATGGAAATCTTTGGTTGGGTTGACAAAACTATTCCAATGGAGGGAGTGGGCACCAAACTGGAATGAGTTGAATGAATGGGATATTAGGAGTGAACATGGCATGTATTAGTCCATTCTCATGCTGCTAATAAATATATAGCCAAGACTGGATAATTTATAAAGGAAAGATGTTTAATCGACTCACAGATCAGCATGTCTAGTGAGGCTTTAGGCAACTTATAATCATGGCAGGGGGAAGCAAACACATCCTTCTTGACAGAATGGCAGGAAGGAGAAGAATGAGAGAAGGTGGGGAAAAGCCCCTTATGAAACCCTCAGGTCTCATGAGAACTCACTATCACCAGAATAGCACGGAGGTAACTGCCACCATGATTCAATTACCTCCCACCAGGTCCCTCCCACAACATGTGAGGATTATGTGAACTACAATTCAAGATGATATTTGGTTGGAGACACAGCCAAACCACATCACAGCATGCGGAAATAATTCTTCACAGAAGTGTAATTTGGAATGGGGTGAGACAAGAGGATGGATCAGTAGCTGAAAGGGAATATAACATCACAAGAGAAGTTGTTTAAAATGAACGATGTGTACTTGTATGTAAAAAAGTAACATCTAGATGAGAGGGAGTGTGGTTATGTGATTATGGAGAGAATATTCAAGAATCAGAGTTCTTTAGAGTGCAGAACAAGGTAATGATAAGACAAAATCAGCCTGTGATGGGGACTGGAACAAGAGGGAGGGTAGAAAAAATGTGTGTCCATAGACATATGGATGGGAATATGAGCAGTTTCTGGCACACTAGTTGTCTTTTGTCAATCAAGCATGAGGCATGAACATCAGCTGTAAGCAAGCAGGACACAGGGGTGGTGATTTTGAAAACTGAGAAATTATGAAATAATCTCTGCAGAAAATGGAAGAACAAGACAGATGGAAAACGACGGTGGGATTGCTAGATAGCGTTCAGCTCCTATTTAAATTCAGCAATCAAAATTTGTAGTGAAATCTGGCCAGTTACATGATTTTTTTTTCTAGCTGTGCTGGAGTTTATGGCTATAGGTGTAAAGAAAGCAGATGGTTGAGTTCATGTAAGGTTGGGGTTAGTAATTAATCATTTTTTTAACATTGCAATGTGTCTATGTTCAGCCCTTGGAAACTGTTTCTGTTTATAAAAGTTAGAGGTTAGAGGCAGATATCTAGCTCCAATTATAATAACATGGTGCCAATTATTCACCTTTTCTGTGCTCACCTTTTGCAATAGACTTTCTAGAAGCCTCACAACATTAGGACTCAGATATTAAGTCTAAGTAAAATGGACTTAGCTCCATTTTACTGATGAAAGTTGAATATAAAGAGGGTTCAGTAACCCTTAAGTAAATTATAATTCCAAGAGTCAAATTATTATTTTTTTCTTTTTTGATTAAAAGCAAAAAAAATCTACTGATTTTCATTGGACAACTTTTTTCTCCAGTAGCATTATGAAATTGAGTGAAACATACGTTCTCTCATCATCTTTATACAATCAGCAAACAAATATGTAGTCTTGGAAATCTTGTATCTAATATTTCCTTACCACTCTGTGAGAAGTCTGAGAGGAAGGTTCAAATAAAGAGCAGTGTGGGGAGTAGGATGGAAGAGACCCTTATAGATTTTTGAGAAGTCTACAAAAGGATTTATCTATGGCTTGAAATGTCTTTTCTGCAAAACATGAGATGTGGCACTTACTTTGACTGCTTTAAGTTACAAAAATGTTAAACAATAACATTCCAACATAAGTATCAGGTATAGAAATCAGATAACAAAGTCAAATGTCTCCAGCAGCCAAGAACAAAACTTAAAGGTGTGAAGAGGGCTGGAGAGAGGACGGAGCATGTGGATTCACTTCATCCAGTTAATGCCATGCAGGAATTTGAGTTCCTCCCATTATCTAAGAAGACATTACCTAAACCTTTGTGAAATTTAGACATATTAAACGTTCTATTGACAAAACCAAGCATATCGGCTAGCTGGGTGAGGCCCATTGCCCTAGAGTTTACCGCTTATTGTAGACATACATTTAAATCTGTGACAAGGATCTCAACTATCATGTTTTTGAAAACCAGACTTCCTTTAAAAACATTTTGTAAATGGTTTAATTGAGAAATATGATCTACTTGATATAATTATAGACATCTTTTAATTTGTTTTTTAATTTAGAGAAGTTACCTAAGAGAAGGAGGTATTTTCAAACCTGAGAGAAGAGAAAGAAGAATAGGCTTTCTTTGTGGAAGTCATAGGCTTCTCTTTAATGACTGGGTTACCATTGTGCAAGCAAAAAAAAAAAAAAAAATTAAAAAATTAAAAAGCTTCTTTATGAAAGAAAGTAGAAAATATCTTTATTCAGCAGTGATTCTCATTTATGCACCAAAAGAGTTCGCAAACTTAATCAATTTATCATAATGAACCTCCCAGTGGCAGTCAACAAGAGCATTTATAAGCACAGCAGGTAAGTTTTCCAACAATAATGATATTATGCTTCTATCTGCATAAAGAATAGTTTTAGCAGCCTTATATTTCAGACAAGTTAAGCCCATAGATATACAAAAGCCACAATGACAAAATCATAGCCTATTAGCTAAGATTTCTCTGTGATACTGTCTAATTTCATCTCAGAAACTCTGAAAGTGTGAATAAGGTTCTAATCCAAGTGAATTTCTTGCTATTTTATAAATATGATCCAAACTTTTGTGACTTTGCCTTTGGTCTTAGGTTTCATTCCCCTTAACTAAACTCACCAAAATTCTATCTGCTTGCAAAACCCAGGCTCAAAACTTTCCTCTCTCTGTTGATCCCAGTGAATGAAAGGCTAAGCTGTATAAGTTATCTACTGCATACTCAGGAATGCTAAGGTGTGTTGGTGCAGGTAAGGAATATGGATTATAGACTTTTTTTTTTTTTTTTTTTTTTTTGTAGAATATTAGGAGCCTCGTGGGAGAGAAAAACTGACCAAACTCATTGGATTTGGTGACTAAATAGCAAAGTCAACACTTTCAAGCAAATTGGAACAATTATTTAATTTCTCATGTTGTGTCCTCAATAGCAACAAGCAGGGTCACAAAGATTGACAACCTGAAATAAATATCAAGGATGGTAGGCAGAGTCAGTAGAAAGCTACATGCATTCCTGAGTGTATCAGTGTGGTGACTAGGTACATCTGGCAATTAATGTCAAATTCCTAAGAAAGGAGTGTAATAAACAAAAAGAAAACATTAAATAGAAAAGCATTTGCTTGAGTTGATATTAGAACTGCACTAAGAAAGAGAATGTGGTTATATGAGAGAATTGTGGCCTTAAAAATTATTAGTTTCTATGACTATGATATTTTCTTTTTTTTTTTTTTTTTTTTTTTTTTTTTTTTTTTTTTTGAGACGGAGTCTCGCTCTGTCGCCCAGGCTGGAGTGCAGTGGCCGGATCTCGGCTCACTGCAAGCTCCGCCTCCTGGGTTCACGCCATTCTCCTGCCTCAGCCTCCCCAGTAGCTGCGACTACAGGCGCCGCCACCACGCCCGGCTCATTTTTTGTATTTTTAGTAGAGACGGGGTTTCACCGTGTCAGCCAGGATGATCTCGATCTCCTGACCTCGTGATCCGCCCGTCTTGGCCTCCCAAAGTGCGGGGATTACAGGCGTGAGCCACCGTGCCCGGCCTGACTATGATATTTTCAAATAGCTGTATTGTATTATTTGCTTTTGTTAAATTTGGAGTTAACCAACTCCAAAGAATAACAAGAGTTCAAGAGTAACAAGCGCTAATAACACTTGTTATTCTTTATTTTGTGTTTGTTGTATGCCATATCTTCCATTTGTAAGTCCTCTGTGGTAGTCTGGATAATGACCCTCCCAAAGATGCCTCATCCTAATTCCCAGAACCTGTGAATGTTACTTTACATACAAAAGGGACTTGCAGATGAGATTAGTTAAGGATGTAAAAATGGGGAGATTATCCTGGATTACATGGTTGAGCCTGATGTAATCACAAGGGTCCTTATAAGAGGAAGGTAGACCAGGGTCAGGTAAGGAAATGCGATGATGGAGGTGGAGGTTGGAGTAATGTGGGGCCATTAACCAAGGAATATGGGCCCTTCTAGAAGCTGGGAAAGGCAAGAAAGCAAATTATCTTCCTAGAACCTTCAAAAGAAACTGTCCGTAAATTTGTGTTGTTTTAAGCAACTTGATTTGTGGTCGTTTGTTACAGGAATTATAGGAAATTGATACAACCTCCATGTTTTGTGTCAAAAACTATTATTAAGATTTTTCTCACCTTATTCTCCTACCATTACTTTTTTTTTTTTTTTTTTTTGAGACGGAGTCTTGCTCTGTTGCCCAGGCTGGAGTGCAGTGACACGATCTGGGATCGCTGCAAGCTCCGCCTCCCTGGTTCACACCATTCTCCTGCCTCAGCTTCCCGCGTAGAGTAGCTGTGATTACAGGTGCCCGCCACCGTGCCCTGCTAACTTTTTTATTTTTTTATTTTTTTATTTTTAGTAGAGACAGGGTTTCACCTTTTTAGCCAGGATGGTCTCAACCTTCTGACCTTGTGACCCGCCCGCCTCGGCCTCCCAAAGTGCTGGGATTACAGGCGTGAGCCACCGCGCCCGGCCTACATTTTTAAAATAAGACATGAAATTTATCCTGACCTATGCACATTATAACATTCCTTGTCATCTTTGTTTGACTTCCCCAGAAGTATAACCTGAGATAAGAATCCAAATATAAGCAGTTTATTTGGAGTGTGATCCTGGAATACACAGGTAATACAGTGAAGAAGTGAGACAGGAAGGGAAGGAAGCTGGTAAAACTTCTTGTATACTGTGAGCCACTGGATCTTTATCCTGCTGGTGAACTCTTGATAACCATGCAGAACATATGTCTCATAGTTTTCCCTCAAGGAGTAAGGGAGCTGGCCTATTTATCAGCTTTCACTAGTCATTTGCTTGATGGCTATTCTCTGAGTGTGAGGGGAGGTGATAATTCCCTGGCACTTCTGGACTGCCCTGTTCCTAGGCAGAGCAAACTCCAGTGATAAGAGAAGCCCCTGAGGCAAAGAATCACAGTGCTAGCAGTGGAACTTGGGCCCATGTTGCAGAGTGCCTCTAGAGCAGGTATGTGTGGGATACAGACAGATCTGATGCATTCAGTTTTTTGTCATTATTGAAGGCACAGGCTTGCAGATCCCTATCCATATCTGTCTCACCCTATCAAGATTTGGTAATACTTGTGGCACCACATCTTCTACCTTTCGTATTTGTTGTTTATTTTATGCCGTATACCATTTTTTCCATTTTTTAAAATGACCCTTTGGATATAAACCCAGAAGTTGCACTGCTGAGTTGTATTGTAATCAAGACAGCATGGTGCTAGCATAAAAGCAAACATATTAACTTTCTTATTTTTAGTTTTTCGAGGAACCACTGCCATTTTCCATAATTGCTGTACTTATTTACATTCCCACCGACAATGTTTGAGTTCCTTTTCCCTTTTTCTCATATCCTCTCCTGTACTTGTGATCTTTCATCTTTTTGATGAAGGCTATTCTAACAGGTGCAAGGTGATATCTCATTGGAGTTTAATTTGCATTTCTCTAATGATTAGTAATGCTGAGCATTTTTTTCATGTACCTATTGGTTCTTTGTACGTCTTGTTTTGAAAAATATCTGTTCAGGTCCTTACCCATTTTTCAATCAGGTTATTTGTTGTCTTGATCTTAAATCGTTTGAGTTCCCTATATATTTTGGATATTAACTCCTTGTTAGATATATAGTTTTCAGATATGTTCTCCCATTCTGCGAGTTGTCTCTTTACTTTGTTGTTTCCTTTGATGTACAGAAGCTTCTTTGTTTAATGCCATCCAATTTGTCTATATTTGCTTTTGTTGCTTGTGCTTTTGGGGTCATATCCAAAAAGTCATTAGCCAAACCAATGTCCTGAAACTTTCCTCCCATTTTTTCTTCTAGTTGTTCTATAGTTTCAGGTCTTATAGCTAAGTCTTTTATCAGTTTTAGTTGATTTTTGAATATGGTGTAATATAAATATCTAGTTTCATTCTTCTGAATAAATAGCCAGTTTTCCCAACACCATCTATTAAAGAGATTGTGCTTTCCTCATTGTGTGTTCCTGGCACCCTTGTCAAAAATCAGTTGACCAGCACCAGGCATGGTGGCACATGCCTGTAATCCCAGCTACTTGAGGGGCTGACAATTGCTTGAGCCCAGGAGTTTGAGGCCAGCCTGGGCAACATAGTGAGACCCTGCCCATAATAAGTAAGCAAATAAATAAATACACAATAAAAATCAGCTGACCATAAATGCAGGGGTTTACTTCTGGGTTTTCTATCCTGTGTCCCTAGTCAGTGTGTTTGTTTTTATGCCAGTGCCATGCCGTCTTTATTATAATAATTTCATTGTAATCAGAATATGTGATGCCTACAAATTTGTACTTTTTGCTCAAGACTGTTTTGGCTATTTTTTTGTGGTTACATATACATTTAAGAATATTTTTTCTGTTTCTGTGAAAAATGAAATTGAAATTTTGATAGAGGTTTCATTGAATCTATAGATTGTTTTACATAGTATGGACATTTTTGCAATATTAATTCTTCTAATCCATGAGCATGGAATATCTTTCCTTTTCCTGTGCTTTCTTCAATTTATTCTATCAGTGTTTTGTAGTTTTTGGTATACAGGTATTCTACCTCCTTGGTTAAATTTTCACCTAACTGTTTAATTTTTTTGTTGCTATTGTAAATGTTGTTTTCTTAATATCTTTTTTCAGATAGTCCATTATTAGTATATGGAAATGCTACTGCTTTTTTAGTGTTTATTTCATATCCTGTAATTTTACTGAATTCATTTATCAGTTCTGACAGTTTTTTCATATATGAGATCATGATGTCAGCAAATAGGGATAATTTCACCTCTTTATTTCCTATTAGGATACATTTTATTTTTATTTTTCCTTTGCCTAATTGCTCTGAATAGGACTTACAGCACTATGTTAAAAGGAAGTGGTGAGAGTGGACACTCTTCTCTTGTCCCTGATCTTAGAAGAAAAGCTATCCAATTTGTACCATTGAGAATGTTATCTGTAGGTTTATCATATATGGCCTTTATTGTGTTGAGATACATTCATTCTATACTTAATCTGTTGATAATTTTTACCATAAAAAGGTGTTGATGGTTGTCAAATGTTTTTTCTGAATCTATTGAGATAATCATTGTATTTTTATCCTTCATTTGTTAATGTGTGGTCTCACATTGTTTGATTTGCATGTGTTGAACCATCCTTGCATCCCAGGGATAAATTCCATTTGGTCTTGGCGAATGATGCTTTTATTGTGTTCTTGAATTGAGTTTGCCAATATTTTGTTGAAAATTTTTGCATGTATGTTCACCAGAAATATTGTCCTCTAATATATTTTTCTTGTAGTATGGCTTTGGTATTAGGGTAATGCTAGCCTCATAAAATGAGTTTGGAAGTACTTCCTTTACTTTAATACTTGTGGAGGATTGGAGAAGAATTGGTATTCTTCTTTATATGTTTGGTAGAATTCAACAGTGAAGCCATCCGGTCCTGGGTTTTTCTTTGATGAGAGACTTTTTTTATTACTCACTCAATCTCCTTATTTGTTATTGGCCTGTTCAAATTTTCTATGTCTTCATGCTTCAGTCTTGGTAAATTGTGTTTCTAATAATATATCCATTTCTTATGAGTTATTCAATTTATTAGCATATAATTGTTCATAGTAGTTTCTTATAATCCTTTGTATTTTGGTAGTTTCCATTATGATGTCTTCTCTTCCATTTCTGATCTAATTTGAGTAGTCTTTATTTTTTGTTGTTGGTTTGCAAAGGGTTTGTCAATTGTATCTTTCTAAAAACCCAACCATTAGCTTTATAAATTTTTTCTACTATTTTTCTAGTATCTATTTCGTGTATTTCTGCTCTGATATTTGTTATTTCTTCCTTTGCTAATTTTAGGCTTAGTTGCTTCTTTTTTCCTTCTGGTTCCTTAAGGTGTACCATTAGATTATTTGTGATCTTCCTTCTTTTTTGATACAGGCATTTATTGCTATAATTCACCTCTTAGGACTGCTTTTGTTACATCCCATAAATTTTAGTATGCTGTGTTTCTATTTTTGTTTGTTTTATGGTGTTTCTTGACTTTCTTTTTTATTTCCTCTGTGACACGTTGTTTGTTTAGGAGGATGTCATTTAATTTCCACATCTTTGTGAGTTTTCCAGAATTTCTCTTGCTACTGATTTCTAGTTTTATGCCATTGTGATCTGAAAAGAGACTTGATATAATTTCATTATCTTAAATTGGTTAAGATCTCTGTTGTGAGCTAACATATGATCTATCCTGGGGAATGTTTTGTGTATACTTGAGAAGAATATGTTTTCTGCTGCTGTTGGATGAAACGTTCTGTAAGTGTCTGTTAGGGCCATTCGATCTAAAGTATATTGAAACCCAATGTTTCTTTGTTGACTTTTTTTTTCTAACCTAAATGATCTATTATTGATGGTTGGGGTGTGGAGTTACCTTACTATTATACTATGGGGGTCTATCTCTCTTTTCAGATTATTTCAGAATTGCTTTATGTATTTGGGTTCTCCAATGTTAGATAATTATATATTTACAACTGTTACATCTTCTTCTTTTATCATTATGTAATGATCTTTTTCTCTGTTTCTAGCTTTTGGCTTAAAGTCTATTTTGTCTGATATAAATATAGTTACTTCTGTTCTTTCTCAGTTTCCATTTGTGTGAAATATTTTTTCCATCCTTTCACTTTCACTCTGTGACTTTACCAGTAAAATACATCTTTTGTAGGCGTCTTATGGTTGGATCTTTTCTTTTAAATCCACTTAGCTAGTCTGTCTTTTGATTGAAGACTTTAATCCATTTATATTCAAGGTAATTTTTGATAGATAAAGACTTGCTACTGCCATTTGGTAATTTGCTTTCTGGTTGTTTTTAGGTCACTTATTTCTTTCTTCCTCTCATTTTCCTGGTTTTTCATAATTCTTGTGTCCTTACAATGATGCCTATCAATGCCACTTAGCAGGTCACGAGCAGCCCTATGGAGAAGCTCATGTGATGAGGTATGAAAGGGTATGCTCGGGCATCTTATCTTAGAATAAGTGTTTATAAGAAGACATTTCCTGAGTCTGGATCATTTGATTTTCAATTCAGATTATCCTGCATCAAGCCCTTTCCTTTTTCACAAACTTTCTTCCAGAATAAGGTGAAGGGAAAATGAGAGTGGCATACCTTTCTTGCTATACTTCTTTGCTCCTCTATATCTCCTTTGAGCAAATGCTTCATTAATAAAACATTATTTCCTGAGATAACTTTCTGATATAGGGCAATCTAAACCCACACTTAGAAAAAATATATACAGACGTCTCTAAGTCTGCTGGGATATAAATCTGTAGGTACGCTTAATTCAAAAGACTAAATGAAACATCTCCTACCTCAGGCTGAAGCTATTTGATTTAGGTTTTACTTTTTTTTCTTTCTTTCTTTTTTTTTTTCCTAAACTGTGTTTAGGGATTCTCCAAAAACATTGGGTAGGCACTTGTCTCACATGCAAACAATCATAAGGAACCATTAAAAAGTTCTACTTAGAGGAAATCTTCACAAAAGGAACATTATGTCTCAGTCTTAGTCATAAGTTTAAACGTTTGACATTTATTTTTAACGTTTATAATGGAAGTTCCCATATCCTTGTGGGTTTCTCAGGGAATGATGGGTAGTAGTGGAAAGTACTCAGTAGGTTATCTCTGGTCTGTCACTTCAAGTCTTTGTTCAACTCTCATCTCTCAGTGAGATATCCTATCCTTATTCATAAAAGTACTTCATCCTGCTTCCTCCTTCCCTCTAAGCCCCTGGACCTGGTACTCTCAGTTCTCCTTACTCTGGTTGAAATTGTCTCAAAGATTATCTCTCTGTATTCTTTATACTCTTCTCCTCAAGAGCAGGAGCTTCATTGGCCTTCCATGAGTGTGACTGGACTTAGTGATTCTCTTGAGTGAATAGAATGTGGCAGAAATGATGGAATGTCACTTTGAGACTAGGTTACAAAAGGAGTGTGGCTTTCCCTTCCTCTCATGTCATTTGCTCTGGGTGATGCCCCCTGATATGCCCTGACCATCCCTATGGAAAGGCTCGTGTTATAAGATAATAAAACCTCCAGTCAACAGTCATGTGAATGAGCTTTAGATGACTACAGACCTGACTTGTAATTTGGCTATAACCTCATGAGGGACCCTGAGCCAGAACCACCCAGGAAAGCTACTCCCAGATTTCTGACCTTCTGAAACTGTGTGAGATAATAGATGTATGTTATTTTAAGATGCAAGTTTTGCAATAAATTTATTATACAACAACAGATAGTGACTATATTTAACATAGGATATTTTATTCCTCTTACCACCTTTAATGTATTAGTTCTATTCTGTCCAATGTGATAGCCCCTATAGCCATACATGGCTATTGAATGATGAAAATATGGCCAATGTGACCCAGGAACTGAATTTTTACTTCTAATTAATTTAAATATTCACATGTGGTCAGTAGCTACTATATTTTACTGTTTTTATTAGATAGTCTACTTATTGTTTATGTTATTATCTGCTTTCCCAACCTTGAATATAGGAATATAAGTTCCTTGAAAACAGAGATTTTTGTCTGTTTCTTCACTAATGTATTCAAGTGCCTAGAACAGTGTCCGTCACCTAAGAGTACCACATAAATATTTGAAAAGTGACTTAATCTAGGGTGCTATACCAAAAATACTATTTACTGGATGGTTTAAACAGCGAACAATTATTTCTCACCATTTTGAAGGCTGTGAAGTTCAAGATCAAGGTGCTGGCAGATTTGGTTTCTGGTGATGAAACTCTGGTTTGCAGAGGAACACCTTCTTGCTTTGTCCTCACATGGTAGGGAGGTCATGTCTCTTGTGTCTCTTCTTGTAAGGACACCGATCTTGGCTTGAGGGCTCCACTCTCATGACCTAATTACTTCCCAAAGGTGCCACCTCCAAATATCATCATATTGGGGATTGGGGTTTCAACATATTAATTTTATGATGAAACAGACATTGTGGTAGTCCCTACAATAATATATATTTTTTAAACTTTTATATTAGTTTCAGGAGTACATGTATAGGTTTGTTCTACAGATAAATTGTGTGTTGTGGGGGTTTGGTGTACATACTATTTTGTCACCCAAGTAATAAGCATAGTACCCAACAGGTAGTTTTTTGATCCTTACCCTCCTCCCACCTTCCGCCCTCAAGTAGGCCTTGGTGTCTGTTATTCCCTTCTTTGTGTCCACGTGTACTCAATGTTTAGCTCCCACTTCGAGTGAGAACATACAGTGTTTGGTTTTCTATTACTGAGTTAGTTTGCTTAGGAATATTTTAGCCTTCAGCGCCATGTGTGTTGCTGCAAAGAACATGATCACTTTCTTTTTTATTACCTTTGTATATATACCACATTTTCTTTATCTGGTCTACCACTGATGGGCATTTAGGTTGATTCCATGTCTTTGCTATTGTGAATAGTGGTGCAATGAACATCCGTGTGTCAATGTGTCTTTATGGTAGAAAAATTTGTATTTATTTGGGTAAATACTCAATAATGGGACTGTGACCTTACAATGATGCCTGCAAATTTAAGGAGACAGCCAGCTCTTCTGACCTTTGCAGTGTTCTTTTGGTGGTGATAGGCCTTTAGTATTTAGTGTAGTTGAATGGTACTTCTGTTTTAAGTTATTTGAGAAATTGACAAACTGCTTTCCACAGTGGCTGAACCAATTTACATTCCCAGAAGTGTATAAGTGTTGCCTTTTTTCTGCAGCCTCAACAGCATCTGCTGTTTTTTTTACTTTTTAATAATAGACATTATGACTTGTGTGAGATCGTATCTCATTGTGGTTTTGACTTGAATTTCTCTAATGATTAGTGATGATGAGAATTTGTTCACAGGCTTGTTGTCTGCATATATGCCTTCTTTTGAGATGTGTCTGTTCATATCCTTTGCCCACTTTTAATTTTGCTTTTGCCTCCTGTAACTATGTTCTTAATCTTCCTATAATCTAAAAATTTCAGTAGGTCAAGTTAAAATTGTCTTCCTCAACTAAGGTAATTATTCTTCAAAGCGTACAGAGAGGGCAGATATATCCCATGGAGGAACATTCTCAGTCCCTCTTCAGCCTCTCCAGATACAGTTGTACATTGCTTAACAACAGAGAAATGCATCATTAGGCAATTTTGTCACTGTGTGAACATATACAAACTTAGATGGTATAGCTTACTACATACCTAGGCTATATGGCATACCCTCTTGTTCCTAGACTACAAATATGTATAATATGTTACTATGTTGGATATTGTAGCCAGTGTAACATAATGGTAAGTATCTGTGTGTCTGAATACAGAAAAGGTACAGTAAAAATATGGTATAAAAGATAAAAATAGTACAACTCTATAGGGCACTTACCATGAATGGAGCCTACTGGAATGGAAGTTGCTCTGAATGTCAGTGAGAGAGCAGTGAGTGAATGTGAACCTAGGATATTACTGTATACTACTGTAGTCTTTATAAACACTGTATACTTAGGTTACACTAAATCTCAAAGAAAAATTTTCTCTTTCTTCAGTAATAAATTAACCTTTGTTTACTGTAACATTTTTACTTTATAAACTTTTAAAAATCTTTTTGATGATTTTGTAATAATATATAAGCTTAAAACCCAAGCTCATTGCTTTTTGCACAATGTACAAAAATATTTTCTTTATAAACTTATTCTATAAACATTTTTTCTGTTTTCAACATTTTATTTTTACTTTCTAAATATTTTTTGTTAAAAACGAAGACACACACACACACACTGGCTAGGCCTGCAAAGGGTCGGGATCATCAGTCTTACTGTCTTCCACCTCCATATCTTGTCCCACTGGAAGTTATTCAGGGGCAATAACTCGAGGGAACTGTCATCACCTAGGATAACAATGTCTTCTTCTGGAATTCCTCCTGAAGGACTTGTCTGAGGCCCTGAGGCTGTCTTACAGTTAACTTAAAAAAAAAAAAAAAAGGTAGAAGAAGTACACTCAAAAATAGTGATTACAAGTATAGTATAGTGTCAGCTAAAGAGAAATTGGGCTTATAAAGAATTAAAGTTAGTTTTATTCAGAAGTCTTTCAGAGGATTGCGATCTTGGAGAGTCTTTCAGGGAGTTTCTGTTAGACTTCTCTAAGGTAGTGTTGCAGCCCACAGCTTATATACAGGCAAAAGCAGCTCTGCATGTGCTCAGAAGTTACATTAAATGTGCTCAGAAGTTACATTAGGGCAAAATCTCATCAAAATGTGGGAGCTAGGGTACATCTGGTTACAGATTATAGAGGCACGATCATTAATCCTGTCAGACATTATCTTATGTATAGGAAGAGGCAAGGGCTAGGATTATTGAACTTATCTTTTCTAAAAACACAGTGATTCAGGCAAGAGACATGGGAATCTGTGCTCTATCCTGCTTATCATCTTCAGGGCATTTTTCAGAGGGCTGTGCTCAGTCACCCAGTCAGGGCCTTTGTGAAATTCTCCTGGCAAGCAGAATGAGCAAACATGACTCCTTACGCTTGCTACTTTGTCTCACAATAGTAAATACATAAACCAGTAACATAGTTGTTTATTATCAAGTATTATATATCATACATAACCACGTGTGTTATACTTTTATACAACTGACAGTGTAGTAGGTTTGTTCACAGCAGCATCACCACAAACACACGAGTAATGCATTGCATTATGACATCATATTATGAGGGCTATGATGTCACTAGGCAATAGGAATTTTTCAGCTCCATTATAATATTATGGGACTCCTGTCATATATGTGGTCTGTTGACTGAAATGTCATTCATTACATGACACATTGGCACATGACTGATGTGGAGCTACCCTCAACTCTAGCTGACCTTGTTTACAGCTAGGTGTCAAGCTTAGTTCCCTCCACCAAAAAAAAAAAAAAAAAAGCAACCTCACACTGTGATCTCAAACTTTCATTTCATTTTAAAATATCCCACTCACTATTTTTTTTCCAGGTTCCAATAACATGTATTGATAGCTTTAGGCATATGTATGTGTTTAGTGACTTCAGGGATGGATTTATCCTGGAAACTCAAGCAGATTGCATGTAACTTGCATTCTAGAAAATATGCACAGAGCATTCCGTTGTGGGCCTGACCCAACCAATAAAGCCCCAGGACAGGAAGTCCAAGATTCAGCCAGCAGTCCACCTGAGAGCTCCCTCTATGAGACAGCACACAGTTAATATAGGAATGCTTTATTTAGACTTTGAGATGAGTTTTAAAAACTTAAAAAACAACTGGCAAGCCTTTTATATAGCAGCATCATCTTACATAGTGGAAATAATAAATCATAAATCATTTCACAAGTAGTTTTTTTTTATTTTGAATAAACTGAGAGTTTTAAAAAATTAGCACATTGACCCTAATTACTGAAAGGACTACTATTGTCTATTTTCTCTATTTTGCTTTTACTGTCCTTTTCCGTAAGAGTAGTAATAAAAGTTAAAAACAACCACTGAGCATTTATTAAGTGCAAAAGACTTTTACTAAGCAATTTGCACATACGTATTATATAACCCTTACAAAAATCTTATGAGGTAGATGCTATTCATATTTTGCAGATGAGAAATTTGAAACTTAAATTAAGTAACGTGCCCAAGGTCGCAAGCTATGAAATAGCAGCAAAACATGGATTTGTACCAGGTCTAACACCCAACTCCAACCTTTAACCATTTTACTGCAAGCGTCACAGCTGTCCCTGACTACTATACTACTATAGCTATTTTCCTGCTCTACTTCTAGGTTTCCCTAGGGTTCTTGTATAGCAAGAGCCAAAACTCATTGAACAGATTTTCTGTAGCAGAAGCCATACTAGGAACCAGGCAGTCAATGGCACTGGCTAAATTCTGGGGTGCAAGAGAATCAGCAGCAGTTCCAAATGAGAAAATTCTGACTTACTGGGCATTCTGTAGCCACGGAAACCTGTTTTCCATATGCCTTTGAGAATTTTGAAGTAGGTACTCCAACTATGTTCTTAATCTTCCTATAAACTAACAATTTCCATAGGTCAACTAAAATTTTTCTTTCTATCCCTATTACTCCCCATTTTTTTTTTCTAAAAACAGAAAAGAGAGTGAATTGAAATACATAGATAAGAATATATGTATATATATATAATGCGAATATGTGTGTGTATATATATATTTAGTTGTCATAGTGTAAGCAAGTGTCATCTTTGTGGTCTCTTTAATGCCACATTTTTGCATTTTATACTTTATGTTGGCGATTTTGCTGTTTAAAATGCACGTCCACGCATAGTGCTGAAACACTGTCTGGTATCCCTAAGCACAAGAAGGCTGTGCCTTATGATGACAAGAAGTATTTGAGATAAGCTTCATTCAGGCATGATTTATACAACTGTTGACCATGACTTCAATGTTAATAAATAAACAACATATATTAAATAAAACATTTTTTTAAAAGAAACACATTTGAACAAGGTTATATACTAATTCTTAAAATAAAAAAAAAACCCTCTTTGGAAATTGAAGAGGAAGGAATACTTATTAACTCATTTTCTGAGGCCAACATTAATATCAAAAGCAGACAAATATAGTACAAGGAAAAAAAACTGCAGAAAACTTTTTTATTTTAAATATTTTTAGCAAATTGAATCTAATAATGTATTAGTTAATACATCATGATCAAATTGGGTCTGTCCTAGCAATACAAAGTTGCTATAATACTTGAAAAATAAATCAGTATAAACCATTGCAGAGTGTTTGCCACATGTCAACTTGTCTAGTCTGAAATGTTTCTAAGAATCCTGTCTTGTGTGTTTTTTTGTGAAAGTGGGCCACCAAGAGGACTCGTGAACATTAGGGGACAGGTAACTGAAGCAGCAGCCTTTTTGCAGCTCACATTGCTATTTACCTGCTGGTTCACCAACCTGGTCTGGGGAAGCAGCTGGGCCTACAACTGCTCCACTTCACCTGGACCCTCCTTCAGCATCTCTTAGTCTTGGGGCAGGTGTGCATTTAGTTCCATGATGAAGGATACCAGCCTCAGGAAGGAAACCTATGCTTTCACCTTAGATGCAACCACAAGTGACATGAGTTTTAGTCTCTTTTCACGGCTTCCAACTCAGGCTTGTGGGTTGCACCTAACCCTTCTGAAATCCCCGCTTCCTTCTTCTTCTTCTTTTTTTTTTTTTTTTGATACAGAGTCTCACTCTGTCACCCAGGTTGGAGTGCAGTGGTGTGATCTCAGCTGACTGCAACCTCTGCCTCCCAAGTTCAAACAATTCTTGTGCCTCAGCCTCCCGAGTAGCTGGGACTACAGGCGTGCACCACCACATCCAGCTAATTTTTGTATTTTTAGTGAGATCGGGTTTCACCATATTGGCCAGGCTGGTCTCAATCTCCTGACCTCGTGATCTGCCCACTTTGGCCTCCTGAAGTGCTAGGATTACAGGCATGAGCCACCACACTCGTCCCACATTTCCTTCTTAACTACTTGCCTTGCAGACTTTAAGCTTCAACCTTAGGCATGAAGACTCACAGAGACTACTTAATTAGATACCCAAGTTTCATAAGGTCAAATTTTTATGATTAATCCCTTATGAGACCACATGGTGATTCTGCTTCACTGATTGAACTCTGACTAATACATTCACCACATTGAGATTAAGAAACAAGCAAACAAACAAAACCCATGATCATCTCTATATATACAGAAAGAAGAATTTGACAAAATTGAACATTGATTTCTGTTAGAAACTCTCAGCAAACTAGGAATAACAACAAAAATAAGTATTCAGCATGATAAAATGTCCTGAACATGAAAAAGCTTACAGCTAATATCATACTTAGTAGTGAAAGACTGAATGCTCTCCCCTGGGATCAGGAACAAAGTACAGATGTCAGCTCTCACCATTTCTATTTGACTTTATACTGGAAATTCTGGCTAGGAAAGTAAAACAAGAAAAAGAAATAAAAAGCAGATTGGAAAAGAATAATTAAAACTCTATTCACAGATGATATCATCAAAGTAGAAAATCTAATAGAATCTATGCAAATGCTACTAGAAAAAAGAAACTTTGGCAAAATGACAATATATGAGGTCAGTATACAACAGTGAATTGTGTTCCTGAATAACTGGAAGCTGAAATTTAAAAAAAAAAAAAAACTAAAATAGATTAAAAAATAAGAAATACTTAGAAATGAAATAGGACAAAGTATGTTAAAGATCACTACATTTAAACTTACAAAATATACTGAAAGAGATAGAAAACCAAAAGAAATAGAGAGATGTACTGTATTCATGAATTGGAAGACTCAGTATTGTTAAAATGTAATTTCTCCTTAAAATGACCTATAGATTTATTGCAATGTTAGTAAAATTCTAGTAAGCTTGTTGTAGAAATTAACTGCTTCTAAAATTCATAGAAAAATGCAGAGGATATAAAGTAGCCCAAACAACTTTGAAAAAAAAAATCAAAGTTGGAGAACAAATGTTATCTAACTTAAAGACTTCCTATAAAGCTAAAGTAGATAAGACAATGTAGTATTGCATGTTGGGATAAAGATAAATAAATACATCAATGCAATAAAACAGAGACTTCAGAAATATACCCACATATCTATGATTAATTTGTAACAACAGTATAAAGGCAATTCAATAGGAAAGAAAATTCTCATCAATGAACACTGCTGAAACAATTGGATAGCCAAATACAGAATGAACTTTTATCCTACCTCATACCATATAATACGAAACCCGAAATTATAAAACTTATGGAAGCAAATTTAGGAGCAAATCTTTGTGTCTTTTCTTAGATATAAAACCAAAAGCATGATCCATAAATGAAAAATTGAAGCATTTGACTTCATGAAAATTAAGAATTTCTGTACTTCGAAAGACACTGTTAGGAGAATGAAAATACAAGATACAGACTAAAAAATTTTGCAAATTTCCTTTCTGATAGAAGTCTTTAATTCATAATATATACATTAGATAATATATATTTATATAAATATAATTATATTTGTGTATATAAAATACATGATACATATATTTCTAATTGGTACACAGTAATCAGATTTGTACTAGATGGCAATTATAAATGACAATCACATACACAAGAGCTGCCAGCATTATTTGATTATGTGGTCATATATATATAATATAAATATACACAATAATTATATAGATTATATTACATTATTAGATTATATATAAAATAATATATCTACATCTATATAATACATATATTATATGGTCAAGCACAGTGGCTCACGCCTGTAATGCCAGCACTTTGGGAGGCCTAGGTGGGAGGATCACCTGAGGTCAGGAGTTCAAGACCAACCTGACCAACATGGAGAAACCCTGTCTCTACTAAAAATACAAAAAAATTCGCGGTGGCTCAAACCTGTAATCCCAGCACTTTGTGAGGCCGAGACGGGCGGATCACGAGGTCAGGAGATCGAGACCATCCTGGCTAACCCGGTGAAACCCCGTCTCTACTAAAAAATACAAAAAAAAACTAGCCGGGCGAGGTGGCAGGCGCCTGTAGTCCCAGCTACTCAGGAGGCTGAGACAGGAGAATGGCCCGAACCCGGGAGGTGGAGCTTGCAGTGAGCTGAGATCCGGCCACTGCACTCCAGCCTGGGCGACAGAGCGAGACTCCGTCTCAAAAAAAAAAAAAAAAAAAAAAAAAAAATTAACTGGGCATATTAGTGCATGCCTGTAATCCCAGCTACTTGGGAGACTGAGGCAGGAGAATTGCTTGAACCAAGGAAGTGGAAGTTGCAGTGAGCCAAGATCATGCCATTGCACTCCAGCCAGGACAACAAGAGCAAATATGTATATATATATTTTTTGAGACAGAGTTTCACTCTTTCGCCCAGACTGGAGTGAAGTGGCGCGAATTTGGCTCACTGCAATCTCCAACCCCTGGCCTCAAGCGATTCTCATGCCTCAGCCTCCGGAGTAGCTGGGATTATAGGCACCCACCACCACGTTGGCTTACTTTTTTGTATTTTTAGTAGAGGTGGGATTTCACCATGTTGGCCAAACTGGTCTCCAACTCCTGACCTCAGGTGATCCACCTGCCTCAGTCTCCCAAAGTGCTACAATTACAGGCAAGAGCCACTGCGCCCGGCCCCATAATATATTTTTAAAAGCTTCTAAAACTCCAAATAAAAACACACACACACAAAAATATGTGGTCAAATGATTTTAACAGGCACTTCAACAAAGAAGATATATGGATGACAATTAAATACATGAAAAGATGCTGAACATAATTTATCATTAGTAAGATAAAAATTAAAACCACAATTATTAGTATGTACTTATTAGGATGGTTAAAACAAAAGAGACTGGTCATATCAAGGTGGTCAGGATGTAGAGGAACTGAAACTCTCATACAAGTTGGTAAGAAAGTGAACTAATACAAACACTTTGGAAAACAGTTTTTTAGTTGTGTAATATGCTAAACATGCGCTTATTATATAATACAGCTATTGTAGTCTCTCAAAAAATGAAAGCACATGTCCATGAAAAGTCTTTTATGTAAGCGTTCATAGCAGCTTTATTTGTAATAACCAAAAAACAGGAAAAGGTTCATATGTTAACAAGTGAATGGATAAACAGATTGTGGTAAATCCATTCAATTGGAAAGTGCCTATCAATAAAACAGAATGAACTATTGATACATATAATATGTATAATCCAAAATAATTATGCTAAGTGACAGAAGCCAGAAAAATGTACGTACTATATAATTTTATTTATTAAAAGTCCTAGAAAATGCACACTGACTTATAGATAGAATGCAGGGTAGTGCTTACCTGGGAATGGAGCAGTAAGGAGGAGGAGGGATATATAATAAAAATTATGAAGAAACTTTTAGGGGTGATAGATATGTTCATTATTTTAATTTCAATGATGGTTTCATGGGCATGTTCATATGTCAAACCTTATCAAATTGTTTGTGTGTACATTTTATTCTATGTCAATTATACCTCAATATATCAGTTTAAAATATGAGTGTAATTTAATTGCTTTTAATAATAGCATCTTAAGCTTACTTAGGGTTTGCTATATTGCAGACATTTTTCTCTGTCCTTGATGTATATTAATGTAAGCCTTATAATAACCCCATGAAGTAAGGACAAAACGATTCCCATAATCCCTGTTTTCCAGATGATAAAAATGATCTGGAGAAGTGAATTAAATTTCCTGAAAGTCACACTTCCAGTAATACAGCTGAGGGTTTATGCCAGACTGTCTGGTTCCATGGTCCACGTACTTGTCCTCTAGGCTACGCTGCTCCTTGGGGAAGGGTTGAGTTGCTGTGCTAAAATTAGATGTCCATGTCTAAATGTCCTGATGACTATTGCATTTGTTTTCGGAGTTCAGCAAGCCTGCACTACCACATCTCTTGTATTGGCTTAAATCATCCACCATTTTCTCTGCTGACCTATTTCACTTTTCTAATGCATCATGACATTATTTCTATTTTCTGTATAGTCAATTCAATATTAAGTTCACAATTGTTTATTTCTAATTGGTAGACAGTAATTAGATTTGTACTAGATGGCAATTATAAATGGCAACCACATATACAAGAGGTATCAGCATTATTTGATTATAATGTGGTCATTCAGATGATCTGGGGTATTTTTGTGCTAATATTTTATTATTATCATCAAACTGAAAACAATTTTTCAAAAATTGGGTTAGGTAACTTGAGAGCTTCTGAAGGTATGTCTACCATCATCCAAACATCAAAACTCAGTTAGACAGCATTGAACTAGAAGAGGTAAGGGCTGAACACATTTACTTTTAGTCCCTCACCCTATAACTTGGCAGCCAAGTATACCTCTCCACAGTTCTGGTTAAGTAATCACATTTAAGTTTTCTGCCTTGCAACCATGAGCCATTTAATTTCAATTGATGTTAAGTTTCTTTATCTGTTAAATTTAAATCATAGTGTTTTGTTCCATAGATGTTTATATTAAACACACACACACACACAGAGTTTTATAAATGCAATAATACATATGTATATACACACATATATGCTATACAATTTATATATATATATAAATGCTTATATAATTTATACACACACATATATAAATGCTTCTCATATATATTTTAAGGTTGTGATACAATTAAAGAGAATTTCTTTCTTAAATTGACCTCACTTTTTATAACATGAGTTTGTACTCTACGTATTGCCATCTCTACAATTTACTAGCTGTTCCATCTTGGGCAAGTCATTAAAGTTCTCCCTGCTTTGGATTCCTCATGTATAACATAGGTATAATAACAAATGAACTTCAGAAGGTTGTTAGGCAAATTCAATGCGTTAAACCTTTGAAGCTGGTGGAAGAATGTTTGGCCAGTGCTTGAAGATTTCTGCAATACCAGTTAGTTCTTTAGGAGGGTTGATATTTTACAAGGACCACCCCCTGGGGATGGAATGTTTTCCCCTTCTTTTTGGCAAGCCATGTTTTGTCTATCCTCGCTCAAAATTTGCATAAGAATTGCTTTTTCCATAATCAAATATTATAAATGGCTTCATTTCTTTAACAACAGAAATTGGTTACAATTTACAAAATTGAGCAGGGATGTGGAATTTCTTTTTTAATCTATATTTTTTTAAACTGATAGGATATTGAAAGATTGCTTTTAGACAAAAGTATGCTTTTATGTAATTTAAACAAACTATACCTAAGTATTATAGTGATGTACAGTAGGAAAAGTTTTAAAATTTTAGGAGTTTAAGTCAATTATTGTGACTTATTACTAGGTAAAACCAAAAGCTTGAAGATATTCTCTAAATTTTTCCTTACATTTTTGTCTCCTTAAGCTAAGCTTATAAATTTGATTTTTTAAATATTTTCTTTTGCTTGTTTCAGAAGTTAATAATGGGGTAGGGAATGCAGTAGAAAAAGGCAAGGCCTTTCCATTCTCCTCAGTAGCAGTGGGAATATATAATAATTTCCATATTTTAGTTTAATTTTTCCCTAGGGTTATCACAGTACACTAAGAATTAGAGAAAAATGAACCATCATGGTTCTATAAAATAGTAATATAAGAACCTCATCGACAATAAGAATAATAGCAACAGTATATTAGCTTATTTTACAATGAACACAGTACACAAACTCCAAAACTCCTGCAATCCTCACAACAATCGTACAATGTAAATATGTACTGAAATGCATATGTTTTGCAAATGAGGCAACTGAGACTCGATGAGGTTAAACGATTTGCCCAGCATCATGGCACCAGAGCTTAGACAAACATGAATCTTCTAATTGCTTTTCCCGAACACTTTTCCAGGTCTGTTGTTTTATTTCCGATTACTTTCTCACAATTTCTGGCATTGTGTTGACCTTTTAGCCCTGAAAATACTTAGGACCACTTCCTTTAGAACATCACTTACATCAAATCTTAGGTGTTTACTTTGGCTATGCAAGTAGCTCAGAGTCCACTTTCCTATAAATATAGGTTAAGGTCACTTTTATGCCCCTTCAATCAATGAGTACAGATCTTTCTACAATGTAATCCTATCAATTCAATACCTCATGAATCAAAAGAACCTAAAATCACCCCCAAATTTGGAAGATGCACAGTCACTTTCCTGCTATCAAATGCTTAGGATCTGTAAAGTGTCTTATTTATTTTGGTTTTGTGTCATTTGAATTTACAGATATTAATATGAGGCTTACTGTCTTTGTCCACTGGACTGGTACAACAAAATACCACAGACTGGATAATTTATGAACAATAGAAATTCATTTCTCACAGTTGGGAAGTCTGGGAAGTCCAAGAGCAAGGCACTGGAATTTGGCATTTGGCGAGGGCCTTCTTGTTGCATCTCCATAACAGGAGACCAGAAGATGGAAAAACAAAAAGGGTGAAATTCTGTAGGAAGTTTATTTTATAAGGACCTTAATCCCATTCACAAGAGGGGAGTCCTCATGATCTAATCACCTCTTAAAACCTCCGTCTCTTAGTAACATCACATTGGCCATTCAGCATCAATACTTAAATTTTGGAGAGGACATATTCAAACCATAGCATTTACTATATGCCGAGTAATGTTCTAAAGATTTTATAAATACTAATTTTTCCAATTCTTATAATCTAAGTACTATTATTTCACTTATTGTGGTGGTAAGGGATGGAGAGGCACTTGCCCAAGTACGCAAGGCTAGTAAGTGGCCAAGCTTTGCACAATAATACTTGTAATCTATAGAATCACAGCAGCCTCGAAGAACAACTGGTGAAATCCTACAATTTAGACTGAAATTTGTGCTCTCACAGATAGAGGACTCCATACTAACATTCTATCAGCTGTAACAATGAAACCAAGAAATTATCTTGACTAATACAGGGATCCACAAGTCTGAATGGTGGATTAGAGGGCAATGTAGAAATAGTTCAAAGAAAGAGCAGAAACTGAATCCATAGCATTATCCAAGGCACTCTTGGCTGTTTTACACACACACACACACACACACACACACACACACACACACATATCAGTTAACTAAATTAAAAATGGAAATTTCTTGCCATCAAATAACTAAATATAGAACTTTATTTGAGGAGACTAATTTCTTTGCCATTAACCCTTTTGTAATCTTATTGTCCAGAGTGTAAATAACCCCTTCAGGTATTGTTAGAAAGAACTTGGATCTATTGTGTAGATCTAAATTACATGTGTAGCCATCCTGAAAGGGAAGATAAGTAGGTCTCTCTTCTTGCCTAAAACACATATTTAAATAACAACAACAATATGACTAAATTTATGTTTCATTAATAAGCTGCCTCTATGTTTTCATATAAACAGTTAGTGTGAAACTTAGAGTATTTTTATTTTAAATAAAGAACAATAATATTTAACAATTTGAGCACTTAATCTGTGCCAGGCCCTTTTCTAAGAGCTTTATGTGATTACCTCATGTAATCCCCATAATGACCCTATGAAGTAGATCCTGTTACTACTCTCATTTTACAGTTAAAAGAACTGAGACAGAATTTAAGTAATCAGTCTAAGGTCATACCTTGACTAAGGGGAGTAAGTGGAGCAGAGACTTAAACCTTAAAAGTCTGACTTCAGACATTTTGCTTCTAACCATTGATAGGGATGATTGTCAGAATAAAATAACTACAGTTGAAGGACTTAGCATCCACAAGCCTTGTTCACATTTCTATTTTAATTTCCAGAAGTCCCTGGAAGGTCAGTGAGTATCATCTGTATTTAGGAAAACAAAGTGAGATGTCTCTCAAATACTAAAGAAATAAAGAAATAAACTTATCCCATGTCCTGTAAAAATTCTACCAGTAAACACAACACAATGCTGTCTGAAAATGAATGTCTACTGAAGTCATTTTACGACTATTGCCTTGTGGCTTGTGAGCCCTGTCCAAGCAGAAGATAAGGTCTTCTGCGGTGTTCTAAGAGCCTAACAATAGACCGGGCTTTTGACCAACAATTCCACATTATCAATTTTATTCATTTTTAAAACTCGTAATGGAGGCATTGAGATTCTGATGATGCATTTATGTCTAGCTTGCAATTAGCTCTGAAATGTCCTCTTTGCTTACCATCAATTTGATATCTTAACTCTCTCCACACTAGTATCTTACATAAGAATTAAAAACATATGATATAGCCTTGTTATGTGCCAAGCACAGACCTAAGCACTTCATGTATTTTAACTCATTGAATCCACACAACTGTATTAAATAAGTACTGTTATTATCATCATTTAAGACATGAAGATACAGTGGCACTGAGGTTAAATATCTTTAAGGTCACTTACTAGGTGAAATGGTAGAGCCGGAATCCAAGCTTGATAGTCTGGCCAAAAGACCACGTTCATAACCATTATACTGTACTACCATGAGATGACTCAACTATTACAAAGCATCATAATACCTACAGTCAACCCCAAGATACTAACTCATTCACTAAGCATTTACGAGCACCAGTTTTTCTAGGCACCATTTAAGGTCTGGGAATACAATGATAAATAAGGCAGAGGGACTTTTAAGAAGAAGAGATAAGCAAATAAATGATTAATTACAATACGGTGGACTCACTGCCAGCCTAGAGCATAGAGAAAGGACTGCGGGAGCACAAATATGACTCTACTTGGTAGAAAAGCCTTCTTGGAGAGATGGAAGTGAGGAGGGATATCTGAGGGGAAGAAAATACACGGAATCCCCAATAGAGTTAACAAAGTGAATAACAAAAAACAGAACTCATTACCTTTACTTACCTCAAGGAAAAATTAATGATGCCACGCTTCAAGAATATGAATCATTTTGAGTCAGGGTCCTTGCAGGACACATAGAAGTGACAAGTAAGACCATTTAATAATGGGACTATTTACAGAGTTTTGAAGAGAGTTAAAAACACCAACTAGGGCAGGAGAAGAATTATTAACTCCAGAAGCCAGAAGCTTTACTGTCTGTATTCTGGGGAGTGTTTACCATCTGCAATCGGGGGTGGGATCCTGGCCATCGGCAAAGAGATGCTGTTGTTCCTGAAACCTGACAGTTGCTGTAATGGTGGGAAAGGCTTTGCCGCAAAAGGAGCTGTGGCTTTAAATAGAGAAACACAGCCACTGTCTGAACACAGACCAACAGCTGGGGAAAATACAAACTCTGACTTCCTTCTCCTCCTATCCACCGAGGTCCTACTAGTGCCTCCACTGGCCAACCAGAGGGCAAGAGAGTACAGGTGATGCAGTCCACAGAAGTCAGGTTCCTGGTACCTAGAGCAGGGTATGAAGGAAAGAGACTGGATCTGGAAAAACAGAGAGCAACCAACAACCAGTTATTGCTCAAAAACAGTACTTGGTTACTCATCGTCTCTAAAAAAACAAGAAACAGTAACAAATGGGCAAAATGAAGACTTTTCTAGAAGAGCTACCAAATTACCAAAATCTGCAACATGAAATGGAAGTTGTAGAGATCTTGCCTAAAGCTTTTTAAATACAAAATTCATGTCACTTTTAGTCCTGATTCTAGTACTAATTACTGATTTGAAAAATTTTAAGCCAAGGTGACTTATTTCCATCTACAGAACCTACTTCTCATAACCTTCATTTTAGAGAAGAGCTTTTTTTTTTTCTTCATTTGATGAGCAAAGGTTATTTCTACCGCTTAACATCGGTATGTCTATTTCCTTCCTTCCTTTCCTGCTACTGCTGCTTTGATTCAAGCTATTATCAACCAAGGCTCCTACTGGCCCTGACAAAAGTCAACTCCAGGTCTCTGAAATGAGAGGCTGCCGTTTGCCCAGAGCCTTGAATATCCTCCCAGAATACAATGTAAAATAAATTCAGATAATGACACTAGGAATTTCACAGAGAAAGATCCTTTAATGATGATATTTTCCAATTTGCATGTAATTTGCAATAATTTTAACTGTACAAAATTAGCATTTAATTACCATTCAATCTTTTCTTTTTTGGCTTCTTTTAGGGAGATCCGTTAATTAAGGTGAGAAATTAGATGAATCTGGTTCTGCTGAATAAGGAAAATTGACTTTGATCTTTATGTAAAAATTAGGCATTCAAAGAAATTCATTAATCAGCATTAATTAATTTTCTCTCTGACGGTATTTAGTTTCAGTGTTTCGTAGTGCTGTGCCTTACTAAACTTTCTTTTACACTGTCCTCAGTAAAGTTTTAAATTGTGCAAAATTTCTTATTTATTCATTTTTTTCTTTGGTGAGCATGGAAAAATGGAGCCAATTGTCAAAGTTGACCCTGGGTATCAATAAAAGGGCAAGTGTTTCAAAAGTAGCAAGTATCTCTCTCTTTCTCTTCCCATGATACTGCAGAAAATAGAATTTGGAAGGTATTTGTGGAAGAGGAAAGTAGAGAATGAAGAATGGGAAACAGCAAGTGGTAACTATGAAGCTTAATTCTCAGTATTTAAAAATAACTTTTCTACTTTTAGAGTCACATACTAAATGATTGAACCCTTTTTCTGTTACAGTCATTAATGGTACAGAATATTTACTATCGTATTGGTACTGGACTTAGCACTGTACAAAACAATAATAAATAAGCTCACTATTTATCTTCCCTCAGAACATTAGCATTATGAATATATATAGATGTGTGTATATATATAGGGCATATATATAATGTGTATATATGTTAAATGTATATATATTTATGTCCTCATATATAAGTGTATATATATTTATATAATATATATTTTATACACATATATACTTATACATCCTGTTTTTTAAGGTTAATATTAGGACACATATGGAAAACTTATGCCATATGAGACACGTCCATTGGCACACCAGACCACCTACAGAACTACAGATGGGAGTCTCATGAACTTTATACTTCATCAAATAGTTCATCAACAAATATTCGAATGTTTACTGTCTGCCCAGGTCTTATCTGTGTTTTCTTAGAAGAACACAAAAATGTAATATGACTCTACCATCAAAAAATGTGTTAATAAAACTTAAACACAGTTTAAAACATTAACGGTGAACATTGCCAACTGTCTATGATTAATTTGTTTTAGAAAATGTGGTCACTGTGAGAATGAAGAAATAAAAATAATTAGACAAAGTAGAACAACTTTTACAAAAAAAATGACTAAGACATTTATTGAGCACTATGTGCCAGGCATCCTACCTTTATTTGCCATTTGATACTCACAGTAAGCCAATGAGATAATATCACTGTATAGTGTAATGATATGGTATACGATATTGATAATATGGTATGATGACCAAGAGTATATTTAACCTTGCCAAACTTGCTAGAATTTAATTTCCCCATCTGTAAGTGGGTAAAACCATCAACATTACTTGCTTCATTTGTGAAGCTCAAATAAGATTATGCATGCCAGGCCTCTAAGCCCAAGCTAAGCCATCATATCCCCAGTGACCTGCACATATACATCCAGATGGCCTGTAGCAACTGAAGATCCACAGAAGTGAAAATTGCCTTAACTGATGACATTCCACCATTGTGATTTGTTTCTGCCCCACCCTAACTTGATCAATGTACTTTGTAATCTCCCCGACCCTTAAGAAGTTTCTTTATTATTCTCCCCATCCTTGAGAATGTACTTTGTGAGATCCACTTCCTGCCCCCAAAACATTGCTCTTAACTCCACCGCTTATCCCAAAACCTATAAGAACTAATGATAGTCCACCACCCTTTGCTGACTCCTTTTTCAGACTCAGCCCGCGTGCACCCAGGTGAAATAAACAGCCTTGTTGCTCACACACAGCCTGTTTGGTGGACTCTCTTCACACAGACACGTGAAACAATGTAAATATAAATATATATAAAAGATATATAGATAGATAGTTAGATATATATATATATATATATATATAACTTTGAACAGTGTTCAACTTCCCCCAGCTAATGAATGGTTTACTTGACAGTCTGAATCCCTGTCTGAATCCTAACCCTATGCTGTAGGTGGGAGAGGGACACAAAAAGAAAGAGGTTAGCTTAAGCAAGGTTTCTCAAAGTGGTCCAATCTACCTACGTTATAATCATTGTGATTACTTTTTTATGAAAAATTTGTATTCCTCTGTTCAGGATGACAAACTCAACCCATGGATTTATCTTCTTTCCTCCTCACACTCTCTAAAATGGGAAGAAAGGAAAAAAGAAGCTTCTCTTCCCATAAATATTGAAGACAGAAATGGGGAAATCTTCCATCCCATAAGAGATGTAAACAGATAGGAAAGGTGAGCAGGTGAACTGCTAATGGATACTTGTAAAGCTTGTTGGAGTAACATAAGAAAAGAGCATCCGGAAGAGAAGGTAGTCTGTCTTTCATTGAAACCCAGAATTCCATTTTCAATGGAGATTTAGAGTGAGATGTAGTTTATTTTAAACAGGATAGAAATGCAAGTCTTTTCATATATCCATAGATTCTTTCATCCCTCCTCCCTATCCCAATGCCACAAACACTAGGCAAGCAGGTGCTTTCACTCTAGGAAATAAAATGAATTTTTTTTTGAGAAAAAATTAAACATATCAGTTTTTATGAGCTTTGGGGGAGATCTCCTGAGTATGGTGGCACAGCTAAGTGAGAGCTGAAATGTTCTTCCTCGCTTGTCATAAAATTGCAGTCCTGACATGAAGGTCAACCATGGGAAGAAGGGGCCCAGTGAATCTACCCAGGCATCTTTTCTATTTTTATTAGTCTAGAGGAGACTCATTTTTCTATTTTGTATGTCCAGAGATTGTGCCTTTTTCTATCTCATCTGCTCAGAGAGGCTAGCTTTTCCAGTTTCAGCGATGATGCAGTACAGGTGAGCAGCTGCATGTTGTGGGTTGGAGACCAAAGACTTCCACTTGCTAGAATCTAAGGGCCCCCTACCACTTTCTTCTCCACTCACTCAATAAGCTCAAAGCATTGCGCACTTATCCAGACCTCCATAACCAAGTGGAGTGAGCAGAAGACTGGAAGCCATGCTACATATGCATCAAATGAGTCTATAAACCAGGGTCAGCAAACTATGGCCCTAGGACAAATCCTACCCACCACCATTTATTTGGTCTGCAAGCCAAAACTGTTTTTAATATATTTTCTGTTGTTGTTGTTGTTTTGTTTTTTGTTTTGTTTTGTTTTTTGAGACAGAGTCTTGCTCTGTTGCCAGGCTGGAGTGCTGTGGCGTGATCTCGGCTTACTGCAACCTCCACTTCCTGGATTCAAGCTATTCTTCTGCCTCAACCTTCCAAGTAGCTGGGACTACAGGCACGTGCCATCATGCCTAGCTAATTTTTGTATTTTTAGCAAAGATAGGGTTTTACCATGTGGCCAGAATGCTCTTGATCTCTTGACCTTGTGATCCACCTGCCTTGTCTTCCCATAGTGCTGGGATTACAGGTGTAAGCCACCATGCCTGGCCTGTTTTTAATATATTTTAATGGTTGGGAAAAAGTCAAAAGTAGATGAATATTTCATGTATGTGTAAATTATATGAAATTCAAATTTCAGTCTCCAAGAGTTTTACTGAAACATAGCCACACTCATTCATTGACACATTATTTATGGCTGCTTTTGCATTGTGATGGTAGAGTTGAGTAGTTGGCAATAGACAGCATATGACCCAGGAAACTTAAAATATTTACCATTTGGCCTTTTACAAAAAATGTTTTTTATCCCTGCTATAAAGCATTTTTTAATGCACCTTTACTTAAGAGTTGGAAAGAATGGGTTGGAAAGTTTATAGGTTATTATAGTTTCCAGTCTTAACCTGCCCCATGCCCCACCCTTTATTTGCTTGGTTTCTTTTCAGCTAGTATCTTATCCTTCACACTACCTGTTGCTTCCAACCTTGATTGAACATTGAACACCAAAAGCAAGATTCATGTTCCTTCTCTTGTTGGAGGGTACCAGTGCCAAGTGGAAATTCTGAAAAAGTCAGGTGAATTTGGGCTGCTCATGAGGGAGTAAGTAGGTCAGGGTAAAGCTTTCACCCCTATTTTTAGGACACAGAGTTTCAAGGCCAGAATTCTCTATAAATAGCCCAAGATGACCAATGCTAAAGAACTGGTTTTTGTCCTTTTATAAAAATCATTTTTGTTTTTGCCAGCCTAAACCAATGCACTTATACTTTGTTCATGTATTTTCTCTGGAAACAGGTTTAAACTGAACTTCAACCACTGCCTTATTCTGGGTTCCTACAGAATGACTTCATAGTAGGTCTTCTCTTTAATACATGTTCCTGTTGTCTTTATAGGTCCAAAAAATAAACTGTCAGATCCTGAAGTTGAAACATGAACTGAATCTGAATAGAGACGAGAACCATTAGAGAAACTATTGGGATAACATGGGGCTATCTAAAGGACAGCAAGTACGCCTTCATTTTCAGCTCCTGACATTATTGCGCTGCCCTGAAAGAAACACACAGAACATTGACATTCCATGAAGTAGGCAGAATCTATAATACTTTCATTTTATACCCTAGAAATATCTAAAATAATGTGAATTTTCATTTGGGAATTTAAGTGTTCTTTCAGTATGTTTTGATACAAGTACATGAAGGATCCAGAGGCACCTACAACAATGAAGTTGAGATACAGAATGAAAGACAACAGGATTGAGTGTGGATTTCTCATTCCAGAATTCCCCATCCAATGAGTCCTAGAGTACTTAGAAACGGAGTAACCTCAGCAAGTTTCAGGGTTAGGACAAGAGGATCCCATTGTGCAAGGTCTGATTCGGGTTCAGGTTATGCTTATGGTATAATTCTATTATCACATGTGTCTAATATCAACCATTGACTCTAATGCTGTTCTTTAAAAGGCTAAGTCTTATTCAGGACAAAGCATATATTGAAAAAGCATGAGGGAAATCTAATTAGAATGATTGGCATTTGTCTCTTGGACATTAGTAGGAAGGCTGCCAGTTCATTTGCCTTTAAAAAGACAAAGACAAAATTCCTGAAAGCAAATTGGTCCATGTAATGCATTGGAATTTATTGCCTAAACTCCATAAAAAGATAACATAAATATTATGCAAAGAATCCATGCAAAGATAATGTTGTGTCAAATTGAAGTTATTAAAATTATAATCATTTACAATTAGGAGGACATCTACTATGTTTTAGTCATGTACTGACTCTAGACAAAATTTAAAATCAACATAACATAACGGCAATTATGATAATGGACATTTAATTCACCATTAGATAGATTCACAATTGAAGTAATCCCATGAAAATTAATAAAGCATATTAACCCGTAAGCATATCAAATTCTGTATACTTTCTCCCAGAAATACTGTTTTTTAACTTTTAGCAGTTTAAAGATATTTAGACTTTGTGGAATAAAAGTGTGCATTATTTTAGAGTATACTGTCAGAGTAGACATTACAGAAACAGATCTGACATTCATTAAATATACTAACTAAAATTATACTAAGAAATGTTTTAGTACATGTATTAGTCTGCTTGGGCTGCCATAACAAAATGCCATAAACTGGGTGGCTTAAACAGGAATTTCTTTTCTCACAATTCTAGAGGATAGACATGCAAATACAAGGTGTCAGAAGAGCAGTTTTCTGGTGCGGCTTCTCTCCCTGGCTTGCAGACAATTGCCTTCTCACTGTTTCCTCACAAGTCCTTTCTTCTGTGTGCACCAAGAGAGAGCTCTGGTGTCTCTTCCTCTTCCTGTGAAAACACCAGTCCTTTTGGATTAGGGTCCTACCCTTATGACCTTATTTCATCATCTTAATTATCTTCTTAAAGTTTCTCTCCAAATACAGTCAGGGCTTCAACGTATGAATCTGGAGGGACCATGATTTACTCTATAAGATATGAATAAACAGAAAGCATGGTCTCCTTCACAGCCTTGTTTTAAAATTATTACGGACAAATACAATGTGAGCTTAGACCTTCCTGTTTTTTACCCTATTAATGAACTAGGAAAGATATAAAGGAGGTACTGGATTCTTTTGTACCACAGGTGGTCCTTTGGAATATTCTGGAAATAATAACAATCTAAAGTGATACTCCTTAATTGTAAAATAATTTCACCAATAGCTTCCTAATAGAGAGCAGTCAATGCACCTGTCTTACCCCATTCAGGATGCTGTAACAAAATATCATAGACTGATGTTTTGTAAACAATAGCAATGTTTGAATGAAGGCTGGGGAGTTCAAGATCAAGGTACCAGCAGATTTGGTGCCTGGTGAGGACCTGCTTTCTGACTCATAGATGGCTCTTCAGTGTGTCGTCACATGGTGGAAGACACAAGGCAGCTCTCTAGAGCCTGTTTTGTAAGGGCACTAATTCCATTCATAAGGATTCCACCTTTTGTGAAGTGACCTAATCACCTCCCAAGGGCCCCACCTCCTAGTAACATTACATTGGTGATTAAATTTCAGCATATAAATTATGAGAGGTCACAAACATTCAGAATGTAAGAGTTCCCTTGGAACACACATTGTACATTATATATGTGTGTGTGTATATATATATATATATATATATACACACACAGTATTTTCATAGTACTCTTGCTTTAAAAATGTAGTATAATGAATAAAATTAAATATCTGCATTCCCTTTCATTGAGATGTCCAACAACCTTCCTTAATCTTTGATATTCTTATTATTTTTTAAATTTGAATACTTTCACCCAAAGTTCAATAGCAATTAAGTAACAACACTTGAGTCTAGATCTTTTATAAAACTTTCTTTTTCCTACTTCGTTGCTGCACAGGATAAGAATGTTATGCAATTTATGATTCCACATAACTTTTGTCATTGTTGTTTTTATGACTTAAAGTCTGAAAGAAAAAATAGTTTGGGTAATTCATTGCAGGTTGATGTTTACTTACTTTCATGTTTTGGATTTGAAAAAGCATCTTTGGTTTATATGAAGAATGACTGAACATCCTAAAGAGCTCAAGTGTGGGAAAAGGGATAAACAGCTGGGCAAGTAGAGAATTGGTTATTGAAGCTATGAGAACACTTGGTGGAATGTGGTTGCCTGTGGGAGAGTGTGTGACTGATGTGTGAGTGTGAGTGATGTGTGAGTGTGATACTTTATCTTGAGCCAGCTTCTCCTCATGCCATACTCTGAATCCTGGTTCTTTGCCCTTCTTCATGTTTTCCAGTCACCTTGGAATTTTTATTCTCCCTTTAATCTATCCAATTGCATCAACTTTTAAGAAACAATTATAGTCTAATTTATTCTACGGAACGTTTGCCACGTATTTTAGCCAAATAGCATTTTGTTTATGTTCTCTACCCAGATCTTAGCTCTTGATAATAAACTATATCGTATTTTTATCTATTTACTTATCTAAACTGTAAACATCTTTGGTCTCTCAACAATAAGCTTTCAATGCATAGCAAATGCGTATAAAAAATCAGTTACTTGATGAATAAGTTGTCATATCAAATATGCCTTTTAAATTATGTGTATGTTAATTAGTTTATTTGTTAGAGAAAGGAATCCAGGGTATACATATAATCCTGCCAAACCACTATGTTTTGCACAAAACTAAATTCTGTTCCAACTCTGGATACTATTCCCAAACTCCAGACACCAGTTTCAGACTGGAGAATATGGATGCCTCACTCACTCAAGCAGAGTTTAATTGAATAAGACAGAGAATAACTTCTCTGTCTTGGGTTCCACATAAGGCACTGCTGCTATAGAGATTAATCAGATGCAGTCCCTCCTTTAATGAATTCTGTCCTATAGTAGAGGAGACAGATTTGTAGAGACAGATGAACTATTCAGAGAGTTTAATTTATTGGGACCTGGAAAGCAACAGCTATGTCACTGTTTTCTGTGTCACAGAAAAGCTGTCCAGTTGGACATCTAGAGGTCTAATGGAGAGATATCAGCTAGGTAAACAAGACCAATACACTTCTCATCTGGCTGTCTCAGCAGTTTGATATTGACAAGTCAGAAAAGAGAACCCTTAATCTTAGGGACAGAAGTCTGCCAAGGATGTCCTTGATATGAGCGTGTTAATTTACAAGTAAAACAAAGTGATCATATCTGTGACCCACTCTTTCCCTTCAGGTTTGTGGCAAGTATTGAATCAGAGTGATTTGCTCTGTGATTACTATTATCCACCTTTGGAAAACCAACCACTTTATGTGTAATGTACACAGTTTCTTGCACATTCTATGCACAATGATAACATAATATTATTTAAACATCTAATGATATGGTTTGTAACAGCTTAATGTATACAATACCATGGTAGGGTTGTAGCAGTCAAGAAATCTGAGCTGGTGAATTTGCTTTTCATTCATTTAGTTATTTCTCAATATCTATTGAGCAGACCTAACATAAGCCATTCTTTTGCTTGGTGCTGGTTATATAGTAATCAACCAATCAAATTGATATTTTTCCCTAACAATGCTTAAATTATAATAAGACGTGTATCAAATAACTATTACAATATATGACAGCTGTTATCGTTTGGAGTGGGGTGTGTTGTGATGGTTAATTGTATGTGTCAATGCAACTGAACTGTGCAGTAACCAGATGTCTGGTCAAACATTCTGGGTGTTTCTGCAGGAATTTTTGCATGACATTAACACTTAAATGAGTAGACTAAATAAAGCAGTTTGCCCTTCCTAATATGGGTGGACCTCAAACAGTCAGTTGTAGATCTAATAGAACAAAAAGGTTGACCTCCCCCTGAGTAAGAAAAAATTTCTCCTGCCTGATATCGTTTATACCAGGACACTGGTTTTTTTTCTGCCTTTGAACTTGAACTGCAGCATAAGCTCTTCCTGGTTCTCGATCTGCTTGCCTTTGGATGAAAACTACACGATTGGCTCTCCTAATCCTGAGGTCTTTGAACTTTGATTAAAACGAAGCCATCAACTTTCCTGGATCTCCTGCTTGCTGGCTCACCCTGCCGATCTGGGGACTTGCCCACTTCCATAATCACATGAGCCAATTCCTTGTAATGAATTTCTTTATACATGTGTTTAGTTTCTACACACACATCCTATTGACTCTGTTACTCTGGAGAACCCTGGCTGGGGAGCACTTACTTCCTATTTCTAATATTTCCTTCCCCGTGGAGGGAGCTTAACCTGGATATTCCATGAACATAACCTGAATTGTCCCTGTCTTCTCACCACTTGTCTCCTAGGGAGGAGGAGTAAATTTTCTTAAAGGTTAGTTTACAATAAGGAAATTGGGTATGCATAACCCCCAATTCCTACTTATTCTCCCCCATTTGCTCTCCTCTGCCATGTGGTGGGACAAGACTGTGCTCAAGCATCCATCATTGTGTGCAGCTATTGATAGCCCCAATTCTGCAGTTCAGGATAGAAAGTCCATTTAGTAGCAAATATAAGCTACATTCTCCAATATTCACTATATTAGTAAGCGGGGTGGTACTTTTGCCTCCACCTGCTATAATCTTTTGTCTAATTCTCATTTGATTCAGAACTCAAGTGGGGAAGTAGAGATTTAATTGTTAGGTAACCTGAACCTCAAAAAGCTGTAATGCAGAAAACACACAAATGAAGGATTTAATCTAGAGAGACTGGAAAGGCCTACTGAAGGAAATGATGCTTGGATACAAGCTGACCACTGAAAGAGAGAGGAGGTGAGTCCAGGACACAGTGGGCTCTTCCTCTCCTGCTTCTGATGAGCACTGCTCGTGGTGCTTTTTACTTCCCATTATCTTTGTTGACAAATGTTCTTTTTAGATTTTATTAATTACATTTGACTCTTTAAGGTCTTTAGACATACTGAAATAGTCCGTTTTTATCTTAAATTACAGTCTCACTTTTTGTTAGAGAAAAGCTTTCAGTAATCCATTTAAATTATTGCCCTTTTGCAAGTTAATTTTCCATGATTGTTATTAATAGCTATCAATTATAGATTACTTACTATCTGTCAAAGAGCATGGAAAGAATTTTGTATACATGATCTCATTTGATACTTATAAAACTCTAATTTGAAGAGTGTTACTATCCACATAGTCAAATGAAGAAATTAATGCTTAGGAGACCAAGTGAAATATTCCTAGGTCACATAGTAAGCAGCATGACCTGGGTGCAAACCACTTGTATTATTTTAACTCCAGTGTCCATACTCCTAAAGAGTATAGTTTACTTTCTTAAAAGCTAATGTTATTTCTAAGTGTTGGATTACCCATTTTCAACTTTAATTATAACAAAACCATGTGAGCAAGCTTCTATAGGACATCAGCAAGGAAAAGGCACTGAGTGCATCCAATTCCTTACACTGACAAACCGGTTAAATTATAAGATCCTTTGATGCAGAATAAAATTGTGGTCTTTGTGTGGAGAAAATGGTGTGTGTGTGTGTGTGTATATATATACATATATACATATACATATATACACACACACACACACACACACACATATACATATATTTTCTTTTTAATTCACTAAAACCCAAACGTAATTACTTTTAATGAGATATTGCATAATTTAGAAAATATATTTGCACACATGTCAGCATACAATCTGATGCCTAAATAAATGTACTCCTTCCTGGGACTTCCTCATGAACAATTTTTGAAATGCAGAAATATATGCTTGGAATTAATTAAGTTTGATTCAACAAAAATTAACAATGTACAAAGTGTTGTGCCAGAAATAATGGAGAATACACATTCGATCTTCAAGGATATCACAGTGTCTTATATTATGATTGCTTATTCTCATTTCTATTCACAGAAGTTCTTTTATTATTTCCTAAGTGAGCTTCCTGTTTTCCTTCCTCTATTTGCTTTGCTGTCTGGTATAAATGAGAGATGGGATCCTTCATAAACCATATTTTTACTGCCTTGCACCATGGCAAAGAGAAATGGCAGGTGAATAAGAATTTTCTGTTTTGAAATAAAATTTTAATAGCACCTAGAACACCGTCATCATAAAAAATAATTGATTGTGGTGTTGATGCCAGCATTTATTTCCTTGGCACTTTATTTGACTGGAAGAGCATTACAGTGAATGAGATGCTGTAGCTATTCTGAATATCATTAATGGCTGGCAAATATTCCCCTATATTCTGAAACCTTTCTAAGATATGCACAGCTATCTCCAAATTAACAGCATTTATATGACACTTGGTGTACCACTTGTTCCCCAAGGGCAGAAAGAATAGAAAAAAAATCAATCAAGAGGATAAAAAGCAAGCTTTGGGAAAAAATTATTCCAGAAGAAAACAGGATTTGTGAAAATGCATCTCCCCTCTAATACCCACCTCTTTTTACAGAAGCAACTTTAGTGTAAGTTTCTAGAATGCAGACTAGAAATTTGCCTTATGCTTCTTAGTATATCAGATTATACTCAAGGCATACACCCTATAGACACTAAATGAAAATTGCTTGGTACAATGATTGACTCTGTACGCCCTTATTATGGTCTCAGTCTTCCATGTTTCAATATATACTGATAAGATGTTAATTAAAAATAAAAACACAACACTTTTGAGGAAGGTATGCAGAGAATGAGGAGTAAGGAGATTTAAGAAAGGCTTTTTACTGGCACAGTGAATCTAGATTGGAGAGAGAAAAGTAAAGAATGGCTTTCTGCATCAGCTTGTCATTCTGTAATTACAACAATCACTTTCAAGAACTGTCTGGATATTAAAGTGGTAAAACTAAAATCAATCTAATTATCCACAGTGAACCTTCCTTCCATCAATTTCCATTACAAGGGAAACAAAATTGGCCATTACTTACCACTTCAATATTAATGCTGCCTCCAGCCCCACTGAGAGGTACTTAGATGCACACCATTTGTTAGAAATCTGAAAGTGATTCTTTTGACTATTAGCACATGCATAGCAGGAGAGATGAGACAGAGAGAAATTACTAGCTCATTCTTTTTCTTTCAACAAAGAGGCACTAGGCTTAGCCTTGTGACTATAAACACACATAAGATGATTAGTCTTATTGAAAGAATTCAGAGTCTGGTTAGGGAGAAATACACATAGATAATAATGAAATACTGTGGTAAATGCAATGATTGAGAGATTTACACAGTAATGAGCGGAAGTAACTAGCCAAGTCAGAATGTTTGTAAAAGATAGGGAGAAGGATATTAGTCAGGGATATAACTGAGCTGTTTCTTGGGAGAAATTGGAATGAAGAAGATAGCATTTCCTCTAAAAGTAAAGGCCTGAGCAAAATCATGGAGGAGAGACATACTAAGGGGTGAATATGGAGCTACAAGCAGTTTACATTCTGTCACCCAGAAAACCAGGCAGAGACTGCCAGGCTGAAAAAAGCAATGAGGCAATGAGGTATACTTTGTGTTCCATTTTAAAGAAAACATTTTTTCCCTAATAAGACATTAAAGAATCCAAATGTTTATAAGCATCAGAGCTACACTGTCAAGATCTGTGTGCTCATTGTTCCATTGCCCTTCCAGATCCATTCTTCACCCATCTCAACTCTGTGCTCTGCCCTGGGAGAGCGACCAGTACAGACTACATCGAGGGTTCTCATGCCTTCTGATTTCCACTTGGGTTTGGGCAATGGGAATCCCAGTCGGAAGATAAGAAGGAGGTTGGGAGTGAAGTCAGAGTATTTATTTTGCTTCCACCCAGCTCAAGAGGGCATCAAACACACCAGCTCAAGAAGGCATCTTGAGCTGGTGTGTTTCTTGATTATTCAAAGACCTCTGCTTCTTTCAAAGCAGTCAGCTTTACCCATTTAATTTCCCCATATTCCAGTAATCAATTTCCTCACCTCATCCCATAGAGGCAAGAGGTCATAGTACCTTGGTCAGACTATTACACCATCTGTTGTGGTTGCCCTACGTGCAAAAAATTGTCTCTCTATGAATAAAGCTTCCATGAATTGTCCTACTTTAAAAATGCTCATTGTTTTCTGTTGGAACCTGAACTGACACATGTTGCATATAGATAAACCAAACTAGAGGCTGTAACAAGAGTGCTTTAAAAAAAAGAGAGAGGAGATGGCCCAGCAAAGACATCCATTTTACTGGATCAATGATACTGGAGACAGAGAAGTGAAAAAATTAATAAATGCCTGAAGGTAAAATCAGTTGAATGTATTAATTGGTTGGGAAGAGAGGCAAAGGAGAGGGGAAAGTCAAGAATTATTTCCAGTTTTCTAATTTTCAAGTTTTTAATTCCAGTAACTAGATGGATTATAGTGCTAATAGAGACTAAAGATGAAGGAGAAATTTGTGGGGAAAGATAATAAGTTTATTTCCATAAATTTTGACTTTGAGATGTCTAGACCTGCTGGACATGTGAAAATGGAAATCGGGACAGAAAACAATACTTTTGAAAGTTGTCAGCATATCAGCAGGTGGGATTTAAACCAAGAGAGGACCCTGGAAAAGCCAACATTTAAGGAAATAGTTCTCAAATTTGAAGGCTTGTAGGTTCTACCCAGAGTGTGTGTAAAAATGTACTGTCCAAGATCCTTAATATATGACTCTGATTCAGTAGGTAGAGTGGTGAGTTTAGAGATTTTGCACTCTGCACATATATCCCAAGTAATTCTGATTACATAGTTTTCAGACCACACTTATAGAAATATTAATTTAAGGGTGGATAAAGGAAGAAATGCTCATAAAAGAGAGAAAACAATGTAATATCAAGAAAACATACAAAACTCCTAAAACTCAACAACAAAAATAAAACAACCTGATTTAAAAGTGGGCAAAGGGCTTGAATAGACATTCTCCAAAGAAGAAGATATATGAATGGCCAGGACAATAAGTACATGAAAAGATAGTTAACATCAACAATCATTAGAAAAATGCAAATCAAAACCATAAGGAAATATTACTGTATCGTTAAGATGATTACTATCAGAAACACTGACAATAAGTACTGGCAAAGATGTGGAAAAATTGGAATCCTTGAGCAATGTTGGTGGAAATGTAAAATGATACAACCACTGTGGAAGCTGTATGGTAGTTCCTCAAAAAATAAAAAAAATAAATAAAATTACCCTATGATCCAGCAATTCCACTCTTGAATATATACCCAGAAGAATTGAAGGGTCTTGAACAGATAGTTATACACTAACATTTATAGCAGCATTATTCACAATAGCTGAACTGTGGGAGCCAAACAAGTGTCCATCTACAGATAAATGTTAAACAAAATGTACTATATATACACAATGGAGTTTCATTCATCCTTAAAAAGAAAGGAATTGCTAACATATGTTACAACATAAGTGAACCTTGAGAACATTATGCTATGTGAAGTCAGTCACAAAAAGACAAATACTGTATGATTCCAATTATCCAGAATACCTAGAGTAGTTAAAATCACAGAAACACAACATAGAATGCTGGTTGCCAGGGGTTGGGGACAGAGATAAATGATGAATTATTGTTTAATGGGTAAAGAGTTTCAGTTTTACAAGATGAAAAGTGTTTCAGAGATGGATGAGAGTGATGGTCACTCAATAATATAAATGTACTTAATACCATAGAACTATACACTTAAAAATAGTTAAGACTGTAAATATTATGTGTATTTTACCACAATAAGACAAATCTAAAATTACAAAAATAAACACCACTTTTTTCTCCCCAAAAGAGGAAGAGGTCAGAGTATGACAATAAAGAAAATGTTCAAGAGAGAGAGAACAATCAACAATGTCAAATGAAGTAGATGACCATGTGTCTTAAGTGTTACTCTACTATAAAACAAGGAATTGTTGTCCCTAAATTTTAATACATTTTCTGTATAGTCCCCCAAAAATCCTGCATCTGCATTTCAACAAGAATGTAATTTAAATATTACTGATGTTCCCAAGAATTAGATTTTTCCACTAAGAAGCTTCTTCTCTGGTTTGTGTTAGTGGAACACCCATTGATTTAAGAAATATGCTGTATTAGTCCATTTTCACACTGCTGATAAAGACACCTGAAACTGAAAAGAAAAAGAGGTTGAATTGTACTTACAGTTCCACATGGCTGGGGAGGCCTCAGAATCATGGTGGGAGGCGAAAGGCATTTCTTACATGGTGGCAGAGAAAATGAGGAAGAAGCAACAGCAGAAACCCCTGATAAACCCATCAGATCTCATGAGATTTACTCACAATCCCAAGAATAGCGTGGGAAAGACTGGCCCACATTATTCAGTTACATCCCCGTGGGTCCCCCACACAACATGTGGGAATTCTGGGAGATACAATTCAAGTTGATATTTGGGTGGGGACATAGCCAAACCATATCATTCCACCCCTAGACACACCAAATTTCATGATCTTACATTTCAAAACCAATCATACCTTCCCAATAGTCCCCCAAAGTCTTAACTCATTTCAGCATTAACCCAAAAATCCACAGTCAAAAGTCTGATCTGAAACAAGGCAAGTCCCTTCTGCCTATGAGCCTGTAAAATCAAGACCAAGCTAGTTACTTCCTAGATACAACGGGGGTACAGGTATTGAGCAAATACAGCCATTCCAAATGAGAGAAAATGGCCAAAATAAAGGGGTTACAGGGCCCAGACAAGTTTGAAATCCATGGGACAGTCAAATTTTAATGCTCCAAAATGATCTCCTTTGACTCCAGGTCTCACATCCAGGTGACACTAATGCAAAAGGTAGGTTTCCATCATCTTGGGCAGCTCCACCCCTGTGGCTTTGCAGGGTACAGCCTCTCTCCTGGCTGCTTTCATGGGCTTACATTGACTGTCTGTGGTTTTTCCAGGTGCACTGTGCAAGCTGTCAGTGGATCTACCATTCTGGGGTATGGAGGACAGTGGCCCTCTTCTCAAAGCTCCACTAAATAGTGGCCCAGTAGGAACACTGTGTGAGGGCTCCAACCCCATATTTCCCTTCTGCACTGTCATAGTAGAGGTTCTCCATTAGGGCCCCACCCCTGCAGCAAACTTTTGCCTGGACATTCAGCCATTTCCATATGTCTTCTGAAATCTAGGCAGAGATTACCAAACCTCAATTCTTGACTTTGGTGTACCTGCAAGCTCAACACCATGTGAAAGCTGCCAAGACCTGGGGCTTCCACCCCCTGAAGCCACAGCCCAAGCTGTACATTGGCCCCTTTCAATCAGTGCTGGAGCAGCCAGGACACAGGGCACCAAGTCAGCTTTCATGCACACAGCACAGGGACCCTGGACCTGGCCCACAAAACAATTTTTTCCTCCTGGGCCTCTGGGCCTGTGATGGGAGGGGCTGCCATGAAGGTCTCTGACATGGTCTGGAGATATTTTCCCCATGGTCTTGGGGATTAACATGAGGCTCCTTGCTACTTATGCAAATTTCTGCAGCCTGCTTGAATTTCTCCCCAGAAAATGGGTTTTTCTTTTCTATTGTATAGTCAGGCTGCAAATTTTCCCAACTATTATGCTCTGTTTCCCTTATAAAACTGAACACCTTCAGCAGCACCCAAGTCACATCTTGAATGCTTTGCTACTTAGAAATTTCTTCTGCCAGATACCCTAAATCATCTTTCTCAAGTTCAAAGTTCCACAAATCTCTAGGGCAGGGTCAAAATGCTGCCAATCCTTTTGCTAAAACATAAGAAGAGTCACATTTGCTCCAGTTCCTAACAAGTTCCTCATTTCCATCTGAGACCATTTCAGCCTGAACCTTATTGTTCATATCGCTATCAGCATTTTGTGCAAAGCCATTCAACAAGTCTCTAGGAAGCTCCAAACTTTCCCACATTTTCCTGTCTTCTTCTGAGGTTTCCAAACTGTTCCAACCTTTGCCTGTTACCCAGTTCCAAAGTTACTTCCACATTTTCGGGTATCATTTCAGCAACACCCCACTCTACCGGTACCAATTTACTGTATTAGTCCATTTTCGTGCTGCTGATAAGGACATATCCAAGACTGGGAAGAATAAGAGGTTTAATTGGACTTACAGTTCCACATGGCTGGGGAGGCCTGAGAATCATGGCGGGAGGTAAAAGGCACTTCTTACATGGCAGCAGCAAGAGAATATGAAGAAGAAGCAAAAGAGGAAACCCTTGATAAATTCATCAGATCTCATGAGACTTATTCACAAGAATAGCATGGGAAAGACTGGCCCCCATGATTCGTTTACCTCCCTCTGGGTCCCTCCCACAACACGTGAGAATTCTGGAAGATACAATTCAAGTTGAGATTTGGGTGGGGGCACAACCAAACCATATCATATGGATAAAATAAACATTTTATAAATATAAAATAAAACATTGAAACATAAAACTAATGAAATGTTAAAGAATCACTCCCTGTTTTCCTGCACCAGGTCACATTTCTTCTGAAAAGTATATGAAAATTACAAACAAACAACTAAACATCAGAACCTTAGGCTTGTTTGCCAGAAACATACCAGGTTGGTGTTAACACAGATGTGGTTTTAACCTGTTTTTGGTGGTCCCTCGATAACCTTGGAAAACAAGAACAACATGTTCTTGAGGAACATGATGAACTCACAGTTGTTTCACATTAAGCACTCCCTGAATCCAAAGGTTAGGCTGGCCAGTCTCAGAATCAATCTGATGCATGAAAAAGCAACGTATCCTTGGGAACATTTAGTTCTTCCAAAGGCACCTAAATTTCTGCATATTTACAAATTCACTTGCTTTTGAGTCTTCAAGGGATAATTATCTATGCCCTTACAGCTTCATGTTTCTGGTCCTCAAACATTTGAAAGGGACTACTCCATTGAAAATACATCTTCCCATTTTCAGAACAAGGTCACACACACCAAGCAAATAACAAATCTCAGTTTTTCAGATGAGAATAATGGTGGAGATTTTCCAAAAGCTTTGTTATACACCAGAAATTTTATTTGGCTTTTAAGCTTTCAGAAAAGTGTACATGTATTTTCCTAATTGTGCTTATCATGGACTTAAGCTAATGCTATGATGATCTCTTTCCCTGAAAACAAATGGCACTCTCCTAACGCTGACATAACTTTTACTTTTTCACTATTGCTGAAGTTGCTTTCTCTCATTGTATATTCTCATTCACTTTACATTGCTTATTTTGACACTTTATCGGTCTATACTGGGCTTACTTACTCATGTCCCTTACAGCACAGACTCATATTATTGTAATGTTATTCCCTAAAACAGCTTGTCCACTTTGGTGTTCTATTCTGCTATCAGGCCAAACTTTTTTCCTGGACTAATCAACTGAATAATACATGTTGATTGGATACACAGCAAATGTAAGCTATATTTATAATTTCAGATGCAGCATGGATGGTGGTTAAGTGGCTGTGCCATCCATAACCTGGGTTTTATAATTATTCTAACTTATAAAGTCTTGGTTTTCTCACTGATAAAACAATTGAGTCACAATTGAGGATTTCCAGGTAGCTGGGCAATTGTATAAATCCAAATTCCTCTAGGCATTCTCCAAAACTATGCCAATAAACAACAAACAAATGAAGGAACCACAGATCTTTCATAGGTCCAGCATTACAAATTTTAAATTTAAAGTAATTAAAATCAATAATAATAAAAATTACATTAAATTCAAATTCCCAGCATGCCTATTTATGAAACCTCTGTTACAAGTATTTGCAGAGAGGCAAGGAGGTTCAGAAAAACCATGCTAAATAGAGAACAAAAGTTGGAGATAAAATCATCCCAAAAAGAGAAAGTTTTCCCTATGAGCAAAAATACTGAAAAAAAAAAACCTATGAAAACAGAAAAAAGATTTAAAAACATACATAGGATTCAAGGAGGTGGTTTTGGAAAGGTGACAGACAGTTCTGAGGAGATACAAGGCTAAAACAGAAGAGAAAAACACTGAAAACTGTGAGGTGAAGGGTAGAAGAAGCAACAGGAGAAATTTCAGAGAATCCCTTGAGACCAAAATAAACTAAAAATGTCAAAGGAAACAACTGTATCCTCACTGATAGAAACAGAAAGTGTCATCAACTAAAGATACTATGATCTTCTTATCTAAAGGAATGTGTTCTTGAACGATAATCTCATTAACAACCTCAAACCGTAATAGTTACCCAAGAGATATAAAGATGCAAGAATTATTTATCATACAAAGCTACTAATAAGAAGAAAATAGAAAACAAGATAATTAAAACATTCTGCTGCTAAGTGCTCTCGCTCCCAAAAGTATCACTCAAATAGAAGAAAACTTTATCACAACACTCTATCCTGAGATAAATAAGCTTAAAAAAATCAGAGATATGAAATTAAAATATCTTGAGTCAGAAATATAAAAATTAAAAACAAAAGTATACACAAACCAGGAAGGAATGTAATGAGAAGTGACTGAACTCAGGAAAGAAATGAAAGAAAAAGAAAAAAAAAACATAAAAATGACAACAAAATTATAAGATCCCCAAAGGAGAATACATTTTTTAGAATTTAATGAGGCATTGAATAAAAGCAGGGAAACAGCTAAAAAGAGAAAAATGAAATAGTAAAATAAGTAAAAGAGAAAACACAAGGAGAAAGACAAAAAAGAAAAAGCAGGAGACATTTTAAAAATTCAACAGGTATATAAAGCAAAAGAAAACCACTGAGGAGAGACAATATTTAAAACTACAATCCAATAAACTTTCCAGAAATGAAAGAAAACCTCAATCTACATATTGAGGGCTAACCAAGTTCCCAGGAAAATTTGCCTGAGCAATCAACTTAGTGACATATATTATTAAAAATATTAAACTTAAAAAAATCCTCAAGGCTTCTAGGCAATATTATAACAGAATTTATAAGACAAAAAGAATTATATTGGCATCAGACCTTCAAACCCACATTTAACACAAGCAAAAATGAAGCAGTATTTTCAAAAAACTCAAATATAAAAAGTGTGAACCAATGCTTTTATACCCAAACAAACTGTCCTTCAAGTACCAAGGATATAGAAAATTTTTAAATATTCAAGAACTGAGAGATTTCTCTGCCCGTGAGCTCTCCCTGAGAAATTAGGTAGAGAATGACCTTCATTCGATCAAGAGATAATTGGAGAAACTCTGACAAAAAGGCTGTAGGTGAAGAAATTACATATTTCATTACAGATTTAAGATGAAAACAAAGGTGGAGACAAGGTTGAAAGAATAATATATAAAAGTTATGTTTTGGAAAAAATAATTACAGCTGAAGAAATGAGGGGAAGAGAAAGGATTAATTAGTTTATTGATTATTGCATAGGCAATAGGTAGGCATCATTAAATACTGACACTAAATACCAAAAACCAATATATTAAACATTAATGTAAGAAAATACAGTATCAATTAAATTATATGAAGTGTAATTACAAAGGTAACATCTGAAACAAAAATATAAAACTTCCTAAATATAAAAATATTTTTTAAAATGCAAAGAAAACATTATTTAAAGAAACACAGAAAATATAAAATAATACATATAGCAGTTATAATATGGCAGTTAAATTAAAAAATATTAGTCATACCAATAAATGAGAATAGATTTAACTTACAGAGTTAATGAAAAATATCTCAATTTGGTTCACAAAGCAATACTCCCTTATATGTTGTGTATTAGAGACCCACCTAAAATGAAGTGATTCAAATAGGCTGAAAATAAAGTAAAAATCAAAGTTATACCAGTCAAATGGAAACAATAAGAAAACCAGGGTTATAATATTTATATCAGGTAAGTCAAATTAGGAGCCAGAAAGCTCGAAAAGGAACCTGAAAAAGAAAGATACTTTTTAAAGTGAAAGCTACAATTCATAATAAATACATGATAGACTCTAATATTTATGTACAAAATAATACAGCAATCTTTGAAAGCAGAAACTACAAGAGAGTAAAGGAGACAGAAATGCTTATTGTAAGAGATTTTAAATACTAATTTCAGTAAAAGACCAAGCGGATCAAAAATAATTAAAGATATGGGTATTCATAACATAATCAATGAGGTATATTTATTAGTATATATTGAAATTTATACACTGCTTTTGTTTGTTTTTGTTTGAGACAGGGTTTCACTCTGTCACCCAGGTTGCAGAGCAGTGGCACAATCTTGGCTCACTACAGCCCTTACCTCCAGGCCTCAAATGATCCTCCCCTTTCAGCCTCCTGAGTAGCTGGGATTACAGGTGCATACCACCAAAACTGGCTCATTTGTTTTTTCTTGCAAACACAAAGTTGCGCTGTGTTGCCCTCTAGTAAAAGAGAGCATAACTTTATCTTAAGACCTTAAGAAATAGTCACACAATCAATCTTAGATTGTAAAGAAAGCATTGATAAGTTGCATAAAGTATAAAGTAGAATTGCTACAAACAGCACTTTCTGAATAAAATAAGAAAAAACTAAAAATTAATAACAAAAAGCCCAACGTTTTCCGCTTGGGTTTTTAAAAAAATTACTATTAAAATTTAAATTATATAATTTCCTTAAAGTCATGATATACAAACTTTACAAGTTAAAAGCAAAAATAGGAGAAAAATTCAGAACCAAGTATATTTATGTCAATAAAAATAAAGGAATGAAAATAAATTAAAATGCAGATAATGCATATCCTGTATGTTTATGGAAAGTATGCAACAGCATAATGTATGTAAAATACTGGGTATATGTTTGGCATGCTGTAATACTGAATAAATGTTATTTGTCTAATGATGCTCTGCAATATTCTGAGCATGTGCATCGCAATGATTACTAAAAGACATTCTTATGCTCCCTCTAGTCTCTATCATTCTTCTACATTACTGAAGACCAAAGCTATCCAATCAAAGTCCTTTCCCTGTATCATCTCTTACCTCCAAGTTATTTTCATCTTATCTTTCTCTATATATCCAGACTTCTGTGTCCCCTTTCTGTAGATTTCAGAGGAACAGGTGCCCCCCTTATGTCTGAGGCTAAATTCTTCACCTTCCTGCCTCATAATGAACTTTGCCTAGGACTGTGATTCTGTGTTGATTCTTCATTATCTTCTTCTCCAGTGGTTACTTCATCTCAGTCTACAAATATGCTTTATCAAAAATAAAGCAAAACTCACTTCAGCCTAGCTTGTTTCTCAAACACTTTTTAAATCCCTTCTCATTTAGCAACTTCATAAAATAGTAGTTGATGTTCAATGCTTGTACTCTTGGCAGATTCACTCTTTAAACTCTTGCTTCCTCTTTTCTGTCCCCACCAATCTATTAAAACTATTTTCTATTGATACAAAATGTTTTACATATGTATGGTGCACGTGTGAGTGATTTTTTACATGCACAGAATGTATAATAATCAAGCCAGGGTATGTGAGGTCTCTATCACCCCGAGTATTTACTGTTTCTATGTGTTAGTGACATTTCAAGTCCTCTCTTTTAGTTACTTTGAAATATACAGTACAGTCTTGCTAAGTATAGTTATCTTACTCTGTTATTGAATACTGGGGCTTATTTGTTCTACCTGACTCTATGTTTGAGAAATAACCTGCAAATCACCAACACAATTTATTCTTAAACTTGACTTTCGAGTGTCAACTGCAGTGGGCTCCACCCAGTTCGAGCTTCTCGGAGGCTTTGTTTACGTACTTAAGTCTCAGCAATGGTGGGCACCCCTCCACCAGCCTTGCTGCTGCCTTGCAGTTAGATCTCAGACTGCTGTGCTAGAAATGAGGGGGGCTCCGTGGGCATGGGACCCTCCTGGCCAGGTCTTTCTTCATCTTTCTTCATCTTTCATGTCATACTACTTTCTTCATCTTTCATGTCATACTACTGAGTTAGTTATTCTCTTCTTTCTCTGCTGTCACTTTCACTGCCTCTTTGCTTCCCCAAGATTTCCTTGTAATTCTCTCCTTGTCTCTTCTTTAATGCTGTTTTCAATTTCTGAATATGCTTCTGACTCAATTCTTCATTATCTCTCACTTCTGCTCACTTACAAAATACTCCTAATTTTTTTAAACAAGTTTAACATCTGTCCTTTTCTTTCTGTTTCCATTGTCAATATTTTAGTACATGTCTCTACTATGACAACAGTCTCCTAACTTTTGTTCCATCTTGCATCAATCACAATTTTTTTCCTATTAATACATTTTAATTATATTATTTTTCTGCTCATGAATCATTAATGGATTCTTACTGCTTCCAAAACATAAATTATAAATTCTATATTTTGGCATTTACAACACCTTATCATCTTGAGCAAATTTAACTTTTGAAATTTTCATTACTCCGTGAACATATGCTATGTTTCAACCCAATTAGACAGCTTGCCATTCTTCATAACAAGCCTGGTGCTTTCCTCTTTAATGTATTTTTCCATTTCTAACTTCTATGTAAGATCTCTCTTACACCACATGATAAATGTAACAACTTCCTTTGCTACTTATTCTTGAAAACCTAGTCAAATGCCACCTTCTCCTCAAAATGACCTGATGACTTTAGACAAAGGAATTTTCCTCTTCTGGATTCTTAAGAGCTATTTCTTATTCCGTATTTACTTTTTTACATACATTTCTTATGTTTCGATGGATCTGAAAGATCACCTGGCAAACAGAAATGTATTCCTTTTCATACAATCCTTTATATTAATTATATCCATTAGATCTTAGCACAATGGAGTACATAGCATAGACATTATGAAATACAGATTGAATGACTGACTGAAGAGTGGGAGAAGTAAAGATACATGTAGGTGGGTGATAAGGAGTGTGGAACTGAAAGTGGTGGAAACATGAATTCAGTTTGTGTTTATAAGTACAGTTGCAGAAAGAAAAAGAATGGCTCCTATATGTCCTAGATTCTCTGTCTTTCCGCTTTTCAATGCTTGGAGCTCCTGACTATTGGCTTAGCCTTACCCCAATTTCTTGGACCAAGCCCAACTTGAAGCTAAGATAAATTTGTAAGTAAAACAAAACTACTTCAGGCTAAGCTCCATTCTTGTTGACATATCTTTTATTTTGCCATTTCTATTCCTATTAACTAATCCGTAATCAACTGCGGTAAAAGATAGTTAAATTTATGTAATCTGCCTTCAGGCATAAAAATGACTTGTTACTCCTTAGTTATTCAACAGCCTTGACAAATGTGCAGCACAAAATACATCTTGAATAAATTATTCAAGTTTAATTAATGGAATAACTATTCAATATTGAGTAAAAAATGCCAGCAGCACATCAGCATAATCCATTAGTACATAAAAAAAATCATATCCACTATGAACAAGTAGGTTTTATCCCGGGGATGCAAGGTTGGTTCAACATATGCAAATCAATAAACATGATTCATCGCATAAACAGAAGTAAAAACAAAATCACATGATCATCTCAATACATGCAGAAAAGGCTTTTGATAAAATTCAATGTCGCTTCATGTTATGAACTCTCAACAAATCAGATATTGAAGGAACATTCCTCAAAATCATAAAAGCCATCTATGACAAATCCACAGCCAATATCATACTGAATGGGCACAAGCCAGACACATTCCCTTTGAAGACCAACACAAGACAAGGATGGATGCCCTCTCTCATCACTCCTATTTAACAATGTCCTGGCCAGAGAAAGAAATAAAAGACATCTAAATAGGAAGAGAGGAAGTCAAATTATCCCTGTTTTCAGATGACGTGATTCTATATATAGAAAACTACAGCCTTGGCCCAAAAGCCAAAGTGATAAACAGTTTCAGCAAAGTGTCAGGATACAAAATCAGTATGCAAAAATCACTAGCATTCTTATACACCAACAACAGTCAAGCTGAGAGACAAATCAGAAATGCAATCCCAATCACAGTTGCCACAAAAAGAATAAAATATCCAGGAATACAGCTGACGAGGGAGGTGAAGGATCTCTACAACAGAAATTACAAAACACTAATCAAAGAAATCAAAAACGACACAAATGGAAAAAATCATTCCATGCTGATGGATATAAAGAATCAATATCTGGTTCATCTCCCTGTGGAGTGCCGGACAATCGGTGCTGGTCAGCTGGTGCAGCCCGACCAGCAAGAGCTGAGGCAGGGCGAGGCATCGCCTCACCTGGGAAGCACAAGGGGAAAGGGAATCCCTTTAGAAACTGAGACACACAACACCTGGAAAATCGGGTAACTCCCACCCTAATACTGTGCTTTACCAAGGGTCTTAGCAAACAGCACACCAGGAGGTTATGTCCCACACCTGGCCAGGAGGGTCCCATGCCCACGGAGCCCCCCTCATTACTAGCACAGCAGTCTGAGATCTAACTGCAAGGCAGCAGCAAGGCTGGTGGAGGGGTGCCCACCATTGCTGAGACTTAAGTACGTAAACAAAGCCTCTGAGAAGCTCGAACTGGGTGGAGCCCACTGCAGCTCAAGGAGGCCTGCCTGTCTCTGTAGACTCCACCTCTTGGGACAGGGCATAGCTAAACAAAAAGCAGCAGAAATCTCTGCAGATTTTAATGACTCTGTCTGATAGCTTTGAAGAGAGTAGTGGATCTCCCAGCATGGAGGTTGAGATCTGAGAACGGACAGACTGCTTGCTCAAGTGGGTCCCTGACCTCTGAGTAGCCTAACTGGGGGACATCCCCCACTAGGTGCAGACCGACACCTCACACCTCACACAGCAGGGTACACCCCTGAGATGAAGCTTCCAGAGCAAGAATCAGACAGCAGCACTTGCTGTTCAGCAATACTCTATCTTCTGCAGCCTCTGCTGCTGATACTCAGGCAAACAGGGTCTGAAGTGGACCTCAAGCAATCTCCAGCAGACCTATAGCTGAGGGTCCTGACTGTTAGAAGGAAAACTAACAAACAGAAAGGATACCCACACCGAAACCCTATCAGTATGTCACCAGCATCAAAGACCAAAGGCAGATAAAAGCACAAAGATGGGGAAAAAGCAGGGCAGAAAAGTGGGAAATTCAAAAAATCAGAGAGCATCTCCCCCTCCAAAGGAATGCAGCTCATCGCCAGCAAAGGATCAAAGTTGGATGGAGAATAACTTTGATGAGTTGAGAGAAGAAGGCTTCAGTCGATCGAACTTCTCAGAGCTAACGGAGGAACTACATACCCAGTGCAAAGAAACTAAAAATCCTGAAAAAAGAATGGAAGAATGGATAACTAGAATAATCAATGCAGAGAAGGCCATAAAGAGTATCAGTGACTGAGGATCAAATGAATGAAATGAAGTGAGAAGAGAAGTCTACAGAAAAAAAAGGAAAAAGAAATGAACAAAGTCTCCAAGAAATATGGGATTATGTGAAAAGACCAAATCTACGTCTGATTGGTGTGCCTGAAAATGAGGGGGGAAATGGAACCAACTTGGAAAACACTGTTCAGGATGTCATCCAGGAGAACTTCCCAAACCTAGCAAGGCAGGCCAACATTCAAATTCAGGAAATACAAAGAACACCACAAAGATACTCCTTGAGAAGAGCAACTCCAAGACACATACTTGTCAGATTCACCAAAGTTGAAATGAAGGAAAAAATGTTAAGGGCAGCCAGAGATAAAGGCCGGGTTACCCACAAAGGGAAGCCCATCAGACTAACAGCAGATCTCTCGGCAGAAACTCTACAAGCCAGAAGAGAGTGGGGGCCGATATTCAACATTCGTAAAGAAAATAATTTTCACCCCAGAATTTCATATCCAGCCAAACTTAATTTCATCAGCGAAGGAGAAATAAAATCCTTTACAGGCAAGCAAATGCTTAGAGATTTTGTCACCACCAGGCCTGCCCTACAAGAGATCCTGAAGGGAGCACTAAACATGGAAAGGAACAACCAGTACCAGCCATTGCAAAAACATGCCAAAATGTAAAGACCATCGATGCTAGGAAGAAACTGCATCAACTAATGAGCAAAATAACCAGCTAATATCATAACGACAGGATCAATTTCACACATAACAATATTAACCTTAAATGTAAATGGACTAAATGGTCCAATTAAAAGACATAGACTGGCAAACTGGATAAAGAGTCAAGACTCATCAATTTGCTGTATTCAGGAGACCCATCTCACATGCAGAGACACACATAGGCTCAAAATAAAGGAATGGAGGAAGATTTACCAAGCAAGTGGAAAACAAAACAAAACAAAACAAAAAGCAGGGGTTGCATTCCTAGTCTCTGACAAAACAGACTTTAAACCATCAAAGATCAAAAGAGACAAAGAAGGCCATTACATAATGGTAAAGGGATCAATTCAACAGGAAGAGCTAACTATCCTAAATATATATGCACCCAATACAGGAGCACCCAGATACATAAAGCAAGTCCTTAGAGACTTACAAAGAGACTTAGACTCCCATACAATAATAATGGGAGACTTCAACACCCCACTGTCAACAATAGACAGATCGACGAGACAGAAAGTTAACAAGGATATCCAGGAATGGAGCTCAACTCTGCACCAAGCGAACCTAATAGACATCTACAGAACTCTCCACCCCAAATCCACAGAATATACATTCTTCTCAGCACCACATCGCACTTATTCCAAAATTGACCACATAGTTGGAAGTAAAGCACTCCTCAGTAAATGTAAAAGAACAGAAATTATAACAAACTGTCTCTCAGACCACAATGCAACCAAACTAGAACTCAGGACTAAGAAAATCAATCAAAACCACTCAACATTAGACAGATCAATGAGACAGAAAGTTAACAAGGATATTCAGGAATTGAACTCAACTGTGCACCAAGCGAACCTAATAGACATCTACAGAGCTCTCCACCCCAAATCAACAGAATATACATTCTTCTCAGCACCACATCGCACTTATTCCAAAATTGACCACATAGTTGGAAGTAAAGCACTCCTCAGCTAATGTAAAAGAACAGAAATTATAACAAACTGTCTCTCAGACCACAGTGCAATCAAACTAGAACTCAGGACTAAGAAACTCAATCAAAATCACTGAACTACATGGAAACTGAACAACCTGCTCCTGAATGACTACTGGGTACATAACGAAAAGAAGGCAGAAATAAAGATGTTCTTTGAAACCAACGAGAACAAAGATACAACATACCAGAATCTCTGGGACACATTTAAAGCAGTGTGTAGAGGGAAATTTATAGCGCTAAACGCCCACAAGAGAAAGCTGGAAAGATCTAAAATTGACACCCTAACATCACAATTAAAAGAACTAGAGAAGCAAGAGCAAACACATTCAAAAGCTAGCAGAAGACAAGAAATAACTAAGATCAGAGCAGAACTGAAGGAGATAGAGACAAAAAAACCCTCCAAAAAATCAATGAATCCAGGAGCTGGCTTTTTGAAAAGATCAACAAAATTGATAGACTGCTAGCAAGACTAATAAAGAAGAAAAGAGAGAAGAATCAAATAGACGCAATAAAAAATGATAAAGGAGATATCACCATCGAACCCACAGAAATACAAACTACCATCAGAGAATACTATAAACACCTCTATGCAAATAAACTAGAAAACCTAGTAGAAATGGATAATTTCCTGGACACTTACACTCTCCCAAGACTAAACCAGGAAGAAGTTGAATCCCTGAATAGACCAGTAGCAGGCTCCGAAATTGAGGCAATAATTAATAGCCTGCTAACAAAAAAAGTCCAGGACCAGATGGATTCACAGCCAAATTCTACTGGAGGTACAAGGAGGAGCTGGTACCATTTCTTCTGAAACTATTCCAATCAATAGAAAAAGAGGGAATCCTCCCTAACTCATTTTATGAGGCCAATATCATCCTGATACCAAAGCATGGCAGAGACACAACAAAAAAAGAGAATTTTAGACAAATATCCCCGATGAACATCAATGCAAAAATCCTCAATAAAATACTGGCAAACCGAATCCAGCAGCACATCAAAAAGCTTATTCACCATGATCAAGTGGGCTTCATCCCTGGGATGCAAGGCTGGTTCAACATATGCAAATCAATAAACGTAATCCAGCATATAAACAGAACCAAAGACAAAAACCACATGATTATCTCAATTGATGCAGAAAAGGCCTTTGACAAAATTTAACAGCCCTTCATGCTAAAAACTCTCAATAACTTTGGTATTGATGGAATGTATCTCAAAATCATAAGAGCTATTTATGACAAACCCACAGCCAATATCATACTGAATGGGCAAAAACTGGAAGCATTCCCTTCGAAAACTGGCACAAGACAGGGATGCCCTCTCTCACCACTCCTATTCAACATAGTGTTGGAAGTTCTGGCTAGGGCAATCAGGCAAGAGAAAGAAATCAAGGGTATTCGGTTAGGAAAAGAGGAAGTCAAATTGTCCCTGTTTGTAGATGATATGATTGTATATTTAGAAAACTCCATTATCTCAGCCTAAAATCTCCTTAAGCTGATAAGCAACTTCAGCAAAGTCTCAGGACACAAAATCAATGTGCAAAAATCACAAGCATTCTTACACACCAGTAATAGACAGAGAGCCAAATCATGAATGACCTTCCATTCAAAATTGCTTCAAAGAGAACAAAATACTTAGGAATCCAACTTACAAGGGATGTAAAGGACCTCTTCAAGGAGAACTACAAACCACTGCTCAGTGAAATAAAAGAGGACACAAACAAATGGAAGAACATTCCATGCTCATGGATAGGAAGAATCAATATCATGAAAATGGCCATACTGCCCAAGGTTATTATAGATTCAATGCCATCCCCATCAAGCTACCAATGAGTTTCTTCACAGAATTGGAAAAAACTGCTTTAAAGTTCATATGGAACCAAAAAAGAGCCCGCATTGCCAAGACAATCCTAAGTCAAAAGAACAAATTGGAGGCATCACACTACCAGACTTCAAACTGTACTACAAGGCTACAGTACCCAAAACAGCATGGCACTGGTACCAAAACAGAGATATAGACCAATGGAACAGAACAGAGCCCTCAGAAATAATACCATACATCTACAACCATCTGATCTTTGACAAACCTGAGAAAAACAAGAAATGGGGAAAGGATTCCCTATTTAATAAATGGTGCTGGGAAAACTGGCTAGCCATAAGCAGAAAGCTGAAACTGGATCCTTTCCTTACTCCTTGTATGAAGATTAATTCAAGATGGATTAGAGACTTAAATGTTAGACCTAAAACCATAAAAACCCTAGAAGAAAACCTAGGCAATACCATTCAGGACATAGGCATGGGCAAGGACTTCATGTGTAAAACACCAAAAGCAAAGGCAACAAAAGCCAAAATTGACAAATGGGATCCAATTAAACTAAAGAGCTTCTGCACAGCAAAATAAACTACCATCAGAGTGAACAGGCAACCTACAGAATGGGAGAATATTTTTGCAATCTACTCATCTGACAAAGGGCTAATATCCAGAATCTACAAAGGACTCAAACAAATTTACAAGAAAAAAACAAACAACCCCATCAAAAAGTGGGCAAAGGATATGAACAGACATTTCACAAAAGAAGACATGCATACAGCCAACAGGCACGTGAAAAAATGCTCGTCATCACTGGCCATCAGAGAATTGCAAATCAAAACCACAATGAGATACCATCTCACACCAGTTAGAATGGCAATCATTAAAAAGTCAGGAAACAACAGGTGCTGGAGAGGATGTGGAGAAATAGGAACGCTTTTACACTGTTGGTGGGATTGTAAACTAGTTCAACCATTGTGGAAAACAGTATGGTGATTCCTTAAGGATCTAGAATTAGAAATACCATATAACCCAGTCATCCCATTACTGGGTATATACCCAAAGGTTTATAAATCTTGCTGCTATAAAGACACATGCACATGTATGTTTATTGCGGCACTATTCACAATAGCAAAGACCTGGAATCAACCCAAATGTCTATCAGTGACAGACTGGATTAAGAAAATGTGGTACATATACACCATGGAATACTATGTAGCCATAAAAAAGGATGAGTTCGTGTCCTTTGTAGGGTTATGGATGCAGCTGGAAACCATCATTCTTGGCAAGCTATTGCAAGAACAGAAAACCAAACACCGCATGTTCTCACTCATAGGTGGGAACTGAACAATGAGATCACTTGGACTCGGGAAGGGGAACATGACACACCGGGGCCTATTATGGGGAGGGGGGAGGGGGGAGGGATGGCATTGGGAGTTATTCCTGATGTAAATGACGAGTTGATGGGTGCAGCACACCATCATGGCACAAGTATACATATGTAACAAACCTGCACGTTGTGCACATGTACCCTAGAACTTAAAGTATAATTAAAAAAAAAAAAGAAAACCCCCACAGTTGGGCACTTAGGTTGTTTCTAGTCTTTTTAAAATATAAATTGTGCTCTGCAAAAAAAATCAATATCCTTATAATGCCATACTGCCCAAAGCAATTTATAGATTCAACGCTATTCCCCTCAAACTACCAATGACATTCTTCATAGAAATAGACAAAAAACTATTTCAAAAATCATATGGAACCACAAAAGCGCCCGATTAGCCAAGGAAATCTTAAGCAAAAAGAACAAAGCAGGACCAAGATGCACAACTTCAAACTGTACTATAGGCCTACAGTAACCAAAACAGCATGGTAGTGGTACAAAACAGACACATAGACCAATGGAACAGAATAGAGAGCCCAGAAATAAGGCTGTGCATCTACAGCCATCTGATTTTTGACAAATCTGATAAAAACAAGCAGTAAGGAAAGAACTCCCTGTTCAATAAATGGGGCTGTGATAACTGGCTAGCCATATGCAGAAGATTGAAATTAGACCTTTTTCTTACACCATATACAAAAGTTAACTCAAGATGGATTAAAGTCTTAAATGTAAAACCAAAAACTATAAAAATTACAGAAGACAGCCTGGGCAATAGCATTCTGGACATGGGCATGGGCAAAAATTTCATGATAAAGATGCCAAAAGCAATCGCAGCAAAAGCAAAAATTGACAAATGAGATCTAATTAAACTAAACAGCTTCTGCACAGCAAAGGAATTTATTAACAGAGTAAACAGACAACTTACAGAATGGAGGAAAATATTTGCAAACTATGCATCTGACAAAGATCTAATATCCAACATCTGTACGGAACTTAAAAAAATGTACAGGAAAAAAAAAAAAACAAACCTCATTACAAAGTGGGCAAAGGACATGAGCAGAAACGTTTCAAAAGAAGGCATACATACAGCCAATATGCATACGAAAAAAGGTCAATATCACTGATCATTAGAGAAATGCAAATGCAAATGAAAACCTATTATTTAATGGCTATTACTTAAGTTAAAAAAATAAATAAAAAACGGATGCTGGTGAGGTTGCAGAGAAAAGGGAACACTTATACACTATTGTTGGGAGTGTAAATTAGTTCCATCATTGTAAAAAGCAGTGTGGTGATTCCTCAAAGACCTAAAAACAGAACTACCATTTGACTCAGCAATCCCGTTACTGGGTATATACCCAAAGGAATATAAATCATTGTGTCATAAAGGCACATGCATGTGTATGTTCTTTGCAGCATGATTACAATAGCAAAGACATGGAATTAACCTAAAAGACCATCAATGGCAGACTGGATAAAGAAAATGTGGTGGCCGGGCGCGGTGGCTCACGCCTGTAATCCCAGCACTTTGGGAGGCCGAGGCGGGCGGATCACAAGGTCAGGAGATCGAGACCACGGTGAAACCCCGTCTCTACTAAAAATACAAAAAATTAGCCGGGCGCGGTTGTGGGCGCCTGTAGTCCCAGCTACTCGGGAGGCTGAGGCAGGAGAATGGCGTGAACCCGGGAGGCGGAGCTTGCAGTGAGCCGAGATCGCGCCACTGCACTCCAGCCTGGGCGACAGAGCGAGACTCCGTCTCAAAAAAAAAAAAAAAAAAAAAAAAAAAAGAAAATGTGGTACATATACACCATGGAATACTATGCATTCATTAAAAAGAATGAGGTCATGTCCTTTGCAGGAACATGGGTGGAGCTGGAGGTCACTATCCTTAACAAAGCAACACAGGAACAGAAAAACAAATGTCGCATGTTCTTACTTTTAAGTGGGAACTAAATGATGAGAATACAGAGACACAAAGAAGGGAACAACAGACATTGTGACTGACATGGTTTGCCTCTGTTTCCCCACCCAAATCATCTCAAGTTGTGATCCCCATATGTTCGGGTAGGGACCTGGTGGAAAGTGATTGAACAATGTGGGGCAGACTTCCTCCTTGCTGTTGTCATGATAGAAATACCATTTGACCCAGAAATCCCATTACTGGGTATATGCCCAAAGGATTATAAATCATTCTACTATAAAGACAAACGCGCACATATCATATGTTTATTGCAGCACTATTCACAATAGGAAAGACTTGGAACCAACCCAAATGCCCATCAGTGATAGACTGGATAAAGAAAATATGGCACATATATACCATGGAATACTATGCAGCCATAAAAAAATGAGTTCATGTCCTTTGCAGGGACATGGATGAAGCTGGAAGCCATTATTCTCAGCAAAATACCACAGGAACAAAAAACCAAACACTGCATGTTCTCACTCACAAGTGGGAGCTGAACAATGAGAATATATGGGCACAGGGAGGGGAGCATCACGCACCTGGGCCTGTTGGAGGATGGGGGCCAAGGGGAGGGATAGTATTAGAAGAAATACCTAATGTAAATGATGGGTTGATGGGTGCAGTAAACCACCATGACACGTGTATATCTATGTAACAAACCTGCATGTTTGGCACATGTATCCCAGAACTTAAAGTATAATAATAATAATAATGATAATAATAATAATAATAATAAAAGAAAGTGTTTGGCACTTCCCTCTTCACTAGTGCTGTCTCCTGTTCCACTATGGTTCACTAGTGCTGTCTCCTGTTCCACTATGTACCTTGCTCCTTCTGTCATGATCATAAGTTTCCTGAGGCCTCCCAGTTATGCTTCCTGCTAAGCCTACAGAACTGTGAGACAATTAAACTTCTTCTCTTCATAAATTACCAAGTCTCCAGTAGTTCTTTATAGCAGTGTGAAAACAGACTAATACAATTGCCTACTTGAGGGTGGAAGTAGGGAGGAGGGAGAGGAATAGAAAGAATAACTATTGAGTACTACGCTTAGTACTTGGGTGACAGAATAATCTGTGTATCAAACCCTTGTGACATGAGTTTACCTATAGAACAAACCTGCATATGTACCCCTGAACCTAAAATAAAAGTTTAAAAATTAAATAAAAAAGAATAATTGTATAAACTGTGTTAAAATATTAACAAGAAAAATGACCATCAGTGGTCATTTTGACAAATGATCAAAGCGGCATAAAAACTGAACCAGATGACTTCAGTTCTCTTCCATGATGCTTGATATAATATTTCAATAAAGTGTGCATCTTGAAGGCTATTTCCTTACTCAGATGTTAAACTTGTCTTTCAAAAAAATAGGGCAAAATATCCAGAGCTGAAGTGGAGACAGAACGAGGAGTAATGAGGTAATATAAGATCTGGCACCTTCAGAGAAAGAGCAGAGCTTACTTTTGATAACCCTGCCTAAAAGACAAAATACCTTAAGAGAAAACAGTTAAGGATGATTGGCAGGCATTCTATTTAAAGAGAGATCGTATCTCACGGTCTGCAAACACCATCACATTTAGAATGATGGCGACAGAGCCTTTATCATGATGAAACAGGAGAGATGGAGTAAATAGAATCATAGCTGAGAGATATCATGTGCGCTTTCTTTTGGGATTGTTCAATTATTCCACAATGAGGAAAAAAACTATCCTAAATTCAGCAGAAAGACAGTAGGATGGATGAAAACAGCCTCTGTATTCTCCTGTTCAGCAGCGTTAACTACATCCTTCTAGTTGCACAGAACAATATTGTCTTCTTTGGATACACCTTTTTCATACTCCCATAATAATTATTATAAGTATTTACATTAACTTAATAACCCATTTATTGACAACTCTTTTGATATCTTGCAGTTTTGCTTACATATCTTTAAAAAGTAGATTTGTTTTATTTCCTTTTTTTCCATCAACTATCAAAAATTTAGTAAGAATCAGGAAATTTTCCTTAAGAATTCTAAATATGTCTTAAATGCACTTTTCAGTCACTGCTCACACTTAATTTTTGAGCCTGGTAATCTTTGATTTCAAAAGAACAATGGCAAAGCAGTTAGAAACAACAGAATCTATGTCAAAGAAACCAAATGCAATCACTAATCATCTCCTTCTACTTTACCTCTGTCCTGTCCCTAGCGCTTCTATTTACAGCTGTGCAGGATGTTCACTGCAAGAAGGTATCTTCAAGAGGTAAGTAGGGGCTGCAACATATGTCAGGCTCCATTTGCCAAGCTATATGCTCTAATATGGTGCTGCATTCATTCAGCATGTACATTTTTGAATTCTCATAAAAATACTCTGCAGGCTCACAGCAGCTTTGCTTGTCTATTTCTATCAGGGCATAGATAGAAATATTTACCTAATGCTAGGCAGTGATCTATCCCATATGAAAGGAAAAGTCTCTGTGGAAAACTGCTAATGATTACCAAATATCCCTTTCTCCTTCTTCCCAAGAAAATCTGATATTGTCCACGATGGCAACATACCCACCTAAAAACCTTCAGCTCCTTAGAATCCTGTACAGCTAGGATTGTACTTGCTAGATGATTTTGGCCATGAGATATAAGCTGAGATTTTCTGGGAAAGCTTTGCTGTTTCTGATACAGGTGCCAGTCCTTCCCGCTTTCTTGCCTTTGGTTTGTTTGTTTGCAAAGTGGACAGTATCCTGAGAATGCCTCAGCCATTTTGTGATTAAATGACAACATGAAGAAAAACTCCCATTAAAGAAGGCACATCAGAAAGGTAAAAGAATCCAGGACATTAACAGCATCATAAAGAAGACAATTCAAAGACAAACTTCCCACTGTTTGTTACGTGTAAAAAATAAACCAATTTTGTTAAGCCACCGTGTACTGGTTACTGTCCCGTGCAGCAGGAAGCTCTCTTAACCGATGTGTCCATCTTTTCTACACCTTGCAAAAGATGTGTAAAAAAGTTTTGGCTAGATTTCAAGTCCAAATTATTTATTGTATGTTATATTTATCCAGTTCTAAAGTTTTATGGTTAATTGCCAAGAACCTAACGTATTGGCTGTACCTCATAAATAAGTTAGGTATGTGTTAAATAGTGCAGATATATTGCTAAAAACAAATTATGACTTTTCCCAAAGTCTTGGTAAGAGTCCAAGGAACGGGAAATAGCAGTTAATATTAAGCTGAGCTCTGCTGTTTCCTCTGTTTAATATGCTCAATATATACAATTTTTAGCAGATCCTGGCACATGGTGGGTAAATATTGAATAATGAGTAAAATTGTGGCAATATATCAATGGTTTTGAACAATTTCCGGAACAATAATTTATGCTCTAGATAAAAGTACACTGGATAAATGATAGATTCTGATGTTGCGTTTCCTGAAATAGGATGCTGTTGTATTTTAGAGGGCAAAATTTTTTGCTCTTTTAAAATTGGAAAATATTGCTGTGAGTTTACTTACAATAAAGTTTACTATAAGTCTACATACCCATTTTCATGAAATAAGAGTTTTTTGTGTACATCATTTAAAAAAAGGAGTTCTAGACAGAAGGTGCAAATGAAAGATACTTGGACCCTGAATACTGGTACTTCATGTAAGAAGAAAATTAATCACTTGGCAAACGTGCTTTGTGCCTTATTTCCTTATCAGAGTGTAAACTCTAAGGGTAGCGTTGTTCACCCTTCATAACATTATCCACTAGAATATTGCCATTCCCAAGTTTTTAAACTTTTCCTGTCTCTTGTTTTCCAGACATGATGCCACTAAAGATTAAAAAACAAGTAAAATAAGGTTTACTGTCTCTCCTGAAAGTGCTCATGGGCTTGTGGTAGAAATAGTTCTATTTTTATCCCAAAGTGATGAAAATCTAGTAATTGAGGTAGATAAAAATTACTTTGCAGTTGAAATATATGAGTAAAGTCTACTGAAAATAAAAGCAGATAAACATACTACTAGAAAGATAGTTTAAGACATGTCTTTAAGTCTTTGATAAAACAAGTAAGCAAAGATAACTCAAGAAACAATAGATATCTGAATAGATGATTGTTCAAATAGTTCTATAAAGGAAAAGTTTATATTACATAAAGAATATTCTTTTTAAAACTGTTTATAAAAATTTCAAACATTGACCCTGTGTTAGGCTATAAAGAAAATGTCAAGTAATTCCCTAATGTGAAATGCAAAGTACATCTCTGATGACAGTGTAATTAATCTACAAATAAGGAAATATATTAACAACTAAAATGCAACCACTTAGAAATGTCTTTTCTTAAAATAATGTTGGCACTAAGAGGAATATAATACCTCAATTTCTAAGTATTTAGACAATAATTATAAGAAGAATATTAAACATCAAAACACATGGATTGTGACTAACATTACACTAATGGGAAAAATACAACATTTTAAACATTCACTAATAAATCAAAGGGAATGAATATTTTTAAAAAGTAAACATTAAATGTATAAGTTAGCATAAGATTGTAGAATTTAAAAATATAATTTTTCTGGTTAAAATAAAATATGGAATATTTTTACCTAGTTTGGATTACTAGGAAAGAAGTAAGACAAAGACTCCTGCCCCTAGACCCATGGATAATTTGTTTATGTTCCTATAATATAAAATACCTTCTTTTAAGCTAATGAGGAAACTGAAACAAATCAAACACCTTCAAAAAACATTAATCAGTCAAAATGTATCCATAAGACTAGATTTAACTACATGCTTACTTGATGTAATAAGAGGAAAACCTGTGTGTGTGTGTGTGTGTGTGTGTGTGTGTGTGTGTGTGTGTGATTTCCCGCCATTCGATATAGAGTGAAAACTCATGTTTTCAAAATATTATCACTATTTTTTTTAAATTTTTAAAAATAAATGTATAATAGTTGTACATATTTGGGAGACACATTTTATATTTTATTTATTTATTTATTTATTTATTTTGGAGGTACATATGATTTAATACATTCATATAATTTGTAAAAATCAAATCAGTATAATTAGGATATCCATCACTTTGTCTTTTAATGTTAGAAACTTTCAAATCACTCTTTTCTAGTTATTTTAAAATATATAACAGATTACTGTAAACTACAGTCATCCTACTGATCTATCAAATATTAGGTCTTATTTCTTCTATCAAACTGCATATTTGTACCATTAATCAACCTCTCTTCATCCCCATCCCTACCTTTCTAGGCCTCTGGTGACTGACGATCTACTCACTAGTTTCATGAGATCCACTTTATAAACTCCCTCCTGTGAGTGGGAGCATGTGACATTTGCTTTTCTGTGCTTGGCTTATTTCACTTAAGATAGGGACATCCAGTTTCATCCACGCTGCTGCAAATGACAGGATTTCATTCCTTTTTAGCTGAATAATATTCCACTGTGTATATATACCACATTTTCTTTATCCATTTATCCACTGATAGGTACTTAGTTTGATTCCACATTTTGACTATTGCGAAAGGTGCTGCAATAAACATGGGAGTGCAGACTTGTCTTTGATATACTGACTTCCTTCCTTTTGAATATACACTCAGTAGTGGAATTGCTGGGTCAATATGGTATATCCATTTTTAGTTTTTTTAAAAACCTCCCTATAGTTTTCTATAGCAACTATAATAATTTATTTTCCCACCAACGTTGTGTGACACCCTTTTCTTCACATCCTCACCACCACCCATTAGTCCCTGCCTTTTTTATAAGTCATTTTAACTGGAGTGAAATGATATCATATTGTGGTTTTATTTGCATTTCCCTGATGATTAATGATGTCGAACATTTATTCATATACCTGTCTTCATTTAAGCAATGTCTATTCAGGTATTCTTCCCATTGTAAATTGGATTTTTTTTTTTTTTTTTTTTTTTTTTTTTTTTTTTTTTTTGCTATTGAGTTGTATAGATTTGTTTTATTCTCTGGTTGTTAATCTCTTCCAGATGAATAGTTTGCGAGTATTTTCTCCCACTCTGCAGGTTGTCTCTTCACTCCATTGATTGTTTCCTTTTCTGTGAAGTAGCTTCTTAGCTTGATGCAATCCCCTTAATCTAGTTTTGTCTTGTTATCTGTGCTTTTCAGGCCTTACTAAAAAATTATTTGCCCAGATCAACATCCTAGACGGCCTCCCCAATGTTTTCTTCTAGTAGTTTTATAGACTAATTAAACTTTTAAAATTTTAAAGATGACTACTATGCATCATCGTTTTTCTTTTAGAAAAGGATTAATAAGACATTTTTAAAGAAAAGTGCTTCTGTTACTCCCAGAAACCTAGGTATAATGTGGAATTTAGTTACACCTCATCAAAAACAAGAGAACAAACCTAGGGAAGCATAAGTGAAGAGTTCAAATAACAAAAGTGAACTAATAACTTGGAAGACTAAAAAGAAAAATATTTGATGTAGTGGTTTTGGGAGAAGAAAAAGAACAAAGCTAGAAAGGTAGGATGTAGTGTTGAAAGAGTACTCCAAAAAATATTAATAAATATGAAAAGATCAAGAGAGAAAAAACATTATCTTATAACTAGATGCCAAGAAAGCATCTATTCAATACTTTTTTCCAATTTTTTAAAATGTAGAAATAAAATATTGTCTTAAACAGATTTTTAAGATATATTTCAGGTGAACACTTAGCACCATGTTTAAGGGTAACACCTAGAAGCTTGTCTATTAAAGTTAGGAATAAAACATTTTTTTCCTTACTATTAGTATTATTTAATATTATTCTGAAGAAATTATTCAAAGCAATTGAATTTCAGAATCTGCCTCAGAATATTCCTCCTCACTCCAAATACTTGTCACAATTCTCAGTGTTATCAGTATTCTTCTCATATGCAATGACTTTTCTGTTCACTTTACAGACCTTTGGATCACCAGCACTAAACCACTTCCAAAACCTCAATCTTTTATACTGCACCCTCTGAACAATTCCTGTGAGTCTTCCCACTTCCGGCAGCTCAAGTACATCCCTTGCAGTTATAAAGAGACCAGCCAAGTTTTCTGTAAAACAATAATACACTAGGTTAGTGGACTTAGAATTATTATGTTATTCTAAGTTATAGTTTCGTTGTTTTCATTTTTGTCACTTCTACCGGTCAGTGAACTACTTTTGACCCTTTCATCTATTGCAACACAACAGAAATGATGAACCTTGCAAACTTAATAAATGTACATATTAATATGCAAATACTGTGAAAACAATTTGCTAGGAATTGTGCCTCTTAATGTAAGCTGAGACAAGTGATCAACACAGTCCTTAGTATATGCACAAACCTAGAGAACATTAATTTTTATTAAGAACATAATAAAGTTTCTATGAAAATCACAACTAATTTTAGAATTCAAGTTTGTAATATATATGCAAGCAAATTAATTCTATTTATTTCTCTTCTGCTAATGCTAATCTGCCCATGGAACCATCAGAGGCCCGAAGAACAGCAATTGTGGAACATTGGTATAGTTCCACTGACATGGAAATATATCATACATAATTTCCTTTTCAAAATGTTATAAAATGCTTGCTTATATTATGTATACTGTGTATATTAATATTAGTATAGTATATACATTTATACATCATGTATGTGGATATAAAATTATATAAATATATGAAAAATATTGTGAACATATTTATATATACAGAAAGAAAAAGAGAGAGAGAAAGGTACGTCTGGAAGAATTATCACCAAATGATACAAGTAAATATTTCTGAGTGATAACATGTTGATTTTTAATTTTTTCCCCATACTGTAAACTTCAAGGGGCTATATACTCTGCCTTTTTATGTCTGCAATAAATATTTGTTAAAAGGATAGTCCAATAAATATATAATGGAATTGGATTTTTTAACACTTTCATTTATGAGCAAATTGGTAATCCTAATCACTGTCAGACCTGTTATCCTAGATGCCAGTGATGAGCTGGTAAAAAATTAAGTTGTTTATTTGTACTAGGTGTTTCTTGTCTCCAAAAAATGGCTGCCATTCAATTCCTGTCTTTTGTAAACTCACATTCTGCCTAACTCAAATGGTGGAGTCTAATTTCCTTCTCCTTGGATCAGGCCTGATTCTATTGCCTGGCTAATAAAATTGTGTGACAATGGTGTTTGGGAACTTCTGAGGCTAATCTGGGTGAGGAAAGATTTTCCTTCTACCCTCCTAGGTTTGATAACTGAATCTAAGACATAAAATAACAACAGGCAGATTAACAGGAGAAAAGGTATACTAATTTGTTAATTTTTAATATTATGTGCATAGGGACATCTCACACAAAAAAGTGAATACACCGAAGTGGTGGTAAGACTCAGGAGTTCATATATTGTTTTAATAGAGCAAGGGAGGGGAGGATTTAGGCAACTTAGGGGAAAATAGGCTCTTAGAAGCGTACATGGGAGATACGATAGTTTGTGACAAAATATATGGCTGTGTGCTGACTTCCAGTCTAAAAGTCAATTTTCTCTGGTTTCTGACACTCGTGGGGAAGGGACGTATAACAGTTGAGTTCCTTGTGAAGATCTGTCTTTAGGCAGATAAAGGGAGTTCAGAGAAACCCCTTTAGGCATTTGGTGTTTTTCAAGAGCCTTCAGTTCAAAATAATCAATGCACCGAAGTAGCATATATTGGGATGACGTGTCCCAAATTTCTCCACCAAGTTCATTCCTCGGCCTCATGGACTGCTCCTTTTGAGGACTTTCCCTTTTAGAAAGTGTTATGCTTGGAGAAGCCCACAGCATAATGCTGTGAAAAGTCCAAACTTTAAGAGGAGCCCACATGTGGAAGCTCTGGTCTTGAGCTCCCAATTGACAGACAGCATGACTGCCAGCCTCATGAGTGAGTCATTTTGTAAATCTCGTAGTCAAGTCCTCAGATCCAAGTCCTACCATGTGAGAGACCATAAGTGAGAACTGCTCAGCTGGGCCTAGTCCTCCCACAGAATTGTGCGTGATAATAATATTTTATTTTAGGCCATTGTGTTTTGAGGTTTATTTTTATACCCCAACTGGAAGATACTCCATATTCTTATAAATTGAAAAATTACTATATTTAAAGGATTCTGGAATATACTTCCTAATCAAGTATTTTTCTCAAAGCCCTCATATATGTCTGCTGAAATTTATCTTTTTAAATTAAAACTTAATGCCTCTGACACCTATACAAAATAGCACCTTAAATTCACTTTACGGTAGTGTAAATTAGTTTACAGGACTTTCAAGCAATGATATTTTGCAAGTTCTAATTAAAAGCACAGTAGAATAAAGTGGAGTAAGCCAGAGGGTCATTCTGAAAAAGTGCAGGAATAAAAGTGCAGAAGGACACTGTGCCAACCTGGGCTTGGAAGAGAGGGATGAGAAGGAATGTGTGTATGTGTTGGGAAAAAACAGACCCCAAATTAAATTATTACTAGGATGACCCTTTACCTCCATATTCAACTTGAAGATTTATAATGTTTTCTATTATGGCCCTGACATATAAATAGGTGATCTTCTGTCTTCTCCCACCCACCAAGGAGTCCAAAGAGTCCTCATTTATTCATTTATTCATATAAAAATACTTATCAAACACCTTCTCTGTCTAATGTGCTAAGCTTGGGAGTAAGGATACAGCAGTAAACAAGATAGACAACTGAAATTCCTAGGGTGTATAAATGAGATATCCTAACATTGATTTAGAGAACTAAAATCAACAGTAGGATGCTGATGCCATTCATGTATTGATTGAAGAAGAATGAGTGAGCCATTGCAGCATAATCAGGACAAAAATTTCAATAACACTATCAAAGGCCTATTGAGGTATGTCTTTCTCAGTCTTGGTGCTAGAGTTTGCCCACTGAGGCAACATTGCTTCTGGGTACTTCACTGGAACAATTACTAGCAGGACATTATCCCTCATTGATTCCTCCCTGGGGATAAAGATCCAGAATTTTTTTTTTTTTTTCTCTTGAGACAGAGTTTTGCTCTTTCACCCAGGCTGGAGTACAGTGGTGTCATCTTGGCTCACTGCAACCTGTGCCTTCCAGTTTTAAGCAATTCTCCTGCCTCAGCCTCCCGAGTAGCTGGGATTACAGGCACCCGACACCACACTTGACTAATTTTTGATTTTTAGTAGAGATGGGGTTTCATCATGTTGGCCAGGCTGGTCTCAAACTCCTGACCTTATAATCCACTCGCCTTGGCCTCCCAAAGTGCTGGGATTACAGGCATGAGCCACCAAGCCTGGCCAGATCCAGAATTTTTACACCCACCATCCATAACTATGTGACCACCATCTTTGATCTGGCCCAGGAATTCTCTGAATCTCCCATTCAGCATGCTCTTGTACTCTCCTCAATTCCCCGTCATTCCTCCTGGTCTCTTGTGCCTTACCCCATCTTCCTTAAGCTCTTACAAATCAGAGCTGTATTCAGCTCCTTTTCTTTTAAAACAAAAATCATTTAAAAAATGCCATCGGAAACAATCTGCACACCCTACCAACATAAAATTTTCCTTTTCATTCAGTTCTAGTCTGAATTCTTTCTCACAGAGTAGAAAAAAATTGTAATACAAGTTGAGTAATTTATTTATATACTCTGGTTAATTTTTTTCCCCGAGGATCTTTACTTTTTGTAAAACACAAAGTTAAATAAGTCTAGAAGAGTAAAGCAATCACATAAAATCCAGATGGAAGAGTGCTATAATAAAATATTGGAAGCACTCTTATTCTTTTTGAAGTAAATACAATTATTTTCTCCCTTTGCCCACAACCATGGCTAGCTCACAGAAGAGGAAATGGGAGAATTATTATAATTTAGATTATACAGTCAATAGAGTTAAAATATTGTCACTGAAAAACCTCCCAATCCATTTAAGTGAGGAAATAAAATCCAGGTTTTGGCTATAGCTGTAAAGATAAAAGAACCAATGGAGTTAGTGTTAACTGACTTAAGAAGAAGTTAGTGTTAACTGACTTAAAGTACCCAGGTTATAGAATTTGATCCAGCTTCCCTTTTTTCTTTTTTTGTACCATGTCCATTGTAAGATGTGAATTTTACCTGCTTTTGCAAATACTTTATAAGGTATCAAGTGTATGTTTTCATATTTTTGAAGGCAGAGGGTGTTTTTTAAAAGATAAATATTTATAATTTTTGAGCAATTGGCTTATTTGTTAGTATTCTAATATCTTTCTCTTAAAATGTGTCTATTTCCAACGTCTAAGAAGATAACAAATCTAACCTTAATGATGGGAAACTATAAAAATGTGTGAACTAATTTTTGTCTGAATATTTGCAGACAGGAAGAACAAAGAGAAGAAATAGACCCCAGCACTTCTATGTGAATCATTTGTATAAATCTTCATTACTAGACAAATTCACAATGACTGTATAATACAAAAAATTTATTTATGTATGAATTTGTATTGAGTTTAGTGTATACTTCCATAGGATTACAAGAATCAGGACCAAATGCTACTCAAAGAAGACCCTTATAATACCAAAATAATTAAAGTATTTAAAAAAAATAGCAACTGAGACTGTACCGAAAATGAGTGGAAATAAAAGCACTGGCCAACATTCTGGTGGATTCCAATTTTTAAGTACCAGAGAGAATTTTTCCTTTCACAGTGTTACTCAGAGAAAATGATTTTATCTGTAAAGAGGCCCACAGAAAGCTGTGAAATTCTAAAACAGCTAAGGTTCTATCCCAGTACACTGGATACGAGAAGAGGAGAGCAAAGGAAAGGGGGCGGGGGGCGGGAGGAAACAGAGCCTGGCAAAAGACAAAATGGGATTGAGAGATTTGTTGCTTTGGGCAAACTCAAAAGTATATAATATTTTTGACATTTCTGGCTCACTAGCATTATAAAAGTACCCAGGTTATAGAATTTGATCCAGCTTCCCTTTTTTCTTTTTTTGTACCATGTCCATTGTAAGATGTGAATTTTACCTGCTTTTGCAAATACTTTATAAGGTATCAAGTGTATGTTTTCATATTTTTGAAGGCAGAGGGTGTTTTTTAAAAGATAAATATTTATAATTTTTGAGCAATTGGCTTATTTGTTAGTATTCTAATATCTTTCTCTTAAAATGTGTCTATTTCCAACGTCTAATCAATAATTTTACTTTTAAAAAAAGGGATAAGATTTTAAAACACATACACTTTGATTTACAAAGATCTCAGGACATTATAATAAAATAATTTAAAGCATAACTTTAAAAAGATATTTAAAGCATAACCTAAAAAAAATACAAAACTGCAAAAAATTACATACATATATGCCCCCAGAAAGTCAACAAAAACTTATTAACCAGAAATTTCAACCTTCAGATGATTATACAACCAAATCATTATCAACCATTAGTATTACACTGAGTGTAGGCTTCCAATGTATATTATGTCTCAAAAAAGAAGGCAAACTTTGAAAATAAGCAATTAATACAGGCTTAATCAAGATGAATAAATAACTCTCATCTTTAAAAATTAAAAAACAGAATCACATGAGCCATGCTACTTATCTGCCCTGTTCACTGACAGTAGCAGGATCTTGACAAGCCTTTACTAATCGCTCTACCTAAATCTAGAATATTCTTCCATCCCTCACCCCAGCTCCAGTCCCAACCACCTCCATCTCCATCATTTGCATATCAAACACACTGTTCTTCAAGGTTAAGTTCTAGCATAGCCTCCTGAGCAAGCCTAGCCTGTCCCCCAGCCCCTGAATGCAGAACTGAAGGTTGAATAAAGTAACTTTCTATTAACTCATTTTCCTGCTAGTTAACTTACTGCATTATGCTGTCTGGGTGCCTTCAGTGAAAGGTGATGTTTTGTTCTTCCTCCTCACTGAGTACTGTGCTGGACATTTACTATGCCCTTAAAAACATTTTTTCACCAAAATGATGGAATTGAAGTTCTTCCTAGTCAGTTTGACAATCTCTGAATCTCTATTAATTTGGACGAAAAGGAGAGAGAGAGAAGATAGTGGACATATGTTACGGATTGAACTGTGTGGTCCTAGAGATGACAATGATGACAATAATAACAAATAATACAAAAGCAGTTAAGACTAGTTATGGTTCTAGTATAAATGATCAACCCCTCCACTTTCTAAGATACAGTAAAACTCTCAGCTAGGAGTCCCTGAGGGGATCTCTGTTCTGGGTCTGGACCAGATCTTCTGCTATTTTTATACCCACTTCCCACCTTTTTTTCTAAACCACCCACTAACCTTGTTCTGTTCTCAAATTGGTTCATGTCAGGTTAATTATTTCTTTTTATAAGAGCTTCTATACAAATCTTAGAACATTTCAGTCTCTTCTATAATTTATTCAAGCTGGCTTTAATGTAGAAATGTTTTCAGCTGTATTCCTAAAGCCCAACACAGATTTGTAGGTTGCTAAATTTTCCATAGATGCAATTATTTTCCAATTCCATCACTTCCAAATATGCCTGATCAGAATATCCAGAGATACTTTATCTTGTTACTACTGAAGACCACTCTGGTAATTAGGAGAAGAAAAATAACCTCTAAGTTAACTAAGACCCTTCTTCCAATACTAACAGGGAAAAAAAACCCTGTTTTTATATAGCATTTTAACATTCAAACGACCCATGCTTATTAATGTTCCATGTACTTTTATGTATTAACTACTTATACATAGAAATTTTCGACACCCACATGGTGCACAAAATTCACTTACAATGAATCTTACAGTTTCCACCTATTTAGATATATATATAACATTTATTTAATATTGGATTATATTTTAACATAAGTTGGGTAATTTGTAGATGTCAACTAAAATAGGAAACAATTCACATCTTGCTTGAGACTTCCCTAAGCTTTTTCAAATCACTAAGGCTTAAAAATCATTTTTTAACATAGACAATAGTAGCAGCACTTAAAATAGCAATTACTGTCCACTCGTACCACAACTGTTTATGTGGATATTCACAAGTTATTGCTTTCAATGCACTTAAGGCAATAGTTAGAAGAAAGCATATTCATATTGTTACATTCTAAAAGACAAAGAGAAATGGGAAAGTATATGTGCAAGGATATTCCAGAACAAGAAGTAGAAAGATAATTTCTAAGCAACTAAAGGAAGAGAAAGTTTAGAATTTTAGAGATAAGATTTTAAAAAAATTTTTCGGCATTAGAATAGGAAATATAAAATTTTTATCAATAGAGGGAAATCTATTAGCTAGGTTTATGATTTTTTTAAAAACGAACTCAAAATTATTCATCCAATGAAAATAAGTCCAATATATTGAGTTCAAACGCAAAACCACATTTAAGCACAAAGAATGCTGAGTAAATACAGCACCCATAAAAATAGAAAAGGAAGGTTTTCTAAAATTATGTTTATAATGTTTTCTCTTATAAACATAGTAGATGCTTATTATAGAAAACGTGAAGATTGTACAGAAAGTCACTAAATAAAAAACTCCTCAAAGTGAGTTACTTTCTTATGTTTTCATTTGTCTTTTTCTTTGCATATTTTTCAATATCTGAGATAATACTAACATTTTAAAAATATGTGTGGCTTTTTACCATTTGATATTATACTTAAGTATTTTCTTTGTTATTGATTTATTTGTAAGGATTTGAGACCCAATTAAAAGTGGCTTAAGCAAGTAAAGGTAAATTTAGGCCTATATGAATATAAAGGTTACTGAAAAGGCCAGGAATAAGCCTGTTTGGGCTCATGTGCTCAAGTGAATTAATTGCAAATCCATCTTTTTCCACCTCTTACCAACACTTTCCCTTGTGTTGATTTCATTCTCAGTCAGTTTTTCCCACAACATGGCAAAAAATCCCTAGGCGCTCCAGGGTTACTTTGCATTCAGAAACCCCATGGAAAGTTTCTCCCTCTTCAGCAGTATTCCCAGGAAGGGGTTTCATTGGGATTCTCCACTCTACCGAGAGGGATATAGCATTGATTACTCAGTGAATTACTTGGAAAATTTAGGAGTCATTGGTATAAAGCTGAATCTGATGATCTGATGGTTACGGGGCTGGATGAGATTTTTACCTAGAAAGCAAACATTTGTATAGAGGAAGGGTCCAAAGAATGTGGCTTGTATCACACCACCAGACTTGTAAGTAAATAAATATTTGATATACAAAAATATCCATGAGTTCTCTTTCAGGTAAACTCCATAGTTTCAATGAAGTTTCAGAAAGCACATGGACTAAAACAAACAAAAAAAACAAAGAACAAAAAACTATGTATTCTAACATATATGAAGGTTAGGCCCAAGATAACAGTTTCAGAAGAAAGTATTTCAATGGGGTTAAAACACCACTGAAAAATCAATATCATAGAATCTAATTAAAATAGTACAAATATGTTACACAAAAGCCTATATTGAACATTAAAGAAAGAATAAATTGTTCTGTACCCAATCACTCTAAAATCCTTCCTGGACAAACAATGGAATCTGACAGCCTGGTCAAACAATGGAATCCGACAGTCTGCTCATCGTCAAAGTCAGATTCAATAGTATATAGGAAGCCATGATATAAGAGAAACTGTCATCAAAGATTAACATGTATTTTTACACTTGATGTAAAACTGCCACTTCTGAAGACTTTCAATGTCTTTTGAAAATTTTATTAACAAGATCAAACTGCACAACACCAGAATTTTGAAAGTAATTTATGCTCTCTGACAATTTGCAAAGAACTTGGCATGACAGAAAATAAAATATGAATGGCTTTACTATTATGTTCAGCTCATGTTCTAATGAATAATTTGTAGTATTTCCTTTGGAATTTTTAAAATAATGTAAAGTAACCTCTATTAGAAGTTTTATACAATGTATCATTAAAAAAATTTTTTTTTCCAAGATGGCTGATTTGAGATGTTGGATGCCAGTTCTCAGAAAGAAGATCAAAGTTACAGGTCATGACCCAAGTGGAAAGCTGAGGGAAGATAGCCAATATGTGTTGGGACTGGGGTGCAGAAAAAGAAAGCAGCAAGAGTCTTGTAGAAATTGACCCCTAAGGAGTTTGGAGTCCTGCATCTATGGTAGGTAGGAATGTTTCTTTGCTCTTCTCACTCCTGCAACAAACTGCTGACTGCTAAATTGTCAAGGCACCACTCTGCTCTTGAAATCCTGTGCAATTGCTATAGGTGGAAATTTGAGAACTTCCTGGGACACAACACTAGGTGGCCAGCTCATGCAGGTGTGCCTGCACTCCTTTCAGGCCCAAACTGTGATGGCAGGTACCATACTGGTTGTATGCCTGTTGTGGGCCACTACCCTACCCAAGGATCAAGCTCTTGTATTGCCTCATCATCAGACCCCCCACAAACGCACCCCAGGACTCGCTCTGACTTTGGCATCCACAGAAGACTAGTGGGACCCTAGGGAGCTGTGGGATCCCCAGAGATCTAGCCACTGGTGAAGGGTGCCTCCAGTGGAGTGGGGTGCAAGGCCTGCCAAAGTGCCCTTTGGGACAAAGAAAATGCAGGTGTGGTGCCCATCTCTCTAGGGGGTGTCACTAGTGGCTGGGAATGAATGTGAAGATGGGGTCATCTCCACTCCCCTGTCCACTGTTGCAGATATAGCAGAGGCTTTCTCCACTGGAGGCTAGAGCAAATGCACTTGGGAATAGCCTTTCCAGCACAATTCACGGCAGCTGAAACCTTGCTTAAAGTGTGCATGTGATGCACACATGTGTACAAAGGACAGGGCCCACCAATAACCCCCCCAACCCCACACGCACACATAATGGCATTATCCAGGTAACTGAGCTCATAGAAGCCACAAAGCTGTCTGCCCTGGACTGGGGGAAGAGGCTCTGTCCTAAGGCCATTTCAGTAGTAGCCACCAGAGGGGCATTTTTACAGGCCTCAATCATACTGTGGCTGAAAGACAAAGGACAGTATCTGTATCTATAGGAACTGAAGGTCATGAATCCTGTATCAGGGGCCTGATAGGGAAGCACATCGCATTTTTGCCTGGCCAGGAAAAAGAGCTGGTGCAGTCCCCACCCCACTCCCCGAAGACCTCAGTGCATCCCAACATGAACTCCTCCTGCCACCCACACAAGCCACAGGGGCAGATGCTTCCAGTTGATATGAGGCTACCCAAGGACAAGCTAGCTCTTACTCTGAAGTGCCACCTACTGAACTAGAGGGAGAACTGCTCCACCAAATAAAAAACCTGCTGTCAGAAGAGCACAGTGCTAGTATACAAGATAAACAGCCTGAGACCTCTGCACTTTCTACCTCACAGAAGATAGTGTATTGACTCATAGGGTTAATACATTGCTACAATAAGAAGCGTATGAGAAAGTCACCACACAAAAGCTATGCATAACCAAGTAACCCATACAGAGCCTTGGCCATCCAAAAGCACACAGAAACAAAGACAAACAACTTATCACAACATATACTACATTCATATAGTCAAGGGAGAAAAGACGAGAAAGTGAAAAGGTTCTATCTAAATGATAGCAAATTCAAAAATAAGAAGTGACAGCTTCTTCAAATGAGAAGAAATCAATGCAAGAACTCTGGTAGTAAAAATGGATAGAGTATTTCAACACTCTCAAAGGATTGCACTTAGCCCTCTAGCAGTGAATCTGAAAATTACAGGTAAATAATTCAAAATATGGATTGTAAGGAAGCACAGTTAGATTCAAGAGAAAGCTAAAAATCAACAGAATGAAACCAAAAAACAATTCAGATTACAAAAGATAAGACAGATACATTGTTTTAAAAAATCAGAATTTCTGAAAACAACAAATTCACTGGAGGAATTTCAAAATACAGTTGAAAGCTTTAACAATAGATTAAACCAAGCAGAAGACAGAATTTCAGAGCTTGAAGACCAGTCTTCTAAAGTCAAAGAATTTTTTTTTAATTAACAAAGTAAACAAAGTATTTGAGAAATATGGGATAATGTAAAGCAACTAAACCATGACATGTAGCCATTCCTACAAGAGAAAAATAAAACTAGGAAATTTGGAAAACGTATTTGAGAAGAAACATCCCAAGGACAAAAAACCAAACACTGCATGTTCTCACTCATAGGTGGGAATCGAACAATGAGAACACTTGGACGCAGGGTGGGGAACATCACACACTGGGGCCTATCGTGGGGTGGGGGGAGGGGAGAGGGATAGCATGAGGATATATGCCTAATGTAAATGATGAGTTAATGGGTGCAGCACACCAACATGGCACATGTATACATGTGTAACAAATTTGCACATTGTGTACACGTACTTAAGTATAATAATAAAAAAAAGAAGTTGGAAGAGAGTGAAAACAAATGGAACTCTCTCTGTAGAGAAGATAGTAGGAGGTCAGCCATGGATAAATATGACACTTTGAAGGAATGTATGTTTAGATCTAGAACATGTCCACATTTGCATGTAACAGTATTTAACTTCTTCATTAAAACAAAGATAAAATTTTAAAAAAGCATTATAAAGCATTATATGTGTTTTTGTCTGTACGTGTATATATATGTATGTATACAACACTGTAAAGTATAATGCTTTAAACAAAATATATGTACATGTCATTGTGTGTGTACTTATATATAAACACAGACATATATATACACATATACATGTACACACACATACACACACTCTGTTTACTTGATATTCTAAACAACTGAACCCATATTCATAAATTTAACTAGAAAAATACTCAAAAGTATTCATTTTAAGGAAATGTACACCTGACAAAAACAAGAAAATTGAAAATTAGTCATACACGAACTGAGACCTTTTCTTCACACCAAAGAAGATCAGCGTTTCAGTGTCTGTCTAATGAATGCTCCTTTTAAGAATCCCTTTAAGGAAGTTTGTCAAGTGTGTTTCTCAAGCTCATCATATTGAAATGCTTGGTGTAGTTTTGTTTCTGTTAAAATCACTTGGCTATTGAGGCTTACTGTTGAGATTTACAGCAAGAAGTTGATCCAGATCATCTGTCTCTGAAAATAAACATGGGTTTGTCAAGTTCCATTGCTAATTCACACAAACACAGTCTTCTAGCAAAGAGAACAAGACACCATTAAAAAGAAAGCTACATTATACAAAATGTGGTAAAACTGAAAATTGCCTCTATTCTGAAATTCAAGCAGTATCTGAGCTTAAAATAGTGGCTTTGGGGCATATTGAACAGTTTCATATCAATTAGGACATTTTCCAAAATTTGTATGCTAAAAGCCTCTCAGTCCATCTTAAAACAGGTAGAATAAAAAGCACTGAACAAAGAGTCTGCTTTAAGGTTTTTAGTTGTAAGCTTCATATATATGCTGAGATTAGGCCTCGCTTCCACCTGTGCTTCATCTAGGACTAAAACTTTGATAAATATGTAAACCACTCAAAGTACACTTTTTATCAGCACTATTGGATATCAATGACCTTTTGAGGCTAGGAGAATCCTTTGACAGAGAGGCATTGCTGGCATTGACACGAAATTGAGGGAAAGGAGTCATTCTGTATCATTCCTGATGCAACACCACGTATGGCCAATCTAAATCTGACATTTGTAATAGACATAAAAGAAGCCTTCACTATTGAAAGGCGGCTCGCAGATCAAGGAAGCAGTCTCTTATGTAAGTACTATTTGTAATTCACAGACAGAGAGGTCTTGCCAACAAGGTCAGCAGGACATAGGAAATGTATTTTCTAAAATGTGTATTGATCAATACAGACACTTCAGCTCTCATTCAGGCTTCAGAAGATTCCACCAGCATTTAGTTTGCAAACTCATGGGTGCAGGCAGAACTTCTTAAGGAGAAAGCAGCACCATGGCAGTGTGTTATTCAGAAAGCATCGACATAGCCTCAAACACTGGAGAATGTGATTGTTTGCAGGACTCTGGGGCTCAACTTGATCATTTTCAGAGAAAAAAAGGATGTCTTGGGATAATAAGGGATTTAAAATAATGTTTATATATTAAAATAAAGTGAAGGTTAATAGTCAATTTTTAAACCTATTTTTAAAAAGAATTTTTGTCAAAGTTGTTGAGACAAACTTTTTAAATAACCTCAACAATCAAGTTATTGATATTGTTGTGAGCTGCAACGCAGATTCAGTTCCAATCAAGAAATATTTATTCATTATTGGTAAAGAAAAACCAGAACTAGATAGTGAAGTGGTAAAAACAGATACAGGTTTTACTCAGAAACTGCTGTAATAATGGCAAAGAGACATCAGCTGGGCTCAATTTCTAATACAAGAACAAGTGGAGATTTATAGCCGAGAAACAGGATGAAGGTGAGTGGAGGAAAAACCATTAAGAGGCAGCATCTGGGGTAAGGAAGAATTCTTGCTCAACCAACTTGACTGGACTCTTGCTGAAGGCAAGCCAGGATGATCAGACATCACCTGGGGAATGCTGGAGGTTGAAGAACTTGATCAGATATCAAGGGTGTTTAGATATGGGGAGTGGGGTCTGTCTACACTGACCTAGCAGGATTTTTGCTAAAACTGGGCAAAGGTTGGGGATTAGTTGAAAAGGTGGCTAAGAGAACCTGATTAAAGTTTTGTCAAAGACACAGTTTCAGTCAATACATATCAAAGGCAACACAAAAAAGCAACTGCAGTAAGAAGTAAGAAGAAAGGTAACTGATGATGGCCATCCCAAAGAATCTTACATTCAAGCAAAGGAGATATGATACTTAGCCAAATATAAGCATTATATCCTAGCCAAGACTAAGAAAACCATTCAAATCATGTTGACATTAATGATCCAAATCTCAAACTCCAGGGTTCAATGGCAGATGTCAGCCTGACCTTTCCAGGATTACTCTCCTACCATCTCTGTGTCTCCAGTGAAGCTGGTCCCTTCCCTTGTTCTGCATCAGTTCATGCAGCTACAGGCCTTCAGCATCAAGTCTTTTACTAAATGGTCTTCAGCAGTTCTGAGAGCACATGATCTTCCTCATGCCACTAGGACTGTTACTACCTAGCTTGAGAGAGGTGTGAAAATAATATTATACTATTTCTTACTGCTTACTCTAAGCATCTACTCTTATGGCCTCACAGGAGAGCTTAGTTTAGCATGTCATGAAACTTTAAGGAACACTTATACTAGATGTAGATATTCTCAAGCTCCTAAATTCAGTATTCACAAAGCACTTCCAAGCTTGGCTAAAAGGCTGACTCCATGTGGCAGGAGGCAGTGCCCAAGGCACACTCACAGGTACTAGTACTTTTTGTGAAATGTCAGGTCTGACCTCTCACATTCATCCTTCCCACTGGAAAGCCTGCCTTCCGGTTCTCATTTCTTCTTCTACATTAAGCTTCTTCCCAGCAAAATTTACAGAGGGAATGTTTGCTCTATTCAGGGGAAATACCATCATTGTATTATACCATCATTAATTATAAGCCATCCTTTATCAACTGGATAATCACTTTGGAACACAATGGTCCAGTGTCTCCTGTTTCACTATTCACTATATGTAGAATATCAGTAGTTAATCAAGGTTGAGCTACCCAAAATCCAAGTCTTCTTATTTTATCTTATTTTTCCAACTCTTTAATTTTTAAAACTTCAAATCCACAGAAAAGTTGTTAGAAAATAGTACAATGACACCCATATACTCTACATCCAGATTTATCTATCATTTTTGCCACATTTTCTCTATCCATAGACAATTTTTTTTTGTTTTCTTTAACCATTTAAGAGTTAATTACAGGTAGCAAAATACTTCCTCTCTAAACATTTTGGTATATTCCTGCTCAGAACAAGGGCATTCTCCAACATAACCACAATGCAGTTATCACACTTGTGAAATTTTACAGTTTGTATTCCATCTTGCCAATGGTTTCAATACCAATCTCCACAATTATTTTGAAAGACTTTGTCCATGATTCCACATTGCATTTAAGTCATGTCTGTTTAGTCTCCATCCTTTTCTGTGTGTTTGTGTATCTCTCTGGACACTGGCATTTGAGACGTTTCCAAGCAAGTTGCTTTGTCACACAAATTATTTTTACAGTCTTTCCTCCAGGATGAGGACTAGCTCAGGCCTACATGTCCTCCCTGTGTCTCTAAGCATCTCAGCTTCTTGTCTTTGTAAGAGCCTGCTTATCACATATGCACACAAACATCTTTATATGATCATGCTAGACCTTATACACAAAGTACACTCAAAGTACACACACAGGGAAAAATAGAAAATTATCCCATTCCCAAACTAAGCCAAAGAAACAGAAAGCAAAAACAAAAATAAAAACCACCAAGGCACGACATTGACACATCCAAAACAATTACATCACAGAAACAATTTTCCAATTAAAAGAGTTGCATAGACATTACCTGTTTCTTTAGTTTTTCACAAGAATAATAGGTAGATATTGCCTGTACAATTGCATAAATAAAATATTCACACCAATTATCTATCTTTTTAAAATTAAAGATAATTCATCACAAAAGATTGTTGAGAGGCTTTTGAGAGGCAGAAAATGTTAGTGACTTTCATTTTTTTCCCAGCGATTACTCAAAATTTTGCAAATCTTCAGGTCAAATTCCAGCCAGTGTACTCCACTAGAAAAATTTAAATAAGACAGGTATAACAAATAATCTAGAGGAAAGAGAGTAAAAAACTTGGGGATGAAAAATAGCATAAGACTCTCTATAAGAACCCAAGTAACAGAAGACTTACTCAAATAAGGGAAGTTATTGGTACATAGAACATGAAGCTCCATGGAAGAGAAATTCCAGGATTATTAATTTAGTAGCTCAAAGTCATTATCAACAACCTAGCTTTTTCCATCTCATCTCATTGTAATCACCTCATCAGTTGGCTTCTTGGTTGTAAGATGGCTATAGCTACTGGCATAAAATATTCCTATGCCAGTGAAGGGAGACAGAAAAAGTGACTATCTTTTTGTTGTGTTTAAAACTAAGAAGGATTTTTCAGAATCTCTCAGGCATCCCTCATATCTCATTGGTCATAAGTGGGTAATAAGCCCAAACCAAAATCAGTCATTGGCAAGGTAATAAGACCTGATAATTAGTTTAGATCCATAAGAATTTACCAAGGCATGTGGGCCAGAGGATGCTCTTAATCCATTTAGGCTGCTACAACAAAATGTCATAAACTGGGTGGTAGCAAATAACAGAAATTTATTTCTCACAGTTCTGGAATTGGAAAGTCCAAGATCAAGGCACCAGCAGATTTGGTGTCTGGAAAGAACCTGCTTCCTGGTTCAAAAATGGTCATCTTTTCTCTGTGTCCTCATATGGCAGAAAAGGAGGCAAACTATCTGGAGGCTCTTTTATGAGGACACTAATCCCGTTTATGAGTGCTCCACCCTCACGACCTAAGCACCTGACAAAAGTCCCACCTCCAAATACTATCACATTCTGCATTAGGATTTAACATCTGCATAACATTTAACAAACATTCAATCTATAGTAGGTGAACATAAAACCAGAATAAAATTTCGACTCTGCATGGAGGAAAAAGGTTGGGAGTAAGTTTTGGGTGAGCAAGTATCAGTTTTACCTATATCTGCTCTACATATTAATGTCCTAGACCTCATATCTTTCTAAAAATGTGATTGTATATAGGAATTTTTCAATCCTTTTTTTTTTTTTTTTTTTGATAGAGTCTCACTCTGATGCCTAGGGTGGAGTGCAGTACCGTGATCTCAGCTCACTGCAACCTCCACCTTCTAGGTTCAAGCAATTCTCCTGCCTCAGCCTCCTGAGTAGTTGGGACTACAGGCATGTGCCACCGCACCCGGCTAATTTTTGTATTTTTAGTAGACAGGAGGTTTCACCGTGTTGGTCAGGCTGGTCTCAAACTCCTGACCTCAAGTGATCCTCTTGCCTAGGCCTCCCAAAGTACTGGGGTTACAGGTATGAGTCATCGCGCCCACCTTTAGCACACTTTCTAATCTACTTTTGAAAGACACAGAAATTCGCAAAGGAAGCTAATGTCTTTCCAAACGGATCCAGCATTTACCTATCAACCAGGCAGAGAGAAACTTACATTTTGCTATAAAGTTGAAGAGATGGAACATCAAAAAAGTACCATTTGTCCTGGTTTTTACATACATCTGGCAAGTTGTGTTAGTTGCACTAGTTTTAATCCCCGGTGGCGAAGAGAGAAAATATACCAGAGTTTGTAGACATGCAAGCACTAGAGTCACACTTTTATTGACAATAGCGTAACTGGGGCTGGGTCATCCAGGCTTGTGAGAACTAATGGTTACAGTGAAAGTGCTATGTAGTGGTATGCTACTACCGAGCATCTGTTCCCAGCTCTGCTTCAGTGGTATCACATTGAAATCAACCAAATCAACCATAATGAGCATATTAACCCCATAGAGATATTCAAATGCTACAGCCCAGAAAATAAAGCAGTCAAAAATGAAGTGGTTTGCTGTTAAATGTTTAACAACCACCACTCTGAAGGCAGAGAGGAACCCTGATGCTAGAGACTGAACAGTATTAGACTGTTCAGGGTGCTGTAACAAACTACCATAGACTACATAGCTTACAAAAACCAGAATTTTATTTGTTAGATTCCGGAGGCTAGGAAGTCCAAAATCAAGTGGCCAGAAGATTTGGGGTCTGGTGATAGCCTGATTCCTTACTCATGGATATCTTCTCTTTGTACCTTCACATGGCAAAAGGCACAAGGGAGCTCTCTTTCTTTCATAAGGGCATGAATCCCATTAATGACAGCTCTGCCCTCATGACTTAATAACCTCCCAAAGGCCCCACCTCCTAATATCATCACATGAAGAATTAGGATTTCAGCATATGAATTCTGAAGTGATGCAAACTTTCCGTCTATAGATTCAAGGCAATCCTCTGCCCCTAGAGAGCTGGTTGTTAAACATTTACCTAAATACTCAAAAAATTTACATTACCCATCATTACTACAATTACAAAAGTGAGGGTTTCCTGGGATGTTATAGCACAATGTAAATAAACAATATATGTAACAGACTCATAAACCTGCAGTCCTAGAACCTTCAAACAGGGCTTGGTCAATACTGCTAAGAATATAGAGGCAAATACATTCAAGATAATTTATAGCTAGTTCTTTTAGTTTGCAGTTTCTGCTTTCCTTAGAATTATTCAGACTCTATGCAGATCATTTTTCTAGAAATCCAGGTTTGGTGCTCAATTATGAGACATCAGTTTGAGACAGGGAATTTGGTTTAGTTTAATGGGCTTGCTTAAGGCACTTGTAAGGGATATAACAGACTTAGGTTCTTAAACATGTCTGGCATTAGCTAATATGTTGTTTTTCTCATTAATCCCTGTTAATACATCTAGTGCTTCTGAGTTTTGGTTTTGACATCTGTAATATGCAAAGGTTGAATTCACTCAGTGGTTACCAGTGCCTCACACTCCTCTGGCCTGTAGAACATTGGCCTCTTCTCTCTATCTCCATTTCATTGTATTCCTTTGAACCAAAACTCAGATCCTCAGAACCAAAATCGATTTATTGCTGTAGCTAATGATGACATCATGACCTTATTTCCCAAAGATGTTTCAGAAATATTCATAATGGATACATAAGATTCTAGGTATACCGCTTTTCTTTCAGCTGTCCAAACACACCAAGATCCTTTCAGCATCCAGGGCTGTGTCTGTTTTTTTCTCTCCCTGGAAATGCCCTTCTGCAAATAGCCATCTCCTCCCATCCTTCAGGTCTGCATTAGTTTTCTGGGACTTCCATAAAAAATACCAGAGACTGTGTGGCTTCAACAACAAAAGTTTATTTCCTCACAGTCAAGGGAAAGATCAAGGTGACAGTAGGTTTGGTTTCTGGTGAGGCCTCTCTGTTCAGCTTCTAGACCACTCGTTCTCGCTGTGTCCTCAGCTGGCCTTTTCACCTTGTGCATCCTGCAGGAGACAGAGGGTTCTGATGTCTCTTCCTCTTTTTATAAAACGAATGGTCCGATTGGATTAGGGTACCACCCACCTTTCTGCCCTCATTTAACCTTGATTACCTCCTTATCTCCAAATACAGTGACACTAGGGGTTAAGGCTTCAACATATGAATTTGGGAGAACACAGTTTAGTCAGTAACAAGGTCCCTACTTTCAGCAAGTGCTGCTCTGCACCTTCCTCTCTAAATTTAATCTCTCCTGTTTTTCTCTCATAACACCATGTTAATTTCCTTAATCATCTGTATGTGTATATGCACACACATACGTAATATTTTGTACAATTTATTTACTTGGAGCCTTTTTCTGCCATAAGACTCTAAATATCATAAGGGTAAGAACAAAGCCTACCATATTTACTATTACATTCTCAGCAATTGGCATGGAGTGGCACACAGTGGGCAGTCAATACATACTGTGGTTTGCTCACTATTTATTTAATAAATAAGCACTTTAAAAATCAAGATGCAAAAGAAGAATGATTCCTTGCACTCCCTGAACTCATCTGTGTACTGGCAGTAGTACCGGCACTTTTCAAGCATTATCTTATTTGTTCTTTACAGCCATGTAAGTTATTGCTGCTTTATTTTCCACTTGGTAGTGATAATCATTGTCTGCATTCATAATCCACAAAAGTGGAATTAAAGGGTCAAAAGGTATGAGCATTTTGAAGCTCTCAGAGCATATCATTAAACTGATTTCCACAGAAGCTTGCAATAATTACTGCATGTCTACTTCATCATGCCCTCATAAGGATTAACATTTTTATCTATGCAAGTTTTAGAGGTGAAAATGGTAGAGCATTACTATTTTAATTTGTTAGATTATTTGATAACCAAAGAGTCTGAAGCCAAAGCCCTTTCCTGCTATTCCTACTTATGTCTTGTCTCCCATGCCTATACCCCCTGCTTCTTCATGGGAAGTTGCCAGGAAGCCTGTAAGAATTCTTGGTTTTCTCAGCACCGTTACAGAAAATCTTAATGATGATGATCTTAATTAAAATTGCTCAAGAAATTTATTTTTTTTAGTTGACAACTTCTCTGATAAAATCCTCCAGTAACTTCTAATTACCTTCATGATTAAGCCCAAACTCTTCTTTACCATATCTAAGTCATTACATTTTCTGGCCACGACCTCATTTCCATGGTCATCTCTCCTTCCTCTATTTCATATTTTATAGTCAAACAACACAGAACTGCCCACGGTTTTTGCACACATAGTCCTTGTCATTTCTTTTTCTTGGCCGAAGATCTCTCCTGTCCTCTGGCTGTATTACCTTTCCCCTCTTTTCTCCTTCTTCTCCTCAGCTTCATCTCCTCTGACAAGCTTCCATCTCTATTCAGCATTATTTAACATATTTTCATGCTATGATTTTTTTCTATATCACAATATCAACTTCTCTGTAAATACTTACCCATTGACTGGATTGGGTAACCTTCCTCTGCTTCACAATAGCTCCCTGTGTTAACTGGTGAATTATAATGATATGTCTGTTTATCTGAATAAGACAAGAAATCCTTGAAGGCATAGACCAGATCTTCTTCATCTTGTATTCTTAGGAACTAACACAGTGCCAGTGATTATTACATAGTACCAGATATGTAATAAACATGTTTAAATGAATTAATGACTGAGAGAATGAATTATTAACCTTGAGGAGGAAATGCAACATTTTTCCCTGTAAAGTGGATGAAAAAGAAGAAATATTATTAGGTTGGTGCAAAAGTAATTGTGGTTTTTGCCATTAAAAGTAACAGATTCAGTAAAGATTCTATCAGAACAAAAGAAACATCTCTAGATATTCGATATGGAAGAGATTTAACTCAGCATATTAGAGCCCAGGGAAACAAAGATCACAGCGTTGAGCATAAGCAGACACTGGCTCCTCAGTGTTCCATTTTTCCCCTAGAAATGCAACTGGGCAAGAACTAGGTGGATGCAGCTCAGACGGTGAGCATGATATCACTGCTGAGGAGCCCCAAACGAACGCTTCTGCCTCTTTATGGATTTGTGAGCCAAATGGAGGAACTCCAAATGGAGGAACTCCAAAAATTATGACAGTGAAAAAGATCTGACCTAACTGACCCCATCTTGCTTCTAACCTCCCAAGCTGTCCTTGTTCATTACTGGGCATAGGCCAACTAACTTTCAGAAGAATTTATAGTTTAACTTTGAAACAAAGATAATAACAGCTCTTTTCTGAAACAAATTCCTTTCTTGTCTGGGGTCCAGGCTGCCTTTTAAGATTATAAATTATGGCTTAGGGGTCATAAAGCCACAGACCACAAGGTTCTGAACCTCCCCAATTGCTCCTAGAAATAACATCACTATTGTGAAACCTAAGATTGATGCTTGAAATATTTTTCAGACCCTGCATTCTGATACACCAGCTGGTGCCACCCAGATTGGCAATCTGGCTCAACCAGTTCTGTGATCCAACCCAGGAACAGAAGACAGCAAGAAGAACACACTTGGACCTCCTATGATTTCATCTCTGACTCAACCAACGAGCACTCCCTACTCCCTGTCCCCTCCCCACCAAATTATCCTTTAAAAACCCCAGTCTCCAAATTTTCAGGGAGACTTATTTGGATAATAAAACCCTGGTCTCTCCTTCAGTGGGCTCTGTGTGAATCGAACATTTTCTCTATTACAATTCCCCTGTCTTGATAAATTGGCTTTATCTGGGCAGCAGGCAAGGAAAACCTATTGGGGAGTCATAGGGGAAGTAATAGGAGTTGGCAGGTATGGAGTCAAAATGGAGAGAAGTGCCTTAGGCAAGTCCTCTACTGAGGTCTGGGAGGAGGTTCCTGGAAAGTGTTGAAGACCCCTTGGGCCTAATAAAAATGCCTCCATGAAAGAGCATGGCTAGTCCTGGGGTCCCTGATTCCTTGACTGCAGTTCCCGCCAGAAAACTACAATGGACTGGCAGTGCAACAAGTCTGGTGTGGGGAGGGCGACTTCCCCCTGGGAGGCCTCTCCACTCTTGCTGTGGTTTAGCCTGAAAGATCACACATAGAATTTGGGAGTTGAGCTGGACTCCTTACAGGGAAACTGCTAGCATTCAAGAGTTTAATTATATGGGTATTGTAGAAAAATGCCAGGATAATCTCAGCTGCCTGTAGCACCAAATTGGAAGGCTGGCAGGAAAACACACAGAAGGTGGAAAAACCTCGCATTTGCCTTCTGCCAAAACCCATATGTGTGGCCCTGCCGCTTATGAGGAATGATGGTTTCTGCTTCTTTTTGGCCTACCCCATATTGCATAAAAGATGTATTGAAATCTTACCTGAAATCCAGCTAGTGGAATTTAAGTAAATATAATCCCCATGGTTCTAGCTCATGTGATATAAAGTAACAGGCAAAAAATGGGAAAAAAATCTGAGTTGCCCATAAATAAACCAGCACAGTACAGAAGACAATGTATGGGGATAAAGAAGAGGAAATATTTTTGCCAGACAAACTAAATACCATCTAAAATGCAGGAAGCCAACTTGGAAGTTGTGGAATTGGAGATGAGATGGCTAGGAATAGTTCAAATGATTACTTTAAAACTGTGAACAAGTAATTCACAAAAACAATTGATGCTAAGAAACTTATAAAGTGAAAAGCTTAATCTTACTAGTAATCACAGAGATAAAACACACATATATCCGAATTTTACTCACTTAAAGAATTTTAAGTGCTATCAGTGCTACTTTGGTCACTGATCATGTACGGTCTCAGATTTGGTGATATAAGCTACTCAGCATGCCAAGTACAGGAAAAAACAGGTGTTCTTGTTTCCACTGTCATTGGAATCTATTGTTCTCACTATTTTCAAAATTGATTTGTCAAAGTGCATCAAGAACCTTAAACTGTTATTTTCTTTAGCTCCCAAATTCTATCTTTCAAAACGCATTCTAAATAAAAAGTTAGAGTTGCTGGTCAGTAATAATCTAAATAACCACCAGTAAGGGAAAGTTGAAGATAAATAATAGAGTGTCTAAAAAGAGGAATAATATGGAACCATGAAAAATCAGATGCTGGAAATCAATTCTGTGACATTACCTAAGTGAATTTTATAATATTAAGGGGTATTTTATAAGATAACATGCACATTATTCCTGTTATATGCATAAAAATAAGATTGGGAGGAAAAGCACCAAAAAGCTGATCACCAGTTTTCTGTGTAATGGTATTATGGGTGCCCTTTTTCTCTACACTGTTTTTGTTTGTTTGTCTGCTTTTGTGAGTTCTATAATAAATATGTTTTACTTATTGAGTTGCTTTGAAAATTCATTTGACATTTTGGCTTATAAATATGAAATCAAACTCATCTGTACGGTTGCGTGATTCAACAGTTGTCCAGCAGCTCCCATCAGACCAAGCAGGGAATTAGGAAACCAAGAGTTTGTTTCAATTTAAGCTGTGTGACGTTTAGCAAAACAAGTTGGCAGAAGGGCCAAAGGCTTAGGGAGTTGAGAGTGTGACACCATGTTATCTGCCCTGGATAGAAACAAAAATTGTATCTGTTAGGATGCGAGACGAACACTGAAGTAAAATGAAGGAATTGAGGGACTGAGAATCCTAATGCAATTTTTCTTTCGAGATGAAACAACCCTAGGAAACAGAAAAGTCCAGAGTGTAGCTGAGGTATCGAATGCTGCAGTCATGGAGATGCTTGGAAGATGTGATGCAGGACATACAGTCTACATGGTCCTGCAGGTCCTTTGGGATTACTCCAACATTTGAGGAAAGAGCAGGACACAATAAGGATCCTAAGTCCTCAATGGATGCAGAGGGGTGCCCTGGAGCAGGTGGTGGCCTGGCCTGAGCAGCACACAGGAAGTGACATGAAGAGATGAGAATTGCAGCACTGTCTCTACACTTGAAGTTCTCAGGGTGTCTTACTTTTAAAATAAATGTTTACAACTTTGATTTTTAACATTTTTAATTATCATCACTTCCTCAGAAATGTGTTCTGATGTAACCAATTTTCCTGTGGTACCTTTATGATTCCTTAGCTTCTGAAGGGGAAGAGGTTACAGTATCAGTTAATTTACTTCCCAGCTATCATTGCAGTGATTAATGACTGGCCATATGGAGAATCTGCTTTTAATTTTTTTTCTCATTAAAATCGTACAAGAAATGTTGACAGTACCAATTGCTTCTGAACAGACATTTCAGGTTCAGGAATAGTTGAGAACCGTTCTGTGGATGGTTGCTCCAGTGAATAATTTTCAAATTATATGAAATTGGTTTTTTGTTAAAAGTGCAAAAGTTGTCCTAAAAATGCATTAATTTTATTAACTTGTTTAGAGACTTGGAGTTCTCTTATGACTGAGCCAGCTAGCATCTTGGGAAAGGACAGAAGACAAGACTACCCTCACTGCCTACTGTATACACTGGGCTAGTGCGAAATAATTCTCTATCATTATGATAATCTATCCATCCTCAAGGTGGTAAAATTGAAGCAGGGGCTTCAGTGAAGTCAAATGGGCCTAGAAGTAGTTGTGATGTCAAGGGAGAGGGTTCAAGGGAGAGATAGTAATTCTGGTCAGAGTTCCTATCAGCATTATTTTCTCAAGGTAGACATTATCTGCACGAGATGTCTTCTTCACTGATGTTTCCAGCACCTCCGTTTCCAGCTCCTCTATGTGGAGTCTCATTTCAGCAGAGGAGCCTGAACTTCTTAGAAAGTAGTTCAAGACTTCAAGAGCCAGGAAGCAGAAGCAGCCAGTCTGCCTAAAGGTCGGACTCAGAAGTTTCATAATGTCATTTTTAACTATTCTATTAGTCAAATTAGGTACAAGCAGTCGAGATTCAAGAAGGGGAGACGGCCATGAGTACAGAGAGGAAAGGACTTGACGGCACTGGCCATTTTTCCTGAGACATCCTATGAGAAGTGCAGAGAGTTATAAAGGGGTATGGAAAAGAAGCTGCAGCAGATTGAGAAAGAGATTAGAAAATGACTTGAATAAAAAGGTCATATGATAGAAAAATAAGCACTACTTTTGGCATCACCCTTCTTTCACTGAGTGTCCATATACATCCTTTCCTATGCTTGATGGTGAAGATATAAAAATGATTCAATATGGGCAATGCTATAAGCTTGCTTGTGTTCCCTGCACCCCAAAATTTATTAAGTTGAAATTCTAACCCTCAGTAACTGAGAATGTGACTTCATTTGGAGATAGGGTCTTTAAAGAGGATAATTGTGGCTCACGCCTGTAATCCCAGCACTTTGGGTGGCTGAAATGGGTGGATCACTTGAGGTCAGGGGTTCGAGACAAGCCTGGCAAATATGGTGAAACCCTGTCGTTACTAAAAATACAAAAATTAACCAGGCACAGTGGCAAGTGTCTGTAATCCCAACTACTTGGGAGGCTGAGGCACGAGAATTGCTTGAACCTAGGAAGTGGAGGTTGCAGTGAGTTGAGATCATGCTGCTGCACTCCAGGCCTGGCTAGCGCAAGACTCTGTCTCAGATAAAAATAAAAATAAAATAAAATAAAATAAAGAGGTAAATAAAGTAAAATGATGTCATATGGGCAGATATTATGCATTGCAAGAAGGGGGCCATCCGCAAGCCAGATAGAGAGGCCACAGAAGACGGCAAACCTGCTGACACCTTGATTTTAGCCTTCCATCCTCTAGACTTGTGAAACAGTAAATTTCCATTGTTGAAGCCACCCGGTCTGTGGTACTTTGTTACGGAGGTCCCAGCAAGCTGACTGAATACAGTATACTCAAGACACTTAAACTGCATGGATGATGTAGACAAATAAGTAGATTTTTCAATATAGTGTGATAATACCTCCAATAGGGGTAGACACAGGATGCCATGGGAACGTAGAAAAAGGACACCATATTCTCTTACTTTAGATTCTTCTTTAAAATAATGTATCATTGCTTTTTCTGATGATGAAATGAGACATTTTACATAAAGCCCTGAAATAATAGGTGTCTATTATATATTGGTTCTTTAGCTCCTTCCTTCAAACTTATTATATACATACATAATATTTTTTTCTCCTTCTACCCATGGAAAGAAAAAAAAGTAGAAAGTCAGAGTGGAAGCATATGAAAAACACACCACTGACCCTGGGGACCGTATGCGCACCCAACCGTGAGGCAGAAGCCTCATTTTGGCAGCTCTGGGTCACTTAGGAGTTTTCCACAACAAAAGGGCTACTAATTCTGAAGCCTTATGAAGCTGTGTGTTGGAACCAGGATGGTGGTTCTGAAGACATTTTAAAATATTCTGGATGAGTTCATTCTTCTCAAGAGGAATTTTCTCGAGATTAGTTCAAATTGTGACTGAAAGCAAAAATTAGTAAATAGACCTCATTATTTAAAAATAATAATTCATGAAAATATAATGTTTAAGCCAATACTAATGGTATTTAAAGGATTTATTTTATCCAAGTTTATCAATGACGAGAGGGTTTTAAAAAAGAATTTTGATGAAAGGAATTTAACTTGGGAAATCTTGCTGGAAGTTGATGTCTAAGATTAAGTTAGCATTAATGCATATGATTCATCAGGGAGGAGTTATTTACATTTCTGATTTATCATTTTAATTAAGCAATGCTCAGTGATGATCCAGGGCAGATACATAGGGTAAAGGTTATAGGTATGTGAAGTATTAGGCCAGGCTCTATGATTTGCTGCAGAGGGACAAGCCCAGGGTCATATCCAAATAGATAGGAAATAAATGCTTTTGTAGTCAGTGTTGACAAAAATAATGCTAGGAATAAAAATATCCTTGCTCATTCTATATGTTTTTTTTGATTCCCTCCAATAAACTCCCTTGGCAAATAAAGAATATTAAACACAGAAACGAAATGGCACATTGGGGCCTCTCTAAAAAATCGCATTCTAAGCAAATCCCAGAAATTTGAAAGCATTCTGTAAAAGTTCCTCTAAAATGCCTTTGACACAAGAACAACCTTGCTTATACTTGTTGGACTGGCTTCTCTCACCCCTGTCAGTTCAATAAATGACCCCTTTGAGGGAAGTTCAGAATAGTTGTTTATCTATAAGTCCCACGCTTTTTATTAAAAAGGGATGAATTCCCAGTGTTCACATTTTAAAATGCAAGACAGATTGCAGCACCTATAGATGATGATTCCACTGGCAACAGGCAGCACCTGAGGATCTGTGTGCCCTGTCACTGGGTCTGTGGGATCCCTCGGACTGCTCTGCCATTGGCTGGTATTCATTGTCATTCCGGCTGCTCTTGCCCTGCATTCTGCCTCAGTGAAATACTCAACACGTTCTTCCTCACATGCTGCTTTCCTTCCAGCAAGGCTCATCTCTGAACCACATTATACACCAGCAAATACCATCTTCAATCTGTCTCACAAGATTTGCAGCTGGGACAAATAATACACAAGTTCTTAATTCCCAGAGTCTGGAAATTATACTCTAGTTACTAAAAATCTCTCCCCAAATTACAGTCAGTTTGAAGTGACATGTTTATGTTGTTCTGTGTGATAAAAATACCTCTACAGTGACAGTTTAGGTGCTAAGTGTTCTGCTTGTGAGTGCTACATACAATATAATAGTTGTGTCTTCTCAGATAATGTAACGAATAACATGTATTTCAACCTTCTCTATTGTGATAACCTAATATGCCCTCCAAAGGTTTGGTGATGCCAGGAGAGGAAATGTTCATTAGTCTACCAGTACCTTAGGAGTTCTTGTACGCAAACAACAGAAGTTGGCTCTAGTTAACATAAAAAGAAATAGGACTTATAAGAAGGATATAGGCTAGATCATAGAATCAACCGTAAAGGAAGAGGTCAGAGCTTGCTAAAAGTGCATGATCTTTTGAGAGACTGGGTAGAGAAGACAGCCCAAGTCTTCAAGTTCAACTCGTTCTACAGATATGGACCCAGCTACATATGCATAATTACTACCACTGCCAGAATCTGCCCTTCAGCTTCCGTGAATATTTCTAACTGCTCCTCTGCCCTTCTATCATTTTATCAGGATTCCAGGTGCTGAACAAAAGGATCAAATTGGCTGATCCTATTTCATATGCCACTAGCTGCCAGAGATCAGAGAGAGGGAATAACTCCCTGCTTTAGGATATGGAAAATGCCTTCAATATAAAATATTCAGATGCTTGGCAGCCAAATAATGAAACTTCAACAAAGGACCTTCTCTCAAATTCATAAAATTGTGTTAATATTTCTAGTAATACTTAACAAAAAGTTTAGCTGACCTTGACATGATCTCCCTCACCAGTTGCACCACCATGCCAAAATAATTGTTTTCCATTAAGTCTGTATGTCAATTAAGGTCATCATATTTCACCCATAATTTTATTCATGATATTATGGAAAAGCAAATAGATTTTCCTAAAATCTTATCCCTGAGGATCTATTACAGCTGTGGCAAGTTTCCACTTACTGAGTAATTACTATATGCAGGGCACTGGGCTAGGTAATTTATATGCAGCATCTTATTTAGTCCTCACAAGGCCCTTTCAAACTCTGCATTACTCACTTCATTTTCCATGTAAAGAAAATGAAATTCAAAAATCTACGTAATGGTCTCAAATACAGCAAACTGTTTACAGGCAGAGCCAGGATGATAACCTAGGATTCACTGATTTCTCCTTCCTTCCTGCTTTACTTCTTTCCTTCTTTTCTTCTATGTCAAAGTCTCTGTTTAAGATATTTTCACCATTCTGTATGGCTAATCAGCAGTGTAAAAGACTGTGAATCCTACCTCACACACAAAAAAATCAATTTTTTTCTGAACATATGTATTTGGTCACCATCATCAAGGATTCTCTGTGACATAGACTGGTTGGTTTTTAAATTTTAAAAAATTATTCGATACTTTTACTCAAATATGAAAACATATTTATAAAGCTATAGACTCTTGACTGTGTCAGAGAAACAGAATAGAAACTACAATGCTCTGAGAACAAGAGGAGCAGGAGCTTGTCAATGTGGGTTTACAGTTGGCATCCCTCACTTGGAGTCAGAGCAGAGTAGAAAAGCATCTGTCATCAAATGTGACAAAGGCCACTGCCCTAGTTAAACTGTTGTGAACTGGGGCACTTGAGTCTGAGTAATTCAGGACTTTTATTTTCAGCCCATGTCCCCAATCATTCCTGTTGAAATGAAGGCCATCTCTTGCCACTAAATGTGCCTTTTGCCCTTAGTAATAATCTGCAACTTTCATCCAAACAGTAAAGACAGAAAAATGGAAAATGTTACATTCTCAGATAAAGGAAAAAAAAATATATTTCTCATTGTGCACTCCAAATGTGTTTTCTTTCACTTTCTCATTTGTTCTGTAACAGATTTTACTGACTGCAGATACATTTCACAAAGTATATAATAAATTTAAAAGGAAAATATCTTCATTCCACACAAATCCATACAATGTATACAACTCTTGGAATTGGGGGAGAGAATGATATTTTGTGAAATTTTTTTACACAAATGCTAACTAGATCTAAATGTGCATCATTCATTTCAATTACAGTTCAGAAATGAACCCAGGAGTCATACAGGTACCACTATAATCCACTTAGACATTCTGGATTCTTCTATCTTTTTACAGTATATTTTTTGCCTAGGTGAAGCCCATTGGCCCTGTCTAGTATTGGCCAAGATGAAAAAGAAAAGATAAGCCCTAGTAGAATGAACAGTAGACACGTTGCTGCTTAGTTACAGACAGTGTTATGTAGTGATTATGGGCTCTGGAATCAAGCTTCCTTTATTCAAATCCTAGTCGTTGGCTGTGTAACCTTTGCCAAGTGATTTAGCCTCTCTGTAACTCAGTAGCCTCACCTATTAAATGGAGGTGATGATAAGTGCACTTCATAAAATTACAGTGAGGACTAAACATGAGCTAATAAATGTAAAGCATCCAGGCCAGCCCACGGTAAATCCTCAGTAAATATCAAAATTGTGAAAACTTACTGTGTGTATTTTCTCCGTCATGATTCTTCCAAAACATTTGTTAGTTACCAAGCATTCAATTACAGAGATGAACAATAATCTACTTAACAATTGTCATAAAGTTTTAGAATTTTTTTCCAATTTTTCACAGTTATATATTTACCTAATTTTTCAGATTAACCTTAGAATCAATTTGTCAACTTTCTAAAAAAATGCCTCTTGGATTTTAACTGAGATTATATTAAACATACACATTTATTTGGGGGAGATTCACTTATGAAGTCCAATCTTCTCATCCAGGGATATAGTTTATCTTTCTGTAAATTTAAGTCTGCTTAAAATAAACCTCTAATGTTTTGTAATTATTTTCATACAAATCATCTGTATTTCTTTGTACATTAATTCTTTGGTGTTTTACAACTCTGTCATTAGGAACTATTAAATATAATTTACTCTTATTTCTTGCTGTTATGGAATATTTAGTAGTTTCTTTATGTCACTTTTAAATATAGAGGTTATAATTTTTCACAGTAAAAAATATCAAACCTTTACTGTGTATGACTGTTTTTATACACAGGAAAACATCAACTTACATGCTGAATTTAGAGCAATTTTTAGTTTTATCTTTTTAAAAGTAAAAGCACTTTCCAAAGAGGAAAAAAAATTAGGTGGCTCATGCCTGTAAGCCCAGCACTTTAGGAGGCCGAGGTGGGTGGATCACGAGGTCAGGAGATCGAGATCATCCTGGCTAATATGGTGAAACCCTGTCTCTACTAAAAATACAAAAAAATCAGCCGGGTGTGGTGGTGGGTGCCTGTAGTCCCAGCTACTTGGGAGGCTGAGGCAGGAGAATGGTGTGAACCAGGGAGGCGGAGCTTGCAGTGAGCGGAGATCACACCACTGCACTCCAGCCTGGGTGACAGAGTGAGACTCTGTCTCAAAAAAAAAAAAAAAAAAAAAAAAGGTCCATAATATAAGTATACTTCTAAGCAAAGGGGTGATTTTACAGAGAAATCATTACGATAAATGGCATTCTTGCTTCACCATGAAGGATCGCAGCCCGAATAGAAAGATCAAGAACTTAAGAAAATTCTGTGCTAATTAATATGTCTATTAATGGGTTATTAGACCATAACAGTCTAACATTTACTACAATCCTGCCTTCTTTTCCACATACTCCTACCTTAGAATTCTTCTCATACTTCTTTAATTATTTCATATTAATTGATTGCTTATTGTTTATTTTTGTCCACTGCCAATGTATTTCCATTAGGGCTACAACCTTCAGCTGTCTTGTTCACCACAGTGACCAATGTCCAATCACAGTCTCATTCGTTTATGTATTCATTAATTGAATAAACAAATATTAGTCTCCTATTCCTTATCAGGAACTGTTGCATATAGACAAGGTCTTTGACCTCAGAGTGTTTATTTTCTGTGGATTTGGGGGAGGATAGAAAGCAAATAACCAAATAAATAACATAATTTCAAGTAATTATAACAGCTACCGCATAGGGTGGACTGAGCAAATCTGGGTGGATGTACTGTTGGAAAAAAAAAAAAAGCCAGTGAAGGCCTCTCTGAGTCGGTAACATATGAACGGAGAAGTGTAACATGAAAGATCTGAGGGGAAAACGTTGCAAGAAGACTGAATTTCTATAAAGATCCTGAGGTGGATAAACTTGGTGGTTTGAGAAGCAGCAATAAAACCAGTGACCAAGAGAGAGAATGGAAGGAGATGATGTCACAAAGTCAAGACACAGTGAGATTGTGCAGGCAAGGCCTTCTTGTGTCACACTTTTCAAACTTAGTTGTGCATGTAAATCATCTGGAATCTGGTTAAAATGCACACTGATTCAGGAAGTCTGGGCCAGGGCCTGAGATTCTGAATTCCTAATAAGCTTCCAAGGGATGTTAATGCTGTTGTTCTGGGGACCACTCTGAAAAGGAATCTTCTGAGTTATAAAAAGGAGGCCGGGCACGGTGGCTCAAGCCTGTAATCCCAGCACTTTGGGAGGCCGAGGCGGGCGGATCACAAGGTCAGGAGATCGAGACCACAGTGAAACCCCGTCTCTACTAAAAAAATACAAAAAATTAGCCGGGCGCGGTGGCGGGCGCCTGTAGTCCCAGCTACTCAGGAGGCTGAGGCAGGAGAATGGCGGGAACCCGGGAGGCGGAGCTTGCAGTGAGCCGAGATCGCACCACTGCACTCCAGCCTGGGCAACAGAGTGAGACTCCGTCTCAAAAAAAAAAAAAAAAAAAAAGGAGGTTGAGTTTTATTGTAAATATGAATAAAAGCCATGAGAGGGCCTTGGGATGACATAATTGCTTTTCATTTTCAAAGGATCGCACTAGTGTGTAGAAAAGCCTGTGGAGGTGAAAGCGTGGAAGCAGAAAGCCAGTTAGGAAACTGCTTCCGTGAGGCAACAGAGGAGGGTGGTTTGGAGTAGTCTGAGCAATGAAGGAGCCCAGGACACACGGTGACGTTTGGGACATGTTTTGATTACATAGTCAAAATAATTGATAGACTAGATGTCGGATGTGAAAGTCAGAGTAATCAAGACTGTCTAGTATTAAATGGACCAGTGAGTGATTTGTGGTTCTTGTAAGGCCAGGTAGGACAGGATAGAAGTCAAGGGTTTGGTTTCAGATATGCTATTATTGAGAATACCGTATTAACGATCAAATAGAAATATTAAGTATAAGTTGTGTACATATGTTAAGAGCTTAGGGAAGAGTATTGAATGTAGATGGAAATTTAGGGGTCATTTGATTTTGAAGTTATCCAATAAAATGAGCTCATCTAGCAAGGGAGAATTAGAGAAGATATTTAAGTCTGAGAAGAAGAGGAAAGCTCAGCCAAGGAGACTGAAAAGAAGCTACTTGTGAGGTAGGAAAATAATTCAAGAACATGTGACACTCTAGAATTTAAGTGAAGAAGTGCTTCAGCATAGTGGCTAATGGAGATTGGGTAATCAAATAAGTACCTGTCAGGGTTCAGATGAAATGAAACTGAGAATTGACCACTGAATGGTGCAAGACATGGGCATTGTTGCTAACTTGACAAAGGCGGTCTTGGTAAATAGGGTGATAAATTATTGCCTAGAATGTAGGAAAGCAAGAATGGGAAATGATAAAGTAGAAGCAGAGACAATAGAAAACTCCTTCAAGAATTTTTGCAATAAAAAAAGAGAATGAGCCATAACTGGAGAAAGATGTTAAATCAAAGGAGTTTTATTTTAAGATAAGAGTTATTGAAACATGTTCATGTGCTGACATAAATGATAGGTGATGAGAAAATATGGATTATGCAGGTGGAGGGGCTGGCTGTGGAGAGAAGAGAGAGATGAGAAGAAAATAAGAGTATATATGGGTAAAGGTGCATGTAAGTTGAGCGAGAAGAAAGTGGGAAGATAAGCACTTTTCTTCTAGATGATTCTGTTTTGCAATAAAATAAGAATAAACAAACAGTAGAACATGAGGAAGGAGTGTTGGGGATTTGAGCGGTGAAAAATTTGTGTGATATATTCATCTCAGATAGCATGGAGGCAAATTTAAGAGAATGTAGTGGGATTCAAGGGTAGTACTGAGGGACCATTTAAGGCATGGTAATACAATAAATATGAAGTGGGATTTCTTCTAGTAACATTCACCTACTTAGGGAGAAAATGGCAAGGTTGCTGAGGATACATGCAAGAAAGAAATTATAGTAATGAGCCATGGCATCTAAACCAAGTAAGAAGGAAGTGAGGGCTTGAAAAAGCGGTGAGTCAATGCATTATTTAAATGAGACTGAAGAATAGTTATTAAAGTAAGTGAATTGAGAGGCAAGAGGTTCTTTGATTCTTTAGGTAAGTAAAACCCTGTGTAACATACCCCTGAACTCTCCAAAGGTGCAGAACAGTGGAACTTTAGCCACAGGCACACAGCTTGAGCTGTCATGAAAGTTTCTGAAAAGGCTTACTAGAGATTTCCTTTTAGTACACATATGATTTTATTTACTTATGTTTCTCAGAAATACATCTATTGAGAAAGGCAGGGTTGATCAGTACAGCAACTGTATCCCTTTTTATTTTAAGTATTTTGAAATGTTTTAATGCACCAAACTCAAAAGCAAAACATCATTCAAATCAATGGGCTATTAGAGCACCACCCTTAAGTGCTGCTTTGTCTCTCTGCTTATTACTCTTTCAAAAGCAATAAAACAAAAATCATATCATCAAATTTGAATGTTAATTTATTTCCAAAATAATCTGGACAGCAAGCAAATAGAGTCTTGAAATGCTGTCTCATACATTCTTTAGAAAATTGTTAGGAGGGCAAAAAGTCCATAAAGTAAGGCACAAGGGTAGGCAACAAGAAGCTGCTGTCCTTCCATGTGCAAGGCTGCAATGAAGATCTTGGAAGCTGAGAGACTACACCAGCCAATGATGACCAGGGATGATACGGTTCCAAAGGTGCCCCTGCAGCAAAGACAAAGAGATGATTGCCTGTGCCAGTAGAAAAGAGACCATTGAGTTAAAGCTGCCTCTGAAATATCCTTGGTACAATATTTATAACTACTTTTTCCAGTGGTAAAATGAAAATCATGAAATATATGAACAAAAGCCCTTGACCAGTTAGGCATTTTTTAGTCAAATTCATTACAGAGGCTAAATATTTTATATTTCTGTTAAACCTGAATTAGAAGAAACAGTAGAAGTCACCTGCAGTCACTCTCCTCTCATCTGTCAATATTCAAATCCTAACTCCTAAAATTCTCTTAAATACAGCATTGAGAGCCTTCACATCCTTATAGCTATAGACTTCCTTTCCCCTACTTGTCTCAAAAATTGGCCAATGGTACGGGAGAAGGATAGACAGAGTTACATTCCAGTGAGGTGCCTAATTCCCGCTACTTTCAGATCTACTTCTCAGGTTTTTGTCGGACATCACAAAAAGTCTGACACAGCTCGAGTAAGGAGCACATGGGACAGGAAAGCACGTATGTGTGTGGCTTCCCACTTCATCCTTGAAGTTCCATTTTGTATATTTTTAGAATGTTGAAATAGATTTGTTCACCTGGTATCTTCAAAAAGTAACTGTGGAGGCAAGTGAGCAAATAAGATAGTCAAGTCTGGTCACTTGGAGTATAATAAGGCAGGAAAGGTGGTCAAGAGTGAATTTCCTTTCTTATGTGCTAAACAGAATGCATTATTTAGAAAAATAAAACATGAGAGCTGGGAGAAATCTCAGGAGATGTCTACTGCCCAGTTTTAAAGCAATAAAATGATGACAAAAATTGCATGGTGAAGTGGACAACAGGTCAAGATCTCTCCTATCATAGTACTCTTTTCACCACCAAACTAAACTGCCTTACTTGATCTTGGTTTGACTCTGAAGTTGGGAATTGTGTTTATTATTTATGAAAATGACAGAAATATCTACTTCTAATAATTGAATGAAAGCAAAACAAGTGAAAAGCTCTATAGTATGGCTTCTAATGCCTCAGACTATTAATAAACCAAACATATTTTAAAAACACCAAATAAGTACTACATTTATTGATTTAAGTAATACCTATTAGAGATAATTTCTAGAGTTGTTTAATGTACTGTATTCTTAGTAATGGTCTTGAGTTGCACATACTAATTGCCTAAATTAAGGAGGAAAAAAAAATATTGACTGAGCATGTATGTTATAAAATTCTCCAACATTAATATCCTCATCAGGGTTCCTGGGAATTCTACCCGGCAAGGAGCCCAGCTGAGAAAGAATAGTTGTTTTCAGCCCAGAAGGCAGAGTGCCTGAAAGCCGAAGCAATTTATCAGTGTTCACCAGGCACTTACTCTTCCAAAATCAAACAAGTGAATTTCCTGTAGTTGTTATTTTACACATGACGATAGTTCACATTGAAAAATGTGACAACTTAAAAAGTGCCAGTTTTTTTTTTCTTTTCTTTCTTTATTTTTTTTAGATGGAGTTTTGCTCTTGTTGCCCAGGCTGGAGTGCAATGGGATGATCTTGGCTCACTGCAACCTCCGCCTCTGGGTTCAAGTGATTCTCCTGCCTCAGCCTCCCAAGTAGATGGGATTACAGGCCTGCGCCACCATGCCTGGCTAATTTTGTATTTTTAATAGAGACAGGGTTTCTCCATGTTGGTTAGGCTGGTCTCGAACTCCCGTCCTCAGATGATTCATCCACCTCGGCCTCCCAAAGTGCTGGGATTACAGGCACAAGCCACCGTGCCCAGCCAAAAAGTGCCAGTTTTAAAGATAACTTGGATTAACTTATTTTTTAAGTAACTGAATGAAGTAAGAACAGCACCTGGGCCAAAACTGACCTACTTTTCTGAATCTATGTGTAGCTTTTAATAGCCATGCTTTTCCCAGTTCCACTACCAAAACAATCAGAAAGGGCTTAACTTTTGCATGCCTGTGGCAAACCTTGGCTATGATTGTGCATGTGAGGTCAATGAGAGCACACCGACACTTACTGCAATGAAAAGAACATGGCGCAGCCAGACAGGATGACCATGGGGAGCAGGCAGTAACCCAGCACGCTGGCCACACAGCCGTATGACACCCCTGAAGAGCTCATCAGATTCAGTAAGGCATGAATCACAAGGCAGCCAATGGCACTCATGCCATACACATAACCAAACTGAACTTTTCCTGCCTGAAACGACGTGGGGGAAAAAAAAAACAGTTTGAACACACAATGGACACCAAGAGGAAATCTGAATATCACGAAGCAGAGAGCATGTTAGAGTCAGTTCAGTGCTGTTCCCTGTCTTTGTAGTACTGTCATCAGGAGACTGGTAGTTCTGGGAAAAACATGGCCAATGGTTTGAATTCAGATTCTGAAAACAAACACTTCTGACTAGAGTTAGGAAGGAATAAGCATGCTACAAAGAAGATAGACTATTTCTAGACTTATTTTTTATTATAAATTGTCTATTAAGAGTACAAGGCATAAGTAAGACTATACTTTGTCCACATATTTATTAAATAATTACGTGATTGAATAGAGGAATAAAAAACCCGATTTTAGTCTTGTGGATTTATAAGGCATATTAGTAAAATTAGCAAACATCTACAAGATTTACCATGTTAGAACCCATTCTAAGTGTGCCACATATATTTATTTAATCTACATAACCACCTTATGAAATAAGTGTCATAATTACACCAACTTAAACATGAGGGCGCTGAGGTGCAGAGAGGATAAGTAACTTGCCCAAGGTAATATAATGCTAAGCAATGGAGGTTGGCTTTCAACCTAGGTATTTCAGCTCTAAAATGTAGGTCCTGAACATCAACAGGAGCTCTTACAAGTCCTAAATAAGTCCCAAAATAATGGCACATATTTAACCCTATTTAATTTAGCACTTAGTTGAACACAGAATCCTTTTATGTTTCATGATACCTATTGCCAGGTTGATTAACCACACCTTATGAAAAGGTGATTTATATAAACTAACTGGTAATGAATCATAAAAGGTGTACTGTCAAAGGAAGTTAGTAGTGTTCAGAGTACACCACCAATCTTCTGAGGAAAACTCATAAAAACAGCCATTGCTCACAGAGCTAGTATTTTGTGAGTACAAGCCCCAGTAAATGCATTCAGAGAAAATCACAGCATACTATTACTTCAAAAGAGGATATTTTAATGTTTGCTTTCTGAGAATACCAAAGCTACAGTTAAAAATTCATTAATTTTTTATATTTACATTATGCTGATCATAACTTCTAGATAAAAGTTGAATAGGCTGTCTCTGGTTTTCATGGGAATTAGACAAAAACAGTGAAGGAGCTGATAAATTGATTCAGGAGAGAAAGAGCTTTTTAGCTGTCACTTTTCCTTCTCCATGCTATTATCTATGAAGTCTTTCAGAGATATTTATTTTACAATTAATCAGGGTAATGGAGAATGTCATAGCTATTTTAATGTTCAAAATTGTTCACCTATTCTGAATTCTTCTTCCTCTGCAGTTGGAGCGTTGATCACTATGAAGTCCTTTCATAAATATTCCTGACTTTTGCTGGCAGAATTGTCTCCAGCATTAGCCACTGATAAATTCTTATGATATCTTCTATATTCTTGTGGCCATTTAATGAAATAATGCTAATGATGGACATGCTAGAGAAACACATCAGCTATCCACTGCTTTATTGGGTGAGTTTGCTCCACTTGCAAAATAAAGACAATTTCACATCATTGTCATGTATTAGAGAAACCATCTACTTAATATTTTACTTGGATGGGATAAATATGAGGTAGGGCTAGTCCTAATGGCATAGGACAACTCTCTTACACCCAAAGGACACCTAACTGCACCTTCCTGTCCTGAAAAGGCAGTTCTACAAATGAAGTTAATTTGGTAGTAAAGTTGTGTGTTTTCATGTCAGTTATGAACTTCTCTCATCGTGTCTTTCTTTGGTAGTTTGTCCAATTTAAGTTGTAATTCCATTTAGCCTAAATCACTGCCATTTTAAAGAATTGTTTCAAATTCTAACAAGGGCTTATAATCGAAATAGAAAATAAATGTTCTATTTTTTTAACCTCAAAATTTTTAAGGATCCTCCCTATACCATCCTCATTACCACATCGTGATTTAAAATACTTAGTGTTCTTCTGATTGCACTTTTAAATTGGCCATGCATGTTGCTTTTTCAGACCACGCTCTTGGCCCTACCAGAAAAGTTAAATGGAGCAAAAGCTTTAAACCATTTGTCTTCTTGGTGTTGGAAATGAAAATAATTTGGGGGAAAAGAATAAGTAAAACTAAATTTGTGCTAAGTGCTTGAAGCTTTCTTTGGTTTGTCTCCTTTTGCCTGAAGAAAGTCCACTGAAAGAATGGCGTCTTATGTCAGCATGAATCTCAAAGAAGGAAGCATATGTGACTATGACTCTTATGACTCCAGAGATGATAAACAGATTTGGATACTGATTCTGGATTTAGTTTGCTTTCTCTAGTAAAATTCCTGTATCAGCCAGTAAAATCACTCTTACATTTTAATTCTACATATCCAGGAAAGCATTAATCTATAATCAAATGAATTCTGAGTTAAATCATACTTTAATTAATATTCAGTTGGTGTTTTGGGGGAGTCCTTTTTGCTCTATATCAGAATCAATTTGAAAGTTATCATATCTAATGGTAAAATTTCAAGTGATAAGGTTTGCATAAAGACATTCAGAAAATACATATTTTCACATATTCTACACAATTTTAGAACTAAATAGAACCTGAAGAGCTACTTAAATAAACTCCTTTTGCCTTGAAGAAAATGAAATGAAAGCCTAGAAATATGAAGCCGAAGGTTAAAGATTACAGCAAGTGGCAAAGCTAGGGTAGATCCAATTTTCTCGCTTCCAGTTAAGAATTTTTGCCTCTATTGCTTTGTATTTAAAATATAAGAAGGGATATGTAAATAACTCTAACTAACATTATGCATCCAAGAGAGATCATAATGGAATTGATGCTGTTCTTTAAGGGATGGTAACAGTGATGTTCTGCTACAGAACAAACAGCTGTTTTATTACAAATGACTTGAAAAAGAAAGATGAGTTAATATATTAAATTGATTGTTTCTGACTATTTGATTAATTGACATGGCCTTACTTAGCAGTTAATCTAAGATTATCAAATTACTGTGACAAAGACAGAAGAAGGGAGGTTAGAGACTAAATTAAAACTCTAGTTGATATAGTGTTTGATTTACAGAGTATTTGCACTTGCTGTAGTACAAAGAAATAAGATGTTATCACTAAATACTATTGTATTGGATTAACATGATGTTATTATTGGCCAAATTACCTGCAGAAACTAGATTCCTATCAGTATTTTGATTGATTATATATAATAATTGAAAAGCAGAATTTTATTTAGTTGCAAATGCATTTTACAACTACTTTTGAAAATTGTATATCCACTGGAAGAAATTATTATTATGGAACATGAAGAGCAGGAAAATGGGGAAAAGGGCTAAATAGTTATTGTAAGAGTTTTTTTTATAATGTTTAATTTCTCATATTATTTATTCTGCCTAGTTTATCTCTTTGTGTCTTAATGAAACAACATTTTTCACACTGCCTTGACCATCTTTATCATTCTCTGTTTTTATTGTATTGCCATCTCCTCCTTGGTATAAAGTCAGAGACATTTTCTCATTTTTTTCTTATTCCTTTTTTTTTTTTTTTTTTTTAAATGAAACATTTTCCTAAACTATGAGCTAGAATGTCTTTTAAACTTTACTTAGGTCACGTTTTTAGTGACCCTTAATACCATTACTTCCAGATAGAAAGAATGAAAGCATACATAAGACATATGGTGAAGTCGGGGAACAAATGTCTTCATAAAATGTGGAAAACTAACATTTTAGAGGAAATATGTAGGCTGAGTAAACAAATCATAGCTTGTCATTGCAAATTAACTTTTTCCTAGTAGCCTAACCCAAAACAAGGAGATCAGTCTCGTACCTCATAAGATGTTAGAAATAGTCTGGAGATTTATCACAGCAAAGAAAATGGTGACCAAAGAGAAGTGACTTATTCAGTGTCACAATAGAACTCTCACAAAAAAACAAAAAATAAAATGTAGGCCTTATATCTCCCAAATCTGTTTTCCTCCCATTATTCCAGATTTAGTCTTTTCTTAATAACAAAAAAGACATAAGTGAGCTCCTACTTTGATCTCCTTCTTGATTTTTGAAATTCTATTTAAATTTATACGTTTTAGCTGTTGCAATGCATAACGGTAGCATATTTTTGTCACTATGGTTAAATTATTCTCTCTCACTTAACAAAATTCACTATGTAAAGTGACACAGTTTCTATTATATTTATACATATTGCTTCAAAACCAGCACTGGCAAGGACAAGCATTAAAATCTGGTGCTTACTGTGACACATTACCAGAAGCAAGGTGGCTCCCAGGGCTATACAAAAAAGAATGGGTCCAGTGAGGTCCGTTTCATTCATAATACTGCCATCTGCTGGCTTCATTGGATTTAACACTGTCCAAGTTTTTTGCCATATGTGATCAAAATGGATTCCAAGTTCTGTAAAAAGGAAAAAAAGATAGATAATATGATAATATAAATATAGAAAAATAAAAATAAGTTACACTCTTTAAAGGTTAACATATCTGATTAACTTACTTAGCATTTTAATCTGATTGTTTTATCATACCTTCTGAAGTTCCAAGTTCTGTATTACACAGAAACTCAAGTTCTATGTAACATACAAATCTTTAAAAAACAAACTAAAAAGTAATTTGGTTTCCAAAGAATGACTTAAAAGAAATGTGTTAGAGAAATATTTCCATCAAGGAAAACATTCCCTGATTTATGCAGCAAATACAAGCTTTCAATCTAATTAAAAATTGGGAAATTGGCAATATACAGTAAAAAATAAAATTGTAGCTAGCAGATCAAAAATTTCATCCTATTGTCCATCTAGATAGTTCCTTTTCCTGTATTTTTTTTTTTTTTTTTTTTTTAAGACGGAGTCTTGCTCTGCCGCCCAGGCTGGAGTGCAGTGGCCGGATCTCAGCTCACTGCAAGCTCCGCCTCCCGGGTTCACGCCATTCTCCTGCCTCAGCCTCCCGAGTAGCTGGGACTACAGGCGCCCGCCACCTCGCCCGGCTAGTTTTTTGTATATTTTAGTAGAGACGGGGTTTCACCATGTTAGCCAGGATGGTCTCGATCTCCTGACCTCGTGATCCGCCTGTCTCGGCCTCCCAAAGTGCTGGGATTACAGGCTTGAGCCACCGCGCCCGGCCATTTTCTTTTTTTTTTTTAAATTTCTTTTTTGAGACAGGGTTTCCCTCTGTCATCCAGGCTGGAGTGCAGTGGCATGATCCCAGCTCCTCCGCTCAGTCTCTTGTGTAACTGAGACTCATGTCTCAGTTGTGGCATGCACCACCACACTTGGTTAATTTTTTTTTTTTTCCATAGTGATGAGGTCTCACTACATTGCCCAGGTTGGTCTCGAACTCCTGGGCTCAAGGGACCCTCCTGCCTTGGCCTCCCAAACTGCTGGGATTACAGCCCTGTGCCACCGCACCTGGCCCTTTTCCTGTATTTTCAATTGCTGACACTTCTGAAATCCCATCATATCAGCCATGGCATAATTTTTAAATTAGTAGTACTATACTAAACTAATGAGACTGAGTCCAAGTCCACTGTGCCTAATGAGAAGAGCAATTTTATGCTAAATGAATGAAACTACACAGAGGGGAAAAGGGCTCTTTCTGCAAGTAAAAGTGATCATGATGTGCACGCATATTTTTGTAAGGTCAATGTACTGTGAAGCTGAGTCTATGTATTCAAAGATTAAATTCTTGAGACAAGTTAACCTTTCTCTTTTATACATGGTAATATTCAAATAAAGTATCCAAAATCAGTGAAGTTCAGCGTTCATGAGTCCAAACCTATTTAGAAATTTCTAATTTTTTTCCTCCAATTCCCACTTTTCAAAGACTTCTGACTGCTGCCTCACAGATCCTTCTGCTAGAATCTGCTTCTCTCATTACTATAAAGCAAATACCGAGCCATTTGACATCCTTGAACATAGAAATAAGTATTGATACCACATTGGTTTCTTTTCCTACCACTCCTGTAGAGATCAACTAAGATGTATCTAGGGTAGAGAAAGAGAACATTCAAAGAGAAGAGTATGACTTCACTATTTAGGGACCAGCAATCAAATTGGTTATCCTCCTTCTATAATTTCAGAATGTCCGTAAGGGTGACGTGGAGGCTAAAAGCTAAAATTTACTGAGTGTTTGCTATGGACTTCACAAGATTTACAAAAATTGGTCTTATAAATGCACAACCAATTGCTATTATTTTATCCCTATTTTATGCATCGGATATATAAGGCTTTGAGAGATTAATTTGTCTGAAGACACAAAGCAGTAATAGAAAACCTAGCTTTCAACGCTGCGCAATCTGACTCAAGAAAGCACGGGTTTAACCATAGAGTTGTGGTTGGGTCAATGTTCGTCTAATCTTTTATATATATATATATATATATATATATATATATTTTTTTTTTTTTTTTTTTAATGAGCCCAATTCTTCCATGTGAAGGACTGTCTTCCTAAATGTATTTGTATGTGGCATGTAACTACGCTTCCAAGCTTTAGTAACTTTCTTTGGTCAGATACAGGGGTATAGCTCAACTTATTTTACAGAGGCACATACCACCTAAATACCTTGCAAAGCTGACTTTCTGTACACAGACTACAACACAGACTTTTAATAAACCCCATGACACAGAGGACCCTTGTTCTAACAACTGAGAAATTTTCAGAGGGTCAGCTAGACACTGGTCTAAACCAAGAAATAAAGTTTTATTCATTTCATGCCCAGAATGACATCTGTTATTTTAAGCTTAAAAAAATCGAATAGTTAAATTAATAGCAAATAATTTACATTTCCGCTTTCTTGTTTCATCCTTTATTTCCACAGTGCATTTGTATATTTATTAATGAACATACACTTTGAATAATATGAGCAGTTCACCAAGCTTAAAGGAGGTTAGAATGTCTAATATAATTTTTGAAAGAGAAGAAGACTTTAAAAATTGAGACATGCTATATATTTAAAATTAATTAATTTTAAATTAATTTCACCTGAAGCTTATGTTATCAAACTTTATTTTTTAATTTTGGCATTTATGCTAAAAATACATTTTCAGTATTTACCACAATAAAGTGGTAAATTCCAAATACCTTTTCCTCAAAAAACATAATTATTTTGGAAGAAATTCAGATGAAAAATGCTTTATGCAACATCATTACTGATGTCAACCATTTATTTAATGGCATAACTAACTCCTGCACATATTTTAACATCAAGCCATGAGACAGTAAATTAATATAAGCCCATATAAATATTTTCATAATGAAAAATATTTTATGTGCTTTCTACTGAAATATCTCAATAATATTGTGTTTTTTATTTATTATAAGGTATGTGAGCGATTATAACTACTTATTAATTATACATACTCTAATATAACATCTTATTGTACAAAATAAAAGAAGATAAAACTGCTGTAAAATTTGAATGCAAAATTTATTGTTTTGCTGTCATCTAGTGGTAGTAAAGTATATGATACATATGCTATAAAAGTGAATTAAGATCTCTATTTTCTATGCAAATTGTGGCACTGGCCTTTCATATAGAAGCGCCAAGCTATGCTATAAATACAACATACCAAATATCAGTAATTCTTCTTATCTGACAGGTTTGAATTTACTATTATTCTCAAAAATGCATTTAACATATTGATTTTACATTAAAAGCAAAATTTATCATTCTTACATAAAACCAAACAAATATTTTAGACAACAAAATATTTAAGAAATAAAGAAGGACTCTTTTGAAACAACATGCTTTTTGTGCAAGGAATGTTCATTATTATAGCTTGATAATTTTATAGGCCATTCTGATGGATGGTCAATAAAAACTAGTAAATGTTATTTAATGCGTTATCCTAGAAATTGTATCATTTTTTATATCTGAAAAAGACATATCATGGCCTTTTTCATATCTTTAGACAAAAGAGGCTTGAGGCTTTCACAAGTCACTCAGCTTGAAGAATACATTGGATCCAAAATCCAGATATTTCATAGATTCAAAACACAAAATTATATTAGGTACTCTATCTTCTAATACTGGGGTTCCCAAACTCAGGGCCATGGACCCATACCAACTTGCTCATGGCCTGTTGGGAACCGGGCCACACAACAGGAGGTGGAGGTGAGCAGTGGGCGAGCAAGTATTACCACCTGAGCTCCGCCTCCTGCCAGATCAGCTGCATTAGTTTCTCATGGAAGCATGAACCTATTGTAAACTGTGCATGCAAAGGATCTAGGCTGCACGCTTGTTATGAGAATCTAACTAATGCCTGATGATCTGAAGTGGAAGAGTTTCATCCCAAAACCATCTCCCCAACCTGTCTGTGGAAAAATTGTCTTCCACAAAACTGTTCCCTGGTGCCAAAAAGGTTGGGGACTGCTGTTCTAATACACTGTATATTTTGGGGAAATTGACTCTGAGCTGTATAAAATATAAATAAAAATCTATTACGTATTTTCTATTCAAATTGAAAGACATGCTAGAGGAGGATGTATAGAGAGTGGTAAATTAATGCAACAGTAGAGACATTTCAGATAGTAGAAAAGATTATTTTCAATAAATGCTGCAGAAAAAAATAGTTAAGCAGTACAGAAAAAAATTAAATCTTACTTCACATATTAAGCTTAAACAACTATTGAATAATAATTTCAATATAAAACAAAAAATACAAAAGGATAATTTTAAAATGTGAGCATCTATAAGGAGATAGAGGCAGTACCTAGAGCTGGAGAAATAAATTTTAAACAAACAACAATTGGAAAGAAATGTTACTAGGAAACATATTCTGGGTTTAAAAAATTAATATCACACTTTTAATATGTCCCAATGACCCATAAACAAATCAGATGGCAAACACTAGCTAGGAAAAAAATGTTTAAAATACATATTCTAGACAATAATTAATATGGTTACTATATAAAATCCCTAAAAAATAAACAAGGAAAGAAAATTCTTTAAATTCTATAGAAATCTGAACCAAAAAAACCCTGAAAAATAAAAAGTCAATACACATACGAGAAATGTCAAAATTTTTTTAGTAACCCAGAGGTACAAAGTATTCCTTTTTCCTTTTTTCCTATGAAATTGACAAAGACGTGTCATATTCTACTCTGGAAGTGGAGTAGAACACCATTTTTGACATCATTTGACAGTGTCAGTACCTTTAACCCAGCAATCCCACTGTTATGGGTACATCCTAAGGACAGACTCTACAAAGGTCAAAGATGGCAAAGCATTACTTGCTATAAGGAATAACCTTTAAGGTATGTTTAAATTATGGTTATGTTATATCATAGAGCTCTATGAAACCATTATAAATTGTTTTCAAATAATATTTAATGACTTTAAAGAATGTTTGTATAGAAGTGCTCGTGACAGGCTGGACACAGTGACTCATGCCCGTAATCCCAGCACTCTGGGAGGCTGAGGCAGGCGGATCACCTGAGGTCAGGAGTTCGAGATTAGCTTTGACAACATGGCAAAACCCTGTTTCTGCTAAAAACACAAAAATTAGCCATGCACGGTGGTGTGCACCTGCAGTCTCAGCTACTCAGGAGGCTGAAGGAGGAGGATCGCTTAAACCCAGGAGGCAGAGGTTGCAGTGAGTCGAGATTGGGCCACTGCACTCCAGCCTGGGCAACAGAGTGAGACTTCATCTCAAAAAAAAAAAAAAAAAAAATGCTCGTGACATAAAGTAAATAAAAAGAATGCAATACTTAAGTACTCAAACGTATATATATTCATTGAAAAAATAGTATTTTACTTTAAAGTATGCATGTATATTCATGCATAATACATATACATAGGCATTCATAGGAAAATAGAATAAAGGTTAGAAGAAAATACATCAAATTGTTAATGATAGTCATGTCTTTGAGACAAGATTTGAAGTAATTTTTATATTTTTATTATGCTTCTCTGTTTTCCCAATTCTGAAGACAATTAGGCAGAGATATTGGCAAAGCCAAGGAAAATGTTTAACTAGAATAACTTGTAACTTTTAAGTGTTTATTACTTGTAGAGGCAAAACAGAATGAACTGGTTAAAGATAACTGATCCAGAAACTTGACTGGCTTCCAAAGAGCCAATAGATCAATTATATAAATCTCTGTTCTGTTCTGAACAGTTTAAATCTTTCACGGTTTTACATTTTTAAGGAAAAGAAAGAAGAATGTGGTTGGTTGTGTTCATGTGAGGCAAACATCTTTACATCTTGTGATGTAAAATACTGGAAATTTTAATCTATTCCTTTTCACTTGACTACATGCAAAGGCCTTGCAGCAGTTAACCAGTGACTATTTCTGCTTGGTTCTCAAATTTAAATCCACTTGGGGTTTTAGTGTCTTAACACCTATGTTTCTAGCACTGTATTAATCTTGTTTAAGAGCAAAAACAGCACATACAGACTGGCTACATATGGAAAAAAAAAAAAAAAACCAATGGATGGAACAACTCCAAAATCCCCTAAGGACCTTCAGCTCTAAGAATCTCTGGATTACCTTCCCAGCAGGAGCGTTATTTACTGGATTTATATACTTCCTCACCTACTCATGCCAAGTGAGATGAAAGGGCTTGCATGAGTCAGGAAAGAAAAATACTGGCTTGTCTCCATGTCAACAATGACAACAAAAATATTAATTTGAGAAACTATCCACTTTGCTCCCAGGAAAACATAGCAGAAAATAAAATATGCTGTTATGAAGTGCTTCATTAACTGGGTGGGAAGGGTGGTCACTTTGATGTAACTACTTTGCCAAAAGATGTCTGCATTTTTTTCTATTCTTGGCCAAGGAGTTCAAATTTAAGAAAGAGTGAAGGAGCATTTAATAAGTGCAGCAATGTCACAGAATGGCCCATATCTACACCCAATTTCCCCTACGCAAACATGCAACAAACTCCAACGGTTTAAGGGTTTTGGTTCAGCAAACTCTTGTTATACGTGAAACAATCACACATAAAACACTGTACACTGCAGGCTGACAGCACACATTAAGTGCTAATTATTGCTATTATTCTTCTAGCTGTACAGACATTAATAACACTTCCTTAACTTATCTTCTAGCAAAGGAGGCTCTTCATCAAAACTGTCAATGTAAGGAGATTGTGAATAATAATCTGAGTTGGATGCTGGCTGAAAAAATTGTCCTGCATAACCTGTTGACATGAGCGTCTCTGATGGAACAAAAGAGGCAGGCTGAGGCTGCTCACCAGCTTGTTGTCTAGAAAAAGAAAAATACAAACATTTTTAGGTCTAAGAAAAAGGTATCATGATAAATAAAGTAGGAAAGTTACAATTTTACTTACATGAATTCACGTAGTTTTTATGAGTATTTACTCATGAAAGAAACAACTTACTTAAAACTTAACTTTAGTCCAAAAATGTAAAACAACTGGTCATCTAAAGGCTTCTGGAAAAATAATCCATATCAATAAACATTAATTGAGCATGTACAACATGCTGAATGCTTCCACTAATCTTTTCTCAATTAAAACTCTATAAGGTAAAAGCTGTATTTCTAATCTCATTTTACAGAAAAAGACACAGAACTTCACAGAGACTAAATGACTTGTCCAGTAACACAAAATAACATTGCAGGGGCTGGACTCTGGCATGAAGCTTTCTGAACAGTGATCTGCTCATCACACACTGCTGCTTTTTTACTTATCTTCAGGGACAGTCTCCAGCAACGAAGCCCTTCCAAATATGTGGAAGCAGCAAGGAAAAATGATAATTTTAATAGTATAGTCAACTGATAGGAAAAATAAATACATATACTAATCACTGTGAATAAGGAAATATACTTCAGTTCTGGCCAGTTCTGTTGGTAATGACAGTCATTATCAACAGAATTGTCTCTGAGTTCCTAGCTAAATGTATTATCTAGTTGGCTTTAGTGTCTCTTTATTTGTACAAATTTATGGGGTACATATAAAGTTTTGTTACATGCATAGATTGTGTAGTGGTCAAGTTAGAGCTTTTAGGATATCCATAACCCAAATAACATTCATTATATGCATTAACTAATTTCCCATCACTCCTTTCCTACTCTCTCACCCTTCCAAGTATCAACTGCCAATGATTCTACTCTCTACCTCCATGTGTACGTATTTTTAGCACCTTTATGAGTAAGAACATGTGATATTTGATTTTCTGTGCCTGGCTTGTTTCACTTAAGATAGTGACTTCCATTTCCATGTATATTGTTGTAAATGACATGATTTTATTCTTTTCATGGCTGAATGGTATTTCATTGTATATATACCACATTTTCTTTATTAATTCATCCACTGGTGGATACTGGGTTAATTTCATGTCTTTGCTATTGTGAATAGTGCTTCAATAAACATATGAGTGCAGGTACCTTTTTGATATATTGACTTCTTTTCCTTTGGATATATACCCAGTAGTGGGATTGTTTGATAAAATAGTCATTCTATTTTTAGTTATTTGAGATATCTTCATACTGTTTTCCATAGAGACTAATAATTTACATTCCCACCAACAGTGTATAAGAGTTCCCTTTTCTCTACATCCCCATCAACATCTGTTACTTTTTGTCACTTTAATAAGAGCCATTCTGACTGGGGGAAGATGATATCTCACTGTTGTTTTAATTTTCATTTCACTGATGATTAGTGATGTTGAACATTGTTTCATATAATTGTTGGCCATTTGTATGTCTTCCTTTGAAAAATGTCTATTCATATTCTTGCCCACTTTTTTCTTTTTTTAAAATTTTGTATTTCCATAGATTTTGGGGAAACAGGTGGTATTTGGTTACATGAATAAGTTCTTTAATGGTGATCTGTGAAATTTTGGTGCACCCATCACCTGAGCAGTATAAATTAAACCCAACTTGTAGTCTTTTATTCCTCACACCCCTCCCACCCTTTCCCTCGAGTCCCCAAAGCCCCCTGTATTATTCTTATGTCTTTGCATTCTCATAGCTTAGCTCTTACTTATAGAGAGAACATACAATGTTTGGTTTTCCATTCCTGAGTTACTTCACTTAGAATAATACTCTCCACTTCCATATAGGTTGCTGCAAATTCCATTAATTCATTCCTTTTTATGGCTGAATAGTATTCCAAAGTGACTAATATACAGAATCTACAAGGAACTCAAACAAATTAGCAAGAAAAAAACAAACAAACTATCCCATCAAAAAGTAGGCTAAGGACATAAACAGACAATTCTCAAAAGAAGATATATAAATGACCAACAAACGATGAAAAAATACTCAATGTCACTAATAATCAGGGTAATGCAAATCAAAACCATGATGCGATACCACCTTACTCCTTGCCCACTTTTTAATGGGATTGTGTCAGGGTTTTTTGGCTGTTGAGTTTCAGGGTGGTTGTTTTTTTTTTTTTTTTTTGCCATTTGTTGGCTATTTTTATTGCTGATTCAATCTTGCCACTCATTATTGGCTGGGGACCAAAGCTAGATGGAGCTGGACTAGGCAAGCTTGCACTCAGGCCCGCTAGTCATGAGTGCATGCACCAGCCATGACAGGTGAGGGCAAAACAGTCCATCAAAAAGTGGGCTAAGGACATAAACACAATTCTCAAAAGAAGATATACAAATGACCAACAAACAGGAAAAAATGCTCAACATCACTAATAATCAGGGAAATGCAAATCAAAACCACGATGCAATACCACCTTACTCCTTGCCCACTTTTTAATGGGATTGTTTCAGGGTTTTTGGCTGTTGAGTTCAGTTCCTTGTATGTCTGGTTTTTAGTCCCCTGTCAAATGAATATTTTCCAAGTATTTTCTCCCATTCTACTGGCTGTCTGTTCACTCTGTTGATTATTTCCTTTGCTGTGCAGAAATTTTTAATTTAATCCCATTTGTCTCTTTTTGTTTTTGTTTCCTACGCTTTTGAGGTCTTAGTCATAAATTCTTTGCCTAGACTAATGTCCAAAAGTTTTCCGTATGTTTTATTCAAGCATTTTTATAGTTTTAGGTTTTATGTTTAAGTCTTTAATCCATCTTGAGTTTATTTTTGTATATGGTAGGAGATAGAGGTCCAGTTTAATTCTTCTGCAAATGGCAATCCAATTGTCCCAGCACCATTTATTGAAAAGCGTGTCCTTTTTCCAACTTATGTTGTTGTCAGCATTGTCAACGATTAGTTAGCTGTAAATATGTGACCTTATTTATGTGTTTTCTATTATTTTTCATTGATGTATCTGTCTATTTGTATAGCAGTATACCATGGTGTTCTGGTTACTATAGCCTTGTAATATAATTTCAAGTCAGGTAATGAGATGCCTGTAGGTTTGTTCATTTTTCTCAGAATTGCTTTGGCTATTTGGGCTTTCTTTCTCGTTCTGTATGAATTTTAGGATAGTTTTTTTCTAATTCTGTTGAAAAACAATGCTGGTATTTTGATAGTGATTGCATTGAATCTATAGATTGCTTTGGGCAGTATGGTCATTTAAACAATATTAATTCTTTCAATCCATGAGCATGAGATGTTTTTCCATTTGTTTGTGTCATGCACAATAATTTTTCATCAGTGTTTTGTCATTTTCCTTGTAGATATCTTTCACCTCCTTGGCTAATAAATGTACTCCTAAATTTTGTTTGTAATTATTGTAAACGAAATTGCCTTCTTGATTTCTTTTTCAGGTAGACAGTTATTGCTGTATAGAAATGCTACTGATTTTGTATGTTGATTTTATACCCTACAGCTTTACTGAATTCATTTATTAACTCTAAAAGGATTTGGTGAATTCTTTAGGTTTTTCTAGAAATAAGATCATATCATCCAATTTCCAATTTGGATGGCTTTTTTCTCTCTTGCCTGATTTCTCTAGATAGGATTTCCACTACTATGTTGAACAGGAATGGTGAGAGTGAGCATTTTGTCTTGTTTCAGTTCTTAGAGAAAATGCTTTCAACTTTTCACATTCAGTATGATGTTATCTGTGGGTGTGTCCTAAATAGAGTTTATTATTTTGAGGTACATTCCTTATATTCCTAGTTTGTTGGGGGATTTTATTATGAAAGGATGCTGAATTTTCCATTGAAACAATCATATGGTTTTTGTCCTGGGCTCTGTTTATGTGATTTATCACATTTATTGCTTTACATGTATTAAATCATCCATTCATCCCTTGTATCAAACCTACTAAATCATGACATATTATTTTTTGATGTGCTGTTGCATTTGATTTGCTAGTATTTTGTTGAGGATATTTGCATCTATGTCCATCAGAACTATTGGTCAAGTTTTTGTTGTTGTTGTGTCCTTGTCTGGTTTTGGTATCAGGTGTTACTGGCCTTGTAGAATGACTTAGGGAAAATTCCCTCCACCTGAATTTTTGGGAACAGTTTCAGGAGGATTAGTATTAGTTCTTTTTTTGTACATTTGGTAGAATTCAGCTGTAAATTCATCTGGTCCAGGCCTTTTCTTTGTTTAGAGACTTTTTATGGCCGATTCAATTTTGTCACTTATTATTGGTTGAGGGCCAAAGCCAGATGGAGCTAGACTGGGCAAGCTTACACTCAGGCTCCCCAGTCATGAATGCATGCACCAGCCATGACAGGTGGGGGAGAAACAGTCCTCAGGCCTCTGGTAGAATTCTTGGGTAAACTGTAGTCACCACTGCACTGAGGTCCTGCCACGAGAAGGGTGGGACCAGTCCCAGTGGCCATAGCCTTGGTCAGTGAGTAAGAGACTTGCTTCCCTCTTACAGCCCCCAGTCTGGACAGGGTTCTCTCTCCTGTCTCAGGTGTCATAGCCATCCCAACTGTTCGGTTAGACCCCATGCCCCTCAGTTCATGCTCATGGCCCATAGGAGTCCCCACTTAGCTCAACACTAAGGCTTCATGGCAACTCTCATCCTGCTTAAGTAGGAGCAGTACCTGCTTCCCGCACTGGTGACTGCAGCCCATGCCACACTAGCTTCTTAGTCTTGGTTGTTAGGGCCAGCCCCTAGTTCACACCCCAGTTCTGCAAACAGCAGCCCAAGTTTCCCTAATGCCTAGGACTGAATTCTCAGGACTTCACACAGTCTGTTAAGGGCTAAGATCTAGAATGGTGTCTTGCTATAGCTGCCTGGGTTTCAGAAACAGCATGGAATACAAGGCATGCTGCCTCTCTAAAGCAGTTCCTTCTCACAGTTTCCTGGTTGCTTTCTAAGTTAGACTTAGGGCTTGAGAGGGTCAAGGTGCTCTCCCATATCCTGGATTGTGCAATTCCCCAGCAGAAGAGTGGACCGCGTAAAGACTCTCACTCACCCTCTCCTGTACTGGGGAGTCATTCCTGGTTCATGGCTGGTCTTGGCCATGTATGCTGCCTATTTTCCTTCCCCTTCCTAGCTTTTGGTGTTTTCCGTCAGTTTCCTGTTGAATTCCAGTGTTCTGCCTTGGATAATATATTAGAAGTATGATTGTCCACACACCATTTTGCTTCTTCTAAGTGGATAAAGCATGCTTGAAATGCTCCAAGCCAGCCATCTTGAACAAAAAAAAGAGTCCCTCTCTTAAAATGGGTGATTTAATTTTGCCAAACCAAAATACCTCTTTGACATGTTTTTGCTGTTTATTTTTATTCATTTTAAATTGTTTTTACCTTAAAGAATGGAAAGAAACATAGAGCTGTTCAGTAACATGTTTTAAATTTCTTTCACAAAAGCCCTTGGGGTAAACTAAATATACAGTCCAAGGTTCTGAACTTGGTAACTCCCTGTGATTCTTTATGATAAAATATTTACAAAATGGCCTTTAGTACTTTCCTTTGAATATTAATCTTAATATGAAATCTAAGAATAACATATTTGACCTCCTTTATGTGAGTTAGCCTGACCAAGAGAATAACTTATTTAGGAAAAGAAAGCCACATATATAGAGGGGGGACATACACACTTAATCATTTACTAATTCAAATGTATACTCATTAAGAGCAAGAGCCTGGTGTAATACTATTTGAACCTGCCAGAATGTATGGTGATTACCTGCTATTATTTTTCACTTAGCCATGTGTAATATTCCTAATGTATTTTCCAGTAAAATAGGCACACCATCAAAAATACTGGTAGAAACAAATTAGAATAGGAATATGAATGGCTTTTTTCTTGATAAAAATCCCCCAATACCTATTTCTTTAATGTAAGCCTCTCCAGAAAAATGAAAGGGACACATAAAGATGACTAAATGGACCAATGTCTAAGTAAAACTATGTCATTGCCGTACTTGTCTGGCCTCTCCATAACTTATATCAGGTGCTACTAATCAGGTTTGAGTAAACATAACTTTCACAGTTATTAGCTGCAAAGGAACCTTTGTGAATGGGTGGACTATTTCAGGTAGTAACTTTGACTTATCCTCTTCAAAGAGAAACAAAATTTTACAGAAAAAGGTTCTCAGGAGCTTAGCTTCTATTGTCCTTATTGTAATGGGGGTATAATATTAAAATTCCTCTACCACTTATTTAAGAAAGTAAAAATTTAAAATTTGTTGCATAAAGGAAAATACAAAATTTATAAAATTACCATGCTCACCTTTGATAACTATCTAAATTTAAATTGTTTTTCTTTATCTTATATCTTTGTATAGCATCACTGTAATATTAAACGTTGCATCTCAATAAAAATAGCACAACCAATACCAAAAGAATCACATTATTAGTCCAAAGTATGACCCCAAAATCTGTAAATGATATGGTTTGGATCTGTGTCCCCACCCAAACCTCATGTAATCCCCAATGCTGGAGGTGGGGCCTAGTGGGAGGTGATTGAATTATGAGGGCAATTTCTCATGAATGGTTTATCACCATCCCCCTAGGGCTGTTCTTGTGATAGAGTTCTCATGAATCTGATTTTTTAAAAGTGAGTAGCACTTTCCACTTCTCTCTCTTGATCCTGCTCCTGCCATGTGAGATACCCACTTCTTTGCCTTCCACCATGAGTAAAAGCTCCCTGTGGTCTCCCCAGAAGCAGCTATTGCCATGCTTCCTGTTCAGCTTGTGGAATCATGAGTCAATTAAACCTCTTTTCTTTATAAATTATCCAGTCTCAGGTATTCCTTTATAGTAGTGCAAGAATGGCCTAATACAAGAAACTGGTGCTGAGGAGTGGGGGCTTTGCTTTAAAGATACCTGAAAATATGGAAGTGGCCTTGGAACTGGGTAACAGGTAGATGTCGGAAGACTGTGGAGGGCTCAGAAGAAGACAGGAGGATGAGGAAAAATTTGGAACTTCCTAAAGATTCGTCAAATTGTTATGACCAAAATGCTGACGGTGATATGGACAACAAAGTCTAGACTGAGATCTCAGAGGGAGATGAGAAACTTAGTGGGAACTGGAGTAAAAGTCACTTTTGCTATAGTTTAGCAAAGAGCCTGGGTGCATTGTGCCCCTTCTCTAGGGATGTGTGAAACTTTAAACCTGAGAATGATGGTTTAGGGCATCTAGTGGAAGAAATTTCTAAGCAGTAAAGCATTCAAGATGTGAGCTGGCTGCTTCTAACAACCTATGTTTATATGTATGAGCAAAGAAAAGATCTGAAACTTGAAATTATATTTAAAAAGGAAGCAGAGTGTAAAAGTTAGGAAGATTTGCAGAATGGCCAAATGGTAGAAAACAAAAGCACATTTTCAAGGGAGGAATTCGAGCAGTCTGCAAAAAAATTGCATAAGTGAAAACAAGGAGCCATGTGCTATTAGCCAAGAAAACAGGAAAAGGACTCAAAGGCCTTTAAGTGACCTTTGTGTCAGTCCCTCCCATCACAGGCTCAGAGGCCTAGGAGGGAAGAATGGTTTTGTAGGCCAGGCCCAGGACCCCACTTCCCTTCATAGCCTCAGGACATTGCTCCCTGCATTCTGGCCACTCCAGCTCCAGTCTTGGGGCAAAATGAGCCCAGTTACAGTTCACTGCTTCAGAGGATGCAAGCCCTAAGTCTTGGTGGCTTCCACATAGTGTAAAGCCTGCAGGTGCACAGAGTGCAAGAGTTGAGGCTTGGAAGCCTCCACCTAGATTCCAGAGGATTTATGGAAAAGCCCGGATGTCCAGGAAGAAGCCTGCTGCAGAAGTGGAGCCCTCATGGAACACCTCTACTAGGGAAGTGTGGAATGAAAAGGAGGGGTTGAAACCCCCACACAGAGTCTCCACACAGAGTCCCTCACAGTGCAGCTGTGAGAAGACGGCCATCATTATCCAGACCCCAGAATGGCAGATCCCCCAGAAGCTTGCAACCTGCATCTAGAAAAGTCTCAGGCATTCATCACCAGTACTTGAGAGCAGCCACAGGGGCTGCACCCTGCAAAGCCACAGGGTTGGAGCTGCTGAAGACCTTGGGAGCCCACCTCTTGCATCATTGTTACCCGGATGTGGGACATGAAGTCAAACGAAATTATTTTGAAGCTTTAAGACAGGGGTGTCCAATCTTGGCTTCTCTGGGCCACACTGGAAAAAGAAGAATTGTGTTGGGCCACACGTAAAATATACTAACACTAACGATAGCAGATGAGCTAAAAAAAAAAAAAAATCTGCAAAAGTATCTCATAACGTTTTAAGAAAGTTTATGAATTTGTGTTGGGCCACATTAAAGCCACCATGGGCTGCACACAGCCTGTGGGCTGTGGGTTGGACAAATTTGCTTTAAGATTAATGACTGCACTGCTAGGTTTTAAACTTGCATGGGGTATTCCCTTTTTTTCTGGCCAATTTATCCCTTTTAGAATGCCTACACCAATGCCTACACCTCCATTATATCTTGGCAGTTACTAATTTGTTTTTGATTTTATAGGATCATAGGCAGAAGGGACTAGTCTTCAGGTGAGACTTTGGACTTGGACTTTTGAGTTAATGCTGGAGTGAGTTAAGACTTTGGGGAACTGTTGGGAAGGGTTAATTTGAACTTTGACATGTAGGACATGAGATTTGGGAGGGTCCAGTGGTAGAAGGATATGGTCTGGATCTGTGTCCCACCCAAATCTCATGTTGAAATGAAATTCCCAGCTGGAGGTGGGGCCTAGTGGGAGGTGATTGGATCATGGAGGTGGTTTCTCATAGATGGTTTAGCACCATCTCCCAGTGCTGCTCTGGTGATAAAGTTATCATATCTGGCTGTTTAAAGATGTGCAGCACCTCCTCGCTCTCTCGGTCCTGCTTCTGCCATGTGAGACTCCTGCTCCTGCTTTGTCCTCCGCCATGAGTGAAAGCTCCCTGAGGCTTCCCCAGAAGCAGCTGCGACCATGCTTCCTCTACAGCCTGTGGGACTATGAGCCAATTAAACTTCTTTGCTTTAACCCAGTCTCAAGAATTTCTTTATAGCAGTGTGGCAATGGCCTGATATAGTAAATAACCCAATTCTTATGTTTTAGGTTTTTTTTTTTTTTTTTTTTTTTGCTAAAAATTTCTATTAACAACCTTAATTTTAAGCACATGTTATGAATTTACATTTAGTCCCCTATGTCTTCTGGTATTCTCCTTTTTTTTTACTAAGTGGCACTAACTCTGAATGGCTACACCAATGAGTTTTCATATATTCTTAGAGACATCTTTCAAACCTACAATATCCTTTCATGAAAAAAGTCTCTGAGATAATGGATCTGGACACTTCACTATTTGCTCCATTAAGCTTATAGTCCTTGATGATTAACCTATTAGAGGTAACGTAATGAGTCAGATTAATATGCTCAATATTTAAGACGTTAAAGTTATATATTTGTACCTCACAATAAGTCTTTTGCAGAATATGCCAAGAAAATGTAACTCTTCTCCTGTATTACACCATTAGTTCTATTGAAAGATAAATACTGAAATTGTGATAATTTCAAATTCAGCACATTATTACAGATAAAATAAATGTTAACTGAATTAGATCAAAAGAAACACTGAACTCTGGCTTGTTGAATTTAAACTTTAGCTTTGTTAGTAAACACTTCCTCTTCCTTTAAAAATCACTTCAAACTACAGAGAACTGACTGTGGGGCTCCTTTAGAACAATCAGCAAATTTCATGTATAAGTACTCATAAATACATATACATTCATTGAAAAATAGTATTTTATTTTTAAATATATATATATATAATATACATATTCATAGGAAAATAGAATAAAGGTAGCAAGGAAGTACACCAAATTGTTAATAATAGTCATTTCTTGGAGACAAGATTTGAAGTGATTTTAATATTTTATTCATATGTTTCTATATTTTCCAAATTCTATACTGGATACAATTAGATATCAGATAGTTTTCTAAAAGCAGAGATGTTGGTGGAGTCAGGGAAAATGTCTAACAAGAACAGTTCACAACTTTTTGGTGTTTATTAATTCCAGAGGTAACACCGAATTAAGTAGTTAAACATAGCTGATTCAAAACCATATTTGTGTAACTTATCTATGTGAATTTCCAATTAAGCCTGTAAATTTAGGCAATTTAAGTGCCCTTGGTAAGACCTTATCAAATAGGATAAATTTGGTGGTAGCATGAGTCAGGGAGTGGTAGCTGGGAGAGTTGGCTTCCGCAACATTCCTAGACTCTGGTTGGTCCAGCTGGGTACACAGTGATGCCTTAACCGTGTTTGAAATACTAGAAGATCAGGTCTGAGGATTCAGAAAAGATGATGATTCAGTATTTATCTGTTAAAGTCCTACCAAACCACTCAAAGGGATTTTTCCAGTTGTTTACACCCTTCTGCAACAGTATCTATTTCTTTTTTCCAAATAATATGAATAGATTTCACATTTCAAAAGGTGGAAAAATATAGCCTCAGTAGCTAGTTATAGATGGTTGGAAATTATCCCTATCTGAATGATGGAATAATTATGTTTTTTAAAAGATAACGATCCTACTATTCATTCTAAAATAAGAAAACTTGTTTTTAAACATAAATATCTTCACTGTCTTAGTGAGCACAGTCATCCAGCTTTCAGATCAGTACACTATTGAGCCAAACAGGCTTTTAAAACAAGCTCTCATATACTGTGAGCAGGGTAAGTAAGAGAAGAGAGTGAAAGAGACAGGCAAAGACAGAGACAGAGAAACAGAAGCTGAATGACTGATTATAGCTGTTCTCTAGGTTGCTACATCTTTTGCCAGAATAATCATTATCTTGTTCTGATTTGGGGTATATTTTAATTGAACTATTCATAGTATGCATAAAAGATCAAATCTCTGGATTTCCTTTGATGTACATAGTAAATCACTGACCTGATTCCATGTTTTATGTACCTCATAAAACTACCACAGCTACTATGCCCTTTCCTAATTCCTGAGATGTACAGTGTGAATCAGAATTTAAATGTTGCCGCATCCAAATCAGGACTCGGATTTAAATGCTAAGCATCTGAAGCAGGGTAGGCCATCAACCTGGTACTGTAAAATTATGAGCTTTCCTCGTCTGGCTACATTAATTTCCATCTCTTTGTCATTTTGATTTCTAGGAGATGTTTAGTCAAATGGAAAAAGAAAATTAGAGTGTGTGGGGTGGGTGGATAAAGCTATGGTCCATGAGTCCTAGCTTAGGGAGAAAGTTTTTTCTCTCTCATTGTACATTTTAGTTCAATTTAATCTGAAAATATCAATGCTACCCAAATGCTAATCTTATCTGGAAAAGAGAGTAAAGAAACAGAAGGTTTAGGGCAACTAGTTCCTTTCTACGAAACAGAACAGAGCTTAAAAAGCCTAGTAGATAGCTTTCATTGCGGATTGCAAATTTAGAGTGACCACCTTTGTGTACCTTAGTGCTCAAACTACTCCCTGTGCCTCAAACATTTCCCTTTTTTTTTTTTTCACCTTCCAAAGTGTAAACCATAAAAGACAGCCTGACTAGTGCTACACAGGAGATAGCATAGGAGTGTGAATTAGATACAATTCCAGATATTCAACTTTTCCAGCCTAAAAAAATTATATCTCAATACCTTTCCCTATCTTGAAAGCAGTATCTATTTGCTTATACCTGTAGGAGGGATCAGTAAAAAGAGAGTCAATTTTTTTCTGGGCAGAGTGGGAACAGAAGACTCCCCACTGTCCGTTATATGTATTCTGTCTTTTCATCTTTCTATCTGGAGCTTTTAAGGGGTGTGTGTGTGTATAATAAAGCTTCAAAAATTAATACATTTGAAATATACCACACATCCTAATTTATGGCACAGTTTATTCCTATTATCCCAACATTATTATAATAGCACTAATTTTACACTTTAAAAAGTCTTTATTTTATAATAAGTCATATATGCTCACACTAGTTACAGCCCTAATCAAACAACCTTGAGCTAAAATCCTAATCCCATTTCTTACTAGGTGTGTAACCTTGAGGAAGTCTCTTAATTTCTCTGTATGTCTGTCTTCTCGTGCAAAATGGGGGTGATAGCGCAAGTTGAGTATCCTTTATCTGAAATCCTTGGGACCAGACTGCTTTAGATTTTAGATTTTTATGGATTTTTGAATATTTACAGAATACATACTGGTTGAGAATCCTTAATCTGAAAATTAAAAATCTGAAATGCTCCACTGAGCATTTCCTTTGAGTACATGTCAGTGTTCAAAAAGTTTTGGATTTGGGGACATTTCAGGTTTTTGATTTTGGATTTGGGATGTTCAACCTGTACGGCCTAACTCATATGGTGCTCCAATGAGTTACTGTATATAATTGAGGATCCAATGAGTTAATTTATATAATTTCAGAACTGTTCCTAACATATAATAAAAACTCAATAGATTGTGGTTATTATGAAAGTTGAACAGTCTGACTCTTCTTGCCCTCTAACCTAGACCCACAAAATTTCCAAGAAATCAATTATTTAACAAAATGCAGTATACTTAAGTGACTTTAGGTAACAAAGTGTCAATTGCTTTTGTAAGTCATATTTATATGAATAAATAATATTTATATAGTGGTTTTACTTTAATACACACTTTCCTACACATTATCACAATTTTTAATAACAATTCCATTAAGCAGGTATTATTAATATCCTTATTTTTCAGATTAAGACAGTCAGAGAAGTTAAGTCATCCCAATATCACAGACAGAAAATGCCAAAGCCAGAATTTGAACCAAATTCTTCTTACTCTAAATGCCATATTTTGCCACTATCAAATTCTTAATCATTTTGTTTCATTTTCAACTCAAGTTGAATTTTTACCTCAAATAGCTATCATATTTTGACATGTTTACCTTGATTCCATCATGGTATTTTTCATACTTTAATTGCATATTTACTCACTCAATTCTTCAACATAAAAATATTAAATTGCACAAGAGAAAAATCTATGAATTTCATCATTATATTTGGATGTGCAGTGCCCTTCTTAATTTCTGAAACACAAGCAGAATTTCAATAAATGCTTATTAAATTAAATGAAATCAGTTTCACAAGAAATGTCCTGGAAAATATTAGGCAAAAGGAAAATGCTTTCTGTTTGCCCAGTGCCTATATCCCAGCTCCCTGCTAAGTGATAGTTTGAAAAGAGGAGACAAGCCATTCACTTGGCTTAGGCTGAGGTGATAAAGGGGATTCATGGAGAACTTGATTAATTTCTCTGTCCTTTCCTGACATTTTTTCTTGGGCAATTTACTGAGATATGTTGAGGCAAACGCTGGTTTTTCCCAAGGAAATCTCCCTCTCTAGAAATCCCAGTCATAATATTAAGACTTCTTAAAATAAGAACAATACAGCCTAGTACGGTGGCTCACACCTATAATCCAAGCACTTTGGGAGGCCCAAGGGGTCGGATCACTTGAGCTCATGAGCTTGAGGCCAGCCTGGGCGACATGGCCAAACCTTGTCTCTACTAAAAAAAAAAAAAAAAAAAAAAGGCCAGGCATGGTGGCACACACATATAATCCTAGCTACATGGGAGGCTGAGGCACAAGAATCACTTGAACCCAGGAGGCAGAGACGGCAGTGAGCCAAGATTGCACCACTGACTCCAGACTTACAAAAGCAATTGATACTTTGTTACCTAAAGTCACTTAAGTATACTGTAGATATTTTGTTTATTAGTTGCTTTCCTGGATATTTTTTTGTGGGTCTAGGTTAGAGGGCAAGAAGGGTCAGACTCTTCAAATTTCATAATAACTACAATATATTGAGTTTTTACTATATGTTAGGAACTGTTCTGAAATTATATAAATTAATTCATTGGGTGACAGAGTGAGACTGTCAAAAAAAAAAAAAAAAAAAGAACAATATTAAGTACTTACTTTCTAGATCCATAAAGATTTCCATAGGCATTAGAGTCATCACCACTGTGCTCCTGGTTATCAATAGTAAAATTAGATTGGTAAAAATCAGAGTCAAATTGTGCCAAGTTTGACATCCTGAAAAATAAGAGTATGTTTTTAATAAGTTCATGAGTCAATAAAACTTAGTTTGAGATATTTACAAAGCTCAACTGACAATGTGGTTATGGCTGGATTCCTATCAGAAAACAAGATGTCCTTTGAATGGGGTCAATAAGGTATTGGGGGAAGGGTATAGAAATATATGCTAGAAAGTTATTTACAAAATGTGTTATCTTCAACTACTTTGTCTGAAGTTTTCACACCCTGGACTGTGGCTTTTAATATGTTGACTTTAATTGATCTGAAAGGACTAATTTTCTCCAAATATCTTATTCTTAGCAATTTAAGAGAAAAAGCTTAAAACTCAGGACATATCTAGAAGGATTTCCCTAAAATGACGTGTTTTTCACTTTAAGCGTGCGCGCGCGCACACACACACGTAGAAAGGATTATTATCTGCAAATGGCTGATAATAATAATACTCCTTCCCAAAGCAAAACCAAAACCCTACAAACCGATTTCCTTGTTCTACTTGGCAATTCTTTAAAAGTGTTTGGATTATTTTCCTTTTTCTTTTGCTCTGGACACTGCACCTGGGCTTCTGGCTGAGTCAGAAAGAAAAAGATTCAATCCTGCTAAGGAAAGTCTTTTCTATACACTCTCTCTATAGTTTCCACTCACTTCTGGGAGTAAAGAGGAGTGATTGTTTTTGAATTTAGACCTAATGGCCAGGAATACAAGAGGGAAAAATAAAGAACTGAGAGAAGGAAGAGGTATAGGAGAAGAGGACCTAAGAGAGGTAATAGTGGCTCTTTGGATAAAAAGTAGAGAATAGAGAAGAGACTCTTTTCAACTGGACAAATGTGGTTATTCAACTCAACATTTAATTCTTTATTTTTCTTTGAAAATCTTCTTATTTTAAAAGAGTGGATTTAAAAATCACCAGGAGTAATCCATATACTTATAATAATATGTGGAATACTACTTATAAGAAATCTCAAATGAAATCGCATAAACAGCCTCAACTCTAAGGGTATCATTAATCAGAAATATTCAAGTAACAATTGTTAAATATATTAAATTTGTTCAGTTCAATAAAAACACAAAAAGCTTCTCTAGAATTAGATGCAGCGATTCATACATCTGATGCAATAAATCAAGGTTTTACATTAGTAATGTGTATAAAAGTAGCTATGAATTATTTAAACTAAAATCAGGACTTAGTGATAAATCTTTTAACAACTTATAAGTTAAAGAACTTAAAATGTAATAGCATAACTTTCTCAATACATGAAAATATGTTATTATAAAGCAAAGAGAGTAATTGAGAATACACTAAATTTTCATAACATGCAAAGCTTTATGTAATATGACTATTGGTACTACAGTACTTACTTAACTGAGCTTTGTATTTTGTTGAAATGCCAAGTCTTTTAGAAGGATCAGTCACATACCTCTTATTTATTTTTTATGGAAAGATCCTCCAGTAAAAGTAGCTTTGCGTGAGAAATTTAAAGCAAATCCTTTGGTGAAAAGATGACATGCTGGCTATATATACACCTTTCTAAATTTGTACTCTGACATCCTGAGCAGATGCTATAGCCAAAAATAAAAAAGCCTGCCAAAAGCCAAATACAGTATCTTATAACACTTATTGTGGTTTACAAACACAGTGAACAGTGTACAGACATATAATTTGATAATATGGAAATTGTGGAATGATAGATACAGTTTCCTTGTGTACATGTCTATTAAACTCTGAGGTAAGATCATTTATTTGAGGCAAGCAGTTAAAAAGAGGCCTCAATGTCCCTTCCGTTTCATGGATTTCCTAATAATATGCAGTAAAAATCAAAATATGGCACATGATCTTATCGTGAAGATCTCAGCACCAAAATGAAAATGAGTTGTGGTCAATTTTATCTAAATCAGAGCTGTTCTGTTTATATGCGCAATATTTATGTAAACTAATTATGGTCTACCTCTGACTTTTTTCCTGCTTCCTACTTTTCCAGCAGAGGCCAAGATGGATATGCTAATGGTATCTAATGCTTCTTACTTGACGGACAGGTTCTGTACATTTTTGAGCCAATTCTAACCACTGGAAGGTGTTAGGCCCATCCCCACCCCAGGAAGCTCCCTGAGTTGGCCCTTTTCTGTATCACTGGGTCACTGCTGGGAGCCTACTCTCTGGTTCTGACCCAGTTAACCTGGCTAATACTATCAATTCTATCTAGATCTGGTGTTCTCATCCCTAATATTAATCACATGGTTGGAAGTCAAGTTCCCCTGTGGTTTGCTTCATGCTGATTCTCTTTTTTAGGACTTAAAACTTCCCATGCATCCAAGTCTCAGTAACTGAAATTTTATGTCCAAAGGCAGATAATTTGGCACTTAGGAATCTTCAACTGGAGCCAATGGCAGAAAGCTGAAGTAATTTCTTTCCACATTGTTTAAAAGCATTTGGAATTTGAATGTCTGTAATCACAGCTGCCCTTCCTACATTACTAGTCAGGCAACAATTGTTCACACATTTATCAAGGGAGTACTGTTGAGTTCCAGACTCTGTTCTAGATACCAGGTTTCAGAAACAGGCAAACTAAGTTACATCTTAGTACTGATTTTGCTACACCTACACCTAATAATAATGATTAACTGGGCATTGTTCTACAGACTTTAAGTCATTTAATTTTTGTAACAACCTGATAAGGTATTATTATCCCATTTTACAGAAAAAGAAATGGAGATTGAATAATTTTCCCAAGGCCATTAGCTAGTAGCTGAAAAAGTCAATGTTTGAAACCTAACTGAATTCAGAACTCACATTATCCAAGATAATTTCAGGAATTAAACAATAGAATATGCTATTAAGATGGAGCGTGCAAAGGGCAGAGGATTTGAATACTCAGGGAAGGCTTCTTAAGAGGGTCATTCGGATAGAGATCTGACGGATGATAATGAAGAAGTCACTTTAAAGACTACATGAAGAACATTTCAGGCAAAGACTTTCAGCTGGCAAGGAGTTTTGTGGTTTCTGGTTTAGAAAAAAGAAAGCCAGTATTTCTAGGGATTTTTGAATTAGAGAAAAGTTGAAGGAGATGAGGTCAGAGGTATGAACAGAGGCCAGATCAAAAAGGAGCCTGTAGGCCATGGTAAAGAACCTAAAGGTTACTATAATTGAAATGAAATGTCATTCTAGGGTTGTATAAAATGTGATGATATCCTTATTACTCACAAGTGGAAGAGGGAGACTGGTTAGGAAGAGAATGTTACAATAACACAGGCATGAGATGTGAGTGGCCTGAACTAGGGTTGCAGTGGAAGGAGAACTGGTACAAAAGTCATGGCAACTGAGGAAAAGATGAACTACAGGGGTCAATACTGAAGCAGTAATATCAGTAAAAAGAAAATTCAGTGCAGGAAAATGATGATGAGTTATATAAACTGAGGAAGGTCCAATGTATAGGTAGAGTACAGAACAAATACAGAAGATATTTGGAAAGACTTAATAGGATTCAACTTCTATTGAAAGGAGGAAGAAAGAAAAAGCAATTATTGAGGATGATTTCTAGAATTCTGTCAATTTTTCCATTCTAATGCATAATGCCATAGGAAAAGGCTACATGTTATATAGTGGCCAAATTTTGATTATCATCTTTTTTATTCCTTCTTTCAAAGTTCTTTACCTGAGAACACAGGTCCCTTACGAAAACAGCAGAGATTTACGGTACATTCTTTTTTTTTTTTTTTTTTTTTGACATGTAAATTCCATGAAAAGCCTACCAAAGGTAATATTTTTTATCTTAGTCCATTTAGATACATTTTAAACTTATTTCGTGATGTTGTACTTTTCAACAGTTTCCTTCATAAAAACCTGGCTCGATTAAATGAATTGTAGAAATATATGGACTGAAAATGGCATATAAAAAAATTAATCTCAGCCTCAAGTGAATTATAAAACATGAAACATTGAAGACAAAATGACTTCAGTCTCTTTAGAAGTGCATTAATGGACCATTAATGCATATACAAGAATATTTTAAAGCTATTCTTATAGATATAACACTGAGTATCTATAAAATACACATTTAAGTGAGTTTTTTCCATTAATGAATTATCTGATTGCTGTAGCACATGTTGAAGAACAGAGTGTAGATTGATATTACATATAGTCACAGTGTCATCAATTATTTTAACTCATCTGTTTCAGTAATTGTTTCTGTGTCCTGCATGACCAAAAAGATTGTATTATGTGAATAAAGTTTCTCACCTGATGTAAAAAAAGCCCCATGTTCTACTCATAACCACTTTCTTTTCCTTCCTTCTCATTTTCTTTTCTCTCCCTGCTCTCTCCTTACCTCCATCCTTTCCTTCCCTCCCTCAGTTCTCTCTCAGAACTCTCTCCTAAGCTGATGCTATCTATTCCCAGGGCTTTATAATTAGCTGTATATAGACAGTTCCCAAAGTTACATATGCATCCTTGACCTTTCTTCTCAGCATCAGACTACTTGATAGACATTTCAAACTTAACATAATCCAAACTGGATTCTTAAAGTCTCTACCCTTCCCAATCCAACACTGTCTTCTCTATTTCAAGAAATGACATCACAAAGCACCCACTCAAATCAGAAATCATCTAACTTCTGATGAATCATCTAATTTTCAACAAATTATATCGATTCTGTCTCTTAAATATATTTCTCACTAACTAATTTCCTCCATCTCCTTTGCTACCAGCCTGGTTGAAGTCACCATTTTCTCCCACTTACAATTCTCTTTGTAATTATTTAAAAAGTGAAATATCACTTTTATAGTAGCAAATTGGTAGGAGACAACAAAGTTCACTTAAAAAGACTGTAAAAATACACCTTTAACGACTTGCCAAAATCAGGAAAGATTCTTCTATGGTTGCTAACTGCAATTAGCAGTAGGAATCAATAAGAATTTCCATCCATAGTTTCTCAGCCTCTTTCTGGTGATCTGTCACGTGTTGCAGAGGCTGTGAGTTGCTCAACGGATATACCGACAACAATTTGCCATATACCTGACAGTTATGCATGCATATCTGTGTTAAGTTAAATAATGAATGATTTGATGTATGGATGAATGATCAGTATTATTAATACTGCATACTCAGAATCCCATATTTTAGTTGATGTCTATCAATCTAAGTATAATGCAAAATTGCGACATTCATCACTGCAGTACTCTGATATAAAAATGGAGGCTCAGAGAAGCAAAGTGATTTGTGCGAAGTCACACACCTAGGATGTGAAAGAACCTAGTCTGAAGCATCAGTTCTCTCACTTGCCCAGTTTTCTTTGATTACTCTGTTTCTCCAAAAATATTATGTATGGCTGCCCAGAACTCTCATGTTATGAATGTACCTATTTAGGAACACTAAATGATGTTTATTTATATCCTTCTACCCCAAATATTTTCAGCTGAATAGAGCTGCCAATAAACCAAAAGAAAAATATGTCATCATTTTCTATCTCTGCTGACAGAGAAACAGGTTGTTAGTTACCAGTGTTTATCATATAATTACTTTATTATGGCAATCTGTATTGCAATTTAATGCACATCTGCATTAATTCAGAGAAGAATACAATGCATTCTATTTTCCATTATTTATTTTTAATGCATTTTTATCAGTGTTCTCTAAATGCTCTTTTTGTTAGTACCACGTAAGATTTGTTCCTGATCATCTGCCTTTTAAAGACCGTGCTGCTTCTATTTTATAAGCCTGAAACTACAGCCCTGAATATTACAGAAACACATGAAAATAGGCATAAAATTCTGTTGCACTGCATGAATTTTAAAGAGCTCAATATGTTCTATAGCAAGCAAAGAAGAGAAAATTAAAGGATTTTGCTTCATTAATACTATCATAATTATCTTTGACTTTCAATTTGGTTATTTCTTCTTAATTTCCACTTTTTTCCCCTAAAGACTTTATTTGTCTTTATGGAAAACACTGCATTCTAGCAGACTTATTGCTGAACTCTTATTAAGTTTTTAGTTTGGCAATATGTTTTGTTAGCAAAAATATAATTTACACCTGAGATTATGAAAGTTGATACGAGCAGAAGTTGAGTTGTACATTCTTAGTAACCATATTATAATAATAGTCATTTAAATACATAATAAGAAGTCAAATTTACATCCATTTAGCAAATTTATGTAATTAATTTTCATAGGAAGTCTTTCCCATATACATTCTTCCACAAGTTATCTAACCACATAGATTCTTAGTTCCTTCATCAGTAAAAAGGAATAAAACTTATTCTTACCTCTTAGGTATTGTTTATTTCATCTTTATCTCATCCACTTAATTCTATTTTTCCATGTTTCACAATATATCAAGATTATTAATTAATGAATATATAACTTTTATGTGTGTATATAAACTTCAGTACAAAATATGAGGATTAAACATAGTTTTGCAAAAGGAACAATTGAGTACGGTAGCTGGCAAGTAGTGAATTGTCAATAAATGTGACCTGTTATGATTATATTTCTAGGTGATTATGAAACTGGATCAACAGCAAGCACTCACATTTACTCTTGTGTTCATTATTTACAATCTTTCAACACATAGTTTTTTCTACTTTTATATAACATAAATCTGAATAGTTATTTTACCAAAAGAAGATAGGAGGTTGGACAATTGCAAATGTTCTCTCTTATAGAGAGACTTCAATTAGAGAGTCAACATTTCCTTAGCATTCATGTCTCATTTTACAATTAAAAAAAAACCATTTCTAATAAGAAAAGAAAAAATTGACTTTATTGTCCAAGTATTACTTACTATTTTGACTGAAATCCTTTAGGTACTGCTCAGTAAGGACATATGTTTATGTTGACCATATTTCCTTTAGCAAAGAAAGGTGAAATTCTTTACAATGTTCTGTCGTAATTATTTTTTTTATGACAACATTGCTATTTCATGGCCTATGCAATTGCACCATTATTAAGATTTTTGTCAAAGTATTCCAAGTTTATTGTGAACACTTTATTATGATCAGCAGGTGAGAGTTGTTAAGATAGTTTGAGAAAAATGACCAGATATAGTATGTTTTTAATGTAATTGTCAATATACAAATTCTACTTCATAAAGAGTATCTCTACCTTCTTTCGATAGTAGAAACTAATGGCTCACAGCTTAGAATTTTAATTTAATTTGAACATTTACTCAAACATTGCCTCTATATAGGGAGTTCTTTAAAGGACAACTCTCTGCCTTGCAGTATTTATGTTTCATACACAAACCTGAGCTAGGGAAAGTAGCATATAGCATGAAAAATAATGTTTTAAATACAACTGAATCTTCTTTTTAAAAAATTTATAGTTGACTCTCTGGTTTAAAGTGTCACTAGGCCAGAAAGTTGTCTCACAATCCCAGCAAAATGACATATGAAGGTTTATAAAAGGATAAACATACCACAATGTGAAAAACTAATGCTTGGAGTCAACCTCTTGCCAGAGCCTGGGTAAAATTTCTGTGTTAAGGTTGATGAGCATGTAGTGAAAAAAAAAAAATGATTTTAGACCATCGCAGTCTTCCTATCATGCACCAGGACAGCTCATTGATATGAAAGGAAGAAGATTCCTGAGACCCTCAGAGATTCAGGCTTTGTAATAAATAGAAAAGCAGCCATCCCCCTACTGTAACGACGCTGCTTTTCTAAGTGCCAGAGAAATAATCCTGCTACCTGGTCTTATGGTCTGATATATATTTGGGGAAAGTCACTCCTGGGAGAAGGGAGGACCACTCTCAGGATATATGGTGAAAGGAAGTTGCGGCTTAGTGGGATTGGGGTGGAAGTTCTCATTAATTGTTATGAACTGGCTGGGTGCAGTGGCTCACACCTGTAATCCTAGCACTTTGAGAGGCTGAGGTGGGAGGATGACTTGAGCCCAGGAGTTTGAGACTAGTCTGGGCAATATAGTGAGACCCATCTTTATAAATAAATAAATAAATAAATAAATAAATAAATAAAATGTTTAAAAGTGTTATAGACTGAATGTTTATGTCCTTCCCCGACCCCCTGCCAAATCCATATGTTGAAATCTAAACCCAATGTGATGGTATCTGGAGGTGGAGTCTTTGGGAGGTTACTAAGTCATGAGGATGGAGCCCTCATGAATGAGATTAGTAATCTTATAAGAAGATGCCAGAGAGCTAGCTCTGTTTCTTTCCAATATGTGAGGATAAAATAAGAACTCAGCAGTCTGCAACCCGGAAGAGAGCTCGCATCAGAATTCCACTATGTTGGCACCCTGATCTCAGCTTGCAGCCTCCAGAACAAAGAAAAATAAATTTCCACTGTTGACAAGCCACCCTATGTCACTTTTTTATAGAAGCCTGAATAGACTAAGACACTAATAATGCTTCTATGCATCCTGGGAACTATAGTCTTCCCACTACCTTGTTGTTACAAGATCAGAGACAAGAAGCACCCAATGACAATACATACTAGGGGAATGAAGCTTTTCATGTATCACACTACTTTCACTCAAAATTCTGATGTGAAACTGTGCAAGACGATCCAATGGAGAGAGAAAACAATAGTAGACTATTTGTGTTAGCAGCTTTCATGCTGCTGATAAAGGCATACCCGAGACTGGGTAATTTATAAAGAAAAATCATGGTGCAAGGTGAGAGGCACATTTTATATGGCAGCAGATAGGAGAATAAGAATCAAACAAAAGGGGAACCCCTTATAAAACCATTGGATCTTGTGAGATCTATTCACTACCATGAGAACAGTATGGGAGATACTGCCTCCATGATTCGATTATCTTCAATCATCTCCCACCGGGTCCCTCCCACACAATGTGGGAATTATGGGAGCTACAGTTCAAGATGAGATTTGGATGAGGAGTCAGCCAAACCATATCACTATTATTTATATTTATTTCTATATAAAAATATGAAATATATTAATCATTACTAGTATTTAGTCTACACAATTACTGTACTCTCCCTGTTTGCCTGGGTTTATCTGCAGAGTTGGCTGGATCATGAGGAAGACCGGGAACCCATTACATGAAGATGTTGAAAGCAGCATCCATTTTCATTCCTTCCCTTTTACAGAGCCACAGGGTACTGTGGTTTGCAAGTGTGCATTAAATGTAGTTATAAATTATATTTTTTTAACTTAAGCTTGCCCTTACAATACGCATGCATGGCTTCAAAGTCAGTCAGAGAAGAGTAGGAAACAAAGACGTGTTAGTTTAGGAAGCAATGTAAAAAAATCTAGTAAAATAATGCAAATGATAGAGAGTATAAATGATAGTGCTGACAATTGGATCAGGGCTATAGAGACTACACTTAAGATATTATCTCCTAATTCAAAATAAAAGGGCAAAAAAATTAAAATGAAAAAGAAAACAAAGAGCAAAGAAATGACCAATTCATAATGGAAAAACCTGTGGAAAGCATTTAAACTCACTGTTAATAATTTTAAACTAAAATAAGACATAATGTTTGACCTATCGAGTTAGCAAAGATAAAACAAAATAAAAATATCTAGTTTTAGTAAGGCTGAAGACAACCAAAAATCTCATATAAAGTTTATTTTAGTATATATTGTTTTAAAAAATCTTTAGCGGGTAAGCGTTAAAAAGCACTATAAAACATCTATATTCCCTTGATTTAGCAAATTTTATAGCAAATCTTATTAGCAAAAATAACTTATCCTAAAGACTTAATCAGTGATATATATTAAAACAAAATCTTGGCCGGGTGCGGTGGCTCACACTTTGGGAGGCCAAGGCAGACAGATCATGAGGTCAGGAGATCAAGACCATCCTAGCTAACACGTTGAAACCCCGTCTCTACTAGAAATACAAAAAAATTAGCCGGGCATGGTGGCGGGTGCTTGTAGTCCCAGCTACTCAGGAGGCTGAGGCAGGAGAATGGCATGAACCCGGGAGGCAGAGCTTGCAGTGAACCGAGATCACACCACTGTACTCCAGCTTGGGCGACAGAGCAAGACTCTGTCTTTAAAAAAAAAAAAAAATTACAGTGACCTGCATGTCTAGTATTAGAGGACTAGTTAATTAAATCATGATACACCTATGCAATTGAACACTTTGCAGTTTGAGGCAGATTAAATATAGCTACAAATTCTTTGACACTCTTTTTTAAGAAGGGATGTAATTTCCTTCACCTTCAATATAGGTTGGCCTTAGTGACTTGGTTGACCAATAAAATATGGAGGAAGCAATGTTCTCAGACTTTCAAGGTTGGATAAGAAGCCATTTAGCTTTTGTCTGGATCCCTTGGAACACTTGTTGAGTCTGACTGCCATGTAATAAGTACCTGAGATTGTGATGCTGAAGAGGCTGTATGGGGAGACCGCATGGAGAGACTGACTACAAGATGAGAGAGAAAGAGATGCCTGATTTTCACGTTCCCAGCTGGTCGAGACATCCCAGTGGAGGCCACAGACATCACAGAAACAAGTCATTCCTGCCAGGCTTTCCCAAATTGCAGATGAATGCACAAAAGGAATGATTGTTTTGAATCACTAAATTTTGGAGTGGTTTGTGATATAGCAATAAATAACTAGAACACATTTGGTGAATTGAATTGGATTTTGAAAATGTTACATTGGCTCTGAGACCAAGTAGTAGGAAAAAGATGGAAGTGCCTCAAGGAGACTATATTAGTGGAAGCTCAAAGGGTCCCACGGTGAGGATTTGAAGGCGAGTGAAAAATATGTTTTTGTAGGATGGAAAAAATTGAGCCTTATTTTATGTAGTACCAAAAAGTTTGGCAATCCTGGTGCCCAGGTTAATGTGAAAAATAGACAGCAGAACTTTACAGACAAAATACAGAAAATGCCAAACAGTTTCTTGCAGCAAGTTATAAGAACATATAAAGAGACTGAACTACAAAAACTAAAGCAGGAACTGTTAAGATTCTAAATGGAATTTAGAGGAAATTTCAAAGGGCCAGGACTTGCTGGATTTGAAAACAAAATAGTTTTCCAACCTTAGTCTCTCTTAGCAAAAATTCTCAAACTAGAAAATAGCTTCAGCACAAAGATAAAACTTAGGATGCCACCATTAAAGTATGGGCTCAGAGATAAACTTAAGGTTGTGACTGTAAACTATTTGTTAAGACTTCAGACGATGTAAGGGTATACTTAGTAGGGCTTCTAAATATCTCATGGGCACGTCTTGTGAACCCTCTCAGTTAAACAACAGGGTTTTAGAAATATTAACATCCCACAAGAACCACACAGGGGGTCTAATGTGGAAAAAGGCCTGTCTTGGGAAGAAACATTTGTGGTGAAGTGAATTATAAATTGATCCATAAGAAATTCAAATAGGGACTCAGCGAATTGACTGAGCATCTCTGTTCTTTGAACAGAAGCTGGTAAGATTTGTAGATAGTACAATTTCTTACACAAAGTTTGCAAGTACTACAGGTTCCATTTGTTGCAACATGCATTTGTTGTCACTTGTAAAGGGTACACAGGTCTCTTTATGTCATCTTCTTAACAACAATAAAAAGCAGCATAATTTATTAATCCTATATGTTTCCCACCAGGGAGAAGACATCATTCATTGGGAGGTGAGAATTATTGGACTTAAACCTTCAAATTCTTAACATAAAAATGTACATTCAACGAAAAGTGTTGCAGATAAACCCACGCGGAAGACAAAAGATTACAGAAATATTACTTAGCAAGGCAGAATCAGAGAATGGGGACCAGGTCTTTAATTACCAAGTTAATTGGTTTTTATCTGTCATCATCTCTAGCCAGCAGATAGAGTTCTTGGTTCAAGGCACTCACAACTTTGAATCCTATAGAGGTAGTCAGCCTTTTTCTCTTCAATGCTCTTTCTTCCTTGTTTGTTTCTGAGTTATCTTCCTTCTGATGAACATGTGCTTTTCTTTAGTTATATTGAAACCATTTGTTACATTATACCAACTGTTGTGCTGTTCTGTACAGCAGTACCCCTTATCCCTACGGGATATATTACAAGACCCCAGTGGGTGCCTAAGAAAGCACAGATCCTATGGAACCCTATATATACTGTTTCTTCCTATACATACATACTTGTGATAAAGCTTAACGTATAAATCATGCTGCTATAAACACACATGCACATGTATGTTCATTGCGGCACTATTCACAATAGCAAAGACTTGGAATCAACCCAAATGTCCATCAGTGACAGACTGGATTAAGAAAATGTGGCACATATACACCATGGAATACTATGCAGCCATCAAAAAGGATGAGTTTGTGTCCTTTGTAGGGACATGGATGCAGCTGGAAACCATCTTTCTCAGCAAACTATCGCAAGAACAGAAAACCAGACACCGCATGTTCTCACTCATAGGTGGGAACTGAACAATGAGATCACTTGGACTCGGGAAGGGGAACATCATACACTGAGGCCTATTATGGTGAGAGGGGACGGGGGATGGGGGAGGGATAGCATTGGGAGTGATACCTGATGTAAATGACGAGTTGATGGGTGCTGACGAGTTGATGGGTGCAGCACACCAACATGGCACAAGTATACATATGTAACAAACCTGCACATTATGCACATGTACCCTAGAACTTAAAGTATAACAATAATTAAAAAAAGAAATTTACATGAAAGTCTAAAATAAAAATTGTACAGAAAAAAAAATTAGGTACAGTAAGAGACTAATAGTAAAACAGAATAATTATAACAATATGCTGTAATAGCAGTTATGTAAATGTGGTCTCTCTCTCTTTCCCTCAAAATATCTTATTGTACTGTAATCACCCTTCTTTTAGTTGATTTGATAACCAAGAAGGCTGCTTAAGTGACTAATGGGCAAAGAGCATACATGGTGTGGATACTTTGGACAAAAGGATGATTCATGTCCTGGGCAGAGTGAAGCAGAAGGAGGACAGAACAAGACAGGGCAAGACTTCATCATGCTACTCAGAATGACACTCAACTTACAACTTATGAATTGTTTATTTCTGTAATTTTCCATTTAATGCCTTTGGAACACAGTTGACCACAGGTAACTGAAACTGTATGCTTGCTATGGTTTGGATATTTGTTCCCTCAAACCTCATTTGAAATGTGATCGCAATGTTGGAGGTGGGGCCTACTGAGAAGTGTTTGGGTTCTGGGGTGGATCTCTCATGAACTGCTTAGTGCTATCCTTACAGTAATAAGTTCTTAATCTATTAATTCCTGTGAGAACTGATTGTGAAAAAGAGCCTGGCACCTTCCTCCCCACTCTCTCTTGCTTCCTCTCTCGCTATATGATCTACACACACCAGTTCCCCTTTGCCTTCTGCCATGAACAAAAGCAGCCTGAAACTCTCATCTGACATACATGCTGGTGCTGTGCTACTTGCAGATCATGCAGAACCATGAGCCAAATAAAACAATTTTCTTTATAAATTACCCAACCTCAGCAATTCCTTCATAGCGACACAAATGGACTACAACACTTGGAAAGAGAAACCACGTGTAAGAGGGAACTACTATACGTTATTCTTTTTTCTTGAAGTGGTTTTGGATATTCTTGAACTCATCTCCTAAAGATTTTAGGTTTTAAGTGATTAATGTAGTTGCTGTAATTGCTAAAGTTCAGATGGGTGTTTTGGCATCTAATAATAAAGGAAAAACCAGAACCACTATTGTGATCATCAAAGTGAGCACAGAGTTTATTGATTTGCCAGGCAAGAGAACACACACCAGAGAAGAAATTCAAGGAGTAGTTTTCTGAGGGAAAAACTTTAGGCAGCACTCTGCAATAGGGATGTGGTGAGAGTTTGTGATGGTTATGCTAATGAATACTTGATGTTTGCTTTCTGGATAGGACTGCCAGTCCGTAAGTCTGCCCAAGGTTAGTTAAAACAAGCCCCATCGTTCACCTGTTAAGAAAGAGTGAAGTTCACACTTTCATTGTAATTTTAGCATGTGAGGTTTTGTCTCTTTTTTGTTGTTACCTGTGTACAGAGTATAATCTTTTTTTCTGTGTGTGTGTGTGTGTGTGTGTGTGTGTGTGTGTGTGTGTGTGTGTTTCTCCTTAGCTAATTCTTGGCAGGAATCTTTCTGGAGGAAAAGCTGGGGCCAGTCATGGCAGGAGAGGTGTGGAATCTGCCATGTGAGGCCTGCTGTTTGCCTCCCAGGCCAACTTCCTTTTGCTTGCCCCTGTCCTCTGCCCCTTTGCCTATCCTCAGGCCGCTAGAAGGACAGCTCATTCCTCATGGGCGATCACTCTGCACCTATAGGGTACAGTCTGAGGGAGATTTGAGGGTGGGCTGAGGACTCCTTGTCCTGGGTTCACAGCTGTCCCTACGTCCCCTCCTTCAACACCACAGCTCGGCCTCCCACACAGGGCTGCTGCTTTCTGCACAGCCACTGTGCCGCCTCCCACAAATTGTCATGGAAAGAGTGGAGAATGGAGGAGAACCTGTCCTTGGAGGCAGCCCAGGAGGGCGACTGTGTAATGTCACCCACAAGTGAGGCTAGGGCAATGGAGCAGGCCACCAGCAGCAGCACCTGCCGCGTGAATGTGCAGCATGTAACCCAGGCCAGGCCAGGCCAGGCTCCGGGGTTGGGGGAACCTGCTTGGAGCTTTCTGCCCCACACCCGAGCTTTCGGCAAGGAGCAAGGCTTGCGAGCAAGTCAGAAGGATTTGAACCGAGCAGCCAATCTTTTCAGCGCCTAAACTCTGCCTGGAGATGCAGCGGGCTGTGTCATCCAGGGCCTCTGATTTGTTGTACTATAGTATATTTCACTGTGGAAAATGTCACGTTTATTCACCTTGATGCCCACTCACCTGGTCCTGTTGTTTTACCCCATCTCCTCTCCCGCGCGCCCTTTGATTTCTCGTTTCTGAGAAGAGTACAACGTTCACTATTATAGATTAACCCCTGTGACTCAATATTACCATAGTGCGATGTCGTTTTGTGCTGTTTTGAGCAATTAAAAGTTTTTGAAATTAAAAAAAAAGAGTCTTCAATTGTGTTCAGTAATGGTCCAATATCCTGGAGTCACTCAAAGTTTACATTCATTTATCAGCCATGGTTTGTGAATGTTCAATGTTCATGATTGCTTAAAAGCTTCAGCTGGTTAGAACTAGTTGGGGTGAAACACAGCATATCATATAGTCCAATTATATCATAGGCAATCACTGCTTTAAGTTGAAAATCTTTCTTTTAGATATCTCATTGTTGCCATCACTTACCATCTACTATAATTATATACAAGGCTTATACTCTATTCTGGTGATTCACTTGAGAGTTTAACTGCATTCATATATTCTTCATAGCATCTAGCACAGTTCCTGAGATGCAATAAATGTTCAATAAAGGTTTGCTGAATTAATGAATGCTCAAACGAGACTTTTTTTAACCTCACTTTTTTGTTACCTTAACAAAATTAATGTGTATCTATTTATAATAAAATCTCTGTGTAAGAGGCTTTCTTAATATTTTATCAGTGTAATATACTTGAAAATATCATATAACATAGCAAAACCCCATCAATATATTTTCTCTTTTCATAGTCATTTACAACTAGCAGTTTATTAAAAATAAGATATACATATAAATCTATTTCTCTTCTGATTAATGAATAAATTGATTAAATGATAAATGAAATATACAGTATTATGTTCACAGCAGACATTCGAAAAATGAGACTAATAAGACATGTACTCTCAAATTCATGTGGCAGAATTGATTTTCAGGACTATTTTAAATATATTTATCAAATGATGTAAAATGTATCAAATAATGTAATGATCTTTATGACTTACATGAGCTTGTTTTAATTGTGTGTGTATACACACACACACATATACATATTGTGGAACTAAAAACAGTGATAAATCATAGCAATTAATAAAACTGATAAATTAAATTGCTTACTATATATTAAAGGCAAATATTTATATTAAAAAGATGTATTTCAAATTTTATTATTACATATGTTTGATTGTTTTTGGCTGGGAAAATCAGAAGTTTTGGATTATAAATAGTTTCTGGCATTGTTTTTTTTTTTTTTTTTTTTTTTTTTTTTTTTGTTGAGACAGAGTTTCGCTTTGTCGCCCAGACTGGAGTGCAGCGGCCGGATCTCAGCTTACTGCAAGCTCCACCTCCCGGGTTCACGCCATTCTCCTGCCTCAGCCTCCCGAGTAGCTGGGACTACAGGCGTCCGCCACCTCGCCCAGCTAGTTTTTGTATTTTTTAGTAGAGACGGGGTTTCACCGTGTTAGCCAGGATGGTCTCGATCTCCTGACCTTGTGATCCGCCCGTCTCGGCCTCCCAAAGTGCTGGGATTACAGGCTTGAGCCACCGCGCCCGGCCTCTGGCATTGTTTTATTACCTAAGTATGTTATATAGCTTTAAATATAGCAAAACTACTTTAAAATATTTTTTTCTTTCTATTGCATCAATGTTTCTATATAAAAATCTATTGCTGAGCATGTTTTTAGGCTGTGGATATCGCACTGTGGTTTTCATAGAATAATATTAATAGTTTTACTGACTGTCTTTATTGGAAAGGTTGTTTTCTAACTGTGATAGGCAGCGTCTGATATGGTCACCAATAATCCCAGCATCCTGATATTCATGCTCTTGTGTTATCTCCTCCCCTTGAGCGTAGTCTTGATTACTTGATTCTAACCAATAAAATACGGAAAAGATAATGGAATGTCATTTCTGTGATTAAGTGAAAAATATTATGACTTCTATATTGCTAGCAGACTCTATTGCCTTTTTGGCTTGCACACTTTGATGAAGCAAGTTAAAGTATGGGTGAGAACCAGGTGGCATGGAAATCAGGGAAGCCTCACTTTCTCCCCGTCCCATTTCTCATGGATGAGTAGAAAAAGAGGTCCTCAGTCCATCAGACCACAAGATCTGAATACAGCCCCAAATCACTGAATGAACATGGAAAAGGATCCTTTCTCAGTTGTGTCTTCATATGAGACTGCTGATCTTTGTATGATATCTCAATTGCAGCCTTGTGATAGGTTGCATAGCAGAGAACCCAGTTCAGCTATGCCCAGTTTCCTGACCCAAAGAAACTATAAGATAAAAAATGTGTGCTGTTCTGTAGTAGTAGATAACTAATACAATAACTTGTCAGTAAAACTGACAAACTTAAATATGTCTTCACATCAAAATCTTTTAAAATACTAATTAAACATATAAGAACTTACCCTCACATATGTCGTTAATACGGTGCAATTTTCATTTTCTAAGAAAACCGGATAATTTACCTTACAAGATAAACCTGTAGCCATTCTTACATCTTCTCTTGATGTATTATGCTCATGCTATTTCTTCCTAAATCATCTATTATGACAAAGAAGGAAAATGGGAGACATTACATTCATAGAACAAAACTTAACCTGGTACCAGAGGGCCTCCAGTTCATCTTTTTCCAAGGGGAAAACATCATCAAATTTTTCCCCTAAGAGAGCTATCAAGTTTTGTCACAGAGATTTCCCTAATAATAGCTTCCTGTAAACTTGTAGGCTAGCAATGTATTTCTGTTACAACATAAGTTCTCTTCTTCCCGCTCTGTGACCTACGGCAATTTACTTAATTTCTCTGCATGTCAGTTTTCTAAGCATAAAATTATATTTTTGGACTATATGGTATATAAGGACACCCCCATACCTGCTGAAATATTTCAAATACTGTAAGTGTACCTAAAAATATTTATATTTTTAACATGGCCACAGCAGAAGCTTCTGATGGGGAGACATTATCTGTGTTGCAAAGCTGCCTGATATATTGCCTAAATGTGCCAAAAATTTCTGCTAAGACATTTTATTGCAAACTCCAATCTACTGGATTCTGTAGGGATTCTTTTGAATAAATCCTTTTAGGCCTAAAAAAAAGTTCTCTTTTTTTCATATTCCTAGTGCAAGATTAAAAGTGTTTATTTCTCATATTCTTTATTTAACATGTGACAATTGCCTTCCTTGTGAGCATAAATAAATATTAAATTCCACAACTGCCACAGAGAAACAAGCACAAAAGGAAATGATGTTTTTCTAAGATAATTCACTTTCAAATGAATGGATACTACTGTGAGGTGCTTAATAAATCTAAAACTAGTGACAAAATAGGAGGAATTATTAGAGAAAAAATTGATCAGTACTATGCAAAAAATGACTCATATAAGAATGCAAAATGTCAGAGAAGCAAAAAATAACACAGGTAAGAAATAGATGCTAAAGTAATATTTTAAAAAGACAAAGTCACAGGAAAATTAATTTCCTTAAGGAATAAAGATCTATTTTCCTTGGCATTGTGCACTTAGAAATGTACTCTTCTGGGTTGCTTAAGAATCCTTTAATCCTTGTGATGGACATATATGGCTACTCAATATCCAATCCACCTTCTCATTTCCTGTCAGCACCCAGTTTTCCTTTTGGGGAACACCCTGCTGACATTGTATAAGAGTTGTGGGGCTCAGATCAGAATTTTTTCCATAGTGCTACTAGTAGATCCAGATCAACACCTCAAAAAAAGATTATTTCACTAATTGTGAAAACTGGTGCTCTCTCCCTGTATCTGAATAAGAAAAAACAGTGTTTCAATAGCTTCTGACTCATTTTTTAAGGATGTAAGACAAGAATAAACCAAATTATGGAGGAAGGTAGAACCAATGGACTATCAGAGAAACAGACCTGTGGTTCTGATAAATCCAAGGCTTAAAGAGACTTGGCAGTGATAAAAGCCAACAGAACTTCTTATTTAGACCAGGTTAAGCTGTATAATTGTAACTTAAAGTTTACAATACACCTTCCTGTAAAAACATAGTTAACAACCAAAGCATCTTACTCCCCCAAGAGATAAGAGTGTCTCACTCCATTGCCTAGGCTAGAGTGTAGTGCCACAATCATAGCTCCCTGTAGCTCTGAACTCCTGGTCTCCAGTGATCCTCTTGCCTCTGCCTTCCAAATCACCAGGATTACAGGCCTCATGAGTCACTGCTCCAAACTCCCCAAACTCCAAAGTGCCTTTAATTGATGCCTTTTATTTAGCTATTGTTGTGTATGTTGGGTCGGGATATTTTCCAATTTAAACACTTCTAATTTTATCCTTCCTAGTATTTTATGGGGATAAAAATCACACATTAATACTATATTTTATTTTTAATAGTGAAACCTATCAAAACTCTTAATAATGTGCTCCTAAACAAAATACCATTGCTCCACGACATAGGTTTCTGAAGAAGACATACCTTTGAAAGACGTATGTGTGAATATGTGTGTTCCCAAATATAGGACAGTACAAAGGCCACGACCATTGCCAGGGGATTGCCTTGGGATTTGTGAAAGTTACTGGACTGGTGAAAAAATAGCCAAGCCTTTTCTGTGTATATACTTTGGTGCATGAGTAGCAAAGACTTTGAGCTAAGGCATCAAACAAGTTTCTGTACACCCTAAAGAGCAAAAGGAAGGATGCCAGAGACAAGTCATTTTCAGTTATTACTAACTTCCTGAATCAATAAGATTCACTGAAGACTTGGAGAACAATAAACTTTGCTTTTGAGATTTTTGTTTTAGAATAATATAACAACAAGCTTAGAAAGTAGCTGAATTGGTCTTCATTTGACAAGAATGACACAAGTCTCTACAGTGTAAAACTAAACAAAATATTCCCTCTCCCTGCCATGCTTAATTTTTTAACCAATAGATGATAATGGAGGCATAATGGAAACCAATAATCAGTTGATACATTTCAAGTGTGAAATGCAAACATTTTCTTTACTCTGGATTTGTAATAGGCAATTGCTTCTTTCATATTCTATATTAAGGCAGGATAAATTTACCATCCAGTCAAACACATTTCTTCTCCAGACACAGTAACATTGTCCCCATGTAGGCTGACATCATTTATATCTTGAAACTAATTTATTCCCTGCCTCCACGCAGCTGTCAAAATGACCTACATGAGACACAAAATTGCCACGCCACTCCCCTGTGTAAAATCTTTCTAACCTTGCAGGGGCTACAATTACCAGCAACATAAAATCCAAGCTCCTCCTTCCCTGGTCTGGTTCCTAATTTCTTTTTCAACTTCACCTCTTGCCAAACTCTAAATTCCTGCAACATATAGAGGCATATATCATGCCTCTGTTCACGTAGGATCTTCCATCTGGAACCTCACACCTCACTTTCATCTCAGCCTGGTTGAATTTGACTTATCCTTTAGCCCCCAAGTTAGGGGCATAACTCTGTGGTCAAGGGAATAGTTTTCAAATCTGCCAGAGTGGTGTTTGAATGCCCCCTCACTACATATGATCTGTATGAACTCAGTCAAGTTATTCAACTGGCCCAAGCTCAACTGCCCTATCTGTAAAACAGGGGCAATAATACCTATTTATAAGGTTGCTTTGAAGATTAATTGAGATATTTACAAAGTGTATAGAAGAGTACCCGACACATAGCAAGTTCATTATTAATGTGTATAACTAAGTATTATTGTCACCTGCCATGGAAAGACTTTCCTGATACCACCACTCTCCGGCTGTAGAAGAGGCCTCTTCTCCATTCCTTTACAATATTTTATTGAAAATTATATCAAAGCAATTATAACATTGTAACATTATTATCTTTTATAAAATGGCTTTTTAAATTGATCGTAAATTTTATCAGTACTACAACCACACTTATTTCATTTTTGCATGCCCATGGCTTAATACAGTGTCTTACATGTAGTAAACATCCAGCTAATATTTGTTGAGTGATTAATAAATGATATGGGTTGGCTCTGTGTCCCCAGTCAAATCTCATCTTGAGGTGTAATTCTCATAATCCCCATGTGTAAAGAGAGAGACCAGGTGGAAGTGACTGAATCATGGAGGCGGTTTCCCCTGTGCCATTCTCGTGATAGTGAGTGAGTTCTCACGAGATCTTACGGTTTTATAAGGGGCTCTTTCCCTTTCACTCTTTCACTCAGTACTTCTCCTTCCTGACGCCTTGTGAAGAAGGTGCTTTGCTTTTCCCTTTGCCTTCTTCCATGACTGTAAGTTGTCTGAGGTCTTCCCAGCCATGCTGAACTGTGAGTCAATTAAATTTCTTTCCTTTATAAATTACCCAATCTCAGCAGTTCTTTATAGCAGTATGAAAATGGGCTAATATACTTATCAATGAATGCAGATTTCTCAGAATAAAATAAATATATGTATGTAAGTTGTTACAGATAGCCATTGCTACACACACACACACACACACACACACACACACAACACACACATCAAAATTTACTGAATTTAAGTAAGCAGACATTTATCTTTTTCAGAAATCTGCAATTTGGGCTGCGCTGATGGGGAGAGCTCTTCCCTGCTCTCCTTGGCAAAATCTGTGTTAACTCAGAAACTAAATGCTGGAATCATGCGAAGGCTTGCTGAGTCCATATGTCTGGTGGTTGTTGCTGGGTGTCACCTTAGCAAAAGGCATATAATTAAGGTCACTTGTTAGTTGACTTTAAAATAGGGAGATAATCTGAGTGCCTTAATCTAATCACATGAATCTTTTTAAAACAGAAAATTTTCTCTGGCTGGTGGCTGGCGGCAGAACAAGAAGTGAGATATTTGAAGCTCAGTGGGGATTTGATGTACCATGGCTAGCTTTAAGACGGAGAGGGCCACATGCCAAAGAATGTGAGTAGCCGCTAGGAGATGAGAGCTGCCCCCTGATGACAGCCAACTAGGAAATGTGTATCTCAGTGCTACATGGAATTGAATTCTGCCAGCAGCCTGAATGAACTCAGAAGTAGATATTGCCCTAGAGGTTCCACGTAAAAGTCCGGGCTGACTAGATCCCGGATTTCAGCCTTGTGAAATACTAAGCTGAACCATGCTGTACTTATGCCCTATATAACTGTGAACTAATGAATCTGTATTGCTTGAGGTGCTACATTTGTGGTAAATAGTTCTATAGCAATAGAAAACTAAAACAATGGAGTTTCTGGGGAAAGTATTCAGACAAGAAATACTGCTATGGCCATTTTAGAACTACCACATAAGTATCTATTCAGAGTATTTGGGTTTGTAATGTTTCTGCTTGAACATAAATACTTTAAAAGTTATTATCATTAAAAGAGTCTTTGAACTTAAGGCTAATTTTAACGTAATTTTAACAAATTACCATAAATTATGATATAACAGTCTCAGTCTGATTCATTTTTGAGGCTCTGAAAGAGGAGGTTCATCCAGATTCTTAAGCAGGATCAAGATTTAGACAGAAGGCTACCTCTGGGCCTGCCTGGAGGTCAGCCCTTAGATGTCGTTGTGGTTAAACTCTGTCCCCACCAGAAAGATATGTTGAAGTCTTAATGCCCAGTACCTCAGAATGTGACCTTATATGAAAATGGGGTCTTTACAGAGATAACCATATTAAAATGAGGTCATTAGGTTGGCCCTCATTTAATATTACTGGCATTTTATAAAAAGGGAAATTCCAAACACAGAGAGAGACATGCACAGACAGAAGACTACGTTAAGAGACACAGGGAGAACACCATATGGCAGAGATTGGTGTGATGCAGCTACAAGCCAAGAAATGCCATAGACTGCCAGGAATCAAGCAGAAGCTAGTAGGGGGGAATAGAACAGATTCTCCATCCTGGTTCCCAGTAAAAATCAACTTTGCCAATTGAACTTCTAGCCTCCAGAACTGTAAGATAATGATTTCCGTTGTTTAAGCCACTCAGTTTCCGGAAGCCCTAGAGAACGAATACAGGTGGCAAAAGGGAGTGGGCTGCTTCAGCAAGAAATACCTAAAAAAGTATAGGTTGTTTTGAACTTAAGAAATGCACAAAGACTGAGTTTTGAGGTAAATGGCAGAAAAAAACTAGATTGTCTTGAAGGGATTGTTGGTAAAAACTATGGATGTTAAAGGAGAGTCTGTGGAGAGTTCATAAAGAGGAAAGCTGGAGAGAAAGCTTCTATCATCTTAGATCACACATCACCACAAACAATGTCACTAGAAATATGAATGTTAAAGATGGTGGGGTATGAGACAAAAATGAGGATCATTTTATTGGAAACTGGAGAATAGGTGATCCATGTTAATGGAAACTGAAGAAAAGCCGACAGAGAATTTGGTTGAATTGTGTTCTGTAGAGTGGAAAGAACTTATCCATGATGAACTTTTTATATTCAGCTGAGGAGAATTTTAAACAAAGTATTGAAGGTGCAGCCTGGTTTCTCCTTGTTGTTTACAGTGAAATACGAGAGGTAAAAGATAAACTGAAGAAGGAATCCTGCCTGAGTTTTCCTGCAGATTTTGAATTTCCCACAGATTTTGGACTCAAGAGAGCAATATCAACTCTTATCTGAATTTCTAGGCTGCCATCCTGGTCTACAAATTTCTTACTTGCTAGCTTCCACAATCGTGTGAGTCAACTATTTAAAATTTTAAATATGATCTCTTTCTCTGTCTCCATATGCAAGTGCATGCCATGCATGGCTATAAATATATATATATATATTTTATGTGTGTGTGTGTGTGTGTATAGCCATATATATACCTAGCATGTTAGACAGTGTGTGAAGCACCTTGAAAAATAATGTGAGAAGCCATTGTATCCAATATTTCTAGCTCAGATAGATTGGAGAATAACATTGCTGTTAGAAGGTTTTTAATATTCAATATCTCATAGGTAGTTATAAGTGGAGTTTAGGGAAAATGATTCAGGTCTAGAGTTCTGAAAACCATCTGTAAACAATTTTTTTTTAAACTGTGGTACTAGATAACTTTTTGAAGTCAGAGGGTAGGAAATAAAGTTGTTGAGAAAAGAAGAGAGAATAACTCAATACACTTGAGGGTACCCTTTTGTGAAACATGCCTTGAGGAAACAGAATAGCCTATATCCATTTGTTCTTACATTTTTCAAAAATTACCTCTAAGCATCTGTATTAGTCAATGTTCTCCAAAAACAGATGACGACCCCAGTCTCTTTAAGTTTCAGTCTGGGAAAGCTCAAAGATGCCAAAAGCATCTGTTTGTTCCAGCCAACACCTTATTTTGGAGCTAATTTTTAAAATTCTTCCCTAATGCTGACTAATCTCCCTTTTAAATCAAAAGAAATCAAAGTCTAAATGAATCACATTTTTTATTCATTATGTTGATACTGTTAGTTTTTAACGGGTCATTATGCTGTTTTGATTTATATTAATCATATACAGTTTTCTATTTTAAAATTCATTTACATATAAAAGGTAGGTTAATTAAAAAAAAATTGAGTATATAAGAGAAATAGGAAGATTGATAAAATACTCTTCCTGACTAAACTATAGCCAGGTTCCTCTGATCCCTTTTACTGGCAAAGCCTCCACTTTGGCCTATAAAAACTACAGACTCTCAGCACAACTGATTTCATCCACATCCTCCCCTCTCCTACCCCTACACACATACCAAAAGACTTGAATAAACACTAATATAGTTTCTAACAGCTCAAGGTTGCATTCTTAAGATGAAATTTGGAGTTATCCTGGACTTATCCCTCTCTCTACATCAAATTAATCTTGTTAATTTTGTCTCCAAAATGCCTACTAATCATCTCTTCATTTTCTGCCACTGATTCACCCAGGACTGTACGGTATCTTACCTAGATTATTAAAATAAAATACTCTCTTTTCCTTTTGATTCTCATGACCTTACTTGACTTCTTTTCAATCCATTTTATACACCATTGTTAGAGAAAGCCCCCTAGAGCAAAAAACTGTTACTTCCTTCCTTACAATGGTTTCTGCATAGATTAATGGTGAAATACTAACTAGTAAGTCCCCATTCAAAGCCCTTCACAAAGTGATACAAACTCTTCTTTCTGTGATTCCTCCTCTACCCCATACACTTTCTACTGTGTGATATGAAAATATTGGTAAAGATCCAATTTTTATGTTCAAAATTTGAAAAAATATAAAAGTCTAAAAAACTCAGAATAATTTAAAAATGGGCTTCAAAAATGAACTGAAAGATGTATTTTATACTGCAGACACACGGTGGCACCATTTTAGCAGCCTAACAGCAATACTAGAGAACCTTTGTTAATATTGTGTGATTATGCGCTAAAACTGTGCAAGTGCTTTAAATGGCTAATGTGATACTACTTTAATCATTTATTAATGGTATTGTTAGTGCTAAAAATGCTCCACAATATCATTAACTTTGAAAAAGAATTTAGAGGTGATAGTTATTTATAGATTGTTTTTATTACTCCTTTGTTTTAGGCTGAATTGTGTCAACACGTCCATGTTCATATGTTGATGTTCAAACCCCCAGTATCTCAGAATGTGACTGTATTTAAAGATAGGGTCTTTAATGAGAAAATTAATTTAAAATTATTAGGATCGGCCCAAATCAAAGATGACTCAAAAATGAACTGAAAGATGTATTTTATACTGCAGACACACGGTGGCACTATTTTAGCAGCCTAACAGCAATACTAGAGAACCTTTTTAAATATTGTGTGATTATGCTCTAAAGAAAGCATATAATTTTCTGATAAGAAAAATATCAGAAATGTCAGCCTTATAAGACACTGCGGTTTTCTAAAGTGTGGGACAAATACCTGTGGAGGCACCAAGACAGATTTAGGTGAGATATAGACATGGTATCAAGGACACTGTGTCATTCAGATAAAGTTTTTCTTTCACTTATTTCTGGTAAGAAAATTAGGAAACAGACATGTATAGAGGGAAGACCCTGTAAGAAAACAGAAGGTACTGATCTACAAGCCAAACAGAGAGGTCTCAGAAGAAACCAGCTGTGCTGATATATTGATCTCAAACTCTTAAGCCTCCAGAATTGTGAGAAAATAAATGTCTATTGTTTAAACCACCAAGTCAATCTGTGGTATTTTGTCATGGAAGCCCTAGCAAACTCATATTCCCTTCAGTATATTTACAAATATAGAAACCATACAATAGTTGTGGATTAATGTACTATATAGGAGTGCAATCTCCATATTACATATTTATTCTTACAGAGAAACTGAGTCTTGATTTATGAGTTTGTAAATTATTTGAACTCTTCAGAAATCCTTGCTTCAAATAAAATGCCACTGTCCTGAATGTTGGCCGTGTTCTCTACTGACTATTAACTCAATATATTGTGTGTTTTTCCTCATTTGTATCCTTGCTCAGCTGAGCCAAGTTTAATGGAGTGGTTAAGGGTGCAGGCTCTAGAGACAGACTGTGTGGACTCACAGCCCCGGTTCATCACTAACTGTGACTCTAGGCAGTTATTTAAAAAGCGTGGGCCACATTTTTCTTGAAAATCTATAAAACAGATATTAAAAGGGCCAGCAATAGAGGGCTCTGTGAAGATCAAAAGAATTGATACAAAGTATGTAGAATAGTACTGGGAACTGAGAAAAATGTGTTATGCTGTTGATTATTCCTCTGCTTAAGTTCCATTTATCTCCTTGGGTAAAAACAAAAAACTGCCTATCCTTCAAAGCCCAGAAAAGATACCTCCTGTTTCTTCTCAAGTTGAATAATAAACTTACGCTGTCAAAGATATTGCAAGACATGAGCTTTAGTTTCCAAAAAATTGGATTCAAATAATTTTTGCATTGATCTATGATGTAATTTTAGACATTTTGCTTAATTTGTTTGAGTTTCCAGAGCTGGTATATAACCTGACACAGTGGAGCTCAGCATTTTTCTAATAAATATGCTTTTCCGTTTGTAGGTTGGGAAATATTATAATATCAGCCTTATAAGATACGGCGGTTTTCTAAAGTGTGGGACAAATACCTGTGGAGGCACCAAGATAGATTTAGGTGAGATATAGACATGGTATCAAGGACACTGTGTCATTCAGATAAAGTTTTTCTTTCACTATTACAATCAATGTTATGGCCCGTTTCCTTTCAGATGCACTTCAAGATTAGCTCAGTCACTGACAACATGGGGAATGTATTTCGACCTCAGATTTTAAAAGTGCCATTATTATTTAGACACTAGGTAGAAGGCTAAGTCTCAACGTTGTGCTAATAATAGCATCGTTTATCCCTGGACTAAGACCTCCGCTCCCGGTTGGGGAATCAGACTGCCTGGGCGGCACTCCAGGCTCGACAGCTCCCCAACTGCGACCTCCTGGGCAAGTCACTCAGTCCGGATTTCCTGACGTAGTATGGGGGAACTGACAGTACAACACACAACACAGGGCAGTAGTGAGAAACAGACAATGCAAAGGAATTGGCACAGCACTCAACAGACAATATAAGCTAATATATACTCTGCCTGCACACTGCGTTTTAGGGTTAATTGAAAGCCCCCACTCACGTGACCACTCCACTGCCCGGCGCCAAGACGCGCTGATGTCACGACGTCGTGCGCCGTGCAGGCGTCAGCAAGCTGCGCCGCGCCGCGCCGCGCTGCGCCTTCGGGGTGCTTCCGGAGCTGGTACTTGGGCAGCGCTACCCGGGGTTTATTGTCTTCGCTTCACAGGGTCTGTTTGAGTCCTGTCCACCGGACCCTACCCGGGGTACCTTTGAAAACAAACGGGCTATGTTGCTGTTGCTTGTCGGTACCCTCTCCTGACGCCTCCATCGCCCGGGTCATGTGGACTCTCGTGGGTCGGGGCTGGGGGTGCGCACGCACTCTCGCGCGGTGGGCCACTGGGGCCGCGCTTGGGCCCGCGCCGACCTTTGGGGCTGCTCCAGAGTCCTGGCCTACCTGCAGGGTCTACAGCTCCGCAGAATTCAAGGTGACTGCCCCCTGGAATCTGATATAGCCACGTTTTAAAACATTGGAGTACCCCATGCGATCTTGGAAATGTGTAGGACTTTCTGGGACTAGCTCTGAATCCTGCTTACAGGGAGGTAGAGCAGAGTGTGAGCACGGCTCAGGTTCCCGACCCTCCACCGTTCACTAGTGTGACCTTGGGCAAGTCACTAACTTCGTAGGATTTCTCATTTGCAATGTCAAATGTTGATTTGTTTACGCGAGCCACTGGTCGAAGTGCTTTGCGGGTATTCATCTGTTTAATTCTCCTAAAAAGTCTGCTGAGAAAGTTGCTAGTAAATGTTAATATAACGTCCATTTTCCTGCAAATTAACTAGCTATGTGGCCTGGGCAAGTTACTTCTTTGTCACTCTCCTGCTTCATTTGTTGAATGCAGAACTAATCAAACATCCATTGGCTAATTGGTGAGATTTGTGTGATTTGAGGAGTGGACTTTTTTAGACTAATACCTAGAATGCAGGAAGTGCTCGGTCTGTCTTTGTAGTTTTATTATTTCCTTCTACCTCAGCCAGAGCAAACCTGTGTACTTTTGACTCGGGTGGGAGGTTCAACAACTCTGATAATTGTGAATGGATACAGTTTAGGCAGAAAAGTGAGGTGACTGAAGACAAGCTATAAGTAGGCAGAAAGACAAAACCTTATAATTAATCAACTTTGGCCCTAATATGCCTGTGGTTTCAAAAATGGATTTATATTGCAATTCACGGTTTTAAAGATGGTGCAATTCTCTACCTTTTGAACTGAAGGGAAAGAAAATCTACAGGGCAAACATCAGAATTGGTCTTTTTTTGGTGGGGGGGGCAGACTTTCAGCTATAATTGTGCTTTTATTATCTGTCTTATATGGGGCTGTTATAAAAAAACTTAAAGCTCTTGTGAATTTTATATTTCATTTTAATTTTATGGTTTTGATGATTGTGAAATATAGAGTTGATTGGAAAGAAATGTTTAGAGTACAAAAAACTGGTATATTTTGCTTGATAACAATTTCTAGCAGTTTGTGATGTGTTTTAGTAAAAACGTTAAAGATGTGTACACGTAAAACCAGGAGTTCCATTTAAAAATATTTTTAAGTTTTAAGTGAAAGTCTTTTGTTGGATGTCATCTGTTTTTCTTTCTCACCAGAGAAGCTGTAAAGTAGCAAAATTGTATCTAAAATAAAATTTTGAGGCTCAGTTAGAAACACAGATTTTTAAATAAATCTGATTCCTGGTTAAATGTGTGATAGGAGCAGAAGATTTCTTTCAGCTTTTCTGTAGCTCCGTTGCCTCAAAAGTTACTGGACAAGGTATTCTCAGGTCTTTAGAAGTTCTAGGTATCTTAAGTTCATTCACGATAATAAATTCAGTTCCTGGTTGGCCCTAAAAATGGTGTAGAAATGTTAAGGGATTATTATTTAGCTGTATAGTTACCTTTGACTATTAAACTGATGTTCCTTGTAATATGAACTTAACCATATGTCTTTATTCTTAGAATAATAATATAAACAATATAAATGCTAGAAATGATATTGTTCAACGATTAAAAGAATATTCTTTGAATTGTTATACTTGTTTGATAGTATGCAAAATTTATACTCTTAAATGTGGTATTTCCCCTTTCTAGGAAAAACTTGACATGTCTAGGTTTCCTGTTGAAAATATTAGAAATTTCAGTATCGTTGCACATGTGGATCATGGCAAAAGTACTTTAGCTGACAGGCTCCTAGAACTTACAGGTATTTCATTTATATTGCATACTTAACTGATGGGTGCGAGTTATTGAGAATTACTTTTACTCTTAAATTTTAATTTTATACGTAATAGTCTCTCTTTTTTTAAAGCCCAGAGAAATATCAGTAAGTGTTTCTGTTTATAGGGACAATTGATAAAACAAAGAATAATAAGCAGGTTCTTGATAAATTGCAAGTGGAACGAGAAAGAGGAATCACTGTTAAAGCACAGACAGCATCTCTTTTTTACAATTGTGAAGGAAAGCAGTACCTTTTAAATCTCATTGATACACCGGTAAGTTTAATATTAATTTTGCGTGTATTATTAAAGTCAACATTGTGTCAGTAGTGCAGACAGATCCTTGTTTAATTTTTGAACTGAATATTAAACATCTGCCTTTGCTTTTTGTTTTCTCAGTGTTCTTGTGTTAGTGTCAGTTGTTTCAAAAGTGTAGGGTACAAAAAAGAAACGAGTATTTACAACTTTTATCAAGTCAATAAATTTGACATAATGCCCTTTCCTAAAAACTACCTCAGATTTACAGGTATCAATATTTTTGTTTCTCAGGGCCATGTTGATTTTAGTTATGAAGTATCCAGGTCACTTTCTGCTTGCCAGGGTGTTTTACTTGTGGTTGATGCAAATGAGGTAGGCATTTTTCATTTTGCATGATGTGACATGTGATATGACATGACTGTTTGGTTGTTTCAAGAGTTTTTCTTTAAAATGTGTTTTGGAAATAGAATTTTTGTGTTTGAAAAATAGATTTATTACTTATTGAAAATCATATGGTTTCATCCTATTAACTTGAAATATTATTACACTAAAGCATTCTCTGGAATTGACTAGTTTTTAAATTGGAATTGTTCAAAAGATTGTTGTATTTTTTTTGAAGTGTGACATCATGTTATCAATGCATCTTACAAAAAAACCCCACCAACTTTCGCATTTCTTAATCTGAGGTTTCTATATCCATTTTTTAGCAGATCTTGAGAATAAATCATTAGTTTCAGATCATTTTAGGTGATTTTAAGGCAATAATTTGGGAAGTATTAGGTTTTTAAAAAATCAGTAACATTACTAAGCTCTTTTGTGGTGTAAACCATAAAGACCTTCAGCAGATGACCATATAAGAGCTGTGAATATACTAAAGTAAGCTTTTGATACATGTTTCTCACAAACTCTTCATTCAAAACCCAACTTTTTTTAGTGGGGGTGGTGGTGGTGTTGTGTTAAGACTTTCCTGATCCCATCAAGGAAAGTCAATCTTGACCTTATATAGGCAGTACTGGGCTTTATAAACTGCCTTGATGAATGTGTTCTTTACCAAGCTTTGAGGTCCTTGAGAGTCCATGTTACATCTTTTGTTTCTCCAATGCCTGATGTATTTCCTGGCATAGAAAAGGCCCTCCAATAAATGCTTTCTGAACTGAAAGGAATTATTACAGAGAATGATTCAGATGCATGGAAAAATAGCTATCATAGTTGATTTGCCCTGTACCTTTCCTTAAAGGCTTCTTATCTCAAACTTAGTAGACTGTTGGCTCACTCTACTTGGTGTGGTTATTGCTTTACCATCAGCGATTTTCATTTTGATCCCAAAGACATAAGTTGGAGAGAAAAGTATGAAGGGTAGCTACGTGGCATTTTGTTTAATTTTATTATTAGCATGATGCAAAGTCTCTTGATGAAGATGTGTGGAATGGTCTTAAATTACAAGTTTTGTGATAGATAATAGAATGGTCATCTCAGTGTCTTGTGTCTTGATATTTTCAGGGTATTCAAGCCCAAACTGTAGCAAACTTCTTTCTTGCTTTTGAAGCACAGCTATCGGTAATTCCAGTTATAAATAAGGTAATTACAATGAGACAACAGTGTTGTTATTTCACTTTCTAAAAATACAATTAGTGTTTAAATGTCAGTTGTACTATTTATTATATGAGAGATCTCCTGCTATTTATTAAATATATTGGTGGGATTTATCTCTTTGAATTGTATGTAACAGAAGTGCAACTTAAACTCACCCTTGCACAGAGTTGAGAAGATAGTTCCCCTGAATTATCTTACAGTAACTGAGGGCCATTTCTGTAGGGAAGGAATGCAGAGCAGATGAAACATGTTTGTCCGATTAAACCATACATAGGAAAAGAAGAGAAGTTTATAATCTAGGAAGAAACAATACAGCACATGAAGCATGACAATTTAGTGCAAAACTGAGCTCTGTCTATAAACTTCCATTTCATATTTTAAAATTAATTTAGAATCTTAATTTTAAAATCTGCATTGCTTTAAATTATATTTATTGATAATGGAGTTAAGTTTAAAAGAAGGCCATAGGTAGGACAGCTTGTTGTCAGACTTAATGTTATATTTAACTTTTAAAATCAGTTCACATGCTGCTTAATTGATAAATTACTACTGATCTCTTCTGCTGCCCTGGGTAGCTAACTGCTTAAAGTTTTTTTGCATGCTCTGCTACCTGACTTCTCTTTTTCAATCATGGTTATTAAATTGTACTGCTAATATATAGATTATTTTACTGCTTTTGAAAAAATGTCATAGAGGGGTCAGTTAGGCTGAAGTGGGTAAGCTTTTAACTACCTCCGAATACTGTTAATACATAATACATTTTATCCTTATTATACTAACACATAATGGATTTTTTTTTAAAGATAGATCTGAAGAATGCTGATCCTGAAAGGGTTGAAAACCAAATTGAGAAAGTGTTTGATATTCCAAGTGATGAATGTATTAAGGTAAAATACTTTGCTAAAAAGATTATACTTTGAAAAAAGTCGCAGGAAATTGGGCTAAGTGAAATTTCATGGTATTTGATAACCTGACATTACCTCCGCTGTTTTTTTATAGTTTTGCAAATTTCTTTTACTATTAATTTCCTTTTATCCTTACCAAAAGTCCCTTTTATATTGTTGGGACATGCAGAAATTATTGTGATGCTGTAGTTAAAGGAACTGAGGCGCAAAGGTTTTAATCACTTTCCTAAGATCATGGGTTTAGTTAGCCAATGTGCCAGGACTAAAACACAGGCCTTCTGAAACTCCCTGCGGTATTTCTTGTGTGTCATTTTGCCCAGTGGAAATACTGTCTTTGAAGAGCAGGTTCAAACTAATTTCAAGGCATTTGTATGTATCATTCTTGGAACTGACAAAAACCTATTTTATAAAAAGCTATAGTAGTGCTAGGAAACAATGGATCTTATTTATATCAAAGTTGCCACCATTATAAATTTGAATTTTTGTTTACCTTTCAAATGATGATTTGCTTGTTAAACAGCCACTGCCAAACTGCTATGCTACATGGTAGTGTAAAGTATGTCAGCGCAGCACTGTAATGTTTTTCTTTCAATCTCATTTAATTTTCAAAAGAGCAAGTTATACATGGTTTTATATTTTGGATTGTGTTATATTAAAATGCAATTAACTATTCTGATTTTAATCTTAATAAAATTCATTCAGATTCTTATTTGGTATATGCCAGCTAAGAGTATGGCAGTGAACAAGACAGACAAGACAGTCAATAAATAAGTAAAGACAGACAGACTTTCTGCAGACAGTCAATAAATAAGTAAACAAAGAAGTAACCATAGGAATTACTGACTAGGATAGAGTTTGTCGAGGAAATTCATTTGACAAATTGTTATTATTCTAGGTGAAATACCATAATGAACAGTGAAAAGTCTTTTTTTCTTAGAGAGATGTTATGACATGGAATAGCTTAGCAAAAGCGTCTCTGATAAACTGAAACATGGAGGAATGAATAACTTTCCGAAAAGCATTCCAAGAATAGAAAAGAGCGTGTGTAAAGGACTTAAATTAGAAAAGATTTGGCATGTTTACTGATCAGAAAGGTAGATTGGATGAGAAGGCTTTATAGGGGTATGCAGGAATCAAGTTATGCTGGGACTCTTGTGCTAAAGAGCTTGAAAATTATTCTGAGGCAATGGAAGGATTTTAAAGCAAGAGCAACAAATAAATTCAGGTAGCCTTACAGAGAATGGATCAAAGAGGTGTAAGAAGAGATACAGGGAATCCAGCTATGAATAGTAGCCCCGATGTGAAATTATTATATCTTAAGTATTAACTATCCATATGAAAAGGAGATTATGATCCAGGAGGAAACAACATAACCCATAAAACATAACAGTTCATTGCTAAACTGAGCACTGTCTACAAACCTCCATTTTCATACTTTAAAATTAATAAATAACCTTAATTTTAAAATCTGCATTGCATTAAATGATGTTTCTTGATTTGGAGTTAAGTATATTAAGAAGCACGGCTGTCCAGAGGCAAGATAGCTTGTTGTCAGATACAAGAAATGAACCATACCATTCATTTGATTTCTTTTTTCTGGTAATGTTAAGCTGCTCTGTGAATGGGCATAGAAAAAACATAATTGGATGCAGTCAAGGTTGAGGTTTTGCCAGCTGCCTCTAATAAGGAGAGAATAGAAAGTGGTTGAACCAGAGTGATTGCAAATGATGGATCTTGGAGTCCCATCTGGGAAAGAATAGAAATGGAGTGGAGGGTGGAGCTGATGGACAGCATCAAGTAGTATATTCAGTAGTTACAAGTTAAGGACTGTTGTAAAGAAAGTGCTACAGTCTAGAGCAGTAGTTGTCAGTGTTGGGTGGTTTTGCCCCTGGGCAAATATTTGGAGATAGTTTTGGTTTTCACATCTTGGGAAGGATGCTACCAGCATCTTGTGGGTAAACGAGGTGCCCTGGTTGCTGCTGAACATCCTATAATGCACAGGACGGCCTCCCAAAACAAAGAATTATCTGGCACAAAATGTCAGTAGGGCTGAAACTGAAAATTCCTGGTCTAGAGTGAATGGGAAGGGTAAGAAGTTTGAAATCAGGATTTCAGAGATAGTCCATTTATTACTGGTGATAAAGGTCAGTCATACCATGTGGTTTGAGTGTTGGCTTGCTTTTCTGGTGTGAGAACAGTAAAGTTAGTAGTAAGATGCCTTATGGTTTTATGCCATCCACATACATTGTTTATTCACACAACAACCTTGAGATTTAGGCAGAATGTGAATAATCACTTCATTTTTTAGACGATAGAATTTATACTCAAGGAGATAGATACTGGTGAAATACACGCATTCAATGCAGAGATATGATTGTTACCCAGATTTTGAACTGCTAATCTATTCCTCTTTCAGTGCCATAATCAGGACTCTCTTGTAATTCAATTCTAGAACTGTAGAACTACCCAATTATAATAGAAAAAGAGGTATTTGTCAGTATACTGTTTGCTTTGTTCTTTTCCTTTTGCTGTATTTCTCAAATTGATAACTATTGGAATTATTTCTTCCTTCTGATCATAAGTCACAGGTCATCAAGATAGAAAAGTATAGTCAACTTTAAATGCTTATATTTTTCGCATGTATCTTTTTAGATTTCTGCTAAACTTGGAACAAATGTTGAGAGTGTTCTTCAGGCAGTTATTGAAAGAATTCCCCCGTGAGTATTTGGTGATTTTTATACTAGTTGTCTCTATTTAATAGTTCAAAAACTGTCTATGCTTAATAGTTCAAAGATTTTATCAGCTTGAACTGTTATTTTAGCTTAACAGATGTGGCAAATATTCTTGTAGGGAGTGAGAATAAATTTATATGCTTTTAGTAAAATATAGAAGGCAAGTACAGTAAAGAAAAAGCAAAGATGATTGATGGAGGTCTTTTCATGACAATCATTATAAAAGATACCTCAGTACATTGGCAATTATTTTCCTTTGCTTTAAGCTGAACAAATATATTTATAAATAATGTGTTAAAACTGGAGGTTATTAAATCTAATATATTTTATAAAAAGGTCTTTTTATTTAGGCTGTTGTGTATCAAACTTTCTCAAGAACTCAAATTAAGTACAATATCTAAGTTGAATACAGGAATTTTATTAAGATTTTAATTTAGTATATATGTATTTACTTTTTACTTATATTTACTAGCCCTAAAGTGCATCGCAAAAATCCCCTGAGAGCTTTGGTATTTGACTCCACCTTTGACCAGTATAGAGGTGTGATAGCCAATGTAGCATTATTTGACGGAGTGGTTTCCAAAGGAGATAAAATTGTATCTGCACATACTCAAAAGACATACGAAGTTAATGAAGTAGGAGTTCTGAATCCTAATGAGCAACCAACTCATAAATTGTAAGTAATCTGCATTAGTAATTAAAATGCATTTGTATGTGGTTCTGTTTCTGCATTTTTCTCAACTTGGTATGCTTAGAATGATCCTCAGTTGGTAACTTAAAAAAAACTGTTTAATGTAACTATACAGTAAATGCTCTGTCAGAAGGAATCTTGGGTGAAGGACAATAGAAATGTCAGTTGATACTTTTTTTATTCTAAATGACTAATTATAACTAGGTTTACGATCAAGGGTAGATTGGATCCTATATTGATACATTTGATGAGACAATGAAAGAGTTCCCTCCACCCATATTGGGTATCATTTTTGACAGTTCTTCATAACTAGATTTTCCATTGTAAAGGTGGTATAACAGAAACCTTAATAAATCTTTAGTGTGGAATTCATGGTAAAACCTTGATTAAAATTCTTGGGGAGTGGGATTAGCAAGGGTAGTGTGCATTAGAAAAACACATCTGAATTGACTTGTAAAAGAACTATTTATTGAGTGCCTACTCCATATCAGGTACTGATGAGACATGACCTTGGATACATAATTTGAGCTTTGTAAGGTCCTGTTTCCTCATTTGTAGAAATTATTGAACCAGATGACAATCAGATCACATTTGAGTGTTTAGTGTTGTATGTCTATAAACAGCACTATATTGAGTCAAAGTCTATTTTTATTTTACTGAAATATTTTAACATCTATTTATATTCTGCCATATATACTGAACATTATCACATCTTCATTTAAGGTTCTTAAAGCTCATTGTAAGTGTAAATTATTTTAACTTTGTAGGGATTTTTTTTTTTTTTTTTTTTTTTTTTTTTTTTTTTTTTTTGAGACGGAGTCTCGCTCTGTCGCCCAGGCTGGAGTGCAGTGGCCAGATCTCAGCTCACTGCAAGCTCCGCCTCCCGGGTTCACGCCATTCTCCTGCCTCAGCCTCCCGAGTAGCTGGGACCACAGGCGCCGGCACCTCGCCCGGCTAATTTTTTGTGTTTTTAGTAGAGACGGGGTTTCGCCGTGTTAGCCAGGATGGTCTCGATCTCCTGACCTTGTGATCCGCCCGTCTCGGCCTCCCAAAGTGCTGGGATTACAGGCTTGAGCCACCGCGCCCGGCCGGAATTTTTTTTTTTTAAACTACAGCTGAACTCAGAATTCGTTCTTCTGCTAAAGGAGGAACATCAGATGTCCAGTTTGTTCAGAGTTCACATTTTTCTTGGATAAAAAGTTACCTTTTTTCCATTGTTAAAGCATTTGCAACACAATTCATTAATAAAAGACATCACAAGTAGTGTACTTATTGTAATGCTTTTGTACTTACTAGTTTCACTGTATTTACAATATACTTTAGAAACTGCTGTTTAAATTGCAAAGGTTGGCAGAATCATGAAAAAGGTGATAGGTTTATAAGTAGAGAGGTCTAATGGATTGTAAGACCTGGTGTGTCCATTTGCTGGCAAGCTTCAGAGTTTGATAATTGATATGGAGCACTTATTTTCAAAGTGTATGGAAAGTTTGGAAAGTGTATGATAGTTTCCTGGGAAGGTAGAACTAATTGTGAGTTATGTGCTTGAAACATTAAAGCAGTAAATATTTGCATATAATAATTTTATTTAGATATGCAGGACAGGTGGGCTATCTGATTGCTGGGATGAAAAATGTCATTGAAGCGCAAATAGGAGATACATTATATTTACATAAGCAACCAGTGGAGCCCTTGCCTGGGTTTAAATCAGCGAAACCAATGGTATTTGCAGGTGAGGAGCTCACAAATTCAAAGGTTGAAGGCCATATTTTTAAACTAAAAGTTTGTCTCAGTGGTTAAGGAAAAAAATACACATTCTGATTATGTTAAATAACCACGAATTCCAGCATATTGTTTTACTTAATTCTTTGTGCTGTTTATCGGTTTATAATTTCATATGTATGATGAAATTATATGTGGGAGATCATTTAGGATGTGTTAAGAAATAAGCTCTTAAGGAAGAAGTTGTGATGTATAGAATACAGTAATAGAAATTTTTCTTACTTTTCTAGGGAGTTCATTATTTGAAACATTTTTTAATTAGGATGTTCTTATTACTGATTATCATTAGACACTGACTGAGTATCTTCATCTTCGATAGAGTTTCTTTAATATTGTATTGTACTCATGTAGACATGACAGAGAATGGTGTTGCCTCAAGTATATATAATTTCAGAATCTGTTACTTCCTTTACTTTGGAGAAAGGAAGACCTGATTGAAGGTCATCAGGTTACTCTGTGCCGAGTATCTAACCCTTGATTTTCGCCCTACAGTCTCTCTCACTGGGAATTAGGAACTTTGTTTACCCCTACCTTTAGGCAAAGTCAGTCATCTGGATTTTAGAGGACTTCTGAGTTGTCAGATGAAAGAGAATCAGTAGTGATTCCCATAGTTTTTGTAAGTAAATACCAAAAAGCAAAATTTAACTATGGTTTTAAGTAGATAATCTGCCTTAGAAAATTGAGAGTGCAGTATAGTTTTCATTTCTACTCCTATTTTTATCTAATAATAAAGTTTCATTTGGGTTGTGGGATGTCTTGTGCTTTTGTTTTTGCAATTACAATGTGTTTCCTTAATAGGCCTAATTCCCATGTTTTTTTTTTTTTTTTTTTCTTTTCCCTGTAGTTTTTCAAAAACATTAAAAACATTATTTGAAGTGCCAATCTAGGTGTATATTCTTTAAGACTAATGACTTGTAAGATACTTTGAAACCAAATTATCATAAATTTTTAGCAAACTAGTATTTTGGTCCATAAAATACAAGAAAGTAATTTAAAAGGTAAATGACTAATTTGGAACTTGGCAGCACTACACATGTGGTTTGATTGGTCTGGAGGCAGCTTATCACGTGATAATTAGAAATCATTGTATCCCCAGGAATGTATCCTGTAGACCAATCTGAATATAACAACCTGAAGAGTGCTATAGAAAAACTAACTTTAAATGATTCCAGTGTTACAGTTCATCGGGATAGTAGCCTTGCTCTGGGTGCTGGCTGGAGGTAAGATTCATTCACTTTTTTTATAGGAAAGAAAGGTATAAATGGTATATTTTAAAAATAATTTTATAAGAAAGGGAGGTTTTTTTAAAGTATCAAGTACGGGAGGTATAAAATGGTGCATTGTTCTGGAACATTTACTGAAAATAAGTTTATATTAGTGTAAAGTGGACAAAAACAATTTTTATCTGCCTGTTTCACGTTGTGGATTGACATTTTATGGGTAAGTTTTATAGTGATTTAAAATAGATTCCCAGTGGAAGATTTTAATCTTATTTAATGAAATTATGCTAGCATTTAATTATATTGTGAATTCTTTGACTCAATTCCATCCCTCCCTTAAGATAACAATATGTTCATTAAAAAAAAAAAAAAAAATGAAGCCCATGGGACATAAACATTTTGGGGTTTATCTTTTCCTCCCCCAGGCTAGGATTTCTTGGACTTTTGCACATGGAAGTTTTCAACCAGCGACTGGAGCAAGAATATAATGCTTCTGTTATTTTAACAACCCCTACTGTTCCATATAAAGCTGTACTTTCATCATCAAAATTGATAAAGGTACTTAGTATTTAGTACTGTTTTGCATTAGTCTCTTGGAAAAAATAAATGTGTGTATATACAATGCAGGAGAAGCTTTTTGCTATACCAGTAGCTGATTAAGTTTTAAATATTTATTGATTCGTAGTAATAAACATTGAATTACCCTATGCCTAATGATGAAGAACTTTTTTGAAAACTAATTTATGCAGTATTTTTCTTAACCTGATATAATCTCCACATTATCAAAACTAGTCTATTGCTGATAGTAAAAAGTAAAATTAGTAGTGAAAACAATATTCTGATTCTAGCACAAAGATGCAAAATGTAATTTTGGTCATAAGTAATTTCTCTCATAAAAAGTGAAGCATTCATTCCAGTGACTGAGAAATTTTAAATTTCAAATCAGTGATGAAGACAATATTGTATTCCATGTAAGTGGCAATCTGTTCATTTTAAGCAAATACTAATTTTGGCAATCTAAATATTTTCCAACAAAATTAACTATTAAACTATAATGTTTTCTAAATGTCAGGTTAAAATGTATTCTTTTGTCATACTTTTTCTAAATGGTCCATGAAATATGTTTAGTAAATATCAATAATTGGAATATATTGTTTACTAATACTTATTAATACTAAATGATTTCAGCGGGAGAGATTTTAAAATATAAAGAAAACAAGAAAAATGATCATTATATTAAGATTTCTTTTTAAGTATTGCTGATTTTTCTAATTTTTAGGAATATAGAGAAAAAGAAATTACAATTATCAATCCTGCACAATTCCCTGATAAATCAAAAGTAACAGAATATTTGGAGCCAGTTGTTTTGGGCACTATTATCACACCAGATGAATACACTGGAAAAATAATGATGCTTTGCGAGGTATAACTGTAATACAATTTAATACAAAATTAGGTTTTAGTCCTCTGAAATAGTGATTTCCAACTTGTTTTAAAAGATTTCTTTCTGCTGAGCATACTGAATTTAAAGAGATTTTCATATATCTATATATGTCTGTGTCTGTACACATATAGATATATATACTTTTAAAATTTTGATTTCAAATAAGAAAAATATTTGATAATTTGTGTAATTTACTGATTTGATATCTTAGCCCAAAGGAAAGAAATTTGATAATTAGCTAAATGTATAATTTCTTTTCGCCTTTTTGAGTAGTTTGAAAGATGATTATAGTACTTCAAGGACCATAAATTTGAAAGTACTCCCATTTTGCTTTAGTTCTCACCACATTGTAATAAATGATTTAATCCACAAATGGTATGTAATTATATTCTTTAAAAATACTTACTTGAAATACTCAGATACATATTGGAAAGTGTCAAATGGTGACTTGAGTTTTAATTAGGTTAAAAACTAGATTGTAATCTTGGTCTCACACTTTTAATTTCTCTGGACCTAATTATTTATAAAACAAGAAATTAGGATTTTTGACTTTATATGTAGTTACATTTGATTTACTGTTAAATGAAAGTGTTTATTTTAAAAGATAAAATTCTTAGATAAAGATTAAAAGCTTTGATAGCAAGCCTAAGGTAATTGAAATATAAAATGTGTCGCCCTGGATTATAAATACTGCCTATAAGTTTTTACTAGACCATTAGAGAAATACATTATTCCTCAGTATTTGAGTAGGTTATCATTAAACCCATTTTTTTCCTTCCCTTTTTAGGCTCGAAGAGCAGTTCAGAAGAATATGATATTTATTGATCAAAATAGAGTTATGCTTAAATATCTCTTTCCTTTGAATGAAATTGTGGTAGATTTTTATGACTCTTTGAAATCCCTATCTTCTGGATATGCTAGGTAAAAAATCAATGAGAACCTAAGATGCCTGACCAACTTCTTTGAAATATTGATGACCAAGAGTACACTAATTCTTTAATACTTTCAGCTTTCTTGAAGATAGTTGAGAATCATACGCTAAGGTTAAAATGACTTGGAACAACCTTATAGGTGTTACAGACTACTTGTGATTTGCTTATAGGAGAAAAACTTCCTTTGATTTATTTTCTAACTTTTATTTCTCTTAACAAAAAAAGTTACTCCCCTTTTCATGAAGAGTTGTATTCCTTGTCTGTTAAGAATTAGACCTAATTTCAAAAATTTACTGTAACCTCAGTGGCACTTTTAAAATGTATTTGTATGTTATGCAATCTCAAGAGCATCTGTTTACATTTGAAAAATAAAAGTGCATATTCAGTCTGTAAAAAATGTTAAGTGTGCCCCTCCATTAGTGAACACTTTAATAACTTAGTCTTTCCAGGAACAGGTTGTCCACATCATGAAAACCATTGTGTATCTCATAGGAGTACATGGAGAAAAGCCAGATAAAAATGAAAGAAGAGTTACTATTAAATAACAAATAAGGAACTCAGGGCATGGCATTCTGAGAGGCTGTTTTTTTTTTGTTGTTGTTGTTGTGGGGCATCTCACTCTAGATACCCTCACTATGCCCTAAAATCTTATGTTACGGGATAGTATATAGTAGAAAATAGATATGAAACATGGGGAAGCAAAAGGGGAAAAATGAACATTGACATCTATAGAACTCCCACACAGTGCATGAATATTAATGTTAATGTGCAGAGACAAATTTCAGTGTTTAACGAACATGCTACAGTGACTTGGAATTTTAACTTTATTTAATCATCTTGTCAGTGAAGAGAGTTAGCATATATAATTCTTACCAAGGAATCTTCATGTTCCTTTGTATTGAGAATTTTTTTCTACTTTGTCACCCAGTTTGTTTGTTTGTTTGTTTTTCTTTTATGTCTTCTTTCAGACAAGACCTTGAGCAAGTAAGTGGCTGTGGAATTTAAAGTAAAATGAATTGGGGGCATATTAAAATTACTAGAGTTGAAAGGAAGATTACTAGGTTTAATGTTTATAAATATTTTTCACAGAAGTCTGTCAATTTTAGTTTGCATTTGGGTACTACTTTCTGAATTATAAGTGGTCTTAAAAACCCTTTTCATTTGGAAACTTAAATACATTTTGAATTTAATGAGAGAACGTGATTTTTGAACTACATAAAAATAAAATATTCCCGCTTCCAGCATTAAGGTAATTGTTATGTTCAAGATGGATGTTTTACATATGCAGTCAATTCCACACTTAACAGAAAGTCATCATAGGCTATGAATTAAGATCAGGGAAAAATTTATTTCATACCAGGAGGCAAGAATCAACTGCAACTAGGTCAGAGCAGGGAGTCCTGTGTTATACGAGAACTGTAGTGGTGTCTAATCAAACAGGCATTTGCCCTCAACCCATAACCCCAGTAGCTTTTTGGAATTGCAGATGTGTTTCCTGCATTCTAAGGGAACACTAGAATGCCTGTGTTTTCAGTAGAGGTTAGGAATTGATTGGGCTCCTTGGAAAAAGAAAACACAATTTTTATAATGATTTCTTTTGAAAAAATGAGTTAAGAAATTTTTAAGATTTTTAATATTTTGGACCACAACATAGCTGGAGCTGTAACAACTTCAAAGTTAAGGACCACGTCTGTTTTTTCCTCTTCCTATTTGCTTTGTATTCTATAGGATACTTAACATGGTATCTTTCATACAGTAAATGTTTAATAAGTGATGCTTTCTGAAGAAAGGATTTTAACAGTACTTCTGAAAAGAATCTGTTAATAGAGTGTATTATTGTCATTTTATGACCTTTCTGCTGAAAATCTTTAGAAACCAAACATAATTTTGCAAGTCCAGGCACCAATTGTTTTAAAATTAAGACAGTAGGAGTATACATGTTCTTGTCTGTGATTGGGACAACTTGTAAGCCTATAACTGAAATTTTCTTGTTAGACTTCAGTTTTATAAGTTAAACATTTAAATACCTGTTTTGACTAACATTGCAAGCTTTGACCACATTGTTAAAAGTAACAGCTGAAACTAAGTGCTTGTTTGCATGCTAAACGAGGCTCTGTTTGGCTCTGTTTAAACATGTATTATGTACTAGGCATTGCTCTAAGTGGTTTACATGTATTAACTCATTTAATCCTCACAAAAGCCCTCTGAAGGGAGGTGCAAACTGAAGAGCCAAATAGGAAATTCAAAGGTCTCATTTATTAATGGCATTTTATGAGTGTCATAGCATTTATTTAAACATAGAGTTGTCATTGGTAATAGAAAGTTAAACAGAAACCCAACTCATAAATCTGAAAATGATCCATTAATATATAGTATTGTCTGAAGCTTGCCAGCTGCTGGGAACATGGGAAGGCATGGTATTTGTTTTCAATAAACCCTTTTCTTTGTCAGGTTCACCAATTTATTTCCCTTTCCCCTATAAACATATTCCCCTTGTTTTTGCCCTTGATTTAATAAACATAAAAAGATAACATTTAGATCCATTCACAAGAAATTGTATGTGTAATATTTTGATGGAAAGATCTCTTTGGGGAGTGTAATGTGGCAGAAAGTAGACATTTTGTAAAGAGTAAAAAAGGTAATCTCTTGGGAAGTGTAATATTTATCACTTGGACTTTTTTCCTTTTAGTTTTGATTACGAAGATGCAGGCTACCAGACTGCAGAACTTGTGAAAATGGATATTCTACTGAATGGAAATACTGTAGAGGAGCTAGTAACTGTTGTACACAAGTAAGTTGAATAGAAACTAATCGTGGAATGTGAAAATACTCACTTTTGATATGTTTTTCACTTATTTTTGAGCAGCTGCATTTAAAAAACTTTTAAAGGTAATTAAAATAGAGTTCACCCTACGTACTTTGCTTTCTCTTCTTTTTCCACACTTCTCTCTGGACTGCTAAAAATAGAACAGAGCTATAATAGTCAAAAAGAATAGTGTAATAGAAATGTTTCCCCTTACCACGCAAAAAAAAAAAAAAAAAAGTTTAAAAAATTTTATGATGATGGATTTAGAATTGGGAACAAGTTTTTTTGTTTTGTTTTGTTTTTTTAGATGGGAGTCTCATTCTGTCACCAGGCTGGAGTGCAGTGGCGCAATTTCTGTTCACTGCAATCTCTGCCTCCCGGGTTCAAACGATTCTCCTGTCTCAGCCTCCTGAGTAGCTGAAACTACAAGCGCTTGCCACCATGCCCAGCTAATTTTTGTATTTTTAGTAGAGACAAGGTTTCACCATATTGGCCAGGATGGCCTTGATCTCTTGACCTCTGATCTGCCTGCCTCAGCCTCCCAAAGTGCTGGAATTACAGGCGTGAGCCACTGCACCCTTTTATATTTGTAAAAAAATTATAAAAAGGAAAAAACCCACGTGTTCAAGAAACAGCAGATTGGTTAAAATGAATTACAAAGCACCCATATTGTTATTTTCAGCCATTAAAACTTGTGGAGTAGTATTTAGTGACAAAAATGTCTATTAAATAAGAGGGTAGAATATATCATAAACACTGATCATAACAAAAATATGCAAAAAAATGACTAGAAAGATATATGTTTAAAATAAACATTCCAAAATGTTTACCGTTTTCAGTGGCTAAGGAAAGAGAATCAAGAATGGTTTCTATTTTCTAATGTTGTATTTCTAAGTTTCCTGTAATCATACATTGCTTTCTTAGAGAAGTTGTTCATGATTCAGAGAGTAAGAGATATTTATGATAAGTAAGTTCCATTTGAACCTCCTTAAGAGATCACCTTTACATTGATTATGCAACTGGCCTAGAAAAATACTTGAAATATTCTTATTTAGGATATATAAACAGTTGTATTTTTCTGTCTCAGAGACAAAGCACACTCAATTGGCAAAGCCATATGTGAACGGCTGAAGGATTCTCTTCCTAGGCAACTGTTTGAGATAGCAATTCAAGCTGCTATTGGAAGTAAAATCATTGCAAGAGAAACGTGAGTTGAAATTGATTTTTGTTCTTGAGCCAGTTTCAGAAATGATATACCTAAAAAGTGAAAGAATATTGAACATTTTAACATTGGCCTAAGCTTTATTCTTACTTGTAGAAACAGTATGATCGTGCTCTCCATTTTTCTGATTTAAGTAATGACTGTTAGTTTGAATTACTTATATAACACCATTGGGTGATGTGATTTGCAGTTAGTATAATATGTATGGGTTTGAGGAACTGTTTTAATTTCCACTCATATGAATGTCTATAACTGAATTTCCCAGGTAAGGAATTTCTTTATGGTTTTATCCCTTTAGGTAGATTATAAATTAATAGAAACTGAAACTAAAAGGTTTTGTCTTCCTAATGACAAAATTACAATTTTTTTTTTTAACTCAAAGTATTTAATATCACTTCCCCACTTCCCCAGAGCTAGGGAGGTTATAAACCAAGGAATGCCAATACCATGTTAGGATTTGCATTCTAGATTAGGGACCTCACATGAATTATAGTAGACATGGAAGATAGGCTAGTTTCTATAGGACATGGAAATGTAATACATAAATCAGAACACTGGCTGGGTGTGGTGGCTCAGTCTGTGATCCCAACTACTTGGGAGGCTGGGGCAGGAGAATTGCTTTGAGACTAGTCTGGGAAACATAGACCCTGTTTAACAAAAAAACAAAAATAGCAATGAAGAACACTGAATAAGCTGCTCAGCTTGTAACAGCAGGTGCAGGATGTGTCTTGTAGCACTTCCCATTTCCTTTCCTTAATGATACTAAGACTTCTGGGAAACAGGAAGTATCTCCTCAGTTATGAAAAGTTGAAAATTGCTATTAAAGTCTACCTTTACTCAAACCTAATGGGGAAATACAACTATCATGTTAATATAGACTTGAGGTTAATTTTAGGCCCACTGTTTGAAATACATTTCATTTCCTAATACAATTTTGCTTCAGTTAGTTATTCTGTGTTTCGTAAATACTGAGATCAGGCAGAGTGGAGATGATAACCAGGGAACATCCTGGAAAGTGCAACTTAAGACAGTTAGCAAATGCTCATTCTAACATAAGTGTGTTGAGAGAATACCTTAAAAAAACAGGGTTTTCTCTCTAAAGGAATACATAAAGGTGGAGCTATTTTCAAAATTAGATGATCTAGAAATTTCTCAAACATTATAGAAATAGATTAGTTTATAACTGGTGGGGTAGATATATTAATCTTCCTAGCTACTCCATCCACATTCAGTAGAGGCAATAAGATAATAAACATGTTTTGTGTTTCTGAAGTAGTAGTGGTAACAGTATTTTTAGATTGAGTAAAAAATAACGTAATATATTTCGTGTAATCAAGGTCACATCATGCTTGAATTTGGCCTAATCAAGCCTACCACAAGCCTTGACCTTTTTTTCTTAATGTGTGTTGACAAACATGTTGAATTTGTTCTTTTATGCCAAGTACATGAAAATAAATACAAGAGCATTTGAAGTATCTAATTAATATGCTTATGGAAATTTTACATAGGTAATGATACTGTCATTAAAATTTTCTAGTAAAGGGGAGATTGTTTTTGGTAAGAAAGTGCTTTTAAACAGTATGGAATTATGTACTTAAACGAAATTTTCTCTTTTACAGTGTGAAAGCCTATAGGAAAAATGTTTTGGCAAAATGTGTATGTATCTAGTTGTATTTTTTCTACTTTATAACTTTTATGGGTTTTAAATCAAAGGGGGCATAAGCTTACTGATTTCTATTGTTGGTTTTTATACATTATTTCCAAGTTTTCTTTTTGAATAGGTAAATTTCAGCTTGACCATGGCAACCGGTTCATTTTGCCCATATCCTTAAATATTTTTTCATCTTATTTATAAAATAAAAATTTACAAAAGAATTATGAAAATTGTTCTTATATGTAATACTAAGGAAGATTCTTATAACAGTTATTTCTATGATCTGGGTAACATGTTTTCTTGATCTAACATATAATGAAAGATTTTGAAAACAATGGCTTTATTTTACAGTTGAAATCAATCTCTCCTGACATATGCTTTCCCAGTTTGCTGTTATTGAGCTGTTAAAAAATTATTCTTGCCCGGGCTTGGTGGCTCACACCTGTAATCCCAGCACTTTGGGAGGCCAAGATGGGCAGATTACTTGAGGCTAGGAGTTCGAGACCAGGCGTGGCCAAACCCCCATCTCTACTAAAAATACAAAAATTAGCCAGGCCTGGTGGTGCATGCCTGTGATCTCAGTTACTTGGGAGGGTGCAGCGCGAGAATTGCTTGAGCCCAGGAGGCGGAGGTTGCAGTGAGCAGAAATCATGCTACTCTACTCCAGCCTGGGTGAGAGGGAAACTCTATCTCAAAAATTAAGAAAAATTATTCTTAAATATAGTGAGAATTGAATGATCAATTCTTTCTCCAAATGCTCAGTATAGTTTTTGGCACATTCATTCCTATGTGATTAAGAGTTTCCTATATTAGACTGTGGCTTTATAGTCAAAATTCCAAGCTTAGAATCAGTAATGAGATTGATAATTCCTCCTTGACATGCATATTATAATACTTGGTTTCTTTAGGGATCTTCACCTCCATCCAAATTAAAGCCTTTATCATTCTTTGACAGTAAAATTAGGATCTGCTAGGAAGATTAGAGAGATGTCTGCCTTATGGAAAATAATTTGGTATGGTTATTAAGATTGTACTGATGCCTCGGTAATCATGTGATTATTTTCTCTTTAGAGTGACTCAGACTTCCAATTTTTAAAAATATTTTTCAGTATGGTGGTGATATTACCCGAAAAATGAAGCTTTTGAAGAGACAAGCAGAAGGGAAAAAAAAGCTGAGGAAAATTGGCAACGTTGAAGTTCCAAAAGATGCTTTTATAAAAGTGCTGAAAACACGATCTTCTAAATAATTGGTGGGAAAACAAAGAATTTTCATAAATTAAAAACTATCTGTTTTTCACTGCAATTTGTAATATGCTGACAACAGAATGAAAATTATAAAATTTGCTTGTTACTTTCAGGGTATTCAGGTTCAAATAACTTACTAGCCTTTCGTTGAAAGGGAGTAATGAGTGGGTAGGTTAAGAGCTTAATATTTTGAAGCCATGTTGCCTGTTCTCAAATACTTGTTCCAACCACTCACTAGTAAGGTGACCTTTGCCAAATTAACCTTTGTTTCCTCTTGGGTAAAATAGAGATTATATACTACCTACATAAGTTGTTGTGAAGATTAAATGTGGTAATACATTAAATATTCAGAGGTAAAAGCACTCAGTTGTTAAGTCCTTAATGCAGTTATATCCTTAAATGCATTGTAAGGTCCTTAGAAACTGACTTTAAGCAAGATGTCACGTAGCAGGTCCTTGAATGATGACATTTCCTTCTAAGTGGTTTATAACATTGATGAGGAAAAAAAAATTGGTTTATGAATCATTTCATTATTATTATTATTTTTTTTTTTTTTTTGAGACGGAGTCTTGCCCTGTCGCCCAGGCTGGAGTGCAGTGGCACAGTCTCGGCTTACTGCAACCTCCACCTCCACCTCCCGGGTTCAAGAGATTCTCCTGCCTCAGCCTCCATTACAGGTGCGCGCCATCATGCTTGGCTAATTTTTTGTATCTTTAGTAGACATGGAGTTTCACCATGTTGGCCAGGCTGGTCTCAAACTCCTGACCTCGTGATCCACCCGCCGTGGCCTCCCAAAGTGCTGAGATTACAGGCATGAGTTACCATGCCCAGCCATGTCATTTCATTTAAAGTCACAATTTCCATGAATCTCAACAAGTGAGGACCTGCTATATTTTGTTGCGTGCAGTTTTTCCTTACTGACACTAAAAGGCCGCATACTTAAGATTCCATCTACTTTAAGTTAAAGGATTTTCAGAATCACCTTAAGTGTCAAATTTGTTAGCAGGATTAATTTATCTGATATGAATTCATTTATTAAACAGAACTCACACAACATACTAACTAGACAGCTGCTCTAGTTCATGATAAAATGTTTATAGATTTTATCAGGTTGTTTGAAACTAAATGGTTTACATCTAAATTCACGGCAGGAGCTGTCTTTCAGACATTCAAAATGCATTTGTGTAAAATGACAGGTGTTTGGTGTTACCAGGAACTCTTAATGATATTTTAATAATTATTGTCTAAATTTCATAATTGAAGCGATTTTAGAGTAGTTAACTTGAGATTTCAGAGCCACTAAATGGCTGTATTTCTCCAAAGCTCTCAGCTGCCATGTTTATTCAGCCAATGAACAAACCAGACTGCAGACTATATTATAGCAAGATAACATTATTTAGCCATTGATTTTTATCTTCTACCTTGCTTGAATGAACTGAATGAAGAAAATGCCTTTTAGGGATAAACACTGTCAAGGATGAATTTTATACTAAGGTTATGTGAAAGAAAAAAATCTCAAAACCACTAAGCCAGAGGGAAGTCAAGCTGGGAACTGATTGAGGCAAACCTGCCTCCCATTTTATTCTTAAATGAAGACAGTCACAAAGATAAAATTTGCTCACAAGGAAATTCCTTATGGACAAAGACAGAACTCAAAGTCTTCCTTCTGCTCACATGAAACAAATGCATAAATGGTTGCTTCCTGTGCCCCGTGTTTCACTAAGCCAGATTAAGATGTAAGTATTCCCCTACCCTCCTCTCACACGTAAATTGTATATTCAGTGAAAGGCTAATCAGAAACCCAGAAGAATGCAACTCTTTCTCTCTTACCTGCCTATGCTTGAAGCCCCCGCCCCTCTTCGAGTTGTCCTTCCTTTCAGGACCAATGTACACCTTACACATACTGAGTGATGTCTCATGTCTGTCTAAAAATGTGTAAAACCAAGGCGAGGACCTCCAGAGGCTGTGTCACGGGCACATCCTTAACCCTGGGAAAATAAACTTTCTAAAGTGACGAGAGCTGTCTCAGATATTTTGAGCTCCCAGTTATTGTGAAATCATCTTAATTATAAATTAAGTAGAGATTTACTTAAAATCCGTGAAGTAGCCTGAGATGTAGTCCTAGATACATACGTTATCATCTTATGTATCTTCCCTCCCCTTTCCAGGTTCTGATAAAACAGATGAAATCTGAAAGACCATGACAGCAGTATTTTGAAAATGACAGTATTTGAAACTAAAAAATTGTAAAACAAAGTGTTCTGTCACTGCCAAGGGATAAGTTACAAATTGGTTCTTGGAACATAATATGTACTGTGTGCTTGCTATTTAATAATTTACCAATATTAGCCTTTTTTAGTCAGACTAATTTTTTTTTTAACCTATGACTCTTTAGGAAATAGTTTTAGTTATAATAGTACAAAAAGCATTTTCATAAGCTTAATTTCTTTCCCCGTCCCACTTTCTCAGTCAGATGACTTTAGTGACTTGGAGTTGTGTGCTTTATAAGTGTATTCCTCAGAGGACCTAACATTAATAAGATTTTAGCAATCATTAAAATATGTTTAAACACTGTTATCAATATTAAAATAGCACTATTTATTGAATTTAATATGTGATGACCACTCTGCTGACCTATGTATGCTTCCCTCATTCAATCTATTTAAAAATTTTGGGGAAGAAGCAGAGTTTATTTTCCAAAGTCACCATTGTTGACAGACAGAGCTGGGATTCAATGGTTTCTTTCTTCAAAAAGCTAAGTTCTTTGCCTAACAGCAGCTTAGCTCCTGAGTTAGGGAATGAAAGCAGGAATGAAAGTGGCCAGAGTTTCCGCTACTCAGCTTGTGGAGGAGCTTGAGTACATGAACCTCAAGTAAGCCCCTAACATCAAGGTCAGGAAAGGAGAATTTTTAGACCTTTAAAGCACAGAAATAACTGGTGAATCATGTACCACAACAGGTACCTTTAGCTTTTTCACTGTGATGCTGTATGACTTTCTAAGGTAGTCAGCATAGTTTGTAGTAAATGATTCTTTTTTTTTTTTTTTTTTTTTTTTTTTGAGACGGAGTCTCGCTCTGTCGCCCAGGCTGGAGTGCAATGGCCAGATCTCAGCTCACTGCAAGCTCCGCCTCCCGGGTTCACGCCATTCTCCTGCCTCAGCCTCCCGAGTAGCTGGGACCACAGGCGCCGCCACCTCGCCCGGCTAATTTTTTGTGTTTTTAGTAGAGACGGGGTTTCGCCGTGTTAGCCAGGATGGTCTCGATCTCCTGACCTTGTGATCCGCCCGTCTCGGCCTCCCAAAGTGCTGGGATTACAGGCTTGAGCCACCGCGCCCGGCCGTAAATGATTCTTATTACTGGAAGTGTACGTGGAATGTTACTGACTCACTAGTTACTTAAAAAACATAAGGCTATTAAAACATCATCTGGAATTAAAGCAGCAAATTTACCCCATCCCCCACTTTTAACCATAAAATTCTATTACCAATTTTATTTCATTAATTTATTTGCTCTTTTAATATTTTAAGAAACTAAATACATTTTAATCACATAGACAAGCAGGTAAGTAAGGCTTCTTCTACCAGGTGGGCTTATGAAATGCAAAATAAGCGAAAGGAGCATTTTTTTTGCTCCCCACAGAGGCAGAGACATCTTTTAACCTAACTCCTGATGCATGATGGCAACAAACGCAAAATAAATGCAGGTTCACGTATACTATAATTGTTGGGAGTTGAATGCATGTATTCACTTTCACTTCTGGAAATTTAGATAACTTATTTATTACACGCTTTATTTGAGTTAAAGATAGAAAACAATATACTTTTATGTAAATTGCTATGGCAATGTAGTTTACAGTAATTCCTTTTATATATACTTCATATTATTATTTTAGACATAAGGAATAAAGCTAGTTGTATATTAAGTTTAACAATAATCAGAAAATATTCTCCAAAAGAATTTCTTGAAGTGGATTGCTAGGTATAAAGCTCATAATTGTCAAGATACTTATGTTAGGGACATGAACCCAAGTCATTAAAAATAAGATATTTGTAAAAAAGTGCTACAGAAGGTGGTGCACAAAAAACATGCACTTACACATACTTTCCGAAAGGATGTAAACTACTTTTAGGCACTGTCATCTCTTCAAATTTCCTTTACCAACGATATATAGCACAATTTTTGATGTCTAGATAGTGTTGTAGGAAGATGACTAAGGCAACCACGTGCAGAAAAGCATGTGTGTGATGCACAGAAAATATAAAGATCGCATTCCAAAAGTGAAGGTCTGCAATGACAGTTTGATCTGAAAGGTTTGGAGTGTCATGTCATTAAAAAAATGAAATATATGCCACTGGAGTCATATCACAAATGGCACCTTTAAAATGACTTTTTAAACGGGCAGACATTTCTATGCTGTTTTTTTAATAGGTGGCTATGTGACTTCAATACTTTATAATAGCCAATCTTGAGAGCCAGCTACTTCTCTTAAACCCAAGTACAAGATATAAATATTCAAATTATGGAATGTTTAACATAGATACTCAAATGAAAAAATGACAGTCTTCAAAATTCCCCATGTTTTATCGTATTGCATAGCTGAAAATTCATCTACTACTTAGTAAAAAGTGCTCTGTTCATTCAAGCAGAATTTTGCTCCAATCTCCTTCAATTTCCATCTTTCATACTGAATAGTGGATCCACAAGTTTATTGTGCACATGCATTAGACCTTAAAGAAAAAAAGCACAGTTCTAGTTGTTTTGTTAATTTTGAACTATTTCATTTACTTCAGACAACAAAGTATTTTTTATAAGACACAGTAAGCTGTTTAGTTCCCATCTTGATAGTCAAGTTTATTGGAAAAGTACAAATAGAAATGTTTCAGAATGTCTTTTATCTACCTAGCAAATACCAATTTATAATTATGTAACAGTCAGATCTAGAATGTGTACAGGTATTTTGGGAGTAACCAGAAGAGCAGTTCTTGTCTTCAAAGAGATTCAGCATGACAAATTTGAATACTGACTTAGATGATATGTTTTAATTACATCTGAAAGTTTATGTTGATCTTGATCTTCTGGCACTTCCTCTACTAGACTCCAGCCAGGGGCTCAGAACTGCTGTCTCACTCTTAATACATTACCCTATCCATTCATCTGGCAAATTATTTTCTAATAGTTTGGCATGTGTATTTATGACAAAGGTTGATTACAAATTCTACAATGAGGGAGGGTTACTAAAACAATACAGAAAACAACCTGTACTAAATCATTTAATTCAGAATAGGAATTTAGATTTTAAATCAGATAGATTATAACTTTCATTTTGTAACTAGTACATATACTTGCAGACTGCTCTTAGCTATGAAAGCTGCTTGGGAAATAGCTGATCTTCCAGTTACTCCTGTTTTAATGCCTCAGTACTACACGACTTCAGGGAGAAAAAAAGTTCTAAAAAGACTGTCTTTGACCCAATTAGTGAACCAGAGATTTTACAATTTGGAGGGTAAAGAAATGAGTTAAAATTTCCAGGTTATTAAGAACATGGGGGGCTGGGGAAAGGCACTTACAATGCGGTTTTGCAGGAAATGGAATTACTGGATTGGAGAGATAGGTTGCTTGTTAGTGAACAGATATTCCTTGTCAGAAAGGCTGCAAAAAGAACTCTAAAATCCGAACTTTGAGAAAGACCCACTTTTAAGGGACAAGCAAAGAGCACTGGGAAGTGTTTGTGTAGTAGGAGAAATTCTAACCATAAGAACAGGACTGTAAAGGAGGGAAGGGGGAAGCATTCCATTCACTAGTGCTGCAACTGAAAGTGAGAGAATGCTTCTCAACAGCCTACTTGAAGGTCATATTAGCACCGGAAACTACGTCCAGTAGGAGAGGGGACAACAAAGATAAGGGTAATATCAGCTGTATGATTTAGAAGATGTAACATTTTCCGGAGTATCAGTTTGTAGAGAATCTTTTTTTTTTTTTTTACTTAAATAGTCTTCATCTGTCATTTGCTAACAACTTTGATTATGGAAAGAATACACAGAGCTTTAAAATACATGCAACTTAAAATAACAGGAAAAACATTAAAAATTCAACTCCTTTATAAAGTTTTTTCCTTTACTATACATTGGATATATCTTTTATACATCAAATAGGACTGCTTCCAAACTAGAAATAATTATTTTGAAAATTCTATTAATTGCTTTTTAGGTATTAAGTCAAATATTTACTGTGACTTCAGGTAAAAATTGACAACTTTCTACATATGAATTTTATATAAATAAATAATTGCTACTTAAGTCAAACAAATAATTCTTCTGATAAAAATGCACCAGACTTCCTGAAACCTTACCAGAAGAAAGGTTAAATGTCACAGATTCTAACCAATGTCTATACAAAGTAACTTTTATGGTTTTGACTCAAAATGAACTCATTCTACCTTTGTCAAACTACTAAGGTGGAGCCTAAATACAAAGTAAGAGAAAAAATTCATATGATGTCATGAAAATATACTAAAATCAAAGATAAACTGTTCTATTTAAAAAGCAAAAATGAAAAGCGAGAATGAATAAAACAAATCCCCAGGTACTAAACTTGTTGTCTTGTGATTAACTTGTATCTTTCAAAAGGTATATACTGCTATACAGGTGTATACTGAAATAAACTTGCATTTACTGACAGTTTCTATTGTTTTGGATCTAGTTAACCTAGATCTTATCTAGGCACTAAATAGAACCCTTTAAGATTCTGGTTGGCACTTTTTAGTGATGACAGAAGAAAGGGTAGTGATATGAATGGAATTTGAAGAGTTATGGATGACAATTTTAGGAATTTACATACTCCAGTATTTTGATATACTAGTAACTCAATGGACGTATGAAAAGTATACAAACTACATTTGAAATGTGTTTACTTAAGAATATTCAATTTCTCTACCCTTTACTAAAATACTATAAAATGAGGCCCATATGTAGCCTAGAATATCTAAATTCTGTCTTCATATTGAAGGAGATACCCTAACAGAGGCTGATATCCTGAAACCTCTTCAGAAATACAGACAGCTCCAAAGTGAAAAATATTGTGTCCTTTTTAGGTAATGCATCTATCTTCTCATGAATGGTCTGTTTCAAAATTTTTCATAAGAGCTTACAATTAGATGAACTAAAAGAACTAAATACATATAAACATCTACCACCCTTCTATTTTAAATTCTCTAACATATGTCTATATACCTTTTTTGGAAGCACTGGTTATGATATGGGGAAAAAAGCATATGGAAGTATGATTTTGATGTAGATGGTATCATACCTAGAGTTTATTCTGGGAGGCAGTATAGCAGAATAGACAAAAGCCTATATACTCCAGAGATCAGCCTGATTTTGATTTCTATTACCCAGCTCTGCCCAAATATGTGCTGTATGACTTTGAGTAAGTAGCTTAACATCTCTGTCTGTTAAGCCTATTAATTCATTTAAAAATGGGACTATGAGTACCCATTTCATAACATTTTTGTGATAAGTAAATCAAAAAGTAAAATGCATTTAGAATAGTGCCTGGTCATAGAGATATTGGCTATTATTAAATATCTTACTATTCACCAAAATAATATTCACCAAAATGTAAAAATCTGATTAAAAAATTGTGACAAAATCAGATTAGTACAGGCATTTATCTGGGACTTAAATAGGACTAGAAAACGGCCATGTTAAACAAATCTCCTTAAAACTGGAATTAAAATTTGTGGATAGTAAGGATTCCTTGTAGTCAAGGAATCTATTATTTGGGATGAAATCTGAAGGATTACATGGGAAAATAGAGTTAAAACTCCATCAAATGCTCTGTTTTATTCACAAATCAGAAATTTTTCAGTTTTTCAATTTTTCAGTTTGATATATCTGTGGCTTGGTAAATTAATAATTTAAATGCTAAAAATATAAATAACTAGAAATAATCTTTAAGTGTTAAACAATAAGGAAATGTTTAAATAAATTATGATTTATGTACTTGACTATCCATTAAAATGCTTCCAAATATTTAGAAGAGGCAAATGCTCATGAAACATAAGTACAAATACAAAACTATATACAAAGCAAGATCAGTATTTTGTTTAAAAATAGACTATTTTATGCTTGCCAAATGTCAGTTATTTGTATAACACCTTCAAGATATTTGCCATATTCACACATTTACATGAAATATGGGTTACTGGTTTTGTTTGCATTGAATTAAAAATTTAAGATTATATACTTTATTTCTGAATATGAGATGCTATAGACTGTAAGACACATCATTTTATGTACCACTGAGAAAAAAATGCTACCCGGTAAGCTATGATCTGACACCAATTTTAAGACACAGTCCAACATCAGCAAGATCAATGTATATGAGAGCCAATCAAATATGGTAGCTTTTTTGGACCCTGCCTTAAGCAATAATATCCAAAAAAATACAGCTTTCATTTATTCAGTGTATTTTCCAATAGGCATTAAAATAAATACCTAGTTACTAGAGTAAAAAAGATTAAAAAGTATAATCATGTAGCAAAAGTAGCATACCTACTACATGCTTATCACTGACCTATCTATAGGATCAACTATATAACTTTTAATATCAGCTATGTAAATACAGGTGCTTTATGAAAATTACCTGTTTGTACAGCTTGCTTACATATGTGTAGTATGTGGAGCTGACTCTTAGAGAATGGGTTCGACATTGGGTATAGGCAAAATGTCCCTTGAAAATCTCTTAAAACCATTATATCAAGCATATGTGTTTTGTAATACACAGCCTGGTACAGTAAGGTTTCTGAATTACTGGACTACAGGAAAAAGCAAAAAGGAAAATCAACATGAAGTCTGGGCAATCAAACTCCTGCTTACTTGCAGAGTTTATTCCATACTGTTTTAACATTTAGCCATTATAACTTTAATATATGGGAATAAATTGGCTTAAAATTGTAAAGATTAAATTAGTGGGAGATCTCTATTATCCACTGATTAGGTTCTAAATTTAGGTTAGAGGGGAGTGAGAGAGAGGGATTGAGGTGGGACTGGTAAGTATGAAAAGAAATCCAGAATGAACAAAGATACATTTTCTTTTGGGTTATTTGGTCTTATATATTCAATATGAAAGTAAATTATTAAGCCTTGGATTTCAAGAAAAAATGTTTACTGAAAATAGAAACTGAAGAGATTCATGAAAAACAAAAAAAATAGGTACTATGAAGACACTATTATCTGAGAACCTTCCATTCCTTGAAAGAACCAGCTGTGTGTTGCCACTTTTCAAGACTTCACAGTGTGAGATTTAACTCCACAGTCACAGTAAGTTTCAATTTTCATCCACAACAGAATATCTCAGTCGGCTTTTGAAATTCAGTGCTCACCTTTAAAGTATTTCACAGTTTTAACTCTTAATTCTAAAGTAGCATCTTCATCACATACAAAAATAGTTCGGGGATGCTGCTGGAAAGCGGAAACAGTCCACATGTGATTGACTCCTTCTTCTATTGCTTTGTACAGGGCAAATGCCTTGTGTGCCCCTGTTATGAGGATCATTACCTGAAAAATTATGAACACCAATTGGTAAAACTTGTTCCAAATGAGTAATGAGCTCTATTTTTTTTAAAAAAAACAAGGACTTCGGCACCAATATTTTTTCTGAGAGAAAAAGAAAAATACATAGTTCCACATCATAGTTCAAGGTATTTATTTTTACTTTTTAAGGTAACAAGCACAAAATGTTGCTTCTAGTTTAACAAAGCAAAATAATACCTTCTTATGGGGTATTAGTGCAAACATTATAATACCTGTAATTATTAACACAGTAAATGATGTATAAAAGAAACCTGGGACAATGAAGAAAAAGGACTATCTTGCAAAAGCAGACTTACAAATCTATGAATAATTTATACAATGTAGAATGATACACCAAATTGCTGTAGTCTAGATAAGCAATAGATATTACGCCAGAAAAGCAAAGACTCTAAAACAATAGATAATTTGAAGAGTTACCAAGAAACGCCTGAAGAGCATTTCACTGAACATGTGCTATTCAAAGTTGACTCAGAATAAAAACTGGATTTAAAGAAGGATTAGGATCTATTTAAACACAGGAACTGTCTTATAAGCACATATGACTGATATTACCCTTATAAGCTACAGAAAATCCAAGATCTTGGTCCTCAGTCCCTAACTGCCAATGAAATAATGCAATGACATGTTGCAAATGTGAATGTATGTGTCAGAATCTTGTCTTCATCACCTTTCAGCTGGAAACTGATTCCACTTAACACCTCATCTACACACACATTTTTGTAATGTAATACATCTTTAAACATTTTTTTCCTCATTACAATTGTTGTAAAAAAGAATGTTAAAACTGCTGTAGTTCTAAAATATTTATAACAAACTTTGTATTACATATTTTGTAACTAGACCTAAAATGGGAGGAAATACTCGGCACTCTCCTTGAATTACATCAACTCCTCAAAACCAACATGAGAGAAATACTATTCTTATTCATATTTTAAAGATAAGGAAACTGAGGCATATTCTGTAACTTGCCCAAGGTTTTGGTAAGATACAAACAAGCAGTTTTATTCTACAGCCCATATTCTTAGCGATTAACAATTACATTGCCTCTTGTAAAAGTTCTAACAATTAGACAATATGAGCTAAGAGTCTTTTCATTATTGAAGCACACTCTATAAAAAGGTAATGGGACAGGTGGCAAGAAATCTCAACATCAAGTATATATACTGAGAAAAAAAAAGACAACCAAACTTTTATTGGCGAGAAAAGTAAGTACATACCTACCATTAACGTTATGAAGGGAGTGGAGTTTAGAGGAAAGAAGGCTACTGGAAGCTTATAGGATGAAGAATTCATTATTGGTGTTTACAGCTAACGTGTAGATAAAACAAATTGCTCTCTAAATAGACTTGATCTGTGATTAGTTATATCTGTTCTACTCTCAAGGAGATTATTTCTCATATCATGGGAAAGGACAAACTATATGGAATAATTTGGTATGCTTGTTCAAACTGCAGAATCCCTAAATTTAAAGAATCAATCTAGGTGTGGATACCAGGTGATCCTTATGTACACTAATGTTTGAGAACCAGTGCTCAGGCAGATGTTGCACTGATACAGCTTTATGCTACTTAAATGTCACAGTAACACTATTTTAAAAGGTTATCAAAAAGCTAAAGAATAATCAACATTTAATCATCCCATAAACTGATATAAATGATTTACAAAAATTTATAACCTCATATTAAATCCTCCATATCCCTTCTTAGTTGGAATTTTTAAGTCAAATGTAATTTTTAATAAATGAGGAAATTAGCCTGGGCAGCACAGTGAGACCTTGTCACTTCCAAAAAAAAAAAAAAAAAAATTGAAAAATCAGCCAGGCATGGTAGTGTGCGCCTGAAGTCCGAGCTACTTAGGAGGCTGGGGTGGGAAGATCTCTTGAGTCCAGGAGGTTGAGGCTGCTGTGAGCTGTAATCACACCACTGCACTCCTGTCTAGGCAAAAACTGACCCAAAGAAAAAAACTTAGTATTTGAGTAATTGTTTGTTCTAAAAATCAGCATTAAAAACTGTATTACATCTTGTTAAATGTAATGTATTACATAACTCAGTTTCATATTTTAGAAATAAGATTGCTCTAAAATCCTTTTCTCAACTTATTGACTATGAAATTTCAGTCCTTGAGAGGTCTTTTTTCATATACCTATGATTTTTAGGTTTCTCATATATTTTGATTGACAGTTTGTATCTATTTGTATGTTCAAGTTTAATTATATCAAGATAAGTTACTTATTCATCATAGCTTGTCTATACTTTTTTCCTCTGAACCTGTCCGATCTGGCTACCAGAAAGGAACAGAGTTCTGGGTTTCCATATAATTTAACTACATATTACCATGAACTGACTACAATTTGTTCTGTATTCTCAAGGAAGAAAAGATAAATTAATCTTTTCTGTATTCTTAAGGAAGAAAAGAAAAAAGATAAGTTACTTATTCATCATACCTTGTCTATACATTTTTCCTCTGAACCTGTCCGATCTGGCTACCAGGAAGGAACAAAGTTCTGGGTTTCCATATAATTTAACTACATACAACCATGAACTGACTACAATTTGTTCTGTATTCTCAAGGAAGAAAATGACAGCCCAATTTAAAAAAAAACTTAAATTACACAGGGTCTGCTGTTCAGAGCTCTTCCATGCTGAAATATACCAAATGTAGAATAGTTGCAGCCCCAGCTGAGTTCCTTTTCTCCTGGAAACCAACAGGGCTCTATCATCCTACATAACATACAGTAAAAAAGCATTTAAATCATCCTGAGAGCTCCAAAAAAGATGTTGTGTAACTAGCGATGCATCATTGTCCCAACAGTCCTTTCATGAGACACTTACAATAAAAAACAAACCATGTGATCAGTTAAGATTTTAGGACCTCAAACTGGAGCAGGAACTGGCAAGTAGCACCTCAAAAGTGGTGGTGCTTAATTCTTAGTTTACAGCTTCAAAAGACTTAATTGATCCCTAAACATGTCAGTGAGATTGACAAAAGTTAGTTACTGAAAACTAGAAAACAATTTATACTGCAAAGAGAATGCAATCAAAATATCACTTATTCAGCATCATAACCCGTACAAAATATTAATACATTGACATCAAAGGAAAAACAACAAAGAACATTTAATGCTTACTTCTCTAGCATCCATCACTGTCCCCACACCAACAGTTAGAGCCATAGTTGGCACTTTTGATAAATCTCCATCAAAATATTTGGCATTTGCCAAGATGGTATCCATTGCTAGAGTCTTTAATCTTGTCCTTGATACTAAACTGGATCCAGGCTCATTGAAAGCGATATGACCATCTGGACCAATTCCTTTCAAAAGAAATATACATACATATACACGATGTAAATAGGTTTCACAAAGTTCAATGTGCATTAAAGAACAACAAAAAAACACTTACCTTGTTTGTTTTTATACTTGAATTCCTATTACTGCATTAAAATATTTGTTTCTGTATTGATTCAACAAATGTTTCCACATTTTCTACATGCTTAGCAATGAGCTGACATGATTCTAATAGTAAAATTAAGTATCACCTTATATTAATATAACATTTGATAATTCATAAAGCCCGTTCACATGCATAACAGATTAAATATTATTTAATAATCTTATGAGATGGTCAAATTAGCCATATCTATTTCCCTCATTTCCTCCACCTTTTTCTACATACAAAAGGAAATTTTGATGCTCAAGAAAAATAAATGACTTGTTCAACGTCACAACTGGGTAAATACTGAGACAGGACTCGGATCTTTCTTCTGATTCCTACTCGGACATCTTTATAGTCACACTTTAATTTACTTGGTTGTAGTCCAGATAGCGCAATAACTAGTAGACCTTTCTGTAGGATAGTTTCCTCACTTATAAAAATGTGTGGATTGGACAAGATAATGTCTAGGTGAATAGTTTTTTTTTTCTTTTTCAAACTTCTGACTGTAACCCTTGTAAGAAATAACATTTGATGTTGTAATCTAGTATATATATACACATATACAACACAAACATATAAAATATAATTAAGACAAGAATTGCATGAAATCATACTTACCCTTACTAGGAACCATACAAGCTGTTTTCTATTACATTGCATTTCATTAACAAAAGGAAAATGTTGCATGTAACTGGCTATATTGATTTTATGATATAATAATAGGTGACAACCAGTTTTAAAAACACTGCTTTAAAGAGACCTAGTGCCAACTCTAATATTCTAGGATTACCTCTAAAATATAGACAGGAATATGACATTCTTATTTGAAGGAAATGGAAGGTAATTCTTTTCACAAACTTAAGAATCTTTCCATGACATACATAAATCAAGTTTTATTTATAAGTACCCTAGTAGCTAGTCACATTTCTGGCAACCTCAGACAAAAAATAAATCCGCCAATTCCTTGAGTCATTAAAATATCTTTTACATTTATATTCTGCGTCTTTAATGATATCTGTATTTTACTGACACTTAGCACACAATTTTAACAAAATTTATATAAAATATGACAGAGTAACCCAGTTTTGAAAAATGAAGAAATGAATACTCTATTGAAAGAGGTACAGATGCCAAAGTACAACAATTTATGAATTTTTAATAAGGAGACATAAGACCAGACCTACATGTGGTTAATATGCATTGACTGTTTCTACTATTAAGTATGTATCTGCTTATAAATATATAATAATTATAGGCATTAAATTCTCTAGATTTGTAAAAGTGTTCTGTTTCTCCTCTTAGGTACACATATCCCTAACATTTATATTTCTCTATATATGTGTAAAGAGGGAAGGATGGGATCAGGAAAATACAAGCTTCAGGAAAAAATACGAAGTCTACTAAGATCTACTACTAGTGACCTCACTGATGATTTGGGCCTTACAAAAGTGTACAGCTAGTACCGCTAAGCTGAAATTATGAGCAAAGGTTAATAATACAGCTGGGTCAAGATATTTGCTTGTTGGCTGTAACTGTCAAAAATTGAGGTTCCTGAAATAAAATTATTTTTTAAAATGTGGCTAATTCTTATTCAGCTTTTAAGTCTAAATTAAGATATCAGCACCTCTATGAAACATCTCTAAAACTCATTGTCTGGAGTAAATGTCATTCCTGTGTTCCTACAGTTCTAAGGGTAGAGTGTACATGTACTCTTCATGAAAGTACGGGCTTTATCTTCATCACTATATTCTTACCATTTAGAACAACTAGTGACACACAGGATGCACTTATTAAATAATGGCTGGATAAATGAATGCATGGTTGCTATTCTTTGGTCAGCTCAGTATAGTTTCTTCCACCTCCCACCTTGTTCTCTTCTGCCTTGCTCCCCTCACCAGAGGGGCTGGAACAATTTTAATTTCCTATATCCCTCTTAGGTAAAGTTACTGTGGTCTAGAGACAATCACTTGTCTCAGGCTGAACCAATCAGAATCTCTGTGTGAATCTGAATCTTGACCAGGGATACAGTAAGGAAGAAGGCATGGCGAACTGAAGTACTGGATGATAGCACTGCAAGGAGAAGATTGATGAGTTTCTACTTCTGAGATGTGAGGTTCTCTGGTTGTTTTTCCAGACTTGGTTGTTTCAACTTTTCCTTCAGTTGGTGAGTTAACCTAGAATCATTCCAGTTAATTTACTTTTGATCCCATTATTTCCTTTTTCTAGTAAAGCAAAGAATCCAAGCATGCAACCAAATCAGAAGGTTAACATTTTCCCCACTGTCTTATTTTTACTTTTTAAAAACACTATCACCTAGGCCGAGTGCAGTGGCTCACACCTGTAATCTTAGCACTTTGGGAGGCCAAGGCAGGTGGATCACCAGAGGTCAGGAGTTCAAGACCAGCCTGGCCAACATGGCAAAACTCCATCTCCACTAAAGATACAAAAGTTAGCTGGGCATGGAGGCAGGTGCCTGTAGTCCCAGCTACTCGGGAGGCTGAGGCAGGAGGATTGCTTGAGCCTGGGAGGTGGAGGTTGTAGTGAGCCAAGATCAAGCCACTGTACTCCAGCCCAGGCGAAAGAACGAGACTCCATCTCAACAACAACAAAAAACCCAAGACACTACTGCCTTAAGATATTTTAAAAGTTTATATATTTAGATTTTATTGTAAAACTAGATTTTTAAAATTATTTATTTATTCATTTTGAGATGGAGTTTCACTTTTGTTGCCCAAGCTGGAGTGCAATGGCATGATATCAGCTCACCACAATCTCCACCTCCGAGTTCAAGCGATTCTCCTGCCTCAGCCTCCTGAGTAGCTGGGATTACAGGCATGCGCCACCACGTCCAACTAATTTTGTATTTTTTTAGTAGAGATGGGGTTTCTCCATGTTGGTCAGGCTCGTCTCGAACTCCTGACCTCAGGTGATACGCCCGCCTCGGCCTCCCAAAGTGCTGGGATTATAGGTGTGAGCCACTGGGACCAACGCTACATTTTATTTTTAAAAATCCATGTTTGTGTATCTTATTGCTGGGGTTAAGTCAGGAATTGCATGACACACCTTTACCCTTTCTCTCAACATGTTTGCCATCAAGAGGAAGAATGAGAACATTTAAGTATGTATTTCCTTTTTTTCTTTTCCTCTTCCCTCTAGGATAGGGAACTCTGCTCTAATTCCCTGGAATGAGCAATAGCAGATTAACATTTTTGAGCTCTTCTCATTCTACTGTTTCAATTCAAAGGGTAGGAGTGAAAAACCCCATTCTGGCTTCAAGCCCAAACTGCAATCTCTATTTCAACTTTACCTTTAATAAAGCTGATATTTTGATCCCATTTGGCACAGTTCTTAGAGTTTTTATTAACCAAACCCTGGAACAAAAGAAGGGTAGTCGTAAGACCCAGATGCCAATCCTCATCTAAAAATCCAATGATGATAAACCTAGATCAACAAATGAGATTCTTTCATGAATACATATCCAATAATAGGGCATCCCAAATAAGGAAAAGTTCAAAGAAAATGCAATAATCCTTCTCTATGCACAAGTATGTCCTTTAGATGGTACATATAAAATGTCAGGCATTGGATCATCCATGACTACAGTAAAGATGTTAATGTAAGAGGCACGGGAACTCTCTTAAAATATATTTGGGAGCGGGGAGGAGCGGAGAAAGAACTACAGGAAGCTTAAGACTAATTGTTTAAAAAAACCAAATCAAATTCTTTTTAGTGGTGTCAGTGATCAACATAATTACAACTTATGCAACATATATTTCAAAAGGAGAACTGAGGTGGTTTATACTGAAGAAACATAACCCCCCCCAAAAAAAATTAACTAAAAAGAAGTACTAAATGATTTAAAGTTATAAGGAAAGAGGGAAGTTCTACCAGACATCTTGAATAAGAGTTACAGGCTTAAACATTATTTTATGCTATGAATGCTTTCTGGAAGGCAGGCAAAGGAACAAAATCAAGTGTTCTTATCAGTGTTATTCCCCATAGTAAAATCTATTTCCTATCTTTGAGTCTACAAGAGATTTGTCATATGCATACTTATGTAAGGTCAATAAATTAACAGGGGGAAAAGAAAGTCCACAAATGAAGACATTTTCAAGCAGTACTTAATAATGAACCTCCAACAACTAAAAGCCTTTTTTTTTTTATTATAGTAAATGAGTGAAAACTTTTTTTTATATAAGCAGTTGCAGTATGTTGTACTCCAGTAATTCTCCTAGATTCTGGTGTGGAATTTAGAAAATCTAAAGATTAGATGGTCTATACACCCCTCAGATACTCTCAAATATCTACTGTCTTAGCCTGAATATTGGAAGGTACAAATGGTTAATTATCCCCAAATTGAGCCATATGTACAAAGCAGGAGTATGCATATTTTCTAGGATTACAGAAGTAATATTAGTAAATTTTATTTAAAACAGATAACCTTCTAATTTGAAAAGCAATAGTCTAACTTGGTTTCTTGCTCCAATAAACCATTCTATCAAGAAAGTAAATGTTATTGACTCTGCTAGGTAGAAGTAAAAACTGAAAGAGAAGATTTCAATCCAGCTGGATGTCCTTAGAGGGAATTCGGTAAAAATCCCAAGGAATTCAGTAATTCTAAGGGACAATTATTTCAGCATTTACAGTTGAGAGAGAAAGAGAAGACTGAGGTAGCACTTATGGAGTACCAACTACATACCAAGCACCGTGTAAGGCATTTTATACATATTACAACATGATTAATTCTCACAAATTTTGGAATGGTTAATATTAATCCTCTTTTACAAACCATGTACTTATACTGAACTTCAACTTTCCAAGGTCACACAGATACTAAGTGGCTAAAACAGGATACAATTTTACATCTGACTTTAAAACCAAATTTCCTCCAAAGATAATCAACTATCTCAACCATACTTGGCCACTTCAAGTATAAATTAACCTCAGTACAGCTCTATTGAAGATCAAATTCATGTAATTTTGATCAGTGTTCTATTAAGTTAATAATAAGTTATATACAGATAATTTACAGCATTAGTATTTTTAGTTGAATATTAAAGAATATGGCAAAAAAACTGATTTTAGTTTAGTTGATGTTGTACTATTCTTATAGCAATTAGCTAGCTGACTGCGATAGTTTATACTAATAGAAAACCATATTGTCTTTATAAAGAACTTCCTATTTTTAACTGTAGATTATGTATACACACACACATATAAAAATTACAAGTGGAATTTGGCAAATTAAACATTAATTTTGGAATTTATGACAATTATACAGCTTAACTCATATTAAGGCTGATAAGTAAAAAGTTTTACATCATTCTTAACTGATTACTCAGTAAGATGAAACAATTAAAGTGATCTACTAAAATCCACCTGTTCCTCATGCAATCGTTTAAACTCTGTAATTTGATAAGTAGGTTGGCTAGAGTTTTAAAGAAATAGTAAAAAGAAACTATCATTTAGGTAAAGAAACATATTACTAATTTTGAAAGATGTGGTAAACTGTCAACTTTAAAGAGGTAGTTGTAAGAGTTTAACACGGATTGGGATGTACCTCTCAAGGCATAATGTAAATAATTCCAGCTGTCAATTTGAAGATTAAGATGGGAATTTTAAGATTATTTTCTAATGAAAATGAAGTAAAACAGGAATCAGTAGCAGAATTAATGGGTATTATGGACAGTCCACAGGTGCTCTTCACATTACACAATGAGAAGATTTCTTTTTTAAATTTAAAAATCCCTAATTCAAACACTAACAGTTAATGACAAAAGGATTTTACATACCTCCAACAAAAAGATCTATTCCTCCAGCTTCCTTTATTTTCTTTTCAAAAGCATCACATTCTGCTTGTAAATCTGCAGCATTCCCATCAAGGATATGTGCATTATTAGGATCTATATCAATATGCTTAAAAAAGTTATTCCACATATAAGAATGGTAGCTTTCAGGATGATTTCTCGGAAGTCCTAAAGATGAAGTTAATAAAAATGTAAGTATTCCCAGAAATAAATCTAAAGTTTATTTTTCTGTTTAAGTCATAAGTGTTATTTAATATATCTAATTTCTCTATACCATATTCAATTTAAAAGCATTTTTATGTGGAATATATGATTATATGCTGAGTATTAATCACTTTAAATGTATGCATTAATTCATAAAACATTTATGGAATACTATTATCTCATTTTATAGGTGAACAATTGAAACATAGGAATCTTTCCCAAAGGTCCCATCATTCACAAAGGAGACAGGATTCAAACACAGAAAGTCTAGTTCATGTGCACTTCATCACTATATTCTCAAACACAAAATTTTAATCAATGAAACTGACTTTCATGTTAAGCTCAAAATAATCAGCCATTCAAGTGAAATGATAGCCATGTTCCTCCTCTATTCATACTATATGTGTGCAGATTATGTGGGATCACAATACTTCTTTGGCTATCATTTATGCTACCATTAAATATGTATTGCTATATTTAAATTTTAACAGAGTTTCTATACATCATAGATTTCAGGTAGGCAAGTTAACACTCAAAAATAAAAGTTTCAGGTCTACCAATATAGCTTTTGATTTGAAAAAATACTTAACTAATTACCTTTACATATACATTAGATTATCCTTACAACACTGATTTTAACTCTGCCTTAAGAAAAAAGAGAAGGATAAATGTGAGTAGACTGGCTTAAAGTTACATCACTGGTGAGTGGCAGAGCCCAGGATGAATGCAGATCTTCTGATTTCTAGTCCTTCATTCCTTCCACTATTCTGTGCTACTATCACAAAAATACAGGTTTTTATATAAACTCCCAATCTCATCTCAAAGCAGTACATTACATTTTAGAAATATATTCATACATTAATATTATATTCAAAACATAAATTCAAATATACTAATATTCTAAAACTACATTCATTTTATTCAAAATGTAACATACCCAAATAGTATCTTTAAGTATGGCTTACCTACATATTCATCCATATTAAAGGTCTTCACATATTTAAAAGAAAGGTGTCCATTCTTATGATATTCTATTAGTTTTTTATAGCATCCTAAAGGTGTACTCCCTAAAAGACATAAAAATACCATTTTCTAACATGACTTAATAATCTATTAAAAAAACTTATTAACTTTATCTATGTTTTTCTTCTTAATAATATTCTGTCATTCCGATTAATTAGGCAATTATTAACTTAAATACATAATCAATTAACAAGTACTTAAACATTTTGGTAAACTAGAATTTGCTGAATAAAGCTGGAAATCTGTCAATAAAAACTGAAGTTTGGAAAATTATCCTTGAGTTGTTGGGTATGGGATATACTATTACAAATTCTAAGATTAGAAGCTTCTAGAGTATGTACCTGAATTTTTTAAAATCTCCCTTTCTGAAAAGAAAATCTTGAGTTCTTGCACAAATGATATATAAATAGGTCAAGTGTTGACCATTTACTGAAATCAAAAGGGAAAACAGAGCTAAATTTAAATATTGCCCCTACTTTCAAAATAGAATCTCAAACTGGCAAACACTGAGTAGGGACTTTAGCCTTACAGCTTTCTAAATGAAGCCCCTGTTTCTCATCTTTTGATAACTTCAGCATGTATCAGCTAAAATGTGTAAAGTGAGAAAAAGAAGTTATTTTTGCTTAGGACAGGACTTATAGGAAAGAGGATCTTCTAATATTTCATCTGAGTTCTTGATTCTATTGTTTTATAAAATTACAGTTTGATATGTGAAAAGATGGTGCTTCATGATACGACAGAATAAAAATAAATTAATTTAGCCACTTGATGGCCTTCATCTTTGCTTTCTAAATTTGTTTTTTGTTGTTGTTTTTTGTTTTTTGTTTTCATTTTAACTTCAAACTGAAAGGCCAGATTGCATTCTTATAACAAGTTATCTGGCCCTCCCACTCCTAGTTGGAGTACTGATTCCTAGTTAACCCACCATCACAAAACAGTGCAAAAGAAAAGGCTGCACAAAAAATTTCAACCCAAGTATCATACAGAAATCTGATAAAACAGTTTCTGACAAAAACAAATATAAAGAAAATTCAAGAATAGTAAAAAGACTGCCTCTCATTTGAGATGACAGAATAGACAAGGCTATAAATAAATACCACACAGGTTCACAGAACAGAAGAATAAAAGATTTTCTAAAAGCTTAGCACACAGGTTGTTTTAGATTACAATTATTAATTTAAAAATTATGTAGTAAAATTTTACATTTCTTTCTCAATACGCTATAGCCCACTAACATGAAACCTGCCTAAAAGATGGATAAATATGCTTTCCTCTTCATTTCTGGAAGGATAAATGAATCTCTTCTCTCTTTTAGTGTCAAGAGACGAGTTATAGGATTCTGTCAATTAAAGGATATATGAATAAAAAGATGATCTGTCACAACTGAGGTGACAAAAAAATTCATTTTCTATTTTGTAATCAATGTGGCTAAAAGACTGAAGGAAAAAAACTGGTTAAAGCAACTTAATTTTAATATTTGCTTTGTAATAGTCATTACTAACACAATTTAGCAAGTACCTACTATGATTTATATAAAACAAAGATTAAGACATTTTCTTTCCTGTAAGAACTCACAATATAAGGATAAGCAAGTACAAAATAGCGATAACACAGGAAAAACGCTATAATCTAAAAGAAGTCTGAGTATTGTAGAACATCAAATAAAAAAGACTACAATCTTGCTAGTTGGAAGAACAATAAAAGAAAATGGCATTTCAATTCAGTCTTGACGAAGGGATACAATTTCCACAAAGAGGAAACTAACTCAGAGCAGAGCAAAGATGGAGCCGGAGATTCAATGATGACATCTGTCTACCATGTGGCTAGATGCTGTGCTAATGTTTTTATATATTACCTCACATAAAGCTCACAACCTTGAGAAACTGGCATTATCTTTCCCATTTTGAAGACAGAATAACTGGGTCAAAAAGATTAAGGAATTTGCCAAATATCATATGGCTGTGAAACCAGGGATTCAAATCTAGATACATCTGGTGCCAGAGCTCATATAGATTCCATTAAATAACATGCGAGGAATATGAGTGAAAGCAAAGCAAAGCAGCTGGCAAGTTCAAGCCCTATTCTTGAACTGCAAGCAGTCAAATCTGCCTAGCCCAGTTCTGGGTAAGGAAATGGTGGGAATAAGTTTTGGGAAGCAGATCAGGCTCACAGCATACAGGCTTTAAATGTCACCCTCATTAAGATCACGTGAGTAAATATAAAATTGAACAGATATTGCCCAGAAATTGAGCTTGATGGGGAGATAATTACAATACAGCCTGGTACTAGCAATTACTGACATGTATGTTCAAGTCTCAAAAGCAGTGGTGGAAGGGGACATAATTAACCTTGTCAATGGTCAATGAAGGAGAGTAATGGAAAATTTCAACAAGGTTTTCCAGAGATACTCCCTTGGCAGATATATTACTAGCAGTTATGCTATTCAAAATAAAGCAAAGCTGTAGATCTAAATACACAAAAAGATTTTTAGCACTGCTGACATTTAAGACTCTCTAAGTCTTTTTGTCCCCATTCAAATTACTGTTTTTTCTGCATCATAATTAACACAATGTCATTAACAGAGGTAGGCAGAGTGCAACTAAGGATAACAGCATAGAAACTATACAGAAACCATATTCAACCCCAAGGGCTCACATATCAGAACTGAGGGTGCTGGGGGTGTAGTACTGGTGTGTCCAGTGAAAAAAGTCACCTTTGCCATTCTCACCAAGATCTACTGCCCTGGACCAAAAGAGAAAAAGCAAAACAAAACAATCAGCTTGAAGAGTACCATTCATGGAAATTACTCAAGTGGAAAAAAATTACAATTGTAGTTTTTATGTAATTAGCATGTATGAGGGGAGGAGCTGGAGAAAATAGTCTGTTTAAATAAAACACAGAAACTATAAATTTATAGACTATTTACAGTATACAAGGGACTTACACATACACTATCTTAGTTGACTCTCAAAACAGCATCTTAAGTTATTATCCATATTTTTCTTATAGGTAAGGAAACCAAGGCTCAGGGGTATAGAACAAATGCCTTGTAGTCAATAAGGAGCAACTTTAGTTCCAGGTCTAACTCTTTGTGAAAATCATGGGTCAAATAAAGTGCCATAAGATCAAATGATACCACCTGGTTGTTTTTTAAGAGCACGCTTAATGGAAAACTTAATTCAATAAAATATGTAATTAATGCTTCTCCTTAAACTGTGATGAAGACATATTTTTCACTTGTAATATATCTATAATAGAAGCAACATAAATAGTAAAAGGCTAATAAGCATTACATAATATATAACTTCTATATTAATAAGGATTTATAAGGCAGGTGAAGTTAAATTAAGAGGCAACAGTACATAACTTAGGTACCTCTTAATGATTAATAAGAAAGCCGATTAACTAAAAACTGGTATGAATGGTAAAAGCAATGCTCCCCAAAACAAAGGACTACTAGAAAAATGTACAAAAAATATGAACAACACTTAAGTTACAATATATCCTATTGCATTTTGGAGTGATAGGTGAGACTAAACTTTGGCACATAGACCTAGTAACACACTATAGACAGTAGATTTTATATACATGCATTTTTCTGGCCTTTTATACTACGATGTTCAATTAGTGATATGGCAAAAATGAATGAGAAAAGTATCTTACTAAGAGAAACCCTTCAATTCCACCAGAATTAAATTTGGGTAACATCAGAATATAAAATGGAAAAAGTAGTTAATTACCTGTTGGTAAACCCAGTGTAAAATATCTGTCCTGTCCAGGTTTGAACTGAATGATGCGATTACAGATGTACTTGGCTGCCCATTCACTAGCCAAGTCATAGTTATCAAGAATTACAAGCCTCATTATGGCGACGCAGAGCTTCCAGAAACAGAAGTTCAAACCTGAGAAAAGTCCATTTTAGAACACTTTATATAATAAAGAGATAATTTAAATTTAATAACTTTGTAAAACATGTAAATAATAGAGCACTGAAAAAGCAGAATATATTGATGATTTTTAAAAGTGCATTACTGAAGAAGGATATGCACATATACAATCTGAATTTTAAAAATAGTAATAATAGCTGTTCTCTTTTGAGCAGACACGGAGTTTAAGGCAGTGGGCTAGGTCATTTAAAAGTACAGTTAGCCTTCTGTGGATTCCATATTCGAGGACTCAACCAACCAAGAACTGAAAATATTCAGGGGAAAAAGATGTTTGCATCTGTATTAAACAGGTACAGACTTTTTTTTTTTTTGGTCATTATTCCCTAAATACCGTATAACAACTATTTACACAGCATTTACATTGTATTAGGTATTATAAGCAATCTAGAGATAAAGTATATGGGCGTATGTGTGCAGGTGATATGCAAGTGCTATGCCATATAATTTGAGGGACTTAAGCATCTGTGGATTTTGGTATCTGAAGGGGGATCCTAGAATCAATCCCTAACAGATACCAACAGACACCACCCACAGATACCAGGGACAAGTGTACATATTTTAATCCTTACAGCCATCTTGTGAAGTAAATAAAATGCCCAATTGTAGATGAGGAAATGGACTCACATGATTTGACTAAGGTCACACAGGTAGTAAGCAACAAGGTCAGAATTCAAATAGTAACAATGGGATCACACTAGACATGTTCTTTTTAATAAGAGAATTCAACAGAAGAAAAAGAAAACAAAGTGAACTAAATAAACTGATCTCTGGAGGAGAAATTTCTTCACAGAAAGCAATTTTAGTTCCTCAAAAATTGTTCTAAAGAAAATTATACGTATATTAAGAGATCAGTCACTTAAAAGCTACACGATTCCATTTTACACAATGTAGGTTAATACCATGAAAGATGTGGAAATCAGCATTCTTACAGTAACTCACAGTTTCTGATATCTGTAAGACATATTGTTTTCCTTTTTTTAAAAAAATGGTATAAATTTAAGGGGTACAAATGCAATTTCGTTACACGGATATATTGTTTAGTGACTAGGTCTGGGGTTTTCATGTATCTATCACCTGAATAATGTACATTGATCCTAGCAATTTATCATCATCTACCCACTCCTACTCCCCAACCCTTCTGAGCCTCCAATGTCTATCAGTCTGCTTTCCATCAACCACGTGTACACATTATTTAACTCCCACTTATAAATGAGAACATGTGGTATTTTTCTTTCTGTTTTGGAGTTGTTTCACTTAAGATGATGGCCTCCAGTTCCACTCATGTTACTGCAAAGGACACGATTTCATTTTCAACGGCTGAATTTCGCGGTGTATATATACCACATTTTCTTTATCCAATCATTCATTGATCGACACTCAGGTTGATTTCTTATCTTTGCTAATGTTGTTAATGGAAGGAAGGCCATAAGCCTGAGGTGTCCAACTCCTTGGTATTTTGAACAAAGAACTGCACAAAAGGAAGGAAACACAGGAATGAAGCAGCGAAAGCAGGGATACTGAAGCAAGAAAAGCACTCCATGGGGTGGGAGTGGGCCCAAGCAAGCAGCTCAAGGGTCCGGTTACAAAGTTTTCTGGGTTTTAAGTACTCCTTTTGAGGTCCCTTATCGGTTACACCTTATCTGCATGAAGGATTTGGTCCGTGGCTAAATAAAAGCTGAGGTGAATTGGCTCCCTATGCAGATGAAGGGATGGCCCATGCTCAGTCCACGGCCAATCCAAGGCACATTCTCCTTCCACCTGAGAGGTGGTGGAAGGCAGTCGATTGTAGGGAGAGTAGCCTTCGGTCCTTTGCTACTTGGGTATGGGGAGATGGGTTTTTTCCTTTTGGTTTAGCTTTAGGAAGTTTCCGTTAATTGGTTAACTGGCTTTAGGTTCCCTGCCCCCAGACGCAGGTGTTTTCTCTTTCAGGAAGTCAGCACAAATTGGCCTTAGATTTCCTGCCCCTAGACCTTGGTGTTTTCCCTCGATTCAGCTTTAGGAAGTCAGCACGAATTGGCCTTAAGTTCCCCGCCTCCAGACCCTATTCTACTGCCTCGCTGTCAATAGTGCTGAGATAAAAATGAGTGTGGCTATCTTTTTGATATAATGAATTATTTTCCTTTGGGTACATACCCAGTAGTGAGATTGCCAAATGGTAGTTCTACTTTTAGTTCTTTGAGAAATCTTCATACATTCTTTTCTACAGAAGTTGAACTGACATTACCACCAATAGCTTATAAACGTCCCCTTATAACATTTACTCAACATTCTATGACAATTCCCATAATCCTTAGATTTTTAATTCTTAGTTTTATATTTAAATGCATCAGTCACCAATACGAACGAAGCCTTTTATAACATGGTTTCGGCATTTCTGACTTTTGTACCCACACACTTTACATAGAGTAATAAGTCAAATTTTCTAAATTAATGAGATTAAAGTTCTTATTAAAATAAATGTATGGAATCTAAATGTCTTTAAGAAGATAACAGTTTCGAATTCCGACACACAACAAAATATTATGGTCACCATGATCTAGAATTCTGGCCCAATAACATTTATTTACAGAAAATAAATTACATAGTAAATCATAAATTCAGTACAACAAATGGACTCAGCCTCCACTTAAATATATCCATAATCTAATGTCAAAAACAATTTTAGACGTAAAGCAAAGAATCAGAAACAATTATTGGCTGTCATGACCATCAAAAGATACATTTACTTCTAACAAGAATATATGGCAAGCTGATTGTTAATAAAATGGGGGGGGGGGAAGTAAGGTAAGTAGGACGAGAAGCATTAGAGCTTTCCAATGTCTTCTGCGTCCTGGGCATGTTATTTTTCTCAGTTCAACACACATTTGAAGACCTATTATGTACTAAGCACTGCTAGGTTCTGTAGACACAAAAATGATTAAGAACTCTATTGTCAAAGTGCTTAGAATCACTTAATTGTCTCTGAGATTGAAATTATTATTCTCACTCTTCAGATACAGAAAACTGCAACTCCAAGAAGTTTATTGCTGACGTTAAAAAGTGGCCCAGTGAGCTGACTTTAAAACCAAGTGTATCGGACTCAAAGACCCATATGCTACAGATGTTTTATAGGTTGAGAATCACTTAGGATGCTAGTTAAAAATATAGATTCGCAGGTCCCTCTCCCTAGACACAGTGTTTCAAAGATCTGGAAGTTCAAGGAGTCTCTGCTTTTGCAAATTATCACAGGTGATATTCATAATCAGGTGAAATTTGTTAAGAACACCACACACCTCACTGAAACGAAGTTCAAGCAAGTCTCTCAGACCAAGGTACAGGCAACTTTTTGTTTTATTAAACTCTCTGGAGGGCGCAGAGTCATCTCCAAAAGTCCCAAATGAATCCCTTCACCCAGAAGAAAGAAGAATTTCTTCACATTTATTTAAGTTTTTAAGATCTGACTTTTCCAGTTTTTGCCAATCCTCAGAGATCCAAACTACTATGGCCTTATGCAATTCCCTGGCATCACGACAAAACAGCATCAAAAAACAACAGAGCACCACCCTTTCCCTCGTCTTCCTTCAGGTGCTGATTCATTTTGGATGTGCATCGCTAGGAAAAAGGGCTGCTGAATATAAAATCGCAAAACTTCAAAGCTGGATGGCAACTTCCACATCTGTGAAGTTACACAACTAGTTAATGGCGGGGCCAGGACCAGAATCTACACTTGCAGAACCTCTGCTCCCAGCTTTTCCTTACTCAACCTGACCTGACCTCAAAGGGTAAGGGTGGCCTGGCCGCGCGTGTGGGACCGACCCGAGGAGGGACGAGAGACAGTAGAGAAGGCTGTGGTTCCAGCCCGGGAGGCGGGGACTGCAAATACCCTCAGCCGCGCTTTTGCCTGGCCCTCACTCGGCAAACGACAGCGAATGCAAATGAGGATGACTGTTAGGAATTTTTAACAAGTGTAGGGAGAGGTGTCAGGAGGAAGCCGCGAGAGAGGAGAGGACAGAGACGCCTCCTCCCGTAGATACAAATCCTGAGAGGACAACCAGGTCCGCGAGGGGCAGGACGGGAGACCCCACGCGCCCCCAGCCTCGAGGTTCCTGAGACCCCATTCTGCCCGGCCCAGCGTCCCCGTCTCGGCACAAAGCCCGCACAGGGCGAAGTCGCCGTTGGGTCCCCCGGCCCGAGTCCCCTTCTAGGCGCTCCCCCCGTTCCCCCGCCTCTAAGCTTACCGGCAGACCCAATGGCTCTTCCGACGCTGGAACAGCGGGAACAAGCAACGCCCAACCACCCGCGAGCGACCCCGGCGGACCAGTGGAGCGCGAATCCCACGGACCCGGATGCAGATAAAGGCGCAGGAAGGAACCGCGGCGCGGCCGGCAGGCGCTGCGCATGCGCGCTGCCTTTTGGGCCCCTGAGCTGAGACTCTGGGAGGTCGGTCCGAGTGCGGTGCGGCGGGGCGCGCTTCCTGTTTGGATGATCGCGGTTTCCAGGGCATCACTTTACCGCTACTTTCCCCCCGCCATCTTTCAGAGAGGGATTTGCAGTAGATTCTTTAGGCTTATGAGATTTCGTATGTAGTACCGTAGTGCTCATACATACTTTGTTGCTTATGTTGCTGTTTGGCAACATGAAAACATTTGCCGTTTATGAATACATTTCTCTCTCTACTCCAAGTTATTGAATGCATATTTGCAAATGCAATGACAGATAAGCGTCTTGTGTCAAAAAACTCATCAAAGTCAAGTTTGCAAAAGGGCAAACAGTACCATGGGAAATCGGGAGCGTCTCAGTAAGAGAAAACAGAGACTATAATAGGGTACCGGCTTTTGCTGAATGAGTCTAAGAAAGGGATAGAGGAAGCTGGAATCAGCTTTCAGCTGGGTATCACAGATGTCTATACAGGAGTGGGAAGGAAGTAGCGCTGTGGAAATTATTGTAAAGAAAGCAGCAATCATTCAAAAGGAGAAAAGGTTGTTGTGTCTTCACCATATTCCACCAGGAACACTGTTCCATTAAGAACACTGTTTAGAGTTCTATTAGGAACAATACAATCTTGACTCCTGGCCGACTTAAGGTTCTATTTCCGTGGAAACTACAAGTTAAAAAATTGTAAAACGCTGTGTCCTCCAACTCGTTATATGAAATTCTTCACCTGGATTGTAAATCCAGCCTGCTTCTTTGGATGAAATGACTCCTCGTGCATCCTTTAGTCAAGAGCAGGATGTTACATTCTCGTTGATTTAGCTTTAAACAGCAACATTGCTCACATACTGATAGTAGACAGCTTTGTTAGTACTATAGCCTTGAGTAAGTTTGCAAAAGCGATTTTTGGCCAGGTTCGGTGGCTCATACCTGTAATCCCAGCACTTTTAGAGGCCATGGCGGGTGGATGGATTGAGCCCAGGAGTTGGAGACCAGTCTGGGCAACATAGCCAGACACTGTCTCTACAAAAAAGATTGAGGTAAAATGATGAAGTAGTTTGTAGGCTGTGCAAAGAATTTAGGCTTTGTATTATAGGCAATAGAGAGTCACTTAAGCTTTATGAATTAGAGATAAGAGACTAGAACATATGTGTTTTAGAAAGAATGCTGTAGAAAGGTGGAGATTGAATGACGGTCTTGAATTACAGATATGTACCGCATAAGGAAGTTTAGGTAAGGAATGGACTGGATATTTGGCAATGGTCCTGTAAGATTATAACGGAACTGAAAACCTACGGACATTGTAGTAAATGTAAAGCTGTAGAGTAACGTCACTCCTGTTTGTGGCTACATGGGTGTAAACCTACTGTGCTTCCAGTCTCATAAAAGTCTAGCACATACAATTATGTACAGGACATAATACTTGATAATAAATGACTATGTTACTAGTATATGTATTTGCTATATTATACTCTTTATCATTATTTTAGAGTGTATTCATTCTGTATTTATTTATTTATTTATTTTGAGACAGAGTCTTGCACTGTCGCCCAGGCTGGAGTGCAATGGCACAATCTCAGCTCACTGCAACCTCCTCCTCCTGAGTTCAAGCAATTCTCCTGCCTCAGCCTCCCGAGTAGCTGGGATTACAGGCGGCTGCCACCAAGCCTCTCTAATTTTTTTTAGTTTTAGTAGAGACGGGGTTTCACTTGTTGGCCATTCTGGTCTCGAACTCCTGACCTGGTGATCTGCCTGCCTCAGCCTCCCAAAGTGCTGGGATTATAGGCATGAGCGCCCGCGCCCAGCCCTATTTATATTTTTTAAAGTTAACTGTAAAACAGCCTCAAGGAGGTCTTTCAGGAGATATTCCAGAAGAAGGCATTGTTGTTATAGATGACAGCTACGTGTGCATTATTGCCCCGATGAACTTCCAGTGGGATAAGATGTGAAAGTGAAAGACAGGGATATTGATAATCCTGACCTTGTGTAGGCGTAGGCTAATGTGTGTGTTTGTGTCTTCATTTTAACAAAAAAATTTTAACAGGAAAAAAAATTAAAAATACATTTTAAAATAAAAAAACTTATAGAATAAGGATATAAAAAAGGAAATGTTTTGGACAGCTCTCCAATGTGTGTTTTAACCTTAATGTTATTACTAGAGTCAAAAAGTTTTTTTGTCTGAGATGGAGTCTCACTCTGTTGTCCAGGCTGGAGTGCAGTGTCACAATCTTGGCTCACTGCAAACTCTGCCTCCCGGATTCAAGCAATTCTCCTGCCTTGGCCTCCCAAGTAGCTGGGACTACAGGCGCATGCCACCACACCCGGCTAATTTTTTGTATTTTCAGTAGAGATGGGGTTTCACCATGTTAGCCAGGATGGTCTTGATCTCCTGACCCTGTGGTCCCCACTCCTCAGCCTCCCAAAGTGCTGGGATTACAGGCGTGAGCCACCACTCCTGGCCAAAAAGATTTAAAAAATTTAAATATAAAGTAAGAAAGCTACAGGAAACTAAGGTAAATTTATTATTGAAGAAAAAAACCATTGTTTTATAAATTTAGTGTAGCCTAACTGTACATTGTCTATAAAATCTACAGTAGTATACGGTAATGTCCTAGGTCTTCGCGTTCCCTCACCACTCATTCACTGACCTACCCAGAGCAGCCTCCAGTCCTGCAAGCTCCCTTCATGGTAAATGTCCTATATAGGTGTACTGTTAATATTTTCTAATTTTTATACTTTTTATACTGTACCTTTTATTTGTTTAGACATGCAAATATATACCATTGTGTTATAATTGCTTACCGTATTCAGTAATATGCTGTACAGGTTTGTAGTCTAGGAGCAATAGGCTATACCACTTATGTGTAGTTTGTGTACATATACTAGGTTTGTGTGCATATACTGTATAACATTCACACTATAATGAAATCGCCTGAAGATGCATTTCTCAGAATGTATCCCCATCATTAAGTGATGCATGACCGTATGGTAGGAAGACTCTAACACAGAACGACTCTGAGTGTACCTTGTATTTTTCCTGCCCAGCCTTAGTATCAGGCATTTCACTAATAGCTGATAGTTGTATTATTAATCAACAATGGATGTTAAATTTTGTCAAACACTTTCTATCTATCTATTGAAATGGTTGTATGGTTTTCCATTTTAATATGTTGGTGAATTCAGCGTTGAGTACACTTTTATTGCTGGGGAAAATTCGATTTGGTCATTGTTTTTCTTGGTCAGGATCTTTCTTATACATTTATTGTTAGGTTCAATTTTCTAAAATTTTGTTTAAAAAGTTTACACCTATGTGTATGAGGGATATCAGTCCATAGTATTTTTTGTTTGATAGTTTTTATTTGTGTGTGAAGTTTTTGTCTAGTTTTAGTATCATAGTAATAACAAACTCATAAATTGAGTGGGAAAATTTCCCTCTTCAATGTTTTGGAAGAATTTGTGTTGAATTGTAATAATATAATTTACTCTTTAAATACTTGATAGCATTCACTAGAGAAGCCGTATGTACATAGAGTTTTCTTTTTTGAAAAATTTTAACTACAAATCCAATTTCCTGAATAAATACAAGATTATTCAGGTTATCTATTACATAATTTTCATTGAGATGTTATTCACATACTATAAACTCAGGCTTTTAAAGTATACAATTCAGTGACTTTCAGTATGTTCACAATGATGTGTAACCATCACTACTATCTAATTGTATTTTTCTATTTCTGTCCCCCACCCCCACATCAAAAGAGACCTCATCACCTGTTAGCAGTCCCTTCCAATTCTCCCTCGCCTACCTCATTTCCTGGCAACCACTAGTATACTTCCTTTCTCCATGGATTTGCCTATTCTGGATATTTCATATAAATGGAATCAACATGTGGCCTTTTGTGTCTTGTTTCTTTCACTTTGCACTATATTTTCAAGCTCCATCCATGTTGTACTTCATCACATTTTATTGCAGAGTAATATTCCATTGTGTTGATACACCACATTTTGCTTATCTGCTTGCTAGTTAATAGACATTGGATTGTTTCCTGCTACGATGAGCATTTAAACAAAAGTTTTTGTGTGAACATTTATTTTCAGTTCTCTTGGATATATACCTGGAAGTGGAATTCCTCGGCCATATGGTAACTACATGATTAACTTTTTGAAGAGCTGCCAAAATGTTTTCACAGCAACTGTACCATTTCATATTCCACCAAAAATGCATGAGGGTTAAAAATTTCTCACATCCTTGCGAACACTTGTTATTTTCTATCTTTTTTATTATAATGATTCTAGTGGGTATGAAATTATTTGAATATGCGTTTCTCTAAAGACTTATGGTGTTGAGCATCTTTTCATGTGATTATTGCACTTTTGATATTTTATTTGGAGAAGTGTCTATTCAAATCATTTCTTGATTTTTTAAATTGGGCTATTTGGTTTTTTATTGTTGAATTATAGGAGGTTTTCATATATTCTCAATAGTAGACCCTTGTCAGATATATGATTTAGAAATATTTCCCCATTTTATGATTTATCTTTTCACTTTCTTGATACTGTCCTTGGAAGGAAAAACATTTTTTAATTTGATAAAGTTCAGTTCATCTACTTTTTCTTCAGATGTCATGATTTTGATGTGCTAGCTATGTAACTAGAAAAATTTGGGCTTGTATTTTGTGTCATTTTTCCTTCTATTTTTCCAGTTATTCATTTTTATTGTATTTTACCAAAGCACTGGTTTGTGACAAATTGAAAATTAAAAAAAAATTATCCTTCACCACAGATAGCTTGATAAGTGCTGTTTTTGAGACCTATCCTGTTTACACTGGATGATATTTAGGGTATGTTTGTGGCCCTACACAGTGGCCAAAACAGGGTGCCAAGGGAACGGGGATGGAAGGGATGAGTCAGGGAACAGGTCATGAGCAACTGCTATGGGAGTTGTTCCCTTAACCAGGGAGGAAAGGGAAGGGGTGACTTCAAATCTTCCGATGTTCAGGGTCAAGAAGATTCACACCTATGATCTATTATAAAAGTTTTATAGTTTTATCTTTTACATTTAAGTCTTTGAGTTAATTTTTATGTATCGTATATGGTAGAGGTCCAACTTCATTCTTTTACAGATAAATATTCAATTGTAAAAGCGTCATAGGTAAAAAAGACTGTTCTTTCCCCTCTTGAATGGTCTTGGCAAACTTACTGAAAATCAGTTGACCACAGAAACATGGGCTGTCAGTTCTATTCCATTGAGCTACATGTCTATCTTTATGCCAGTACCACACTATTTTGATTGAGATCAATTTGTAGTAAAGCTCGAAATCAGAAAATATGAGTCCTCCATGTCTTTCTTTTAGACTGTTTTGGCTAGCCTGGATACCTTGTATTTCCATGTGAATTTTAGGATCAGCTTGACCATTTCTGGGGGGAAAAAAAGGCCATTGGAATTTTATATTAATTATACTGAATATATTGATCAATTGGTGAGTATTACCATCTTAACTATATTAACTCGATCAGTCCATGAACACAGGATGTCTTTCCACTTATTTGGCTCTTAATTTCTTTCAGCAACATTTTGCAGTTTTCAGCATATGAGTCTTGAGCCTTTTTGGTTACATTTATTCCTAAGTATCTTTTTGATGCTATTGTAAAGGGAATTGTTTTCTTAATTTCATATTTGCATTGTCCTTTACTAATGTATAAGAACTCAACTGATTTTGCAAAACCACAATGAGGTACCATCTCACACCAGTCAGAATGGCTATTATTAAAAAGTTTAAAAAATAACAGATGCTGGTAAGGCTATGGAGAAAAGGGAACATTGATACACTGTTGGTGGGAATTTAAATTAGTTCAGCCAGTATGGAAAGCAGTTTGAAGATTTCTCAAAGAACTTAAAACAGAACTACTGTTCAACCCAGCATTCCCATTACTTGCGTATATACTGAAAGGAAATTAAATTTTTCTACCAAAAAAGACACATGCACTTGTACATTCACCACAGCACTATTCAAAATGGCAAAGACATGGAATCAACCTAGGTGCTCATCAATGGTGTATTGGATAAATAAAATGTGGTACATACACACCATGGCATACAAGGCATCCATAATAAAGAATGAAATCACATTCTTTGCAGCAACGTGGATGCAGCTGGAGGCCTTTATCCTAAGCAAATTAATACAGGAACAGAAAACCAAATACCATATGTTCTCACTTATCAGTGGGAGCTAAACATTTGAGTGCACATGGACAAAAAGGTGGGAAAAATAAACACTGGGTTCTATTAGTGGGGAGAGGGAGGGGTGGAAAACTACCTATTGGGTTCTATGCTTACTGGGTAATGGGATCATTCAGACCCCAAACTTCAGTGTCACTCAATATACCCAAATAACAAACCTGCACATGTACCCCTTAATCTAATAAAAAAGTTAAAATTATTTTAAAAACAACAAAATACAAAAAGAAAAGCAAAGCAAAACAAAATGAAAATACTCATATATCAAAGATCATGGTGCCTAAAACAATCCATGAAGCCAGTACTTCTAGATTTGCAAGTAATTCCTTTCTCAATCAAACTGTTTAAAAAAATAAAAATAAAGCCAGGACTGGGTTAATAAGCAAAACAAAGAAAAAAAACAATTGATTCTTAAATGTCAGTCTTGTATTCTGCAACTTTGCTGTACTAGCTTATTAGCTATAATAGTTGTGTGTGTGTGTCTGTGTGTGTGTGTGTGAGGATTTTCTATATGTAAGATTATATATAGTTTTACTTCCTTTCCAGTTTGAGTGACATTTATTCCTTTTTCATGCTATGTGCTCTGGCTAGAACCTCCACAACAATATTTAATACAAGACATCCTTATCTTGTTCCTAATTTTGGAGAAGAGCTTTCAGTCTTTCACCATTAAGCATGAGGTTTGTGTGTTTTTCATGGATGTCATTTATCAGCTTAAGGGAGTCCCCTTCTATTTTTAGTTTGCTGAGTGCTTTTTTAAAGAAAAGTGTATTGAATTCTGTTACTTGTCTGTGTTTGTTGATGGGATTTTTGCTTTAGTCTATTAAATGGTGTTTATGCTGATATTCCTATATTGAACTAACTAACACTGGGTTCTATTAGTGGGGAGAGGGAGGGGCTAAATCTCACTTGGTAATGTACAATTCTTTTTAGATGTTGCTGGATTTGGTTAGTGCTTTGTTGAGGATTTTAACATCTATCTTTATAATGCTACTAATCTGTAGTTTTTTTCTTTTGATGTCTTTGCCTGGCTTTGGTATCAGAGTAATATCGGCCTCACAGAATGAGTTAGAAAGTTTATTCTCCTCTTCTTGTTGAGAAAAACTGGTGTTAATTCCTAGAATTTACCAGTGAGATGGTCTGTTCCTGGGCTTTTTATCTGTTGGAAGTTGTTTGATGGCTAATTGAGTCCCTTTACTTACTATTGATCTATTTGGATTTTCTTTCTTGAGTCAGTTTTGGTAGTTTGTGCATTTCTAGGAATTTGTTTCATCTAGATTACCTAGTTTGTTGGCATATAATCATTCAGTGTACTTCTTTCTAATCCTTTTAGTTTTTGTGAGGTTGCTAGAAATATCCGCTCTTTCATTCTTGATTTTAGTTATTGGAATAATTTTCTTTTTTTTTTCCCCCTAAAAGTTCATCAGTTTTGTTGATCTGAGTCAAAAAAACCAACTTTTGATTTTGTTGATTCTTCTGCATTATTTTTCTATTTCTTACTTCTTTTATTTCTACTCTCCTCTTTGTTATTCCCTTCCTTCTGCTTGCTTTGGCTTTAGATTTCTCTTCTTTTACTAGTTTCCACACGAAGTGTTTTGTTGCTGTTTGTAGTTATTGTTTGTTTGTTTGTTTAGAGACTTTTCTGCACAAAAGTCACAAGTAAATTCTTTCATGTGTGTGGCCACTGAGATCTCTGTTCTGTTAACCTAATGATCAGATAATGATTACACAGAGATTCCCTTAAATGTCTGAATAATTCCACAGTCCTTGCTGAGTGATTGTGTGTGTGTGTGTGTGTGTGTGTGTGTGTGTGTGTGTGTGTTGGGACACACCTGCAACACAGGCAGTTTACAAATCTGCTTTAGCCTTTACTTCCTCTTTGAACAGAGCCTATAGGTTAGCCATGGGTGAGAGCTTGGGGTCTCTTGGGTCTTTCTTGAGCATGTACATCAACCTATGCATGTGTTTGACATTCTAGATTCCAAAGAACATGTGGGAGTTTTCAAGTTTCCAATGATATCTTATTCCCCAGTCTTTCCATGTGTGTTGGTTGATCTATTGTTTACCCCAAGTATTAACCATCAACTCAGCCAGTTAAGAATTTTTGACAAATGTCTCCTTCCTATTGGTAGTGACTTTATCACTAGATGAGTTCTGAGTTGGGCAAAATAAAGACAAGTCTTTCAGTAGATTCTTCCAGAGTTCTTCTGTCTTAAACACACAGGCTAAGTATGGCTATTCTTTGGAAATGAGGCTTTGAAAGTGCTGCAGCCCTGTTTCCGCCACTGATCTGGGGCATGAGGATGTACCTAGGGTATACTAAAACACGACAGAACTTACTGTTCTTACTAATATTTAGCCACTTTTATTGAATAAGTCATCCCTAGGTTTCTGCCAGTCTTTTGTTAATATCTAGAGTTCTGAAAAAGTTGATTTTGATAGAGTTTGCTAGGTTTTCCTTTGGAAATTTTTCTCTTTAACTTCTTGAAAATATGGACCAGAGTTATGATAAATGTTTTTATGTTCTTATCTACTAATTCTATCGTTTGTGTTATTTCTGATTATCTTTCAATTGATCAACTTTTATTCCTCTTATTGTTCATACTTTTCTACTTCTTTGCCTTACTGGTGATTTTCCATTTGATAGTCACGTTGTGAATTTTACCTTTTTGAGGGCTGGATATTATTGTTTTCCTAAAAATATCCTTGAGATTTGTTCTGGGATATGGCTAAGTTACTCAGAACTGTTAGGAAATAGTTTGGTCCATTTCAGTCTTGTTTTTATGCGTCTTTAGGTAGGATTAGAGCAGGGCTTTTTTCTAGGGTTAACTTTCCCCACTACAGAAGTAAGAACTTTCTTAGTATTTTAACCTTTACTTTATGAATTATGGTGTTTTCTCTTCTAGTTGTGGGAAAAGACAATATGTCTTTCCCTACATGGGCCTCAGACACTGTTCTCTCACCTTTCAAGTATCTGTCTCCCTAGACTCACATTCCTCACATACTTGTGCTCATCAATACTCAGCTGAATGGTCCAGGGGAACATTCTTCCAGAGTTCTCTTTCTGTACAGTTCTCTCCTCTTGGTTCTTTGCCTCGCAAACGTAGCCACCTTGGCTTTCGTGGACTCCCAGTTCTGTCCTCTTAACAGAGAGACAGTGGGTCTCTGTTTGAGTTTCCTCGCCCTATACTAAAACATGGAAACTTTCTGTAGACGTTAATCTAAGACAATTGTAGGGCTCATTTTTTTTGTTCCCCACCACTTAGGAATCTCTGTCCTTCACTGCCCAATGTCCAATGTTTTCAAATATGTTGTTTCATACATTTTGTCCCATTCCTTAGTAAGTCAAGAGGGTAAATCAAATCTATGCATGATCTCAGCTGGATTTAAAGAATAGTTGACCCATTCAAATACAATTCAATAAAATCTCGTTACCCAAATTCTGTCTAATGCTGAAAAATGAGTTGCTGTGGTTAGTAAAAAAGCAATATATTTTCTTCAGCCAGTTGTTACAACTTGTTTGCTCTCTGTAAAGGGTGACTATTAAATTTTAAATGACTTTTAAAAAGTCATTATCAACAATTATTTATAACTGTGTTAAGCATAAAACCTGGTTGAAAAATATTGTGTTCATGGAATCAATTTCAAATTTCTCAGGAAATAAAAATAGAAAGATGTTATTTGGAAGTTTCATATAAATTGAAAGTTAATGTCTTTCTTAATACTTTGTATTTCATTTTTCTTGTCTGAATTATGTAAAAGGAAATTGAAAACATTTGTAAGTCCCTAGATGAGAAGTCAGTAAAAATCTGGAGGATCTTGGTGCTAGAAGTAAAAACTGAAGAAATGTGGATCGGTGTGTGAGCTCATGTATATTAGTAAAGGGTACCCAGAAAGTTTGTGTGCGCATGTGTGTGTGTATAAATGTTTTTGTTCAGATTATGTAATAAAAGCAAAAATAAGGTCAGATTTGATTAAAAAAGAAGATAATTTTATAGAAATAATTACTTGCCATCTTGTGGCATACTGACTGCAAAAATAACCTTAATTCTCTATCTCCTTATTCTACATCCTTTCTAATGTGATCGAGCTTTGTGGTCACTTATTGAACATCATGGTAGCTATTGCTAACTGATACACATCTGCCATAATGCATCAGAGAAAGGATGTGGCCTTGTTTTGTTCCCTGCACCCTCAGGAATGATGACAAGGCTCTCAGAGATGTTGGCTATATCTTCCAAGATGGGTTTTGTGCTCCTGAGAAAAGGTGTTGCCACACATTTTGCCTCACGCAGGAGCAAATGTGTATCAGATCAGGTCTCTTGGCTCATGAGTTGGGCCTCCATTGACAAGGCAAGCAATACGGGGTGTCTAAAGGTTTAATAAGCTTTCATTCATAATTTTAGCCAGATAGTTGAAAATATAATTAGATAGAATAAAAGCTTTCCTACAGGAAAGTGGAATATGCTCACATCACCCATTTCTTACAGAAAATGTACAGTCTAAGAGGGCAAATGGGGCATTTAGATTGTTAATGTGATTTGGGTTTTTAGTCAGCCATCTGGTTATAAGGAGAGATGGGGAAACTGACTTGAAGATACATTTGTATAGCAGGCTAATTATTTTTAATTAGATTTTAGATTTATTTCAGTCATTCTAGGCTTGATAAAGTTGGGTGAAAGGCGAAAGTCACCACTTGCAAGACTAAACTTAACCAGATTACCCCCTCCATACAAACACTGAAGTAGAATAAAGGTTTATCACAGAAAGATTAAGAGGACAATTGATTAAATGAGCAAGGCACAGTGTTCACAAGTAAGAATGAAGGAACAAGCTCCTGATGCAGAGATGAGATGATTTAACTGCTAAAGGTGAAGAAATAGTCTTTGTGTAATCAGAAGCTAGCATGGATGATTATTGATTTAAGGATTTTATTAAAATCTAATTTTACCAAACCTGTCCACCATGGTTTACATCTTATCATATTTGCATTTATTACAGGAAGGTTCATTCTGAGCAACATAAAACATCATTTATATGCTGCCATTTCAATTTACTCACTATTCCTCTAAATTAAAACAAGAATTTTTTATTTTGAAAGCCAAAAAAGCCAGACAGTAAAATTTGAAAAATTTATATCAGCACTGAGATGTTCATAAGATTTCTTTAGACAAGAATAATAAAAATGCACATGGTAAGAATATATAATGAGATTTAGGGAATTTCAATTTTAATAACATAGAGTAAAGCACTGTCTCTTGACTGTAATTTAATAAAGGATGTTTTCCTGGGATCATAAACTGTGAAATTATAGCCTCAGAGGCTTCCCAATGACAACTAACACTAAGGTTAAATAAGAACTTTAGAATTAAACAACACAAGGTATTGTATTGAAGAATATATCGTTGTAAAAAAATAGCTATAAAACTTAGTCAGTGTATTCTAAAATTTACCAATGGAAGCTAAAGAGAAAAGTTTAGAGGCATATGGATAAATAATTTAAGATTATATGCCAAAGAAATTATTGACAATACTTCTCCTTTATTGATAAAACTATTTGTATCATACAATGAAATGTTTCATATTCATAGAGGTTTTGGAATAGAATTTAAACTTCCAGAGTTATTAAAATGAGTCCTAAATAACTTTCATGAATATGAGGACTTTGTAGGTCTTGTCCTCAGCTATATTCTTGGCATTAAGCATAAAGCCTGCACTTAGTAGGTGCTCGGTATTCAACGTTATTTCTGTTTGAAATGAAAGCTGCTGCTATGCTACACTTTTACACAAGAGGGCGTGATTGAAACTGATATAAGACAGGATATGCTGATAGCACTACTACATTTTCATATAAACTGTAGGTTTTCCTTTTTCTAGTCCATCTTTATGGATAGCAGGTCACTCTGGATGCCCTTCTATAGAATAGCAGCAACAGGCAGCAAAAAGTATTTAAAAATCCATTAAACTGAAATTTTCTACAATATAAAACATAGTGTCCACTTTCATTTGTTAGGTTTAACAGATTTACCAGATAACTCAAAAAGAAACACAAAATAGAGTGATAAGAAAATTCAGGAGATTTTCTTTAAGAGCAACTTTTCCGTATGAACTAGAGCTCTGTCTCAGATTATTACTATGGGAATCGTGCTTGTCTTTGGATAGCACGTCCCTTACATTTCATTTTTTTCCATTTTTGTGAGTAGTGAAGAAACTAGTATCGACAAAGTTAACCTTGAAAAGAAAATGGATTATTTAGAGAATAAAATGGCAATAAAAAGCAAAAGGTGAAATTGGAGAAGTGGCTGCTAATATTTTATATGTTGGGGAGAAGGAGATAGACTTGTTAGGTGACTGTGCTGGTTCTACAAAGATCCAAGGCACAGACACTACCTGACAATTGTAAATTGCAATTGTATAGCTATTATAGTTCGCCCTTGCTCCCTTGTCTTCCAGCTCTCTCCTCATGGGCTCACAATGGTCTTATTCAAAAATAAACAGCATAACAACCCAAAACCAACAATAAAAAAATCCTCTAGAGCTGCACATTAAACCATAAACTTCTATCTATCTGAGGTTAAAACCAAACTTATCTTTCCATAACATTATTGTGTATGTTAAACTGTCTGAGAATAAATAATCCCATTGAGGTGCAAATGCATTGCAGGTAAATTGGATCAGGAAAGAAGCTTACAAATCTCAGCCTTAAAAGTAATAAAAATTGTATGTCAGTAAAACTAAGCACAATAGCTCAGTACAAATAGCATATAGTGGGAGTACCAAACTGAAGGAGGTGGGTATGGAGAGCCAGTATAGATTCAGGAGGGGCCTTTTATGCTCTGCTTTGAAGAAAGTTAAACTTTGTCTTGAGGTTTAATGAGAATCATTGAAAATTTTGTTACAAGGACAAAGACATCCTCTGACTTGAAGTTTACATATAAAATCACTCAGATACTAGAGAGAAAGTTGAACTGGAGAAGAAGAATTGAGATAGAAGCAGATAAACCCGTGAGGCTGTTGTTGCAGTAATCCATGTCAGAAATAATAGAGTGAAGCACAAAGGTATTAGCAAAGGGGGTTAAAGAAGGAGTCAAATTCAAAATACATTTAGCAGTTAAAATCAATTAGCCTTAAATTTCGGTAGACTAATTCCAAATGTAAGTACGAGAATAATTTGTGGTCATTTTCTTGTGTAATAAGAAAAGAGATGGGCACATGTATTATTCAGGGTCCTCCAAAGAAACAAAACCAAAAGGACATACATAGATATGTAGAGAAAGATTTATCATGAGGAATTGGTTCATTTGATTATGAAGGCTGAGAAGTCCCCAAATCTTCCCTCTGCAAATTGGAGGACTGGGAATGCTGTGGCATAGTTCCAGCCCAAACCCAAAGTCCTGAGAACCAGAGAAGCCAATGATCTAAACCCAATCCAAGTCTGAAGGCCTGAAATCAGGAGTACCGATGTCCAAAGGTAGAAGAAGATGGATGGCTCAGCTCATGAAGAGAGAACAAATTTGCCCTTCCCCTGGCTTTTTGTTCTATTCAGGCCCTCAGTGGTCTCAGATGATTTCCACTCCTTGGTGAGGGCCATCTCACTAATCCAAATGCGAATCTCTTACAGAGATAAAATGTAAAAAAAGGATCTTACATCCTTTTCATTCATATATATGTGTGTGTGTGTGTGTGTGTGTGTGTGTGTGTGTGTGTATTTATTTATTTGATACATGTGCAGGATGTGCAGGTTTGTTGCATAGGTTAATGTGTGCTATGATGGTTTGCTGCAACTGTGAACCCATCACCTAGGTATTAAGGCCCGTGCATATTAGCTATTTATCCTGATACTCTCCCTCCCCCAACCCCTTCCGACTGGCCCCAGTATGTGTTGTTCTCCTCCTAGTGTCCATGTGTTCTCATTGTTCAGCTCTCACTTATAAGTTAGAACATGTGATGTTTGGAGGATAATGGCTTCCAGCTCCATCCACGTCCCCGGAAAGGAGATGATTTCTTTCTTCTTATGGCTGCATAGTATTCTATGGTGTATATTTACCACATTTTCTTTATCTAGTTTATCACTGATGAGCATTTGGGTTGATTCCATGTCTTTGCTATTGTGAATAAGAATAGCAATGAATATATGTGTGCATGCAGCTTTATAATAGAGTGATTTACGTTCCCTTGGGTATATACTCAGTAATGGGATTGCTGGGTCAAATAGTATTGCTGGCTCTAGATCCTTGAGGAATCGCCACTCTCTTCCACAATGGTTGAACTAATTTACATTCCCGCCAACAATGTAAAAGCATTACTATTTCTCCACAGCCTCACCAGCATCTATTGTTTTCTGACTTTTTAATAATCTCCATTCTGACTGGCATGAGATGGTATCTCATTGTGGGTTTGATTTGCATTTCTCTGATGATCAGTGATGTTGAGCTTTTATTCATCATGTTTGCTGGCCATGTAAATGTCCTCTTTTGAGAAGTGTCTGCTCACATCCCTTTCCCAGTTTTTGATGGGGTTGTTTGTCTTTTTCTTGTAAATATGTTTAAGTTCCTTGTAAATTCTGAATATTAGACATTTGTCAGATGGGTAGATTGCAAAACCTTTCTCCCATTCTGTAGGTTGCCTGTTTACTCTGATGATAGTTTCTTTTGCTCTGCAGAAGCTCCTTAGTTTAATTAGATCCCATTTGTCCATTTTGGCTTTTTTTGCAATTGATTTTGCCATTTTTGTCATGAAATTTTCGCCCATGCCTATGTCCTGAATGTTATTGCCTATGTTTTCTTCTAGGGTTTTTATGGTTTGGGGTTTTAAATTTAAGTCTTTAGTCCATCTTGAATTAATTTTTATATAAACTGTAAAGAAATGGTCCAGTTTCAGTTTTCTGTATACAGCTAGCTGTTTTCCCAGCACCATTTACTGAATAGGAGATCCTTTCTCCATTGCTTGTATTTGTCAGGTTTGTTGAATATCAGATGGTTATAAATATGTGGTCTTATTTCTAAGACCTCTATTCTGTTCCATTGGTCTGGTGTCTGTTTTTGTACCTGTACCATGTTGTTTTGGTTACTGCAGCCTTGCAGTATAGTTCAAAGTCAAGTAGTGTGATGCCTTCACTTTTGTTCTTCCTTTGCTTACGATTATCTTGGCTATACAGGCTCCTTTTTGCTTCCACATGAATTTTAAAGTAGTTTTTTAAAAAAATCAATTCTGTGAAGAATATCAGTGGTAGTTTAATGGGAATAACATTGAATCTGTGAATTACTTTGTGCAGTATGGCCATTTTCACAATATTGATTCTATCTATGCACATGGAATGTTTTTCCATTTATTTTTGTCCTTTCTGATTTTCTTGAGCAATAGTTTGTAGTTCTCCCGGAAGAGGTCTTTCACTTCCCTTGTTAGCTGTGTTCCTAGGCATTTTATTCTCTTTGTAGCAACAATGCCCAATTTTCTAAAAATAGTTTTTTTAGGAGAGATCAACTCATAACACAAACAGCAAGTATATCTCCTTAAAATTAAAAATAACAACTTAAAAAAGTTAGTGTGTGCCATTTGAGGAGTTAAAAATATATGTTGCTTCTCAATTGGTGTCTGAAATGACATTAATTAAAATAGCTGTATAATCATGGCTTAAATATTCATTAAGCCTGGAATATCTCTCCTAGTAATTTTTCTGACAAGAAACTCATAGAAAACATCACTATCTTATCAAATTATAATGATCATCTTACAAATAAATATAGTTTGGGAGTAATGACAGGTGACTGAAATAGGAAAGATATTTCATAAGGAGGGAGCAGTTTCTGGGCATCTGGGGGAAGGTTTAAATAACTTGAGGAGTGTATTAGTTCCCTATTGCTGCTGTGTAAAATTATCACAGACTTAATGGCTTCAAACAAGACAAATTTATCTTATGGTTCTATGGGTCAAAATATGAAATGGGTCTCATTGGACTAAAATAAAGGTGTTGACAGGGCTGTATTCCCTCCTGCAGGCTCCAAGAAATAATCCATTTTCTTGCCTTTTACAACTCCTGGGAGTTTCCTGGATTTCTTGATTCATGTTTCTTTAGAAATCTTTGAAGCCAGCAAAACTACTCTCATAATGCCATCTCTCTGGTTCAGACTGTCCTGTTTCTTTCTTCTATATTTAAATAAATCTTGTGTCCTTGCCAACATGGTGAAACCCCATCTCTACTAAAAATACAAAAATTATCCGGGCATGGTGGAACATGCCTGTAGTCCCAGCTACTCAGGAGGCTGCTGCAGGAGAATCGCCTGAACCTGGGAGGCAGAGGTTTCAGTGAGCCAAGATCACACCACTGCACTCCGGCCTGGCAGCAGAGCAAGACTCCGTCTCAAAAATTTAAAAAAAAAAAAGAAAAAGAAAGAAAGAAAACCTTGTGGTTACATTGAACCTACCTGGATAATCCAGAATAATTTCCTTACCATAACTTCAGTTGCTAAGAAACCTTAATTCCGTCTGCGACCTTAACTCTCCCTTGTTATCTAATATAACATATTTACAGGTCTGGGGGATTAGGATGTGATCATATGTTGAGGGGCATTATTTTGCCCACCAGAGTGGATAAAGCAAAGATGGAGGCTTAAGGTGGTATGAAATATTATAGTTATGATTGAATACTTATGTCAGGACTGCAGGAGTGAATACACACTGCAATTTAATACTTGCTCATATCTTAGTTCACTACTTATTTTAAGAAGTTCTGATGATTTAGAAAGTTGTGATTTTGCTTTTTTTCATGGCTATTTGATCCCAATTGAACCCATCACTGACAATTACCTTATATAATAGTGCTTAAAAGTACTTATTTTTCTGCTGGATTGCCACTTTTGTTTTTTAGCAAATGATTTGCAATTATCAGTAATATATGCCAACTGACTTAATATGTGATTTTTCATACTTGATATTCCTTTATTGTTCCTTCTGGCAGTAAGAGAACAATTTTATACATCATAACAATTTTAGCTTACATATACCGCTGCCTACCACCATGGGAAAAAGATTATGTCTAGAACAGCAGAGGATGCAAAAATAAGCAAACAGTGGTTTTAAAACTTTTAAACATCTACAGAATTCTTTTTTTTTTTCTAATGACATATTACATGGAATTCTATAGATCAGTATATGAAGCAGATATCAATGGAACCATTTTGTTGGTGGGGTTGGGGGGCTTCAGATCTCACTTCTCACATCCCACTTCTGGCAACTTCACCCTGAAAGCGGATTCATATCTCATCAGGAAATATACAAGAATGTAGGGGGTAGACAAAAATGCAGTAGAAGACAGACTGAGATAAGTGACAAGGATGATGCACAAAGTAGAGTGGAAGTTCAAGAAACAGAAATTCTAATAAGCTCCTGGAATTGGTTCGAGTCCTAAGTTGAAGGACAAATACAATTTTTGAATGTTTGAAATCATGAGGAAGCATGAGGCAGAGAATAAAGAGGTAAGTAAAGACAAAGAAACGAAGGACAAGGTGTGTTTGTGGGACAGCACACTTGGATAATCGCTTTGGCTAAATGTAAGAGAGGACTGAGAAATATGGGTCAAGAGATAAATTGGGGAAGTCTAGGGAAAGCCTTGAATACCAAGATAGAAAACTAAAGTTTTTACTTCATTTGGTCATGGGAAACTTGCACTGAGAATGGGAGTCAATAATTAGAAGCAAGTTAAATTCAAAAATTGGAACCCCATTCATAAAACCAGCTGATAGTCTGAAAATATGCTTTGAACTAAGCTAAGAATGCATGTTGACAAATCGTAACTAGTTAACTTCCTTTCTTTTGTACAATGGTGCATCCTAGGTTGTGGCAATGCATACCTTCAGTCGCCTCCCCTCACCTCAAAGATGCCTTCTCTGTTACAAACCCACTCTCCTCTTTTCTGTAATGGTACATATGGGATTTTCCTATTCCTAGGAGGACCTTGAACTTGATTTAAACATAGCAAAGCACATAAATACAAAGCCTGTTTATATAGCATCCTTGAAAATTGTTGCATTTTGTGAATTCCCACAAGAAGCTTGATGTGACACATGTGAGATTGGACTTTATATGGCTTCAAACGTCAAAGGAAATCATGACTTATTTATACACATTCTGGCAGTGTTTGCTATGAGAGGTTAGTAGATTCTACTCTTGCCCCCAATGCCATATTATTTTCAATAATAAGTGTTTTCTTAAATTGGGTCTTACATTGATTATTCTATCACAGTTCTTACTGTTGTTATTGTTGTGCCATTTGTATAGATTTACTTTTTAGAATACTGGAAACATGCATGGAACATTTATTCATTTTCTGGGGGAAAACCAGTATAGGGCCTTACTGGCCCCATCTCTGTAAATGGAACCATCATTCGCCCAGTTTCTTAGGCAAGAAACCAGGGATTCATTATTGATGCTCCCCCCAACCATTCTCTTCAGTTAGATTGAAAAATAAGGTGACAATTACCTATTCCTCCACATCCCACACTTTTTGGAATGTGACTTTGCAGTTCTTTTCATCAACAGGCAGATATGTGTCCCCTCCCCTTCAATTTGGGTTGGCCTTGTAACATTTTATATATATAAATATATAAATTAAACATTTTTATTTATATATAACATATATATATGTTATATATAAATATATAAATTAAAAATATATATATTTGTTGTTCTAAATATTTACACATTAAATTTACAGGGTTTATTCTAGTATCTATTTGTAAATCTATAATTTTAAGGTTGTCGCGCTATTATCCTTATCCCAACAAATCCTTTTTAAACATAAGTTTATTAAGATATAATTCATATACCATAAAAGTTAACCATTTAAGGTATGCAATTCAATGGTTTTTAGTATATTCACAGAGCTATACAACCATCATCACAACGATTTTAGAACATTTGTTTTTATCTGCCTCAAAAGAAACCCTTTACTAACTAGTAATCACTCCCAATAGCCCTCCACCCCCTTGACCCTAGGTAACCCCTGATCTATTTCCTGCCTCTTTAGATTTGACTCTTATGGACATTTCATATAAATGGAGTCTTGTGATATTTGGCCTTTTATGACCAGTGTCTTATCCTTAGCATGATGTTTTATCGGTTCATTCATGTGATAACATGTATCAGTACTTCATTATTTTTATTGCCAAGTAATATTCCATTGTATGCATATACCATATTTTACTTTTTCATTTATCAGTCACTGGACATTAGGTTATTTCCATTTTTGGTTATTATGATGAATGCTTCTATGAACATTCATGATGAAACTTTTGTGTAGACATATGCATTCAATCCCTTTGGTATGTACCTGGGAATGGAATTTCTGGGTCATATAGTAACTCTATGTCTAGGACTTTGAAAAACTGCCAAGCTGTTTTCCAAGCCAGCCTCACCATTTTCATTTTCTATCAGCATAGTATAAGGGTTCTGATTTCTCCACATCATCAATGATGCTGTTACGGTTTACCAACATGTATATTTCATATTTCCATGAAACTGATGTTTATTTGTCTTCAATTTCTCATTAATTCAGTTCATTTCCCACAAACCTTTCATAGTGATATTTCTAAAGCATTTCAGCAGGTAACTCTCTTGGAAATATAGAATTTATTCTTATTTCCTGTGGTGTCAAACACAAATTCTAAACTTAATTTCAAAGTCTTCAATAATTTAGCACCATCTTAACTTTCCTGCCTTCATTTTTGTTCTAGTTAGGCCCAGATTTCCACCTCCTTACTTCTCCTGACCTGGAAATGTCCCACTATTTTTATTAACTTTGTTCATTCCAGTTTCTTCACATTTTGGAAACAGTCTTTGTGCTGCCAATCAAAATTAAAATTGAGATGCTTTTGTTCTGGAAGTTTTTCTCTAATTCACTTCAGGATGTATTGAATTATTCTTTCCATGAATGTTTTTCATATTTGTATTAAACATCAAAAGTATTAGTTTCCTCTCCCTAACTAGATTGGAAATTTCTGGAAAGTTGGAATTGTGTTTTACACATTTTTGTGACCCACCCTCCCACCCCTGATTCATAGGGTGCTTAATGGATATTTTGAAACACTTGTGAATGGAACAAGATGGAGCCGCTACAATTAGCTAATGTGCAGCATGTCTGAGACTTGCCCCCATCTTTCCAAATTGGAATAATTTCCACAGGACTGTTTTAAAAAAAAAATCAAACATATTTTTTATAATTTAAATTATCCAACATACTATTACTACAAGCGCTTTTCTGATGAAGAATGCATGGATTTATTTTCACAGTTTTCATCTCTTTTATATTATTTGAAACTAAAGGTGATTGGTATTATGGAAAGAAAATTTTTTTCAATTTAATCGTGGATTCGGAGCATAAAGTTGTTCAAACGCTGGAAAATTGATCTGACATGATTTCTTATCCACAGCAAAATACCATGATCTCTTTATTATGGTTTTTACTTAACATATTGGTAGGGATTAAAGTCTAAGGAAATATGATAGAGGATGTTGAAATTATTATAACTGATGCCATGATATAAAGAAAGGCAAAGGATTAGAATCCAGATAACTAAACATCAGACATGATATATATTATAAAACATATTATGGAAAGGAGTCAGTGCTAGGGATTCTAGATTTATCAAATGATTTATTGCTTTATACATTTTAAAATTTATGACCATAACATTACTAACTTTTCATTTATTTAAAACTTCAGCATTTTAGAATTCAAGGCACCTGCAAGTTAGTTAAGGGAAGGCTCAGCTGCTATAACAAAAAAGACAAGTTTAGTGGCTTAGAGAAAATAATCATTTCTTGCATGTTACAGTCTGAGGTGAGCATTCTAGGTTGGCATATAGCTATGCTCCAGCCAATCCTTTAGAGAACTGGCTTGTATCTACTTTGTTTCTGGGCGAAACCCTAGGCCACTGTCCTCAACAGCTTCATTGAAGATGGGTTCAGGTACTTTCTCCTAGCTTGTGAAGTGAGCCTGGATACAGGGTCTCAGTGCAGGGTTTTACAGGCTAGGCCATAAGTAGTTACATGTCACTTCTGCTGACATTTCATTAGTAAGAATTCAATCACTAAGCTGCACCTGTCTACAAGGGGCACGGGGAAATAAAGTCTTCATTAGGCAGTCATGTCAGCCATAGCTGCCTTACTGTGTCAGAAAAAAAGACAGATTTGGGGCAACTAGTGGTGTTTTCCACAGTCAGCCAGACCAAAACTGCAGATTACTAATGAGAAAACTGAGATTAGAGAGAATATTACTTGCCACCTATATAGCCTCAGATATGTAAATCCTACCACATACCACTTTTGTGATCTTGAACATATAACTCTATCACTTTCCACCTGTTCCACAGTAGAGGAAATAACCTCTATCTTTATTTCGACCTGAATAACTAACTTCTTAGCATCTATGTGACCTTGGGCACAAAACCTCTACCATTTAATACCTTTGTGACCTTGGACATGTAATTGCTACCACTTGGCGTCTGTCTGACCTTGAACACTTAACTTTCACCACTTATTACCTATGTCATCTTGAACACCTACCTTATACCACTTACCACCTATTTTTCTTTACTTCATAGGGTTGTATTAGTCAACATAATTGATATAAAGACTAGGACAATGACGAGCACATCTTTCTCCATAAATGTAAGCTGCTGTTGCTGTTACTATTATTACTACTCCTGTTACTGTTACTTTTGCCACCTAGTTAACAGAAAACTACATAAACATTATAATTAATCTTTTATTAATCACATAGAGGAATGTTTTACGGCCTCCAGGTTACTAATATGAATCTTAGTTATTGCTAAGCTTTTAGACATGCTATTGAATAAAAGGTTGTAATCATATAATGTCACCCAAATCAACATTTAATATACACACTTCAATATTATGTAGTAGCTACAGCTTCAGATTAAAAGGAACTGTAACATATTTATGTATTCTGGTGCTGTTTGTCAGTTATTTAATCCTGTGACTTGTTTATTGACTGTTGCTCCTGTGGGGGAAATTAAAACATCAAAAGTGGGATAACTTATTGTGAATATATTCTCAGAGTTAAATCAACTGTTAGTGTGTTTTATCCACTGTTTTGTTATGTTAACATCCCAGAGAACCTAAGTGACCTTAATGATTATTTACTCAATAAATAAACTAGTTGGAAAAAGAAGTCTAGAAACTAAAAACTCCGAGTAGTAGATTTCCACAGTTTTCCAAAATGAAATTACATCAATTTGTAATAGGTCTTTGCATGCAAATGTCCCGTCCCTTTCTTCATGAAGCAAAATAACTTGGGCAGATGGAGCTCTTATGAACTAAACAGATTAAACAGATTACTGTCAAAGTCATAATTAGTTTTTCTGTATCTTACAGACATCACACAAAAAATTTTAAATAGCTTCCATTTATGCTCTAGCTTGCTTTCTGTTTTCTCTAAAGCAGTCACAAGTTCACATTTATATTATTAATATTTTCCTTTAGAAGCATGTTGATACTTGTTACCTTAAATGAGAGCTCATCTTATTGGCCCCATATACAGTATGATTTTCAAACAGAGCATTTAGCTGTAAATGTCTGTGTTTTGATGTATATTTTAAATCCTAGCAATAATTCAAAGTAATTTCCACCAGATACAGAAGATGCTTGATATTTGTAAATTGTGCACTTACACGCACACACGCACACACACGTGCACAAGGATTTAGTGCTTTTGATTCATCACGTATGTGATAAATAACTCTATTTATTCTGTTGAAAATGGACCTGAAAAGAAAATGAACTGGAAATGATGAGAAAGTAAAGAAGTCTTACAAAATGACTGCTTATGAAATAGAAGCATGGGCTATGTTAAAACCAAGCAGTCAAATTCACCTTATGGCATGACTGTATGTCATATGCAAAATCACTACATATTTTACCTAAAAATGTGAAAATATAGGTCATGACATTATTTCAGTGGGTACTCTAAGATGAATTAATTTTTATAGCTCTATAAGTGCAAAAATTTAGAGCTATTTTATGAAATCCATAAGGGTGTGAAGAACTTTTTCTTCATTTAGTTATGGCATTTTATGAAGGAAATCATATGCTATAATAATGTTTAAGAATTTGGAGAATCTTCACAGCTTCAGCATATGCCTCCTGGAATGGTAATATTTATTTAGCAAAGAGATAATCATTGCCTACTAGTCTCTCACTCACTTAATACATACGAGTCAATCTGCAAGCGTGGATATACGGATTGTGTTCTGGATTTTACTGAAGAAGCACCAACATAAAAATGTAGCTTAAGGTCAGTTATTTCTAAATATGTTAGTTTATATTCATGGTTATAGCTTTTTAAATCAATTTCCAAATTAATTTTCAGAATATAGTAAAAGAAAAAAATGGCACTGCAATTAAAATTAGACAGTAGTATTCAATTACACAATAAGAAATAGCTTTCCATCTCTCTTTTAGAGATATTTCATAGAAATACATGAGAGTCATTTTCTTTTTTTTTTTTTTTTTTAATGTTAGTTAGGGTATGTTGATTGGACACTAATATTCTACGATCAGTCAAAACTGTCCTGACCAGTATCTCATTTTATTTCAATTCTTTACCGTGTGCGGATACTAACAAGTTTTGCCACTGGGGGTCACTGTTTACCTAGATTAAAAAAAAATCACTTAAAAACGAAGTGATGTAACTGGATAATTTGTGGTGCGTGGTGTACAGTTTAAAGAAATATTGCTGCAGGAAAAGTCTAAATTTAGATAGACGTTCCTAGAGACTAAAATACCATCCTTGGTAAATTAAGTGATTCCGTAGAGCTACTGATTTTTCTCGAGATTTTATTCAGAGATAACTAAATCGTGATTATGTCCAAAATAGCCATGTATATATTTTAGGATGCTTTGCCAATTTGAGGCAGTTTATGGGCTGGATGCTTTCCAGGGCCCCAGGGAATAATGGAGGAGACAGGATGCAGTGAAATAGATGGAACAGGGTCGATGACTCAGGAAGGAGAGCTAGGTTCAGATCTGGCTCTTTCATTCACTGTTTGGGGACATAATCTAGTCCCTTACTTTCCAGTTTTCCACTTTGTAAAACGACGGTGGCAGGTTTCATGATTTCAGTAGTCCCTTGTCATGCTATCTCTCTAAGAGTACCTTTCATTAACTGTTAGATTGTAAAGTTTTTGGATGAAAGGGAATGAAAATGTTTTTACTTTTTTATTGCCATAATAGACAAATATTAAGACAGCAAAAACAAAAGTTTTTTTTTTTTTTTTGGTTGAATAAAGTATTTTATGACAGCATGATCAAGTGACTATTACTATAAGGTGTTCTTTTGTAGTGAGTGACGTAAGACACAAGGGGGATCCAATACCCTGGAAAGTTCTTAGAACATTTTAGATCAAGTTAACGTGTTTTTGATCAATTCTGCTTAATAAATTATTATTGGACCGGTGCTTTTCCCTGACTTATCTGGTTCTGATTGATCCACAGGAATAATGATTCCCAGCCTAGGAGCTGCTGGAATCTCTTCATTTAACTTTTGGCCAAGAAAGATTCACTCCCAGATGAACACTTACCCTCCATTTTCTAGTCTGGTGCTATTTCATTCTCTAGCACTAGTTCTAAGCCAGGTATCCCTGATCTTGTGCCTCAGATCAGTCAGTGATTAAATAAATAAATAAATAAATAAATAAATAAATATTTGTCTGTGGTGCCAGGGAAAGCCACAGTTTTAATAGCTTACGTGGTTAGAGTTAGAGTTCAGGACTGCCAGCCAGCTGGAAATTGAATAGGAAAATACTTGAAAAAGAGGAACGACCCAAAATCTGCATATAAACTTCTCTCACATCATTGGATAAACCAGAACTGTGCATGTACAGTGGAGATTCCAAGGAATATAGAAAGAAAACCTGCTCGTAGGCTGAAAATGCTAAGCAAAGATTTGAATTTCTGCCCAGCACAAGGATCATGGGAATTGACACTTAAATATTTCCAAATGGGAACTGCTTTTAATTGAAACCCCAGAAGGGCTATGACTTAGGAATAATGATTATTTCTTCAGGCCTAGGCATTCTGCCTACGACTAAGGCTAAACTGAAACAAACCTTCCCCAAGAAATTATAAAATCAAGCCCACACAAGTTGAAGATACATAGTAATTTAGTTATTTATTAACCACAAATCAGCACTCTTTAGAGGAAGATTCCAGAATCCAGAGTCTAGTTTTTACAATCCATAATGCATAGCATAAAACCAAAAGTTACTACACATGAGAAAAAAAAAAAAAACAAACAGGAAAATGTGGCTGATTTTTAAAAGTAAATGTAGACAATTGAAACATTCTTGGAGATTATAGAATTGGAAGACAAAGATTTAAAATTCAACTATTATAGATATGTTCAAGGATGTAAAAGAAATGATGCTGAAGAGATGAAGAATCTCAGCAGAGAAATGGATGTTATAAGAAAAAAAAGGAATTCTACTTAAAAGTATATTACTTGAAATGTAATATTACTTGAAAACTTACTGGTGAGATTTAATAGCAGACAGAAGATGGCAGAAGAAAATGTTGGTGAATGAATTTGAAGATAAATTAGTAGAAATCATAAAATCTGAAGAATAGAAAAATAATTTAAAAATTGAATAGAACCTCAATGCATTGTAGGACAATATCATACTACTAATATATGTGTAACTGGAATATAAAAAGAAAAAGCACAAGATATGAGTAAGAACATTATTTAAATAAATGATAGGTAGGCTGGGCATGGTGGCTCATGCCTGTAATCCCAAAGCTTTGGGAGGCCAAGGTGGGAGGACTGCTTGAGGCCAGGAGTTCTAGACTGACCTAGGCAACATAATGATACCTAATCTCTTAAAGAAAAAAAAAAAAGAAAGAGAGAAAATTAGGCAAATGTTGTGGCTTGAAACTGTAGTTCTAGCTATCCAAGAGTCTGAGGTGGGAGAATCTCTCGTGCCTGGCAAGAAGTTTGAGGCTGCAATGATCACACCATTGCTCTCCAGCCTGGGCAACAGAGTGAGACCCTGTCTTGAGAAAAGGTTAAAAAAAATTTTTAAAAACAGAATGATGGCTAAATTTCTCCAGATATGGTAAATAAACACCTACCTAGAGAAACATATACCTTAAGCATCATAAAGATAATATATACACACAACACTAGGAACATCATAGTCAAATGACTGAAAACCAAAAGTAAAGAAAGGAACGTTGGAAGCAGTTGGGAGTAGGAGTTAGATAAAGTTCATAAGTGTGAAAAATAATACAAAACGCACCATCATCTCATGAGAAACAAAGATGGGTAGACAATGACATTATAACTTCAAAGTACTCAGAGGGAAAAAAAGGGTCAATCTAATATTTTATATGTAGCATTCTATATAAAAAAGAAAAGCAAGATAGATATTCACAGATACAGAACAGCTGAAATAATTCAAGATGATCTGGAGTGCAAGGAAGCTAGAATAAAGTCTTCAGGATGAAAGGAAATAACATTAAACATAAACCTGGATTTATGGGCAACAATACAGAGCTCCAAAAATGGTAAAATGAGAGTAAATATAAAAGACCATTTTTTCCCTGAATTTCTTACAAGTTATTTGCTATATTATATGTTTGGATTGTGGGGCTTGTAATATGTAGATGTAAAATGTAAAATATAAGACAACAATAGCAAAAAGAACATGAGGGGAGGGTAAATGGAAGGATATTCTAGCAAAGTTCTTAACATTTTATATAATGTGATATAAGATTAAATGTAAGTGGACTGTTATAAGACTTAATTTTGTAATCTCTGGTGTATAAAATGTTAGATCTAAACATTTAAACGTTAGATCTAAACTCCACTGTATTATTACATTTAACAAAGATAAACTAGACACTCAGAGTAAAAAGCAGAGATTATACTACTAGATTTTAAAACTTCTGAAAATATGCTATTTATAACAAACACCTAAATATGCTATTTGTAACAAATATCTAAAATATGCTATTTAGAACAAACAACTTGGTTGCTGAAACCCAGACAGATTGAATCAACAGAAAAATATATGTCATGCAAATAGTAACCATCAAAGAGCTAATGTGATTATACTAGTATCAGATAAGATGTATTTCAAGACAAATAGGATTATCTGAGAGAAAGAGGGCCATTTTATCATTTCATAATGATAAAAGGGTCAATGAATCAAGAAGACATAACAATCCTAACTATATATGCCCCTAATAGTTGAGCTTGAAAACACATGCACAAAAATATAAACAGAGCCCATGGGAGAAACTGACATAAGAACACAGCTGGACAATTTGACACTGCTCTACGAGCAATTGATAGAACAAGTAGATATAGATCAGTAAAAAGACACACAATTTTAGCCTTGACCTAATTAGTAATATTTAGAGCACTTCATCTATCGCTTCTCAGACTGTTGACTAAGATCAATTGTAGAGCACTTCATCCAATAGTTGTGGAATATATATTCTTTTCAAGCGTATGTGATACATTCCCAAAAATAGACCATCTACAGGGTCATAAGTGTGTCTCAATATATTTCAAAAGATTGATATCATACAGAGTATATTCTATACCATAGAAAATAAGTTAAAGATCAATGATTATCTATACAACAATATACTTATAAATGCTTAATGGCTCAAGAAATCATGGGAGAAATTACAAAATATTTTGAATTAAATAAAAATAAAAGTTAAAGCTACAACACATCAAAATTTGTGAGACACAGTGCTTAAAGGGGAATTTTTAATGTTAAATGTCTATATTCACTGTCAGTGATATGTTTTCATTGTAAGAATTTCAAAAAATATAAACATATTAAAACTAAAGTAAGCCAAATAAAGGAGGTAATACAGAGCAGACATTTTTTAAAATGGAAAAAATGAATAGAATATTAACTAAGTCAAACTCAGTTCTGCAAAAAATGACTATAAGTATATATGCCACTTTAGTAAAATTGATAAAGAAAATGTCAAACAAAAATGAACATTCAGGAAGGGAAAGACTGTCACTATAGATTCTATAAAGAATGATAACAGAATATTATAAACAAATACAATTCTAGTTGAAGTGGAAAGATTTCTTGAAAAAGGAACCTAGCATAGGCAAAATTAAAATATTATTTCAGTGATACTGAAGAGTAGAGAGACTAGATAATTCAGTATTAGTGCTGCCTCATTTGGATACCTATATGAAAAAAAAAATGAAATTTGACCCCTTCTTTCCACTATGCATAAAATTTAATGCTGGGTGTATTACAGATTTAAGTGTGAATGGCCAAACAATAAAACTTGTAGAAGAAATAAAGCTCACCTGGCAGAATTCTGAGCACCTTTGAGACTACAATTCAGGATGTTCAAACTGTTTGTCAGCTTGCGTGACTGTGCATTGAGCAGCGGCAGACATGGTGAGAAGACATGCTGCACAGAAATAAATGCCTGAGCACATTAAGGGGAACAAAGTTCTCAAAGTTATAGCTTCAAATTTTATATGTTCTTTGCTGAGTTGCAGCTCCACCTGTGAGAACCTGTTCTTGGTCTGGAAGCATTGCTTTAGCTTAATTAGAATGGTTAACACAGGAGTTAGGTTTTTTTAATGTGGTTACTCAAAAAATGGTGCTTGTACTCTTTCTTCAGAAAATTTGTTTGTTTGAAGAGAAACTGGACATTTTTTTACACTGTTGTAGAGCACACAGTGTCTTAGGTGTCCCAGTCTTTAATAGGTGGTTTATGAACTGCTGCTGTTAACATTTATAACATTCGCTTAACACATTTCCTCACCTCGCATGGAGCTTAGCATCTTTGTGACATAAATGGAGTATAGGGAGGAGGGCAATGCTAATATGTCCAGAAGCTGTGTTTGTGTCTTAGATTGTACCTGGTAAACTGAATCCATTATGAATATTTGAAGGCAAAATCCTCTTTAGGAGGCTGAGGCAGAAGAATTGCTTTAGGACAGAAGTTCAAGACCAGATAGGCCAAGATAGTGAGACTTTGTCTCTGTAAAATATTAAAAAAAAAAAAAAAATTAACTGGGGCTTGGTGGCACATGCCCATAGTCCCAGCTAGTCAGAAGGCTGAGGCGGGAGGCTTACTTGAGTCAAGGAATCTGAGGCAACAATGAACTATGATCATGCCACTGCAGTCCAGCCTGGGTGATAGAGTGAGATCGTGTCTCTATAAATAAAAAGAAAGAAAGAAGGAAAGAAAGAAAGAAAGAAAGAAAGAAAGAAAGAAAGAAAGAAAGAAAGAAAGAAAGAAAGAAAGAAGGAAAGAAAGAAAGAAAGAAAGAAAGAAAGAAAGAAAGAAAGAAAGAAAGAAAATAAAGAAAAAATGTATATCTAATTTTTATTTCTAGAGAGGTTCTTCAGTTAAAAGTTTATAGCTATAGTCTAAAGAATGCTTTGAAAAAATATTTTAATACTGCTACTATCATCCCTAAATGGAATGGAGGTAGCTGGACCATGAGAACACTATTGGCAACCGGATATGCTTCACCTGTTGCTTTCCATTGTTTTCCTTTACCCATGCTGTTTGAGTTTGTCTTCCATTCAGTGGCTTATCCCTCTCATTTAAGTTATCTTTCAAACCGAGTTTTTTTTTTTTCTGGAAAATATTAAACAGTTCTCTATAAACCTAAAGGAAGGACAACAGTCTGGATTCAAAATACTGCAGTAAGATCTCTGTTAGCAGGGCGTGCCCAAGATGTCCGAATAGGTACAGCTCCAGCCTCCAGCTCCCAGTGTGAGTGACACAGAAGATGGGTGATTTCTGCATTTTCAACTGAGGTACCGGGTTCATCTCACTGGGGCGTGTCGGACAGTTGGCGCTGGTCTGCAGGCGCAGCCCAACCAGCAAGAGTTGAAGCAGGGCGAGGCATCACCTCACCTGGGAAGTGCAAGGGGGAAGGGAATTTCTTTTCCTAGCCAAAGGAAATTGAGACACACAAAACCTGGAAAATAGGATAATTCCCACCCTAATACTGCACTTTACCAAGGGTCTTAGCAAACGGCACACCAGGAGATTATATCCCACACCTGGCCCAGACGGTCCCATGCCCACAGAGCCTCCCTCATTGCTAGCACAGCAGTCTGAGATCTAACTGCAAGGTGGCAGCGAGGCTGGGGGAGGGGCAACCACCATTGCTGAGGCTAAAGTAGGTAAACAAAGTCACCCAGAAGCTTGAATTGGATAGAGCCCACCACAGCTCAAGGAGGCTGGCCTGCCTCTGTAGACTCCTTCTCTGGGGACAGGGTATAGCTAAACAAAAAGCAGCAGAAACCTCAGCAGAGGTAAATGCCCCTGTCTGACAGCTTTGAAGAGAGCAGTAGATCTCCCAGCATGGAGGTTGAGATCGGAGAATGGACAGACTGTCTGCTCAAGTGGGCCCATGACCCCTGAATAGCCTAACTGACAGACATCCCCCACTAGGGGCAGACCAATACCTCACACCTCACACGGTGGGGTACACCCCTGAGACAAAGCTTCCAGAACAAGAATCAGACAGCAACACTCGCTGTTCAGCAATATTCTATCTTCTGCAGCCTCCACTGCTGATACCCAGCCAAACAGGGTCTGGAGTAGACCTCAAGGAAACTACAACAGACCTACAGCTGAGGGTCCTGACTGTTAGAAGGAAAACTAACAAACAGAAAGGACACCCACACCAAAACCCCATCAGTACATCACCATTATCAAAGACCAAAGGCAGATAAAACCACAAAGATGGAGAAAAAGCACTGCAGAAAAGCTGGAAATTCAAAAAATCAGAGCGCATCTCCCCCTCCAAAGGAACACAGCTCACCGCCAGCAACGGAACAAAGAAGGATGCAGAATGACTTTGACGAGTTGAGAGAAAAGGGTTTCAGTCAATCAAACTTGTCAGAGTTAAAGGAGGAACTAAGTAAGCAGTACAAAGAAACTAAAAACCTTGAAAAAAGAATAGATGAATGGATAACTAGAATAATCAATGCAGAGAATACCTCAAAAGAACGGATAGAGATGAAAACCACGACACAAGAACTACGTGACAAATGCACAAGCTACAGTAACCAACTCAATCAACTGGAAGAAAGAGTATCAGCCATTGAAAATCAAATGAATGAAATGAAGTGAGAAGAGAAGCACAGAGAAAACAGAGTAAAAAGAAGTGAACAAAGCCTCCAAGAAATATGGGATTATGTGAAAAGACCAAATCTATGTCTGATTGGTGTACCTGAAAGTGACTTGGAGAATGGAACCAAGTTGGAAAACACTCTGCAGGATATCATCCAGGAGAACTTCCCCAACCTAGGAAGGCAGGCCAACATTCAAATTCAGGAAATACAGAGAACGCCACAAAGATACTCCTCGAGAAGAGCAACTCCAAGACACATAATTGTCAGATTCACCAAAGTTGAAATGAAGGAAAAAATCTTAAGGGCAGCCAGAGAGAAAGGTCAGGTTACACATAAAGGGAAGCACATCAGATAAACAGCAGATCTCTCGGCAGAAATTCTCCAAGCCAGAAGAGAGTGGGGGCCAATATTCAACATTCTTAAAGAAAAGAATTTTGAACCCAGAATTTCATATCCAGCCAAATTAAGTTTCATCAGTGAAGGAGAAATAAAATCCTTTACAGACAAGCAAATGCTTAGAGATTTTATCATCGCCAGGCCTGCCCTACAAGAGATCCTACAGGAAGCACTAAACATGGAAAGGAACAACAGGTACTAGCCATTGCAAAAACATGTCAAAATGTAAAGTCCATCGATGCTAAGAAGAAACTGCATCAACTAGCGAGCAAAATAACCAGCTAATATCATAATGACAGGATCAAGTTCACACATAACAATATTAACCTTAAACGTAAATGGACTAAATGGTCCAATTAAAAGACACAGACTGGCAAATTGGATAAAGAGTCAAGACCCATCAATTTGTTGTATTCAGGATATCCATCTCACATGCAGAGACACACATAGGCTCAAAATAAAGGGATGGAGGAAGATCTACCAAGCAAATGGAAAACAAAGCAAAACAAAAAGCAGGGGTTGCAGTCCTAGTCTCTGATAAAACAGACTTTAAACCATCAAAGATCAAAAGAGACAAAGAAGGCCCTTACATAATGGTAAAGGGATCAATTCATCAGGAAGAGTTAACTATCCTAAATATATATGCACCCAGTACAGGAGCACCAAGATTCATAAAGCAAGTCCTTGGAGACTTACAAAGAGACTTAGACTCCCATACAATAATAATGAGAGACTTTAACACCCAACTATCAACATTAGACAGATCAACGAGACAGAAATTTAACAAGGATATTCAGGAATTGAACTCAACTCTGCACCAGGTGTACCTAACAGACATTTACAGAACTCTCCACCCCAAATCAACAGAATATACATTCTTCTCAGCACCACACCACACGTATTCCAAAATTGACCACATAGTTGGAAGTAAAGCACTCCTCAGCAAATGTACAAGAACAGAAATTATAACAAACTCTCTCTCTCAGACACAGTGCAATCAAACTAGAACTCAGGACTAAGAAACTCAATCAAAACCGCTCAACTACACAGAAACTGAACAACCTGCTCCTGAATGACTACTGGGTACATAACAAAATGAAAGCAGAAATAAAGATGTTCTTTGAAACCAATGAGAACAAAATATACAACATACCAGAATCTCTGGGACACATTGAAAGCAGTGTGTAGAGGGAAATTTATAGCACTAAATGCCCACAAGAGAAAGCAGGAAAGATCTAAAATTGACAGCCTAACATCATAATTAAAAGAACTAGAAAAGCAAGAGCAAACACATTCAAAAGCTAGCAGAAGGCGAGAAATAACTAAGATCAGAGCAGAACTGAAGGAGATAGAGACACAAAAAACCCTCCAAAAAATCAATGAATCCAGGAGCTGGCTTTTTGAAAAGATCAACAAAATTGATAGACCGTTAGCGGGACTAATAAAGAAGAAAAGAGAAAAGAATCAAATAGACACAATAAAAAATGATAAAGGGGATATCACCACCGACCCCACAAAAATACAAACTACCATCAGAGAATACTATAAACACCTCTATGCAAATAAACCAGAAAACCTAGAAAAAATGGATAATTTCCTGGACACTTACACTCTCCCAAGATTAAACCAGGGAGAAGTTGAATCTCTGAATAGACCAATAGCAGGCTCTGAAATTTTGGCAATAATTAATAGGCTACCAACCAAAAAAAGTCCAGGACCAGACAGATTCACAGCCAAATTCTACCAGAGGTACAAGGAGAAGTTGGTACCATTCCTTCTGAAACTATTCCAATCAATAGAAAAAGAGGGAATCCTCCCTAACTCATTTTACGAGGCCAACATCATCCTAATACCAAAGCCTAACAGAGATACAACAAGAAAAGAGAATTTTAGACCAATATCCCTGATGAACATTGATGGAGACGTCTTCAATAAAATACTGGCAAACCAAATCCAGCAGCACATCAAAAAGCTTATCCACCATGATCAAGTGGGCTTCATCCCTGGGATGCAAGGCTGGTTCAACATACGCAAATCAATAAACGTAATCCAGCATATAAACAGAACCAAAGACAAAAACCACATGATTATCTCAATAGATGCAGAAAAGGCCTTTGAAAAATTCAACAGCCTTTAATGTTAAAAATGCTCAATAAATTCGGTATTGATGGAACGTATCTCAAAATAATAAGAGCTATTTATGGCAAACCCACAGCCAATATCATACTGAATGGGCAAAAACTGGAAGCATTCCCTTTGAAAACTGGCACAAGACAGGGATGCCTCTCTCACCACTCCTATTCAACACAGTGTTGGAAGTTCTGGCTAGGGCAATCAGGCAGGAGAAAGAAATAAAGGGTATTCAGTTAGGAAAACAGGGAAGTCAAATTGTCCCTGTTTGCAGATTGCATGATTGTATATTTAGAAAACCCCATTGTCTCAGCCCAAAATCTCCTTAAGCTGATAAGCAACTTCAGCAAAGTCTCAGGATACAAAATCAATGTGCAAAAATCACAAGCATTCTAATACACCAGTAACAGACAAACAGAGAGCCAAATCAGGAATGAACTTCCATTCACAATTGCTTCAAAGTGAATAAAATGCCTAGGAATCCAACTTACAAGGGATGTAAAGGACCTCTTCAAGGAGAACTACAAAGCATTGCTCAGTGAAATAAAAGAGGACACAAACAAATGGAAGAACATACCATGCTCATGGAGAGGAAGAATCAGTATTGTGAAAATGGTCATACTCCCCAAGGTAATTTATAGGTTCAATGCCATCCCCATTAAGCTACCAATGAGTTTCTTCACAGAATTGGAAAAAACTGCTTTAAAGTTCATATGGAACCAAAAAAGACCCTGTATTGCCAAGACAACCCGAAGCCAAAAGAAGAAAGCTGGAGGCATCATGCTACCTGACTTCAAACTATACTACAAGGCTACAGTAACCAAAACAGCATGGTACTGGTACCAAAACAGAGATATAGACCAATGGAACAGAACAGAGTCCTCAGAAATAATACCACACATCTACAGCCATCTGATCTCTGACAAACCTCAGAAAAACAAGAAATGGGGAAAGGATTCCCTATTTAATAAATGGTGCTGGGAAAATTGGCTAGCCATAAGTAGAAAGCTGAAACTGGATCCTTTCCTTACTCCTTATACGAAAATTAATTCAAGATGGATTAGAGACTTAAATGTTAGACCTAAAACCATTTTCTAGAAGAAAACTGAGGTAATACCATTCAGGACATAGGCATGGGCAAAGACTTTATGTCTAAAACACCAAAAGCAATGGCAACAAAAGCCAAAATTGACAAATGGGATCTAATTAAACGAAAGAGCTTCTGCACAGCTAAAGAAACTACCATCAGAGTGAACAGGCAACCTACAGAATGGGAGAAAATGTTTGCAATCTACTCATCTGACAAAGGGCTAATATCCAGAACCTATAAAGAACTCAATCAAATTTACAAGAAAAAAACAAACAACCCCATCGAAAAGTGGGCAAAGGATATGAACAGACACTTCTCAAAAGAAGACATTCATACAGCCAACAGACACATGAAAAAATGCTCATCACTGGCCATCAGAGAAATGCAAATCAAAACCACAGTGAGATACCATCTCACACCAGTTAGAATGGCAACCATTAAAATGTCAGGAAACAACAGGTGCTGGAGAGGATGTGGAGAAATAGGAACACTTTTACACTGTTGGTGGAACTGTAAACTAGTTCAACCATTGTGGAAAACAGTGTAGCGATTCCTCAAGGATCTAGAACTAGAAATACCATTTGGCCCAGCCATCCCATTACTGGGTATATACCCAAAGGATTATAAGTCATGCTGCTATAAAGACACATGCACACGTATGCTTATTGTGGCACTATTCACAATAGCAAAGACTTGGAATCAACCCAAATGTCCATCAGTGACAGACTGGATCAAGAAAATGTGGCACATATACACCATGGAATACTATGCAGCCATCAAAAATGATGAGTCCGTGTCCTTTGTAGGGACATGGATGCAGCTGGAAACCATCATTCTCAGCAAACTACCACAAGAACAGAAAACCAAACACCACATGTTCTCACTCATAGGTGGGAATTGAACAATGAGAACACTTGGACACAGTGAGGGGATCATCACACACTGGGTCCTATTGGGAGAGCAGGGGAAGGATAGCATTAGGAGATACACCTAATGTAAATGACGCGTTAATGGGTGCAGCACACCAACATGGCACATGTATACATATGTAACAAACCTGCATGTTGTGCACATGTACCTTAGAACTTAAAGTATATTAAAAAATAAAAAATAATAAAAAAAATCTCTGTTAGCATCACAAATTGCCTGGATTTAAGGATATTTTATGTTCCTTGCTCTGCATATAAATGAAATAATTTATATCATCCTTCTTTTCCTCCTTCCTTCTCTCTTTCTTCAAACAACAAATATTGATTGAGAACCAGTTACATCTTATGTAAAGAAAACTTAGACGTGAACGAAATCAAGACCATCATTTTTTAATGGAAGGATATGGATAACTAACAAAAACATGTAATATGTTACATAATGAAATGTGCTATAAAGATGAATAAAGCAAAGTGAAGCCTGGGTGACTGATAAAGATGAGGGGATATTTTATATCTTATAGAGGGTTGTCAGGAGTGTGACATTTGCTTGATACCTGAAGGAACTAAGAAATGAGCCACGTGAATGCCAGGAAGGACAGGATTTCAAATAGGAGATAGAAAGTGAAAATGTCCTGATGTGGGAGTTTGCTTGGTGTGTTAGAGCAACAGCCACAGGGTCCTGTAAACCTGGAGGAGAGTGAATGAGGTGGGAGTTGTGGCCATGAGGTCTGAGAGATGTCATGAGTTTTAGGTAATGGGTTTGAGATTTTACTTTAAGTAAAATAGGAAGCCAAAGGAAGACTTTATCTTAGAAAAACCTTTTAGATGAGTTTTTCTAAACTTTCTGAAATTCCTAAAATTGATTAAATGTTCTAGTTCCAATTCTGCTCGGCTTTATATTCAAAAGTGTAAAGAAACTTTCATATATTCAATAAATATAGATACATACTATTCTGAGGAGGTATGTGATTTCCCAGAAGTAAATAATAACAACATTCTAAATTGATAAATAATAGCAATATAATCCTATTCCAGCTGTTTCAAACTATGTGTAGAAGCAATTGGAACACTGTTAATGGCTGTCAAGAGTTAAGATGAAACTTGAAAATTAGGATGAAATTTGAAAATTATTTCTTAATATTTCCTCTCATAAAACTCCTGTGTATTTAACTATTACCAAGCACTGTCAAAATAAATGAGGCAATTAGGATTCTGAACTTGGAATCTGACCAGGTAAACTCTACCATATACTAACCATGTGACCTTGGACACATTTCCCCAGTGTCTTTGAGTCTCAGTTTCCTCATTCCTAGCATGAACATAATAGTTCCTATGTCATAGATAATGTATGTAAAGCACTTAACCCAGTTTTTACCACCTAGTAAGCATTTAAAATTAATCATGATTATAATAACTATCTTGTTCTTGCCTGTTATAGTATTATTAAATATTGGGCAGACTAAAATAAGTTACAATATTTGCATTCAGTTGACTGTAGCCAACGTGAATATTATTAATGTACTCATTTTTTGATATTGCTAGGATCTAAAAATAATATGCACAGGAATAAAGCAAAGAAAATACCCTATTAATGCAAATAACTTCAACTGATAGGCAATACATACTTTTATATAAATCAATGAACATCAGATTTTAATTTTGAACTACCCAAACTCTTATCAGGACTTTTTTTTTAAATTCAAAGAACACAAGTTTAACAATGCCTAATTTGTCCTTGACTCACTCTGACATCTGGTTGATTATAAATGTTCAATAAATGCTTGACACACATAGAAGGAGGGGTGGGGTTTGAAAAGTAAAATATCTTCCTGAATTTGGGATCCCTGTGCACTGCTGGTAGGAATGTAAATAGTACAGCCACTATGGAAGACAAGATGGAGATTCCTCAAAAAGTTAAACCTAAAATTACCACACGATCATGCAATTACACTTCTAAGATTTACACAAAACAACTGGAAGCACAGACCCAGAGAGATACTTGTATACCAGTGTTCATAGCAACATTATTTACAATAGCTAAAAGGTGGAACAACCCAAATATTCATCAGCACACAACAAAGCAAATTGTGGTGTATATATTAATATACAATAATATTCGATGGAATATTATTCAGTCTTAAAAGGAAATGAAATTTTGATAATGCCCTAATAAGGGCAAACCTGGAAAGAAAATGCAGTTTAAAATAAGCCAGCCACAAAAAGACAAATATTATATTATTCACATACATGAGGTACCTAGAATACGCAAATCCATAGAGATAGAAATGGAGGTTACCAAGGGTGGGGAAGGGGTCAATGGGGAGTTATTATTTAATAGGTACAGAATACAAAGTTCTGGAAGTGGATGGTGGTGATGGTCGCACATCATTGTGAATATAATTGATACCACTGGATTGTACACTTAAAATGGGGGGAAATGTTAAATCTTATGTTGTATATATTTTACCTCCATAAAAATTCTGTTCAGAATTTTAAAATGGTAAGGTGTCTCCACAAGTAAATTTATTAAATATTCTTCAGATATAAATACTTCTGTAGTATTACATATTTGGTTATCCATTCATTCACTGAGAATTTATTACATGTTATGGTTTTTTTCTCAGCTCATTTCCCAGAGGATTGTGTATCAGTCTTATAGTTTGGGGGTGGGGGGCAGGGTGTTGGTGTTTCCACGCTCTCTGGGGTTGTTTTAGCTTATCATTGTAATTTGGTGCCTCTTGCTATGGAGATTTTTTCACAGATGGGTTGTTGTCTAGATCTAAGACAATATATTAAGGGCCACAAAATGTCTACAAAATGAGCATGGCCATAGAATAACTACCCTAACTACTGCAGGATTCCATTCTCCAAAAGAATGGAAAAATGGACTGGGCCATAGACATTTTTATAACCTAGCAACACAAATCACAGACAACTTATACCAAAAACTATGTCTCAACTAAATTCACTGGCATGTTATGAAAGATTAAAGGCTCATCTGTCCTCCGAAAAGGTGTCAGTGCTTTGTTATTTTTTTAGTGTTTAAAAATAGCTTGAGAGCTACTGGGAAAACCACTGGCAAAGAGGAGAAGCATGTGAAGCTATAAAAAAAAAAAATCTGCTTTTTTTTTTTTTTTTTTTGGTTGTTGTTTAATATGCTAAATGCAGAATGGTGCTGTGTGCATTCTTAGGTTCATTTAACCTAAACTCTGTTATTCTGCCTAAGAACATTTGGAACAGATCGTGTCCACTCCCCCTACCCACAATGTTAGTTAAAGCAAGAGAGTCATCTGAAGCAAAAGGAGACAAATTGTTCCCAGTCTGAAACTATACCACCTTTGCTGGAGGTGGAAAAGAATACAATAGTGGAAGTTATTTTGGTGCTGCTGCTCTGCTCAGTGAATGCAGGCTTGTGTCCTTTCTCCTTCCCTCCTCCTTCCCTCTTGTTTTCCATTATCTGTCAAAAGAAAAACTTCAAAGATACATTAAGATAAAATAAAATTTAAAAGATGGGTACAAATAATTGAGGCACATATCTTAAAGAAACAATGTTTAAATTCTGGTTTTTACTTTTTAGGAATAACAGTGTACACAAGGTTCATTTAATTTAACTTTTGAGAAGGGGAATGATTTCGTATCCAAAGAGAAGTATGAAGTGGAGTTTAGGAAGCAAAATTGTTCTCAAAAAAACATGGAAGGGAGGCAAAGTTAGAAAAGTTACAAAACAGAAATCATAATGTTCTAAATCTTAAGACTTCCAAAGCATTCAAGCTCTGTTATCCGTGAAGATGGCCTAATTATGAAGAATAAATTGACAAAAATTGTATGCGCTTTTCTAAGAGTGCTTTGGTAAATCAGAAACATTTCTGATTTATCTTGCATCCAAAAGGAGACAAATGATTGAAGGTTTTCCAAAACAAACAAATATAAGAGGAATGACTGGGAACAAAACCCAAGGAGGGTGCTGAGGAGATGTGGGACTTGCCATACAAAAGGAATTTTGGAGAAACATGGTTTCTTCCTGCTTTTCATGGGAATTTTGAGCCACTGCTGTGTGCACATGACTCTAAGCTCTCTGCAGACAAGGGAATCTGGGGTTCTATGTTTAGAAACCTAATGGCACGGCTAAGGAATTATTCCTCTAAAGAGATAGAAATGGAATAATGTGTGGGCAGTGAGTAGGAAAGTCTCTGTTCTTGTGAATTAAAATTATTGTTAAAAATTATCCCTTGCAGCACTGCAGCAAATTTGAGTATGTAGTGGGAGGGCTCAGAGTAGGAGAGCTGAGATTCCACTGAGAATCTCCAAATCAACACTGCCCATTGAGACTCAAGGCATAACACTGTATCTTGTTTATAACTCCTTTTCCGCTATATTTTATATGTGTCCATTATGCAAATGAAATTATAATCATAGCAAAGATTCTGAAAGAAATATATTCACCCAAAAGCCTATGTATTAAACCACTGGCAATATATTTTATTCGCTCTTTTGCCTTGTACATTTAAGGTGTTATTCATATATATCCATCTCATTTTTTGGTGGTTTTAATCACTTCATGGATTAAATTTTGAATTCAGTCTTTTTACCCTAGCATTTGTGTATGACAATTATTCCATATTCTTGTTAGTTTTAAGATAATCTCATTAATGGCTATAACTGCCTGTTTCTGTAGTGTTTAACAGTTAAGTTTTACCAATTTGTCATAGTCATAAATAATATTAGGAATGAGTACTAAAATTTCTTTCAGAGAGGTGCTGCCCTGATAAAAATATATTGCAAACACCTAAGGTACAAGGTGAGATATTAAAACCTCAGTGAAGACCAAGACTTTTGAGAAGAGTGGAGAATAATGTAAAATAGAAATAGAGGTGACACTATTGAGGTTGAGACAGAGAGAGACAGAGACAGAGATAGAGAGAGAGAGGAAAGTGAAAGCAGGAAAAGGTGCCAATACTACTGATATGTTCACGGTTGTTAAACTTTATTTCAATTTTTTTTTCTTTAGAAATATGTAAAGAGAAAACATATTCTTGGTTCCTGATAACTGTTGCCAAATTACTTCTCAAAGAGCTTCTCATTGACATTGCTATCAACATAAAATAAGAACAATGGATTCCTGAAAATATTAGCAGCTTCTGTATGTTACACAGCATTTTCACGAATCTGAGAGAATCAGTAATGGTGTTATAGTAGGTAGGTAGTCAGACATGATCAGGGCAGGAGAGAGCTCCCTGCATCCCACCAGGAATGTCAGCTGAACATCAGATGACGGTCAGGCCGTTGTTAGCCGTCTCTCTAAAACAATAGTTGGGCACATCCAGCGCCAGAGAAAGGTAGTCTCCCAATAGATAGAAAAACCTGAAACTAGTGATCAGCTTCCTAATAAGGTCTTAGGAACTGGGTGAGTGGTCTCAAGCATGAACACTAAGAGGAAAAATGGCAGAGGTTTACTGGTGTATGACTTCCTCTAGGAACACTCAACTAGTATGAGAAAAATGCCTGAAGTGAGCACATGCACAATTCCAGTAAACACACTGAGCATGCAGCCACTCCCAAGAGTCGGCCGGCCACTGCACATAGGAACAGCCCACCCGAGGGAAGAATTGGGAGAAGGGATGCAAGATCTCAGAAGTATGCCAACATATAAAACTCCAAGTCAAAGGTCAAACAGGATACTTGATCTCTCAAGTCGCCTGCTTGGCCCTTTTCCAAGTGCAATTTATTTCCTTTTGTTCCTGCTCTAAGCTTTTAAATAAACTTTCATGCCTGTTCTAAAATGTGCCTCAGTCTCTCACTCTGCTTTATGCCCTTCAGTCAAATTCTTTCTTCTGAGGGAGCAAAAATTGAGGTTGCTGCATACCCATATAGATTCACCGCTGCTAACATGGTGCCACATGACTTGGATACATTCCCTAGTGGTAAGACACCTTTATGCCTTGCCTTCTTTGGCTGAAGGTGTTCAGTCCTTGTACACAGTTTCCTTCTCCCCTCTCACTCTCTTGCTTACTAACCAAGCCCCTCCCAGTCACAGTGGCTCTGCTCCCCATGGCTGATCCCTCAGCTTGCTCTGTTGGGTGGCTTGCAGGGTTGGGAAGGACTTTGGAGTCTGCACAGAGTGGAATGGAGACACTAATGACCCTCCTGGACAAGAGGCTTGTGAGAGTGGTAAGTCTGAAGTATAAGACCATGCAATGTCTGGGGTTTCCTCTGCTCTTCCAACTGAGGTTCCCCAAAACCCCACGACCTATTCTCCACGTGTATTCTGAAATGGCCGTGTGCACCACAAGACCATCCATCTCTGCCTTTTCATTACTTTCACCTCACATGCCACGTGACTTCTTAAATATATACTCCCTGATATTCATGTACCTGTGGCTCTTGCGTTAGCATGGAAGCAAATACACAGGCTCTCTTGCAAATATTCCCTGTGATTTATTCTTGTTTTTACCCTACCAGCTCAGATTACTTCCAACTCTTCCCATCTGCTGGCACATTGCTGGGACCAACAGTAATTGGAACCTGGACTCTGCCAGCTCTTTATGACTTACCATGCACTTTTTGTCCCTGTTATGCTCTAGGGCTAAATTTTTTGGTGGCTTTTGAAGCAGTTTATATGCCTGCATGGGGCTTCACATGGTGGTTTGTTAAGGATCCCACCTACTTTCTTTTTTTGAGTTAGCACCCCTTTAGGAGGAAGGACAGTTATTCCCTTGCCATTCGCAAACTTTTCCCCAAGCCCCAAGTCCTCTGGAAGTTACTACTTTTTGTTAAGAGTGCAAATAAATGTTTCCCTCTTAAATCTAAAGGCTACTGTTTCTGCAAGTATATGAAGGTTTTTTATGAGTATCCCTCTTGCTTCCTCCCACTTACTTCTGTATCCTCAAATTCTCTGACAACTTCCACACCCTTTTCAACATGCATCAAGACCTTCAAAAATTTTCTCCCATTCTGTAGGTTGCCCGTTCACTCTAATGGTAGTTTCTTTTGCTGTGCAGAAGCTCTTTAGTTTAATTAGATCCCATTTGTCAATTTTGGCTTTTGTTGCCATTGCTTTTGGTGTTTTACACATGAAGTCCTTGCCCATGCCTATGTTCTGAATGGTATTACCTAGGTTTTCTTCTAGAGTTTTTATGGTATTAGGTCTAACATTTAAGTCTCTAATCCATCTTGAATTAATTTTCGTATAGGGAGTAAGGAAAGGATCCAGTTTCAGCTTTCTACTTATGGCTAGCCAATTTTCCCAGCACCATTTATTAAATAGGGAATCCTTTCCCCATTTCTTGTTTCTCTCAGGTTTGTCAGAGATCAGATGGCTGTAGATGTGTGGTATTATTTCTGAGGACTCTGTTCTGTTCCATTGGTCTCTATCTCTGTTTTGGTACCAGTACCATGCTGTTTTGGTTACTATAGCCTTGTAGTATAGTTTGAAGTCAGGTAGCATGATGCCTCCAGCTTTCTTCTTTTGACTTAGGATTGTGTTGGCAATGCGGGCTCTTTTTTGGTTCCATAGGAACTTTAAAGCAGTTTTTTCCAATTCTGTGAAGAAACTCATTGGTAGCTTGATGGGGATGGCATTGAATCTATAAATTACCTTGGGCAGTATGGCCATTTTCACGATATTAATTCTTCCTATCCATGAGCATGGTATGTTCTTCCATTTGTTTTTGTCCTCTTTTATTTCTCTGAGCAGTGGTTTGTAGTTCTCCTTGAAGAGGTCTTTTACATCCCTTGTAAGTTGGATTCCTAGGTATTTCATTTTCTTTGAAGCAATTGTGAATGGGAGTTCATTCATGATTTGGCTCTCTTTGTCTGTTACTGGTGTATAAGAATGCTTGTGATTTTTGCACATTGATTTTGTATCCTGAGACTTTGCTGAAGTTGCTTATCAGCTTAAGGAGATTTTGGGCTGAGACAATGGGGTTTTCTAAATATACAATCATGTAATCTGCAAACAGGGACAATTTGATTTCTTCTTTTCCTAACTGAATACCCTTGATTTCTTTCTCTTGCCTGATTGCCCTAGCCAGAACTTCCAACACTATGTTGAATAGGAGTGGTGAGAGAGGTCATCCCTGTCTTGTGCCAGTTTTCAAAGGGAATTTTTCCAGTTTTTGCACATTCAGTATGATATTGGCTGTGGGTTTGTCATAAATAGCTCTTATGATTTTGAGATACGTTCCATCAATATCGAATTTATTGAGAGTTTTTAGCACGAAGGGCTGTTGAATTTTGTCAAAGGCCTTTTCTGCATCTATTGAGATAATCATGTGGGTTTTGTCTTTGGTTCTGTTTATTTGCTGAATTACGTTTATTGATTTGCGTATGTTGAACCAGCCTTGCATCCCAGGGATGAAGCCAACATGATCATGGTGGATAAGCTCTTGGATGTGCTGATGGATCTGGTTTGCCAGTATTTTATTGAGGATTTTTACGCATCAGGCAAAGGGCTAATATCTAGAACCTACAAAGAACTCAAACAAATTTACAAGAAAAAAACAAACAACCCCATTGAAAAGTGGGCAAAGGATATGAATAGACATTTCTCAAAAGAGGACATTCATACAGCCAACAGACACATTAAAAAATGCTCATCATCACTGGCCATCAGAGAAATGCAAATCAAAACCACAATGAGATACCATCTCACACCAGTTAGAATGGTAATCATTAAAAAGTCAGGAAACAATAGGTGCTGGAGAGGATGTGGAGAAATAGGAATAATTTTACACTGTTGGTGGGATTGTAAACTAGTTCATCCATTATGGAAAACAGTATGGTGATTCCTCAAGGATCTAAAACTAGAAGCACCATATGACCCAGCCATCCCATTACTGGGTATATACCCAAAGGATTATAAATCATGCTGCTATAAAGACACATGCACACGTATGTTTATTGCGGCACTATTCACAATAGCAAAGACTTGGAATCAACCCAAATGTCCATCAGTGACAGACTGGATTAAGAAAATGTGGCACATATACACCATGGAATACTATGCAGCCATAAAAAAGGATGAGTTTGTGTCCTTTGTAGGGACATGGATGCAGCTGGAAACCATCATTCTCAGCAAACTATCGCAAGAACAGAAAACCAAACACTGCATATTCTCACTCATAGGTGGGAACTGAACAATGAGATCACTTGGACTCAGGAAGGGGAACATCACACACCGGGGCCTATCATGGGGAGAGGGGAGGGGGGAGGGATTGCATTGGGAGTTATACCTGATGTAAATGATGAGTTGATGGGTGCTGACGAGTTGATGGGTGCAGCAGAGCAACATGGCACAAGTATACATATGTAACAAACCTGCACGTTATGCACATGTACCCTAGAACTTAAAGTATAATAATAAAAAAAAAATTAGGAAAATAAAAGACCTTCAAGATCATATTCAAAGGGAGAGAAGACCAGTCTTTGCTGTAGTTAGCTAAAAAACAGGCTTCTTGTCTACTCAAAGACCATGGGAAATAGAAATCTGAGAAAATAGATAATCATTTTGTTGGTAGAATACTCTGAGTGAGAGTCATTATAAGGTCATGGAGACAAGGATATAGGCCAGCCCAAGACCACAGGTTCAAGGGACCCGTTAGAAAGAGATGAAGGTTGGTCCCAGGCTAACAGATTACCACTAGAACAGAGATGAAGGCAGGGTTAAGACTGGTTATTTTGGAACCCCAAGGATGAACAGTCAGCTCTCTGTCACTCTGGTATCTCCTGTGTTCTCGAGTGGGTAATTGTGATGAGATGAGACCAAGGTTAAGGTTACAAAATAGGACAGATTTATTCCAGATTGAGAGGGACAAATGGGGGATGCCCTATTCAGGATAATAAGATAGCAAGAGGGACACCTTCTTTTTCCTTTTTTTCTCCTGTCTTATCTCTTCACAAATGAGTAATAGAATCTCCATGCCAGAGGATTTGCCGCTTGGATGATTCCCAAAAACTGAAAAAAGTTTGCATACTCCTAAACCTTTAACAAAAAACTAGTTTTCCTATGTAATACTGTTTGACCTAAAAATGAACTGCGAGAAAATACAAAAATCATCTTAGACCCCAGTAATCTTATGCAGGAAATCCTCAAATTAGCCTCCAGTCTTTTACAACTGAGAGCAGGAATAAAGAGGACAGAAGAAAAAAGAAGAAAAAACACAGAAATAAGAGACAAGCTCATCTACTGGCTGCTTTACAAGCTCTCCTGTCCCCTCCAGATTGTCCTAAGGACACTCCTCCAGGTAACTGCCATTGATAGGGAAAGCCAGGTTCACTGGAAGGCAAACTGCCCCACTGGGTTAAATGGGAAAAAGCCATGCATGGCTTGTCCCCTCTGCCACAAACTTAGCCACTAAAACTGGACTGCCCTGAAGGCCAAAGAGCCCCCGGGATAGAATCCCAACCTTTGATGAGCTTGAGCTGAAGGCACTCTCTGCTCCAGCCAGCTCCCAGATTAGACATCATCATCGACAGGGCAAGAGCAATTTTGGAGGTGGCATATAAAATTAAAAATTTCCCTTTTGGGTTCAAGAGCTTCCTACTCTGTGCTAATCTCCTTCTCTGAGCAGGTGTCCTCCAAATCCTGTCAGGTAATTGGGTAAATGGCACCTCTTCCCTCCAAAAGAAAAGAATCATGACCCTTTGGGGCAAAAACATACTTTTCAAAATGGGTGCCAGTTTAATACTTACTCAACCTCTAAATTTGTCTTTTGCTCTAATATCTCTATTTCTCTTGGGGAAAAATATCTAAATATTTAAGCAATAACTTTGACTTGGACTGTCTTTCCTCAGGGGTTTTGAAATAGCTCACACTTATTTGGATAGGCCCTAGCAAAAACTCTAACTGAGCAATCTCTTGAGGGGGGATAACTTCTACAGTATATAGATAAACTCTTTATCTGCTCCCCCTTCCCAGGCACTTCTCATGGCAACACATAGTGCAAACCATGAGTTACTAACAGAAAGGAAAATGATTTCTGTCTAATTCAAAGAGTACTAAGGTAAAGAACTATTTTTGCTAAGGAAGGTTATAAAGAAAGTAGATTTTATATGAGAAAGGATCTTGTATGGTAAATTATTGTCCCAAAGTAAAATGACTGGTTGTTTAAAAAGAAGGATGTTTAGGACAAGTCAGAAAGTCCTAATAGATATTTGGTGTAGGTCATAAAAAGATTCATGAAAGGGAATTTACATAAATAAATAGTATATAATTGTAAAGGTTATTAGGCATAATAAATGCTTCATAAACTGCTACTATGACTCTTAAATGTACAGCTTGCCCACTTTAAAGTCATTAAATTTTAGGTAAGGCCTGGGGATATACAGAGTTATCCATGCTCCCTAGCTATGCTTGTAAGAGTCAAACTTTATCTGTATTTCCATCTGATGTCCTAGACTCCACACCGAGTACATAATTAACATCATTTACTTACCAAGTCGTACACCAAAAGTAAAAGTTGCTAAGTGCTAACAGTGTAACATATGCTTGAGGCTACTGGAAAAACAGTTTTCAATGCAAGGCATGTAAGGAAAGTAGAATGTACTTTTAGTAAAAGATTATAAGAAGGCATAGGAATGTAAATTTTTGCCTAGCTTAGAGGGTTAAAGGATTGTTATAAAGTAGACAGGATAAAGCTGAAGGTTAAAGCAAGTTGTGGGAGGTTTGTCAAATAATTTTGTCAAAGAAATTCTGTGTGTGATCATATAGGCTAAAGTTAAAGAGGTATTTTTCAGTTTTTCCATAAACTTAACATTGGAATAAAAGCACAGCATGTTTTTTTAGAGCATCATTCTGTTCTTTAACAGAAAATTATAAAGGGTGATGAGAATCTTACTTTATAGTCAAACTGATAAAGATTGAATAGATTTGTGTATAAGGTTTTATTAGGAACTAGAGTAAACATTAATAGTACACTAAAGCAAAGGTAATATTTGGCCAAAGTCGTGTGAAACTTCTATAATTCTAATGTAACTTAGTAAAAGTTATTAGTAATAATTGTAAGTGCTAAATTATTTTGTGCCACAAGGTAACAAATTTCCTTGTCAATTGTGCCTTTGACTGTGGCTTCCCTAAGACTTTTTTTCATCCACATAAAATTGTTGTCTTGCTTTGATCCTCTTTTTTTATTATGATTATTTTTGAGATGAAGTCTTGCTCTGTCACCAGGCTGGAGTGCAGTGGCGTGATCTCAGCTCACTGCAACCTCTGCCTCCTGGGTTCAAGCGATTCTCCTGCCTCAGCCTGCCAAGTAGCTGGGGCCACAGGCATGGGCCACGATGCCCAGCCAATTTATGTATTTTTAGTAGAGATGGGGTTTCACCATGTTGGCCAGGCTAGTCTCGATCTCTTTACCTCAGGATCCACCCACTTCAGCCTCCCAAAGTGCTGGGATTACAGTCTTGAGCCACTGCACCTGGCCCCATTTTGGTCCTCTTTAAAATGTGTTTTTATCATCAGCCATCAGACTCTAACTGGTGTTCTTAAATGCAGGTTTCTGATTTGGAGATTGTGACATGAGAATAGAGGAAAAACTTTCAGGACACTTATGGAGAGCTGAAATGTTCATGAATGTTAAGCAGAACATAAGTCAACTGTATGGATGACCTAATAGAAGACTGAAATAATCCTTCTATTTACACCTTTTAACAACTGAATAAAGTATACTCCTGTAAACAAAATTCGGAGCATATTTGTTTCTCTGTACCTGATTTTTCTATAACTGGGAAACTATGAATATTCTTAACTTATGTCAATATAGTTATTTGCATAAGTGCAGTAAGAATCTGTTTTCTTTTGCAACAGGACACAATTGGGAACTGGTTATTTTACCAAGACTTTGCAAAGCCTTGCTAACTGGAATTTGTGTTTTCCATTAAGGAATCATATTTGACTTATAGATCCAATAAAAGCCCTTTGGGAAAACTGGCCTCATACCTACTCTACACAGTCCCTGTATAGGCTTCCTGACCTGTGGTAAGTAAAGCATATCACTTTGTGACAGGCTCAGGAGCCCCAAGTTATCTTGGGACCTCAAGTGGAAGGGAATTTATTGAACTGATACAGGTATTTGATGGTACAGGTATTTGAAGACTTAAACCCATGGCTGAGCTTAAGGTTTTAAAAATTCTTATCTGAGATTTCTCTTGGAACAAAGTTCCATCAAAGCCAATTTAAAAAGTAGCCTATATGGCAAATAGTTATTCTTGCTATCCTTTATACAAATAGCCAGGCCAAGTATAATAAGACTAAAGCTTATTTTGCAAATAAATCAGTTCTATCATGATTTGTTTTTAATAGAAATGAGATCTGGTGAGAGAAAAATTATGTTCATGTACCATGGTACCTGTTATTAGGTTCTAGTCTCATCAATTGTTTTTGAGATTTGTCTGCAATTTAGACTAACCCTGCTTATTTCTGTGAACCAACTAGTGATCTCTAGCCTCAGCTCAGAAGAAATAGGAGGGATGGATAATGCAAAAATCTGGATCAATATTCTAATGCTGGGTACATATTGAAATTGGCTAGCAAATCCATCCCCCTAAGTCTTAGCAGGCCTGACTATAGCTTTCAGCTACCTGGGCATGTCAGCAGCTTCAGGATATTTTTTTGAAGCTTTCCTCACTCACTTATTTCATTTTGACAACTTCTAAATCCAATAACCTGATTTGTCTTCTCTTGCCTTCAGGCCATCAAGCACTCAGTGAGTGATACATCCCCTTAATGTTCAAGAGCCACCCTACTGTAGGGCACCCATAGGATGCCCATCAGTGGGACAAGACAGAGGTGAAATCATGCCCCTCTTTCCCTTGGACCTGGCTGGATACTGCTTTTGCCAACCCATGGAGCTACAATGCCCTGACAGGTAGCAAGAGCCCAAGGCCCATAGAACAACCACCATGGTCCCGCTATCAGCAGGAGGCAGTTAGAGAAGACTGACTTTCATCCATTTTCCCCAAAGAATTGGGGTCTTGGACTCTTGAAGTGTGAAATGTTATAGTAGGCAGTTAGTCAGACATTAGCAAGGAAGGAAAGGGCCCCTCTCCCCAGTCAGGAACGTCAGATGACCATCAGGTGATGGTCAAGTGGTTGTTAACTGTCTAAAATAAAAGTAATGGCAAAACAGCAATTACTTATTCACCAACCTAATAATTAGTTGCATCAAGTGCCAAGGAAAGAAATTCTCCCAATAGATAGAAAAACCTGAAACTAATGATCAGCTCTCTGATAAGATTTTAGGAGTCAGGTGAGTTGTTTCAAGCATGCGCACTAAGAGACAAAATGGCAGAGTTTAACTGGTATGTAATCAGTATGTATGTAATATGCAACTGGTAAAGGAAAAAGTGACCATGTGCACAACTTCATAAACACACTGCCCATCTCAAGTGATGGCAGGCCACTGCATGTGTGGACAGCAACCCTAAGAAAACAATGAGGGGAGAAGGGGGAGGGGAGAAATATGCCAATGTATAAAACTGCAAGTCAGAATTCAGGTCAAACAGGGCACTTGATCTCTCAAGTCGCCCACTTGTCCCTCTTTCTTTCATTCCTGCTCTAAACTTTTGCTCAACTTTTACTCCTGCTCTAAAACTTGCCTCAGTCTCTCACTCTGCCTTATGCCCCTCAAATTCTTTCCTCTGGGGAGGAAGAATTGAGACTCACTGTCCCTAACAATGGTGAGCATAGAGTAAGGAAAGAGACTACCTAAATTGCTTTAGAGATAAAGAGAATAGGGTGGGCATATGCTGATTATAACTCTATTTGTGAGGGCGGTTCCAAGATGGCTGAATATGAACAGCTGCAGGCTACAGTTCCTGGTGTGAGTGACACAGAAGACAGGTTATTTCTGCATTTCCAACTGAGATACCAGGTTCATCTCACTGGGGCATGTTGGACAGTGGGTGCAGGACAGTGGGTGCAGTCCAACGATTGAGAGCTGAAGCAGGGTGAGGCATCACCTCACTTGGGAAGCACAAGGTGTAAGGGAATTCCCTTTCCTAGCCAAGGGAAACTGTGACACACAGTGCCTGGAAAATCGAGTCACTCCCCCGGTATGGTGTGCTTTTCCAAGGGTCTTAGCAAATGGCATACCAGGAGATTATATCCTGTACCTGGCTCGGAGGGTCCCACACCCACGGGGCTGCCCTCATTGCTAGCACAGCAGTCTGAGATCTAACTGCAGGGTGGCAGTGAGGCTTGGGAAGGGGTGCCTGCCATTTCTGAGGCTTGAGTAGGTAAACAAAGCAGCCAGGAAGCTTGAACTGGGGGGAACCCAATGCAGCTCAAGGAGGCCTGCCTGCCTCTGTAGACTCCACCTCTGGGGACAGGACATAGCCGAACAACAGGGAGCAGAAACCTCTGCAGATTTAAATGCCCCTGTCTGACAGCTTTGAAGAGAGTAGTGGTTCTCCCAGCATGGAGTTTGAGATCTGAGAACGGACAGACTGCCTCCTCAAGTGGGTCCCTGATGCCTGAGAAGCCTAACTGGGAGGCACCCCCCAGTAGGGGCAGACTGACACCTCACACGGCTGGGTACCCCTCTGAGACAAAGCTTCCAGAGGAATGATCAGGCAGCAATATTTGCTGTTCAGCAATATTCACTTTTCTGCAGCCTTCACTGCTGATAGCCAGGTAAACAGGGTCTGGAGTGGACCTCAAGCAAACTCAAACCTGCAGTTGAGGGTCCTGACTCTTAGAAGGAAAACTAACAAATAGAAAGGATATCACACCAAAACCCCATCTGTACATCACCATCATCAAAGACCAAAGGTAGATAAAACCACAAAGATAGGGAAAAAACAGAGCAGAAGAGCTGAAAATTCTAAAACTCAGAGCACCTCCCACCTCCAAAGGAACACAGCTCCTTGCCAGCAATGGAACAAAGCTGGATGGAGAATGACTTTGATGAGTTGAGAGAAGGCTTCAGATGATCAATCTTCTCCAATCTAAAGGAGGAAGTTCGAACCCATCACAAAGAAGCTAAAAACCTTGAAAAAAAGAGTTAGATGAATGGCTAACTAGAATAACCAATGTAGAGAAGTCCTTAAATGACATGATAGAGCTGAAAATCATGGCATGAGAACTATGTGACAAACACACAAGCTTCAGTAACCGACTCGATCAACTGGAAGAAAGGGTATCAGTGATTGAAGATCAAATGAATGAAATGAAGTGAGAAGAGAAGTTTAGAGATAAAAGAGTAAAAAGAAATGAACAAAGTCTCCAAGAAATATGGGAATATGTGAAAAGACCAAATCTATGTCTGATTGGTGTACCTGAAAGTGACTTGGAGAATGGAACTAAGTTGGAAAACACTTACAAGATATTATCCAGGAGAACTTCCCCAACCTAGCAATGCAGGCCAACATTCAAATTCAGGAAATACAGAGAACACCACAAAGATACTCCTCGAGAAGAGCAACTCCAAGACACATAAATGTCAGATTCAACAAAGTTGAAATGAAGGAAAAAATGCTAAGGGAAGCCAGAGAGAAAGGTCGGGTTACACACAAAGGGAAGCCCATCAGACTAACAGCAGATCTCTCGGCAGAAACTCTACAAGCCAGAAGAGAGTGGGGGCCAATATTCAACATTCTTAAAGAAAAGAATTTTCAACCCAGAATTTCATATCCAGCCAAACTAAGTTTTATAAGTGAAGGAGAAATGAAATCCTTTACAGACAAGCAAAAGCTGAGAGATTTTTTTCACCACCAGGCCAGCCCTACAAGAGCTTCTGAAGGAAGCACTAAACCTGGAAAGGAGCAACTGGTACCAGCCATTGTAAAAACATGCCAAAATGTAAAGACCATCGATGCTAGGAAGAAACTGCATTGACTAATGAGCAAAATAACCAGCTAACATCATAATGACAGGATCAACTTCACGTATAACAATATTAACCTTAAATGTAAATGGGCTAAATGCACCAATTAAAAGACACAGACTGGCAAATTGGATAAAGAGTCAAGACCCATCAGTGTGCTGTATTCAGGATACCCATCTCACATGCAGAGACACACATAGGCTCAAACTAAAGGGACGGAGGAAGATCTACCAAGCAAATGGAAACAAAAAAAGGCAGGGCTTGCAATCCTAGTCTCTGATAATATAGACTTTAAACCAACAAAGATCAAAAGAGGCAAAGTAGTTCATTACAATGGTAAAGGGATCATTTCAACAAGAAGAACTAACTATTCTAAATATATATGCAACCAATACAGGAGCACCCAGATTCATAAAGCAAGTCCTTAGAGAACTACAAAGAGACTTAGATTCCCACACAATAATAACGGGAGACTTTAACACCCCACTGTCAACATTAGACAGATCAATGAGACCGAAAGTTAATAAGGATATCCAGGAATTGAACTCAGCTCTGCACCATGCAGACCTAATAGACATCTACAGAGCTCTCCACCCCAAATCAACAGAATATACATTCTTCTCAACACCACATCACACTTCTTCCAGAATTGACTACATAGTTGGAAGTAAAGCACTCCTCAGCTAATGTAAAAGAACAGAAGTTATAACAAACTGTCTCTCAGACCACAGCGCAATCACACTAGAACTCAGGATTAAGAAAATCAATCAAAACCGCTCAACTACAGGGAAACTGAACAACCTGCTCCTGAATGACTACTAGGCACATAACAAAATGAAGGCAGAAATAAAGATGTTCTTTGAAACCAATGAGAACAAAGATACAACATACCAGAATCTCTGGGACACATTGAAAGCAGTGTGTAGAGGGAAATGTATAGCACTAACTGCCTACAAGAGAAAGCAGGAAAGTTCTAAATTGACACCCTAACATCACAATTAAAAGAACTAGAGAAGCAAGAGCAAACACATTCAAAAGCTAGCAGGAGGCAGGAAATAACTAAGATCAGAGCAGAACTGAAGGAGATCGAGAAAAAAGAAATCCTTCAAAAAAATCAGTGAATCCAGGAGATGGTTTTTTGAAAGATCAACAAAATTGATAGACTGCTAGCAAGACTAATAAAGAAGAAAGGAGAGAAGAATCAAATAGATGCAATAAACAATGATAAAGGGAATATCACCACCAATGCCACAGATATACAAACTACCATCAGAGAATACTATAAACACCTCTACGCAAATAAACTAGAAAACCTAGAAGAAATGGTTAAATTCCTGGACACATACAGTCCCCCAAGACTAAACCAGGAAGAATTTGAATCTCTGAATAGACCAATAACAGACTCTGAAATTGAGGCAATAATTCATAGGCTACCAACCAAAAAGAGTCCAGGACCAGATGGATTCACAACCAAATTCTATGAGAGGTACAAGGAGGATCTGGTACCATTCCTTCTGAAACTATTCCAATTAATAGAAAAAGAGGGAATCCTCCCTAACTCATTTTATGAGGCCAACATCATCCCGGTACCAAAGCCTGGCAGAGACACAACAAAAAAAGAGAATTTTAGACCAATATTCCTGATGAATATCGATGCAAAAATCCTCAATAAAGTACTGGCAAACCAAATTCAGCAGCACGTCAAAAAGGTTTTACACCATGATCGAGTGGGCTTCATCCTTGGGATGCAAGACTGGTTCAATACATGCAAATCAACAAAAGTAATCCAGCATATAAACAACCAAAGACAAAAACCACATGATTATCTCAATAGATGCAGAAAATACCTTTGACAAAATTCAACAGCCCTTCATGCTAAAAACTCTCAATAAATTCGGTATTGATGGAACATATCTCAAAATAATAAGAGCTATTTATACAAACCCACAGCCAATATGATACTGAATGGGCAAAAACTAGAAGCATTCCCCTTGAAAACTGGCACAAGACAGGGATGCCCTCTCTCATCACTCCTATTCAACATAGTGTTGGAAGTTCTGGCCAGGGCAATCAGGCTAGAGAAACAAATACCCCACCATCTCAGCCCAAAATCTCCTTAAGCTGATAAGCAACTTCAGCAAAGTCTCAGGATACAAAATCAATGCACAAAAATCACAAGCATTCTTATACACCAATAACAGACAAACACAGAGCCAATCATGAGTGAACTCCCATTCATAATTGCTTCAAATAGGATAAAATACCCAGGAATCCAACTTATGAGGGATGTGAAGGATGTTTTCAAGGAGAACTACAAACCACTGCTCAGTGAAATAAAAGAGGACACAAACAAATTGAAGGACATTCCATGTTCATGGATAGGAAGAATTGATATCGTGAAAATGGCCATACTGCCCAAGGTAATTTATAGATTTAATGCCATCCTCATCAAGCTACCAATGACTTTCTTCACAGATTTGGAAAAAACTACTTTAAAGTTCGTATGGAACCAAAAAAGAGCCTGCATTGCCAAGACAATCCTAAGCCAAAAGAACAAAGCTGAAGGCATCATGCTACCTGACTTCAAACTGTACTGCAAGGCTACAGTAACCAAAACTGCATAGTACCGGTACCAAAGCAGAGATACAGAGCAATGGAACAGAACAGAGCCCTAAGAAATAATATCACACATCTACAGCCATCTGATCTTTGACAAACCTGAGAAAAACAAGAAATGGGGAAAGGACTCCCTATTTAATAAATGGTTCTGGGAAGACTGGTTAGCTATATGTAGAAAGCTGAAACTGGATTCCTTCCTTACACCTTATATGAAAATTAATTCAAGATCTATTAGAGACTTAAATGTTAGACCTAAAACCTTAAAAACCCTAGAATAAATTTTTATTCACATAATTTATAATGTCTAGAAAATTAAGGAGAATTTTTGGCTTCAAAGAAGAACATTTCTTTGTCTTTCTACTGATATGAAGGAACTTTCCCTTCCATGAGTCCTCATGAAGAGGGCACTATATAAATGCAATAACATGCTCCTTAGTTACATCCTGAAATTAACTACAGTAGTGGTTTCTATAATGATTAAGGGAATGGGGTCTTAAATTGGGTTCAAATTTTCCTACCACTATTTACAAGAAGAATGGGCTTAAGAAAATTAATCTTTGTTGGTTTAATTTCCTCATTGTTAAAATATTGAAAATCATAGGGTTTAACTCAAGTTTTTATGTATGTGTGAGAAGAGTAAATGAAATCTTATGCACATGATACTTTTTTCTTTTTCTTTTTTTTTTTTGAGACGGAGTCTTGCTCTGTTGCCAGGCTGGAGTGGTGCAGTGGGTGCAATCTCGGCTCACTGCAACCTCTGCCTCCCGGGTTCAAGTGATTCTAGTGCCTCAGCCTCCTGAGTCGCTGGGACTCCAGGCATGTGCCACTATGCCAAGCTAATTTTTGTATTTTTAGTAGAGATGGGGTTTCACCCATGTTGGCCATGATGGTCTCAATCTCCTGACCTCGTGATCCACCTGCTTTGGCCTCTCCAAGTGCTGGAATTACAGGTGTGAGCCATTGCACCCGGCCACATATGATTCTTAGAATTGTGCTGGGCACATAGTCAACACAAAATATTAACCTACCACTGTTACTGAAATACAATTTATTATTTTAAAAAACTGTCAAAAAGTAATGATAATCTAATGTCAAATTGAATTTCTCTCACAGTAAGTTTTTGGGTAAGCCAAAAGTTTCAGAGTTCTTTGATGATCCTACATAACTGAATGAGATACTTCATAGTAGATGAATGAGTTTATCTATTCTTCAGATAAGAATTTACCTATTCAGATAATCATTTATAAATAGTTTCATTCAACATAGTTTGTGAGAAGTATTGATCAGTATTGATTTTGTGGTTATACTTTGACAAGTACTGGGAGTACAGTCATTCGGAGTTGTTGATTAAGTGTAAAACTCATGATTGGTATTTGGAAGGAGTAAAAAAAGATTTAAAAGTGAGAAACTTGATAAAAACACATCTGAATAGAAACTCTCTTTTTCTGCATGGAGATGCGCTGAGGCTACCTGTGAGAAATGTTAATATTATTGTTAAAATGTAATCTGAGGCTTGACCCAGTATCTAAATAAATGTGCAATTGAAACTCACAAATTTTAAATCAGAAAGCAGAGGTGCAATAATTTTACCTTGGAAAGTTTTGAAAGCAGGTGTAAACAAATGCTCACCCCAGGCATAAATAAAAGCTCACTGAAACATTTATGGAATGTTTAACCTTGAGCAATATTCCTTTCTTGTATGTGCTCCAAATGTGTGCCAAAGTAACTGAATGGATTTAACATATTGTGCAAATTTATTGATTAAGGGTCGTTTAAGAGTTAGAGAATATATTTCTAAAACAATCATTTTAGTTACAGAATATTTTATGATACAATTTATGTTTGAAATTACTTTGGTGGCCATCTGTAGAAGATTGTTGGAAGGCAATAGTGAAATCAAGAGGTGGCGGTTAATTTTATATGTTAAGTTGACAAGGCTAAGGAATGCCCAGACAGTTGGTAAAACATGATTTCTTGGTGTTAATATGAAGGAATTTTTGGAAGAGATTAGCATTTGAATAAGTAGAGTAAGAAAGTGGCCTTCACCAATGTAGATGGGCATCATCCAATCCATTGAAAGCCCAAACAAAATTAAAAAATAGAGAAAAGACAAATTTGCTCTCTCTACTTGAGCAAGTCCATCCATCTTCTCCTGTCTACAAACATTGGCTGTCTTCATTCTTGGGCCTTAGATTCGAGCCATAACTTACACCATCAGATCCCTGGTTCTCAGGTCTTCAGGCTTGGTCTGAAACTATACTACTGGCTTTCATGGCCTATCAGCTTGCCGATGGCAGATAGCGGTACATCTCAGCCTCCATAATTGTGCAACCCAAATCCTAATAATGAATATATTCCTCTATATCTATAGGTATCCTATAGGGTCTGTTTCTCTGGAAAACCCTGACTAATATACAGAGATAAATTAGGCTGCTATAGCAGGAGTATAGGTGAGATGCTTATAACTGAAGGTGAATCAGTTCAAGGATTTGTGAAACCTCCTAATAGGACACCCACATGATTCATACCCAATCTTAATATTCATATCTGCAGGTTTAGCTAATTCTGCCAAGGCATATGGGGAATAAAAGTTAAATACAGTTAAAAAGATATTTTATATTTTAGCACTGGATATATGCCTTGACAGAAGAAATGTACATTTTAAAACAAACCATACATACCTTTCCAGGGAACTGAACAGGTATCAGAAAGAAAAATTTTCAGTGATATGAGCTAGGTGACAGTTCCTCTGTAGTTGACACAGATAAGAATGGCCAAACTAGCCCTCTTTTTTGCTAATTCTATCTCTGAATGCTGAAGTTATAAAAGTCCACAAGACTCTGAAAGTGAATAGATGATTCCTCTGAAGTCCAAGTCTCTTGCTTGAAAATAATATAAGTTAAAAAAAAAAAAAAACCCATGTTCTTTGAAGGTCACATTTTAGGGAATCTATTATACTAAAATTAGGAGACTTCTGAATCCATGTATTTATAGTGACAACCTGGCAATATTAAGAGGTATTGTGAATACAGATCAGTCTGTCAAAGCAGATGAGGTCATGTGTGCAAAAATATTGATTTTAAATTTAGAAGTTTATCAAGAACTATGAAGGGTCTGAGATTTTTATCCTACCTATAATTTAACAAGTTAGCCTGCCACTGTTTCATGGATCTCACCAGCAGACATGGGATTTTATTTTTGTTCAAAGACAAAGGACTGTATTACCCTTGGCACAGCAGGTAGCATGCATTTCACGTTTCATTTGATCCCCATGCTCTTACCCACAATAAGCCCGACAGGAGCAATGTAGATGGGTCAAGGTGGATGCTGTGCCCACTGTGTTTGTATCACAGCTGAGAAACTTCATGCTTAGGAAACCCCAATGTATTATAAGATGGCTGAAAGGAAACTTGACTGATCTTTGCTCTGAAGGGAGACGTTATTTTTATTATACTGCACAGAAAACAGACTTGCCCTCTGCCTCAGAGGTAGATAATATCTCCATCTTCCATGGGTCCTTGCTATCCAAACATCCTTCAAAAGATAGTCCAGAAAAATATCTGCTAGTAACACTGCTTGCAAGACATAGGGAAATATGAGAAACTCGTGGATAATTTTATTCCAATAGTGTTCAGAAAGAAAGTCACACAAAGAGTATTCAAACATAATTTTAACTATGGTAAACTTGTCTGAATTGCAAAAAAATTATCATTGTAAAAAATGTATAGTCACCAATAGTTTGCAGCACGCTTATGTCCTATTTAAGTACCTGAGTTGAAAAACTATTTTATATATGATGTAATTAGTCTTAATTGGGCTCTCCCAAATTGCTCAACCAAAAACAGACAAAATGTTCTTATTTGGGCCCTCAGCAATGGAAAAAGCTCTCTTCTTCCTTTGGGGTTGTAATAGCAAAATATCGGACACTAGGTAATTTATACAAAATGGAAGGTTATCCTGGAGTTCTGGAGGTTTGGAAGTCTACGATCAAGATGCCAGTAAGGTTGGTATCTGGGAAGGGCCTGGTTTCTAGTAAGGGCCTGGTCTCTGCTTCCAAGATGGTGTACTGTTGTTACTGTATCTTCTGGAGGGAAGGAATGGCACATAATCATGTAAGAAAGAGTGGAAGAGCAGGAGAGGCTAACTCTCCCTGAAGCCTGTTTTAGGAGGCCATTAATTCATTTATGAGGTCTCTGCCCTTATGACTTAATTACTACTAAAAAAAGTCCCTCCTCTTAAAACTGCTGCATTGGGAATTACATTTTGACATGAATTTGGAGGGGACACCATCATTCGAACCATAACACAATCCCAGACAACCTTCTTGTGAGAATTTCATTCTGTCCCTTCTAACCATGTCCATCTCTTCTGCTTGGAGTTTTACTATATATAGCTATATTAAAGGTCCTGTTACCTGTGGGAAATAGTGAGGAGGCTCCAAATGGAGGCAACACGTGTTTTAAAATTCCTACCATATATCATATTGAGACAATTTACAAGGTTACTAGAAATGATATACAGAAAACCAAAACAGTAGAAATTTTCCAGAATTACAACTCATAGTCTTTTCACCGAACTTGGAAAAGACACTTCCGTTGTTTGTAACATATGGCAAATACTGTTAGCAAAAGGATATGTAGCCATAGATTTCTTACTGTGAATCTCTGTATTGAAGCTAATAGCAGATTTTTCAAAATTAATCATGCATTAAAGTTAAGTTCCATGATGACTTTTGGTGTTTACTCAGCTATTTGGAGTGAAATTTAGTCTCGTTATTCTTTTTCTCCACTTTTTAGCACTGCATTACATAAATTGTAATTATTGCTTCCTCATTTCATTTTCCTCTCTATCTGACTTGACCACTAACCTAATGTCACACAGTTTAGACTTTTTGGTATAAAGTAACTCAAATTAAAATTTAAATTTTGGGGCAGGCACTGTGGGTAATGCCTGTAATTCCAGGATTTGGGGAGACAAAGGCAGGAGAATCACTTGAGGCCAGGAGTTCAAGACACGCTTGGGCAATATAGCAAGACTGTGTCTCTAGTAAAAATTACCAAAAAATTACCCAGACTACAGGCATGTGCCTGTAGTCCCAGCTACTATGGAGGCTGAGAAGGGAGAGTTACGTGAGCCCAGGAGTTCAAGCTTGCGGTGAGCTGTGATTGTGCCATGGCACTCCAGCCTGGGCAACAGAGCGAGACTTTATCTCAAAAACAAAACAAAACAAAAAAATTAAATTTCTGTAAATTAATGAAATATGACTGGATAAAGAAATGGAATTACTATATTTTTGAAGGCTAACATGAAAGCTGTTGAAAGACACAGTAATGGAAGTCGCTAAAAAGAAATTGCTCTCAAATTAGGATTAGGTGAGCCAAATGTATATAATTATAAATAAAATAATGGAAAACATTTTAAAAAGATTTTACACTGATATTACTTACAATTCACTTTAAGTTGTTTTCTAGGTTTGAAGAAGTATATACAGAAAACTATAGATTTTAGAAAGTTTGTATATGTTTATCAATAATAAGGCACTAAACTACAGTCAGCAGATCTATACATGAGATCTAACCCTTAGTCAGATATCACAAGGTTGGTAAAAGAATAACTCTATCTATTGATTCATCAATCTGTTGCCTATCATCTGTTTTTATGTCATCATATTTCTATCTATATTTTTAATTGCCCATTTTAGCCAACATTTTCAAGTAAGTGACAAATCTCAGTGATATAATATATGGGGGCTTCCCCTCCAGAGATGGTAGCTGGTTGCATGGATGCTCTCCTGCCCCTTCAGAGGTTTTTGCACATGCCTATTCTGAGTCAGTCTGTGCTGATTATAAAACTTAATCCATTGAAGATAATTTAATTTCCCCTGAATTTTTCAGGAGAGAGAGAGCCCTGTCATGTACAGGTAGTCAAACTGGGTAGGTGTATAGTTGTTTGTTTTTATTAGTTTGCTTTTGTTTTTTCACTTATGATTGAGTTATGAGCATTTACTGCTAGCATTAAGTCTCAGAAAAATGTGATTTTGAGGGGCATTGCATGGCATTTCATCAAATGTAGGCTCTTTTAAATTTATTTTAGTGCCCAAATTTTGTACATTTAGGTGACTGATATGGTTTCATTCTGTGTCCCCACCCAAATCTCATCATGTAGCCCCCATAATTCCCACATGTCGTGGAAGGGACCCAGTGGGAGATGACTGAATCATGAGGGTGAGTCTTTCCCATATTGTTCTCATGACAGTGAATGAATGTCATGAGTCTTAAAAATGAGAGTTTCCCTGCACAAGTTCTCTCTGCCTTCTGCCATCCACGTAAGATGTGACTTGGTCCTCTTTGCCTTCCACTGTGATTATGAGGCTTCCCCAGCCATGTGGAACTGTAAGTACAATAAACCTCTTTCTTTTGTAAATTGCCCAGTCCACTGTCTTTATCAGCAAGCCCACTGTCTTTATCAGCAGTGTGAAAATGGACTAATACAGTTACCAAACATTGTTAATTCTAATAATTTAAACTTGAGAAAGATCTGCTATGATAATACTTTGTGCTTTATCCTTTGAATAAATTACTAGAAGTGGAACTTCTATATAAAAAAGTACGAATAATTCCAAGGCTTTGCTATATGTAACTAAAGTCCTTTACAGAGCTTATTCCAATTTAAATTCCCTTCAGCTAACTTATTGCATTGTATTCAACAATAAATATTGATATTTTAAATTCTGTCAAATTGCTAGGAAAAAAATAGTATTGTACTACTTTAATGCATATTTGGTTCCAAGGGGGACACATTCTCCATATGTTTATTTATCAGTTTTTGTTTCTTTTTTGTGAGTTGACTGAACTAAGTACATCTTTCCAAGAGATTTTAATTGTGGTTGATCTTATTTACTACAAATATTTTACCCCCCATTTTTACTTTTTAATTTTGTTTGTGGTGTCTTCAGGTGCACAATATACCATCAAAACTAGAATTATAAAAATGTTATTGCTACCATTAAGTACCTTTATTTATTTTTTTAAAGAGAAAACATTTAAATGATTAAAGTGCATCCTTGTAACTAAGAGTAAATACATCAAAAAATTACTTGATTAGAGTTTATGAGTTTTAAATCCTGTCATTAAAAAGTTGAAAAAAAAAAGTATGACATTATGGCTTTGCTATAATAAGATGCTGCTTTTATAATGTAAAATATGGTTACTTGCTTGAAAAATAAACTCGAGAATATTTTTATTTATTTATTTTGTCATTTATTCATCCAGGCAAATCCCAAATGGTGAAGTGGCAATAATATTATTGGTATGGGGCTGGAATAAATCTTCTAGCTGTCTGTGTGATTTTCTGAAAGATAATGTTTCTTTAGAGAAGAACATATAAAAACATTTTTTCAAAGAAGAAAAAAAAAAGAAAAAGAAAACAAAAAATATTGTAGCATTTCACATACAGCTAAATGAAGTGTGATATATATTTGTCAATTACCTACAAGTAAATCTCAGCAAAAATGCAATAACTTTCATTACAAGAATAAAATGTGAGATATAATTTGTGTGTGTGTGTGTATTGTTACACAGAACAAAACATATATATTTTATTATGCTTTAAAGGCTGAAGACATTTTTAAAGCATCAACCATGAAAATGAAATTAATTGAAAAAAGAGAGAGAGAGACTGAAACCTAGAAGAGGAATTAAAATAATCACCGAAAGCTACTAAAATTTTAATACAGCAGGTTTTTTAAAATTTTTAATTTTTGTAGATACTTAGTAGGTGTATATATTTGTGGGGTATGTAAGATATTTTAATAAAGGCCTGCAATGTGAAATAATCACATCATGGAGAATGGGGTATTCATCCCCTCAATTCTTTGTGTTAGAAGAAATCCAACTACATTCTTTCAGTTATTTTTAAATGTACAAGTAAGTTATTACTGACTGTAGTCACCCTCCTGTGCAATCAAATAGTATGCCTTATTCATTCTTTCTATTTTTTGTACCCATTCACTATACCCACCTCCTCCCCCTCCCCCCACTACTCTTCCCAGCCTCTAGTAACCTTCCTTCTACTTTCTATGTCTATGAGTTCAATTGTTTTGATTTTTAGATCCTACAGATAAGTGAGAACATGTGACATTTGTCTTTCTGTAGTTGCTTGATTTCACTTAACATAATGATCTCCAGTTCCATCCATGTTGTTGCAAATGACTGGTTATCATTCTTTTTTATAGCTGAATAGTACTCCATTGTGTGTAAGTACCACATTTTCAACATCCATTCATCTGTTGATGGACACTTAGGTTGCTTCTAAATCTTAGCTATTGTAAACAGTGCTACAACAAACAAGCGAGTGCAGATATCTCTTCAATATACTTATTTCCTTTTTTTTGGGTATGTATCCATCTGTGGGATTGCTGGATCATATGTTATCTATATTTACTTTTCTGTGAGAAAGCTTCAAGCTGTTCTCCACAGTAGTTGTACTAATTTATATTTCCACCAACAGTGTATAAGGGTTCCCTTTTCTTCACATCCTCACCAGCGTTTGTTATTGCCTATAGTTTGGATATAAGCCATTTTAACCCAGAGTGAGATGCTATCTCATTGCAGTTTTGATTTGCGTTTCTCTAATGATCAATGATGTTGAGCACCTTTTCATATATCTGTTTGTCATTTGTAAGTCTTCTTTTGAGAAATGGCTATTCAAATCTTTTGCCTATGTTTTGATCAGATTACAAGATTTTTTAACTGTAGAGTTGTTTGAGCTCCTTATATATTCTGGCTATTAATCCCTTGTCAGACGGGTAGTTTGCAAATACTTTCTCCCATTCTGTAAGTTGTTTCTTCACTTTGATGATTGTTTCCTTTGCTGTGCAGAAGCTTTTTAACTTGATGTGAGACCGTTTGTCCATGTTTACTTTGGTTACCTGTGTTTGTGGGGTATTATTCAAGAAATTTTTGCCCAGACCAATATCCTGGAGCTTTTCTCCATTTTTTTTCCTGTAGTGGTTTCATAGTTTTATGTCTTAGATTTAAGTCTTTAATCCATTTTGATTTGGTTTTTATGCACTGTGTGAGAGAGGGGTCTAGTTTCTTTCTTCTGCATATGGACATCCAGTTTTCCCAGAATCATTTATTGAAGAGACTGCCTTTTCCTCAGAGTATGTTCTTGACATCTTTGTTGAAAATTAATTCATTGTGTGTGGATTTGTTTCTGGGTTCTCTATTCCATTCCATTGGTCCATGTGTTTGCTTTATATGCCATAGCAGAAGATTTTAAAAAGCACATTTTAAAACATCTATTTTTAAATTTTATGGATATGTAGTTGTGCATGTTTATGGGATACATGTGATGTTTTGATACAAATATGCAATGTGTACTGAGTCTGGGTAACTGGAATACCCATAATCTCAAAATTTTATCATTTAATTTGTGTTGGGAATATTATAAATCTTCTTGTTTAGCTATTTTGGAATATACAATAAATTATTGTTAGCAATAGTTACTCTATTGTACTACCAAACACTAGATCTTATTTTTACTATTTAGCTGTAGTTTTGTACCCATTAAAACCAACCCCTCTTCATCTCCCCTGCCCTCTACTCCTCCCAGCCTTTGGTAATCACCATGCTGTTCACTATTACCATGAGATCAATTTTTAAAAGAGGATTTAAAAAAAGAAGATGTTTTTCCTATATTCAAATGGAAGCTGACAAGAAGTTACTGTGAGCCATATTTTTATTTCAAATGAGGAGGTATTTTAAAAATTCTTTTCTAACAACTTTTTGAAGGTTTAGTTTCTTTTTAAGTGGCCTGACCCCATTCTTTGCTTTTGCACCGTTCTTGAATTTTCTTTCCCTAACAAGATGTTTTATATGCAAATGCATTATATTTTACTTAAATGAGAGTCTGCTATCATCTCTTATCTTGTGGCATCATATCTTTATCTGTCTTACTCCTGTTTCAATAGTTTGGCATGAAACAACTGTCACAAAATGACACTTGATTTGTTTTGGGAGCTTCTGGGGCAGGTGCAGAAAGATGTAAGTTTGAAAATATAAAAAAGAAATGCCTGTTGGAAGTTCATTCACTTGCAAATGACATAGAAAAATTAGATTCGGGGAAGAGGCAGAGAAAAACATCAACCTAAAAATAAATAATTGGCTTTCAGAAAATTGATAATTGGGTGAATTTGATTTGTACTTCTAGTTTTAGTATATGTGCTGCCGAAGCGAGCACTTGATTTGTACTTCTTAAAAACTTGAGGTATAATTTAGAGAAGGAGAAATGCACTGATCTTATGTATACAGATTGATAAATGTGCACAGACAGGTATCCTACACCCTAGTTGAAATATAAAATATTGTAATAAGCCTGGCAGGTTATCTCACATCCACTTCTACTCCATCTCCATCTGTCCAATAATTTCTATTCTTATTTTTATAGTCCTAGATTAGTTTTGACTATTCTTGAATTTCACATAAATAAATTATCCAGCATAACTTATTTTGCATCTCTTTTCTATAACAATATTTTACCATTTATTAATGTTGCTGTGTGTAAGGGTTCAGTCAGGATAGTGGGAGAAATTGTAAAATAAACACAAACTTTCTTGGAAGTCCTGAAGGTTTTTGCAAAAGCCTTAAGATAAAATTATGGCTGAAGGCAGGCTAATCCTCTTTGAGCTATAGCAAGGATAATTAACATAGGAATGTAGAGGAGTCTATCTAAATAGCTTGTTTAATCATGTGGTCCTAAGACTAATCTTTGACCATGGAAGGATGCATGATTGTTCTCTACTGGGGGGGATCTGCAATGGTAATTACCTTCTAGTGATGTGTTTACTTGAGAGCTTTTATCATTTAATGTGTACTGAATAAATGCCAGGAGGGCCAGTGAGTCAGGGCCCCAGCTGCTACTCTTTACAGCACTCTCCTTGGAATCTGTAAGTGGCCTGGACACTCAGCTGGACTGACAGGCATAATATCTGTGTAAGTGTATGTTACTCATCTGTCGTTGGGACAGGGTCTGTGGGATGGACCCCCCCAGCTGGTGCCCTGTGTGAGGAACATTGCGAAGGGAGTGTGATGGATCCCCTGAAAATGAAGGTGAAAAGGACTATGCGGTCAGTGAGTCAGTAAGTCATTGGTGCCCAGTTGGGATTTCCAAGTTCAGGGGGCATTGTTCAGGCTGAGGTTTCATCATGAGACAACATCTATCAGCTCAACCAAAACAGTTTATAAAAATACTGAAACAGCTGCATAAGGCTAGTGGAGCCTCAGTTTTGCAGGCTCAATTAAGGGACCTAATGCAAACGGTTGTAAACCATCGTCCATAGGTAGAGTTCTAGGAACAAGTTAAGGAGAAACATATTTTTTTTTCTTGCAAAGAATTTTCTTTTTCTTTTCTTTTCTTTTCTTTCCTTTTTTTTATTATACTTTAAGTTCTAGGGTACATGTGCACAACATGCAGGTTTGTTACATATGTATACATGTGCCATGTTGGTGTGCTGCACCCATTAACTCGTCATTTACATTAGGTATATCTCCTAATACTATCCCTCCACCCTCCCCCTCCCCACAATAGACCCTGGTATGTGATGTTCCCCTTTCTGTATCCAAGTGATCTCATTGTTCAGTTCCCACCTATGAGTGAGAACATGCGGTGTTTGGTTTTCTGTTCTTGCGATAGTTTGCTGAGAATGATGGTTTCCAGCTGCGTCTATGTTCCTACACAGAACACGAGCTCATCCTTTTTTATGGTGGCGTAGTATTCCATGGTGTATGTGGGCCACATTTTCTTAATCCAGTCTGTCACTGATGGACATTTGGGTTGATTCCAAGTCTTTGCTATTGTGAATAGTGCCTCAATAAACATACGTGTGCATGTGTCTTTATAGCAGCATGATTTATAATCATTTGGGTATATCCCCAGTAATGGGATGGCTGGGTCAAATGGTATTTCTAGTTCTAGATCCTGGAGGAATCACCACACTGTCTTCCACAATGGTTGAACTAGTTTACAGTCCCACCAACAGTGTAAAAGTGTTCCTATTTCTCCACATCCTCTCCAGCACCTGTTGTTTCCTGACTTTTTAATGACTATCATGCTAACTTGTGTGAGACAGTATCTCATTGTGGTTTTGATTTGCATTTTTCTGGTGGCCAGTGATGATGAACATTTTTTCATGTGTCTGTTGGCTGTATAAATGTCTTCTTTTGATAAATGTCTGTTCATATCCTTTGTCCACTTTTTCATGGGGTTGTTTTATTCTTATAAATCTATTTGAGTTCTTTGTAGGTTCTGGATACTAGCCCTTTGTCAGATGAGTAGATTGCAAAAATTTTCTCCCATTCTGTAGGTTGCCTGTTCACTCTGATGGTAGTTTCTTTTGTTGTGCAGAAGCTCTTTAGTTTAATGAGATCCCATATGTCAATTTTGGCTTTTGCTGCCGTTGCTTTTGGTGTTTCAGACATGAAGTCCTTGCCCATGCCTATGTCCTGAATGGTATTACCTAGGATTTCTTCTAGGGTTTTTACGGTTTTAGGTCTTACATTTAAGTCTCTAATCCATCTTGAATTAATATTTGTATAAGGAGTAAGGAAAGGATCCAGTTTCAGCTTTCTACTTTTCTTTTCTTTTTTTTTTTTTAAGATGGAGTCTTGTTTTGTGCCCAGGCTGGAGTGTAGTGGGGCAATCTCGGCTCACTACCAGCTCCACCTTCTGGGTTCATGCCATTCTCCTGCCTCAGTCTCCCAAGTAGCTGGGACTACAGGTGCCCCGACACCACGCCTGTCTAATTTTTTGTGTTTTTAGTACAGATGGGGTTTCACCGTGTTAGCCAGGATGGTCTCGATCTCTTGACCTCGTGATCCACCCACTTCGGCCACCCAAAGTGTTGGGATTACTGGCATGAGCCACTGTGCCCAGCCAGAGGAAATCTTAAACAACATTATGCACAAGGGCAATGGGTCCCAGTAACAGCCAAATGCTTTGGGCTTTAGTTAGAGCTGCTCTGGTTCCGTTACACACAGAAGAGCCTAAAAAGTGAAAGGAGGAGGAACTGTCACCTGCCTTACCGCCCCCTCTTCCCTCAGCCCCAATATCACCGGGTCAAAAATAACAAAGAGGAAACGGAGATTTTACCTGAGCCCCCTCCTCCAATAAATAGAAAAAAGGACAAGAGACATGCTCCAGCTATGGGACCTTATCTTAAGCATGCAGCATTAGAAGGGGAGCTCTTAGCCTGCCCAGTAATGCAAGATTGGCAAAGCAATCAGGCATGCTATCTACGTCAGTGTACGTTATTCATCTGTCTTTGAGTCAGGGTCTGCAGGATGGACCCACGCAGTTGTGTTTTTTTTGTGTGTGTGTGTGTATATGTGTGTATATATATATAACTGAGTAGTACTCCATTGTATAGATATCACCAAATTGTTTAGCTGTTGGTTTGGTGGCCACCAAATGAATTTGATGATCAACTTTCCCTTTTCTGACCCTCAAAAAAGTCATTGGAGTTTTGATAAAGATGGCATTGAATCTGTAAATTAATTTGGGGAGTATTGACATCTTAACAATATTGATTCATGATCATGGAATGTTTATTTATTTAGCTATTCTTTTATTTCTTTTAATATTTCATACTTGTTAATGTACAAATCTTGCCCTACTTTTATTAAGTATACACATATTTTATTGTTTTGATGCTACTGTAAATAGTATTGCTTTATTAATTTTGTCTTTTTTTGCTAGTATATAGAAATACAATTGATTGTAGTATATTGAACTTGTATCTTGCAATGTGCTGGACCCATTTATTAGTTCTAATAGTTTTTCGGTGGAGTTTTAAAGATTTTTTTGTATACAAGAATGTGTCATCTATGAAACATAGTTTTACTACTTCCTTTCAAATCTGGTTAACTTTTATTTCTTTTTATTGCTTAATTTACCTAGGAAGTTCCTTGGACACAATGTTTAATAAAATTGTTGAGAGTTGATATGCTTGTTCCCGATTTTATGAAGAAATCTTTCAGACTTTCAACATTAAATATGATATTAGCTGAGCATGTTTAATAGCCACCCTTTATCAAATTTAGGAAGTTTCTTTCTCTTCCTACTTTGGTTGAGAGCTTTTATCATAAAGAGTTGTTGAATTTGTCCAGTTCTCTATTGAAATAGTCATGTGCTTTTTTACTTTCTTTTATTAATATGGCATATGACACAGCTTTATTTTCTCATGTGTCTTAGTCCATTTTGTGCTGATAAACCACAACTGGGTAATTTACAAAACCCAGAAATTTATATTTTACAGTTCTGGAGGTTCAGAAGTGCAAAATCCAAGTGCTGATATTTGGTAAAGGCCTTTTTGCTGGGTCCTCTGGAAGAAAGGAATACTGGGTCCCCACATGACAGACAGTGGGAGGTAAGGAGACAATGGGGGGCCAGACTTGCCCTTTTATAATGGTATTAATCCCACTCAAGAGAGGAAAGAACTCGTGGCCCTATTACCTCCCAAAGGTACAATTTTTCAACACTGCCACAAGGCAAATAGCTTTCAACATGAGTTTTGGAGGGGACAAACATTCAAACCATAGCAAGATGTTTTACACTAACATTGCAGTCCTGGGATACATCCTAATTGTTCATGGTTCTTGATCCTTTCTAGGTTACTGAACTGTTGCTAGTATTTTGTTGAGAATTTTTATGTACATATTCCTCAAAAGATATTGGTTTGTAGTTTCCTTTTTATAATATCTTCATCTGGTTTGAACACTGCCTCCTTAAAATGACTTGAGAAGTGTTCATTCATCTTCCGCTCTTTGAAAGAGTTTAATAGTGGTGTTAATTTTAAACTATTTGGTAGGATATACCAGTGAAGTTGTGTGTTCCTGTGCTTTTCTTTTGGAGATACTTAAAAATTAGTAATTCAACCTATTTGGTCATTATAGGTTTATTTGGGTTTTTTATACCTTTTAGGGTTAGTTGTTATAGTTTGTAAATTTACAGAAATCTGTTCATCTAGGTATCTAATTTGTTCATATACATTTGTTTAATAATCCATTTTAATATTTTTTTATTTTCATAAGGTTGGTAGAAATTATTCCTCTTTTAATACTGATTTTAATAATGTGACTCTTTTTCTTGTTCAGTCTGGTTACGTTTGTCTTTTTTGTTGTTTTTCTTTTAACATAACACATTATTGGTTTTGTCTATTTTCTGTATTGTTTTTATATTCTATATTCCATTAATTTCCACTATAATTCATACTATTTTCTCCCATTGTATTGCATTGATTTAGTTTGCTCTTTTTTCTAGTTTCTTAAAGTGGAAACTTTAAGTTTATTAGGTTGTTTATTTGAAATTTTCCTTCTTTTATTACATAGGTGTTTACAGCTATAACTCATGAACTGAGCACTACTTTAGCTGCATTCCATAAATTATACTATGTTGTTTTGTTTTCATTTATCTCAAAAATATCTTCTAATTTTTCCTTGTGAGTTTTTGGCCTATTGGTTAGGAATGTGTTGTTTACTGCATATTTGTGAATTTTCCAAATGGCCTTCTATACTTGATTTTTAATTTCATTTCACTAAGATAGGAGAAACCACTTTCTCCATTTAGAATAATTTTAAATTTATTGAGTCTTGTTTCATAACCTAGCATAAAGTTTATCCTGAGGAATGTTTCAAATGCACATGAGAAGTATGAGTATTCTGCTGTTGTCAGGTGGAGTGCTTTATAGATGTCTGTTAGGTCTCATTAGCTTATGATATTTTTCAAATCTTATCTTTGTTGTTTGGATAGTTTTTCTATCCTATGTTGAAAATGGGGTATTGAATGCTCCAACTACCACTGTTGAACTATTTCTCCCTTCAATTCTGTCAGTTTTTGCTTCATGTATTTGGGACTCTGTTTTAGAAATATATATATCTAAATACATATATATTATACATATTTAGAAATATATATATATATATATAGTTATAATTGTTTTGCTGATGTGTTGGCCATTTTATAATTGTAATATGTCCTCTCATCTCCTTTTCAACATTTTTTGTCTTGAAGTCTGTGTTGTCTATTATTATAGCCACATTAACTCTCTTTTGGTTATTGTTTCCATAGTATACCTTTTCCTGTCATTTAACTTTCAGTCTATTTTGTCTTCAACTGAAGTGTATCTCTCCTGGAAAGCATACTGTTGACTCTTTCTTTTTTCCTATTCATTCTGCCAACCTCTGCCTTTAGATTGGAATGTTTATCCATTTAAGTTTAACATGATTACTAATTATGTAAGTTTTTTTTTCTTTGTTGTTTCTCTATTCCTCCAATATTACTCCCTTTTGTGTTAAGTAGATACTTTTAATTATACTACTTTCATTCTTGTATTGTCTCTTTTATTATATTTTAGGAAATATTGTTTATACATTGCCTTGGGATTTGTAATTGACAACTTGAAACGGTATTTTTTAGATTAATATTGACTTAATTTCAATAATATATAAAACCACATACATATGTATGCCTGTATGCGTATATTTCTATTTCTTTCTCTTCTTTTGTGCTATTATTTATACAAATTATATTCTTATGTATTATAAGCCAATTAGCATCGTTTTACAATTATTGCTTTCTGAAATTATGTTTTAAGTAATATAGCAGAGAAAAAGAGTTTCAAACAGAAATACGTTTATACTATCTTTTATGTTTACCGATGTAGTTACCTTTACTGATGCTATTTATTTATTTGTGAGGATTCAAGTTATGGCCTAGTGTCCTTTTCCATTCTCTCCTATTTTATTTTTCTGGAATACTTAAATTTAGTTTTAAAGGATAAGTTTGCTGAATGTAGAATTTTCAGTTAACACTCTTTTTTTTTTCCAATACTTTGAATAAGTCATCTCACTACTTTCTGGCCTTTACAGTTTTTGAAAAATCTGCTGTTAATTGATTGAGGATTTCTTCCACATGATAATTCACTCCTTTTGACATTTTGATAATGATGTGTCAATGTGTGAGTCTCTGAGTTTATTCTATTTTTAGTTTATTAAATTAAACTTCTTGGATGTGTAGGTTACACTTTTTCATGAAATTTGGGATGCTTTTAGACACTGTTTCTTCAAATATTCATTGTCTTTTTCTTTATCCCTCTTCTCCTTCTGATACTTCCATAATACATACGTTGATAGCCTTGTTCATGTCTCACATGTCTCTGTAACTGTGCTTACTTTTCTGTATTCATTTCCTTTCTGTTTCATATGGTTTGGATCTGTATCCCCACCCAATTCCCATATTCAGTTGTAATCCCCAATGTTGGAAGTGGGGCTTGGTTGGAGGTGATTGGATCATGGGGGTGGTTTCTCATGGTTTAACACCATCCTCCCTTGGTGCTTGCATCACTATAGTGAGTTATTGTGAGATCAGATTGTTTAGAAGTGTGTGGAACTGGCCAGGCACAGTGGTTCACGCCTGTAATCCCAGCACTTTGGGAGGCCAAGGCTAGTGGATCACAAGGTCAGGAGATCGAGACCATGCTGGCCAACATGGTGAAAACCCCATCTCTACTAAAAAAATACAAAAATTGGCTGGGCGTATTGGAGTGTGCCTGTAATTCCAGCCACTTAGGAGGCTGAGGCAGGAGAATGGCATGAACCCAGGAGGCAGAGATTGCAGTGAGCCGAGATCGCACCACTGCACTCCAGCCTGGTGACAGAGTGAGACTCCGTTTCAAAACAAAACATAACAAAACAAAACAAAACAGTGGCAACTTCTACTTCTCTCTCTTGGTCCTGCTCCTGCCATGTAAAACATCTGCTCCCACTTTGCCTTCCACCATGAGTAAAAGCACTTTGAGGACTCCCCAGAAGCAGGTGCTGCCATGGTTCCTGTATAGCCTGCAGAACTTTGAGCCAATTAAACCTCTTTTCTTTATAAATCACCCAATCTCAGGCATTTTTTTATAGTTGCATGAGAGCAGACTAATACAGAAAATTGGTACTGAAGAGTAGGGCATTGCTATAAAGATATCTGAAAATGCAGAAGTAACTTCGGAACTGGGTCACAGGCAGAAATTGGAAAAGTGTGGAGGGCCCAGAAGACAAGAAGATGAGGGAAAATTTAGAACTTCCTAGAGACTTGTTAAATTGCTGTGACCAAAATGCTGGTATTGATATGGACAATGAAGTTCAGGCTGAGGAGATTTCAGATGGAGATGAGATACTTATTGGGAAGTGGAACAAAGGTCACTTTTGTTATCCTATAACAAAGAACTTGTAAGAATTGTGCCACTGCTCTAGGGACAGTGGAAATCTGACCATGACAGTGATGATTTAGGGTATCTGGCAGAAGAAATTTCTAAGCAGAAAAGTGTTCAAGATGTTGCCTGGCTGCTTCTAACAGTCTGTTCCCACATGTGTGAGAAAATCAATGATGTAAAACTCCAAGTTATATTTAAAGGGGAAGTAGAACATAAAAGTTGGAAAAATTTTCTGCCTGGCCATGCAGTATAGATGGAAAACCCATTTTCTGGGGAAGAATTCAAGCAGGTTGCAGAAATTTGCATAAGTTAAGAGGAGACAAATGTTAATAGCCAAGGGAATGAGGGAAAGGCCCCAAAGACATTTCAGAGACCTTTGCAGCAGCCCCTCTCACCACAGGCCTGGAGGCCTAGGAGGAAGAATGGTGTTCTGGGCCAGGCCCAGAGCCCTACTGTCCAGTGCAGCCTCAGGACACTGATCCTTGCATTCCAGCCACTCCAGTTCCAGTCATGGCTATAAGGGTCCCAGTTACAGCTTGTACTGCTGCTTCAGAGAGTGCAAGCCATAAGCCTTGGCAGCTTCCATGTGATGTTAAGCCTGTGGGTGCACAACATGGAAGAGTTGAGGCTTGGGAGCCTCCACCTACATTTCAGAGGATGTATGAAAAAGCCTCGATGTCCAGGCAGCAGTCTGTTGCAGGGGCAGAGCCCTTATAGAAAACCTCTTCTAGGGCAGTGCAGAGGGGAATGTGAGATTGGAGCCCCCACAGTGAGTCCCCACTAGGGCACTGCCTCATGGAGCTGTGAGATGTAGGGCACTATCCTCCAGTCCCTGGAATGATAGAGCCACCAATAGCTTGTACCGCATGCCTGGAAAAGCTGCAGGCTCTCAATGACAGCCCCATGAGAACAACTACGGGGGCTGAACCCTGGAAAGCCACAGGGTTTGATCAAGGCCTGGGAGCCCACCCTTTGCATCAGCATGCCCGGATGTGAGAAATGAAGTCAAATGACATTATTTTGGATATTTAGGATTTAATGACTGCCCTGCTGGGTTTCAGACTTGCATGGGGTCTGTAGCCCCTTGCTTTTGGCACATTTTTCCTTTTCAAAGGGAATATTTATCCAATGCCCGTACCCCAATCATATCTTGAGGTAACTAACCTGTTTTTTATTTTACAGGCTCATAGGTAAGAAGGGACTTGCCTTATTTCAGATGAGACTTTGGACTTTTGAGTTAAGACTTTAGGGGACTGTTGGGAAGGCATGACTGTGTTTTGCAATTTGAGAAGGACATGCTATTTGGGAAGGGCTGGGGTGGAATGATATGGTTTGGATCTGTGTCCTCATCCAAATTTCATGTTCAATTGTAATCTCCAGTGTTGGAGGTGGGGCCTGGTGGGAGGTAATTGGATCATGGGGGCAGTTTCTTATGGTTTAACAACATTCCCCCTTGATGCTGTCATTGTGACAGTGAGTTCTCATAAGATCTGGTTGTTTAAAAGTGTGTGGCACTTCCCCTCTCTCTCAATCCTGCTCCTGCCATGTAAGATGACTGCTCTCACTTTGCCTTCCACCATGAGTAAAAGCTCCATGAGGCCTCCCCAGAAGCAGCTGCCACAATACTTCCTGTACAGCCTGTGGAGCCATAAGCCCATTAAACTTCTTTTTATATAAATTACCCAGTCTTAGGTATTTCTTTATAGCAGTGTGAGAACGGACTAATACAACTAGATAATCTCAACTAACCTATCTTACTATTTTTAGTAAGATAGATACTAGTTTGCTACTTCTTTCTTCCACCAGCTCAATTCTTCTGTTGAGCCCCACTAGTAAGTTTTCGTTTCTGTTATTTTACTTTTCAACTCCAGAATTTTTGTTTTTTTAAAATAATTTCTATTTTTATTGATTTTTCTTATTATGACATTGTTCTCACACATATCTTTAATTCTTTAGACTTGGTTTTATTAGTACTTGAAAAATATGTGTACATGTGTGTACACACACACAGACATCTATTTAACTCATTAAAAGTCTCTGTCTAGTAAACTAACATCTGAGCTTCTTCAGGCACAGCTTCTAGTGAATGTATTTTTGCTTGTATATAGGCCATACTTTTCTCTTTCTCTGTATGCCCCAATATTTTTGTGGAAAACTAGGTATTTTAAATTGCATAATATGAAAAATGTTGATATCAGAATTCCTCACTTTCATATTTGTTGTTATTGCTGTGCTGTAACACAGTGTGTGTTGGTGTATGCCTTCAAGGTTTCATTGATTAACAACTCTACCGTAGTCTTCACTTCCTGTTTTGCAGAGTCTCATAATCAGCCAGAGGTGAGCGATCATGGCCTTTCATACTGTTCCCGGGCAAGCACATTGCCCTGCACATGTGCACAGCCTTCTAGATCTCTAGATGTATGTCTTCCTAAGAACATTTTAATCTCCATATTCCTTAAAGATTTAGAACTTTAAGACCTAAAGTTTTCGGTTAGTTTCTGTTTGTTTGTTCCAACTGGTGTTGCTGCTCTAATTGGCTCTGATAAACAGTTAACACTGATTGTTTCTGAAAAATGTCTTGGGTATAGAGCTTATACCACTGAGTGAATGCCGAGTTACATAAAACAAAGAAAAGCTCTGTGAATGAGAATTCTCTAGGGAGCTGCAAAACATGCCAAACAGTAACAATATTTGTATATGAGTCTTAGGGAGGTGCTCTAGTGCCCCCTCCAGTAGCTGCTATATTGTTGAATTTTTACAGCTACTGTTTTTGCAAGACTGATTATTTTCAAGGATATTGTGGAGATGTGGCAAGGGGGATGGAAGTAGAGAAAATTAATATGCCACAAAATTGTCTGTCATTATGAAGATTCAGCTATTTTTCTTTAAAAAATGCTCTTTATAATGTTGCAAGCCTTTGGCTAATTTCTGGAGTTTAAAAAAAAGTTGATTCTGACCATTTTTGGGCAAGTGTTTTTTGTGCTTACCATGGAGTTGACTTACTTTGTTATTCCAGAACTCTTGTGTGATGGTGTTTTAACTGGAATTCTTACTTATTACTTTTTTCCCCTCACAATACGTTCTTGATCGAGAAGCCTAAGAGAGCTAGTAAAAGTGTAAATCAGATCATATCACTACTCTGACAAAAAACTCTGAATTGGCATTTCTTAATGTTTAGAATTAAATTTAAGCTTCTGATTATGGTCTACAAACCATTCTGGCTTAAGAGACTTTATGTAAGCGAGGTTCAAAAGCAGCAAAAAGGTAGTGCAAAGAGCATAGGGAATTACTTTGAAGCTGATATCTATACAAAGCACATTGCATTTTAGGAGGAGGTGGAGTGTTGCTTACTGACAATTGTAGTGATACAAGTCTCTTATCTGTTGGATTATCTTGGTTCTTAACTGGACTTTTATTTCATCATCTCCTTCCCCTTAGAAACCACAACTTTCTGATTTCTGAAAGCCTAGTCTTCCCTATTACATTATTCTCCTCTCATTAGTTGTCTGTTTACTTTTACATCTGAATTTTAATCTATTGTTGTAGACAAGGAGAGGTGCAACTCCATTCCCTCTTCAAGGAAGGAATTATTACCCAACCCTGAAGATGGTAGCCAGCCAAGAGTTTCCTACATTCAGTCCCTTTGGGCCAGGCTCAGTTGCAGGAAGGAAACGTCACTGAGGTTGTGCATTCACAATCTATGGTAATCATTTACCCTGAATTATATATTAATTTATCCTGACTATATAATTGGGATTTAGATACTTGTAAGTTGGCACTATTGCATATTTGGTCTTTGGGTGCAGGGCAATGGCCTAATGAAAGCCTCTGAATATGCCCTCTCTGCCTTCAGTGAAGATAATTTTTTTTTAAAAGGTGCATAATGAAAAACTGGGCATAGATGGAGAGTATAGAGTTACTATTAAGAATCTAAAAAATGAAGAGATGGTGATATTTATCACATATACTGTGAATTTACCAGTTTGGCCACTGCAGAAACTAGATGTATCCTGTAAAATGACTGTGCATTACAGCAAACTCTAGTAAATAGTAGTTCTAATTACAACTACCATGCCAAAGATAGTATCTTTGCTAGGAGGATTAATATGGCCTCACGTATATAGTTATTCCCCAGGACTATGTTAACTCTCTTTTCACAATGTAATCTAAAGAGATATGGACCATTTTTTTTTTTTATATCCTGAAGAACATTACATTGATTCATTGCATCAATAATATGTAGATCTGGCTGGATGAGCAAGAGGTGGCTAGCCTTGCTGCAGGCTCAGTAAGGCAAATTTGCTCCAGAGAGTAGGAAATAAACCCTAAAAGATTTGGGGGCTGACCACTTGAGGAAAATTTTAGAGGTTCAGTGGCCAGGACCTGTCAGTACATCCTTGTCCAAAGTCAAAGTTAAATTATTACATATTGCTTCTTCTGCATATCTGACACCTAGGTATACTGCTTTGCCTAGATGCTGAGTGACAAAACAAATTTAAAATGTTGTTATCTTTGAGTATGGATGGAGCAGGAAAGAGCTCTGAGCAGACTGAGGCTATGACATAAGCAGTATTTCTTTTTGAACTATGCAATCTGTTGGAATCTACATGTTAAAAGTATCAGTGATAGGAAATGGGACCTTGTTGATTTTGTGTGAAGTATAAGAGAGGTTCCTGGGATAATACAGAAATGCCATAAAACCAGGGAATATTATGTCTTTTGAAAAATAACTCTTGACAAGCTACCAGGTCTGACCATGGGACTGCAAGTGACCTTGTGGACAGAAGTATCATGAGCTAGGTCCTGTAAGTGTTACTAAGTCATAGTCAGATAATACCAACAGTGACCCCATTCTAAGAGAAAAATGTGATATCCAGGATTGAACACAAACAGGTTCAAAGGACACAAGAAATTTGCATAAACAGGTAGTTGAGAACCCTATGACTCCCACCAGTAGTAGTACAAGCATTTCTCTCTCAGCTCATTTCTATGGCTGTATGACATACTATAGGACTAAAATTTAAGAAATGAAACATTTCTGAGTTTGGCTTCCAGATGGGTCAGTTTGGTATGTAAGTGTAGGCCAAATATGGATACCAGCTACACTATAACCATATTCAAAGATGCCTTGAAAAACTGTGATACAGAAAAAATCTTTCCAATGGGGAGAGTGATTGTAATGCATCCAGGCATTGACTTAGTATGAAAAGAGAAGTGACCCAAGGTTAGAATACACACACACACTCATGGAAAAAGAATGGAAGATCATGAACAGGAAGATTTGGGATAAAGGTATGTAGCTGGACATATGGAAGTGAATGAAGTTTGAGGATCTTTGTATTGCACATAATAACCACTAGCAAATACCAACCATTGAGGAGGCACAAACAACCAAGTAGACAAAATGACCTAGCCAATTTTCATTAGCCAGACTCTTTCAACAGCTACCCCAATGCTGGCAAAATAGGCTCATGGATGAAGTGGCCACAGTGTCAACTTCATAGTAGATATAGGAACTGTGCCTAGGCCCAGAATTGTGAACTCCCACTTATGTCACCGGATCTAGCTTAGCCCATGAATTTCCTCCCTACTAGCAACAGACTAATTCTGAAACCCCAATAAACCATTTCTTCAGGAGACCAACCTGACACTTGATAGAAAGTTGATTATAACAGGACCTCTGTTCCAGATAGCCAGTGTTTTTTTTATGCAGACATGTATCATGGTTATTGGTTTTCTTTTTTTGTCAATAGAATTTTGATCAGCACATCATCCAGAGACTTAGAGAGTATTTTATTCATTGGCTTGTGGTCCCATACAAAACTGTGTCAGATGAGATAAACTATTTTACAGCAAAGGGGGTGTGGAAATGGGCCTATTACTGTGAGAGCTATTGTTAATGTCACTCCAAGTTGCTAGCTTGAGAGAGCATTGAAACAGCCTGTTGAAGGTATAGCTGGTGTACTAACTTGGCAGCAATATTCTGCTAGAAAAGGCACTATAGTCTAGGTTGCATTGTACACATTTACATAAAGACCTATATGTAGTGCATGCCCTCGATGGAAGGAATGCATGAGTTCAGAAACCAAAGTGTAGAAAGAAGAATGGTACCCCATACCATTAATTTCAGAGACTGATGAGGAATTTGCATATCTTGTCTTTACAAATCTGAGTTCTGCACGGCTACAGGTCCTGATTACCAAAGGGGGAACATTTTCACCAGTGGTACAAAAATAGTACCATTGAATCATAAACTATCACTGCTCCCTGGGCAGTTTGAGCTCTATTTCTTTGGGAACCAGCAGACAAAAGTAAGGTTATCATCTGTTCAGACTGCTGTTTCACAATACAGATAGAGAGAGACATAAATAAAAACAGGTAATCTACTCGAGTTCCTCCTATGATCTACTTGTGTCAACCCAAAATTCATATATTGAAACCCTACTACTCAATGTGAGGGCATTTGAACATGGGACTTTTGGGAGGTAATTAGGTAATCAGGATAGAACCCTCATGCTGGGATTAGTACATTTATCGGAACAGGCAGAAGAGAGCTTACATCCTTTCTCTTTGCTCTCAGCCATGTGAGAATATAACAAGAAGATGGCTGTCTGTGAACCAATAATTGGGCCCTCACTGGACACAAGGTTTGCTGGCACTTTTATTTTGGACTTCCCAGTAAGCAGAACTGTGAGAAATGAGTGTGTTGCTTATGCTACACAATCTATGCTAGTTTTGTTATAGTAGACTGGACTAAGACAATGTCTCTTGGTTCTTTCTTGCTTTATTGTAACTATAAATGGACAGTGATAGCAATCTCAGCTGGAGAAGAACACAATTATCATGGTTCAGGGATTTCAGATATGAGTGTTTGTTTCACACCATCAGGTAAGCTTCTAAGCTCAGCAGAGTTGGTAGCTGAGAGTGAGGGAATTCTAGAATGGATAGCAGAGAAGAAAGACGATGAGAATCAAGTGCCTTCCTAAGGTTAACTTTCACTCCCTCCCTCTTCTGTTTTCCTTCAGAAAAAGAGACCTGCAGCAATCCTGGAGAGTCTGTCCCTCTAACGTTTATGGCAAAGTCAGTAGAAGAGACATCATGGTGAACTATGGTAGACATAGAAATATATCATGCAGATACTACCTCAGAGATCTTGATGCCCAGCTGTGGTCATTGCAGTCAACAGGTAGCCTCCAGATCTCAGCTCCTTCAGGATTTGCCTTAGTTGCCCAAAGCTGTTTCACTCCAGGTCACAACATTCCTTTGGAAGCCCACAACTGATGACTGAGGGTTAGATATCTAAGGTCTGGCCATTTTAGCCTGGCATCAACCACCCTGACAGGTAATATTCCCTTTAGAGGTGTTCACAGGTTGGTCAAGACTTTGTTAGGTCTGCATTGCAGTTAAACTTCTTCCCCTGTTCACTTCTGCTTGCTATATCTTTCACAGACTCACGGATTTCTGTAATGTATTTTTTATCAAATTATTTTATAGAAAGGGACTCTGAAAAAAAAATAAAAACTTTTGTTTGTGGCCCTGAGTATGTAACCTAGAGGTAGCCACTAGGGGACATAACCTGTGCAGTCCATTTCTTGGATAGTTATCTTACTCTATACTAAATTCTGCTGGAGAACACTGGCCTCTGATTCCTTCTCTCATACCAATGACCCCTCACTGCTCGCTTAGTGTGTCAGTAACATTCACTATTAATTTCTAGAAATGAGATGCTTTATATAACAAAATATAACAAGTTGATCTTGATTATAACTAGTTTTGACAATTGATATATTTATTTTGTGTCCTGAGAGAGATGCCATTCACCTCTTTTTCATTTCCTGAGACAACTTGTATTACTTTCTTGGCAAGCATTTAGAACACCTGCACATAAACCACAGGTAAAATACAGAATAGAGCCTTCTATATTAATTTTCTTGGTAGCAATTAGTTGTACTTGTGTTTGTTCTCAGAAAGCTTCTGAACTACTGCTCAAAGCCAGCCCAATTTTGATGAAGGAGACTGATTTCTTGGCAATGTTTTCAATCTTTGTACCCCATGCTGATAGCAGCTGGATCAGAAATACACTCAGCATTGCTTTCATGCTTGACAGTTATAGTTGTGACTATGTTAATTACCATCCTGTCTAACAGCACAATAGGGACACTGTATAGCTCTGAGAGTGATTATAGTCTTGCCTTCTGCAGAAAGACTTTCTTGGAAACCATGAGTAATTTGTAATTAAAGAAGAAGTTCCAATCATCCTTGGTAAATATATCTTTTTTCTAGAATGAAATTCTGTTTCGCTTTCATTTTGGTTAGGTATTTTGCAAGTTAGGTATACCTGGGAATGGGATCCCAAGGGTGTCTGTGACAGTTAAGGATAAGAAAATCTCTTATTATAAAATGTGCCTTGTTTTATAATAAAAATGTAAAATTAGTTTGTTTTTTAATAAACTATTTTATAAAAGTTTATATTAAATAAATATTATTTTATATATGTAAAATTTTATAATAAGCTACAATGTGCATAATTATATAATATAAATTATAATTATATATACTAAGATTTATATGCATTAAATATATAAAAAATATATATTTAAATGTTGAATTATAAAGTGCAAAATGAACAACCATGTAGATCAAGAAATAAAACATGCCCCCACCACAAAATTCCCCCTCATGTCCGGTACTGATTGTGTCCAAACACTGATTCACCACCCCAGCCTCCAAAGTAAACATGCTTCTGACTTTTATAATATACGCTTTTTTTTCTTTGCAGTTTTTTCACTGAAGCACAAATCTCTAATCGTTACACTATAGTTTCATCTCTTGTCAAACTTCATATAAATCAAATCATACAGTAAATGATTCATTTTATCTGCTTCTTTTGCTCAATGTTTATGTTTAGTGAGACTCATCCATGTTGTTTCATGTAGCAGTTTGTTCACCTTCATTGATGCATAGTATTCTATTGTTTTATTATTCCACAAATTGTGATCTATTTTGTTTTATTTTTTTAATTGATGCATAATAGATGTACATAATTTGGGGATATATGTGATAATTTAATACATTCATACAATTGGTAAAGATCAAATCTGTGTACTTGGATATCCATTACCTTAAATGTTTGTCTTTTCTTTATACCAGAACCATTCGAATTCTATTTTGAAATTGAATTCAAATTCACAAAACTATTTTGAAATGTATAATAGATGACTGCAAATTATATTAACTCTACTGATCTATCTAACACTAATTTTCATTTCTTCAATTGGAATTGTATTTGTACCCATTTAGCAACCTCTCTTCATCTTCCTCTTTTTGAATGTTGATAGACATTTGGCCTTTCTCCAGTTTGAGGTGTTTGTAAATAATATTCAGTTTTGTATATATGTTTTGCTGCATGTGTCCCCAGCTTTCTTTGTTATATAGATGGGACTGGAATTTCTACTAGAGTGTGTGCATATTTTCAATAGTAGTAGCTTACTCCACCCCAACCTGTTCTCAAAATGGTTGTCCCAATTTATAATTCCACCAGCATTGTATGATAGTTTCTGTTAATCTATATCCCTGTTAAAATGTTTCAGTCTCAATTTTAGTCATTAATGGTTTTCTAGTGGTATTTCTTTGGGATTTTCATTTGTAGTTCTCTGATTACTTCTAAGATGAAAATATTTTCATATATTTATTTGCCGTTAGTGCTGTCCTTTTTATGAAGTAACTGTTTAACTGTCTTGCTTATTTTGGCTAGCTTTTTATTTTTGATTTGTAGGCGTTCATTATATTCATATATGTGTGTTATATTTTCTTCTGTACATTGGCTTGCCTTTATCTTCCTTGATTATATTTTTTGAAGGATATAAGTTTTTAATTTTTATATAGTCCAATTAAGAAATTTTTCTGGTTTAGGCTTTTTGTGTTTTGTTTAAAAAGCTTTTTCCTACCGCAAGGTCATAAAGATGTTCTCTTACAGTACATTCTGAAAATTTCTAGTTTTGTCTTTTACATTTACACCTATATTATACCTAGTTTTGATATTTATTTATGATGTGACACAAGAGTACATTTAATTTTTTCCAATATTTTATCCAGTTGTTTTAGTGATAATTCTTTTGTCTTCATCTATCTGAATAGTATTTTAACTATTCTGAGTCTGTTGCATTCAATTTAAATTTTAAGATAATTTGTAAAGATAGACACACACTACCACACTCCACACCTGTATATCCTGTTGTAACTTCATTGACTTTTTTAGAAGTTTTAGAAGAATCTAAGGATTTATTTCTTCATAATATCAAGTCTTTCCCAAATAAACATGTTATACCCCTACATTTCTATAAGTATTTATTAATTTCTTTCAATAATGTTTTATTGTTTTGTTTGTAGAAGCCTTACACATCTGGTCTAGATTTACTATATTTCATAATTTTGATGCCACGGTAAATAGTATGTCCTTTAACATTTTTATTTTCCAGTCAATTGTTATGGGAACTTTCAGAAACATAATAGATTATTTCATCTGTATTTTATTTTATTTGTTTAATTTCCAACTTTTATTTTCAGTTCAGGAGTACATGTGCAGGACGTGCAGGTTTGATACATAGGTAAATGTGTTCCATGGTGGTTTCCTGCACAGATCATCCCATCAGCCAGGTATTAAGCTCAGCATCCATTAGCTATTCGTATGATCCTCTCCCTCCTCCCACCCACTACCCTCTGACAGGCCCCAGTGTGTGTTGTTCCCCAACATGTATCCATGTGTTTTCATCATTTAGATCCCACTTATATGTGAGAATATGCAGTATTTGGTTTACTGTTCCTGCGTTAGTTTGCTAAGGATAGTGGCCTCCACCTCTATCCATATCCCTGCAAAGAGCATGATCTAGTTTCTTTTTATTGCTGCATAGTATTCCATTCCAGGTTCAGGTATAATGAACATGCATGTATTCATTATATACCTTTATAATTTGGGCATAAAATAAACATTTTGTGGGTATATAAAATGATTTATATTCCTTTATAAATGCCAGTAATGGCGTTGCTGTGTCCAATAGTATTTCTGCCTCTAGATCATTGAAGAATTGCCACACTGTCTTGCACAATGATTGAAATAATTTACCCACCTATCAACATTGTAAAAGCATTCCCTTTTCTCCACAACCTCACCAGCATCTGTTGTTTTTTGACTTGTTAATAATAGCCATTCTGACTTATGTGAGGTATCTCATTGTGGTTTTGATTTTCATTTCTCTAATGATCTGTTATGTTGAGTTTTTCATGTTTCTTGGTTGCATATATATATGTGTGTGTGTGTGTGTGTGTGTATTTGAGAAGTGTCTGTTCATGTCTTTTGCCCACTTTTTAATTTTTTTTCTTGTAAACTTGTTAAGTTCCTTATAGATGCTGGAGATTAACTTCTGTCAGATACATAGTTGGAAAATTTTTTCTGACTCTGTAAGTTTACTTTTTACTCTATTGATAGTTTCTTTTGCTGTGCAGAAGCTCTTTAGTTTAATCAATTTTTGTCAATTTTTGCTTTTGTTGCAATTGCTTTTGGTGTCTTTATCATGAAATCTTTGCCTGTGACTATGTCCTGAATGATATTATCTAGGTTTACTTCTAGGGTTTTTACAGCTTTGGGTTTCCCCTTAAGCCTTTAATCCATCTTGACCTGATTTTTGTATATGGTATAAGGAAGAGGTCCAGTTTCAATTTTCTGCATGTGGCTGGACAGTTCTACCAGCATCATTTATTAAATAGAGGAAACTTTTTCCAGTGCTTGTTTTTGTCAGGTTTTTTTTTTTAAGAACAGATAGTTGTAGGTGTGCACTATTATTTCTGGGTTCTCTATCCTGTTCCATTGGTCTATGTGTCTGTTCTTACACCAGCACCATGGTGTTTTGGTTACTGTAGCCCTATAGTATAGATTTAAATGAGGTAGCATGTTGCCTCCAGCTTTGTTCTTTTTGCGTAGGATTATTCTTTTTGTGCCACTTGTGAATGGGATTGCATTCCTGATTTAGTTCTTGGCTTGACTGTTGTTGGTATATTAGAATGTCAGTGATTTTTGCACATTGATTTTGTATCCTGAAAGTTTGTTGAAGTTGCTTATCACTTAAGAAGCTTTTGGGCTGAGACACAATGATGGAGTTCTCTAGATAATAAGAACATGCCATCTGCTTTGACTTCCTCTCTTTCTATTTGAAAACCATTTATTTCTTTCTCTTGCCTGATTGCCCTTGCAGGAACTTCCAATACTGTATAGAATAGGACTGGTGAAAGAGGGCAACCTTGTCTTGTGCTGGATTTCAATGGGAATGCTTTCAGCTTTTGTCTCTACAGTGTGATATTGGCTGTGGGTTTGTCATACACGTGTCTCATTATTTTGAGGTATGTTCCTTCAATGCTTAGTTTAATGAAAGTTTTTAACATGAAGGGATGTTGAATTTTATTAAAGGCCTTTCTGCATTTATTGAGATAATCCCGTGGTTTTTATCTTTATTTCTGTTTATGTGCTGAATTACATTTATTGATTTGCATATGTTGAACCAGCCTTGCATCCCGGGGATGAAGCCAATTTAATTGTGGTGGGTAATTTTTTTGATGTGCTGGTGGATTCAGTTTGCCAGTATGTTGTTGAGGATTTTTGCATCAAAGTTCCTTAAGGATATTGGCCTGACATTTTCTTTCTTTGTATCTCTGCCAGCTTTTTGTATCAGGATGATGCTGGCCGCATAGAATGAATTAGGGAGGAAACCCTCCTATTCAGTTGTTTGGAATAGTTTCAGTAGGAATACTACCAGCTCTTCTTTGTACCTCTGGTAGAATACAGCTGTGAATCTATCTGCTCCTGGTTTTTATTTTATTTTATTTTATTTTATTTTATTTTACTTTTTTTGAGACGGAGTCTATTCATTACTGCCTCAATTTCAGAACTTGTTATTTCTCTATTTAGGGATTCAATTTCCTCCTAGCCTTGGGAGGGTGTATGTGTCTAAGAATTTATCCTTCTTTTTTCTTTTTTTCGTTTTTATTACACTTTAAGTTTTAGGGTACATGTGCACAACGTGCAGGTTTGTTACATATGTATACATGTGCCATGTTGGTGTGTTGCACCCATTAACTCATCATTTACATTAGGTATATCTTCTAATGTTATCCCTCCCGCTTCCTCCCACCCCACAACAGGCCCCAGTGTGTGATGTTCCCCTTCCTGTGTCCAAGTGTTCTCATTGTTCAATTCCAACCTATAAGTGAGAACATCCGGTGTTTGGTTTTCTGTTCTTGCAATAGCTTGCTGAGAATGATGGTTTCCAGCTGCATTCATGTACCTACAAAGGACATGAACTCATCCTTTTTTATGGCTGCATAGTATTCCATGGTGTATATGTGCCACATTTTCATGATCCAGTCTGTCACTGATGGACATTTGGGTTGATTCCAAGTCTTTGCTATTGTGAATAGTGCCACAATAAGCATACATGTGCATGTGTCTTTATAGCAGCATGATTTATAATCATTTGGGTATATACCCAGTAATGGGATGGCTGGGTCAAATGGTATTTCTAGTTCTAGATCCTTGAGGAATCACCACACTGTCTTCCACAATGGTTGAACTAGTTTACAGTCCCACCAACAGTGTAAAAGTGTTCCTATTTCTCCACATCCTCTCCAGCACCTGTTGTTTCCTAACTTTTCGATGATTGCCATTCTAACTGGTATGAGATGGTATCTCACTGTGGTTTTGATTTGCATTTCTCTGGTGGCCAGTGATGATGAGCATTTTTTCATGTGTCTGTTGACTGCTTAAATGTCTTCTTTTGAGAAGTGTCTGTTCATATCCTTTGTCCTCTTTTTGATGGGGTTGTTTGTTTTTTTCTTATAAATCTGTTTGAGTTCTTTGTAGGTTCTGGATATTAGACCTTTGTCAGATGAGTAGATTGCAAAATTTTTTTCTCCCATTCTGTAGGTTGCCTGTTCACTCTGATAGTAGTTTCTTTGCTGTGCAGAAGCTCTTTAGTTTAATTAGATCCCATTTGTCAATTTTGGCTTTTGTTGCCATTGCTTTTGGTGTTTTAGACATGAAGTCCTTGCCCATGCCTGTGTCCTGAATGGTATTGCCTAGGTTTTTTTCTAGGGTTTTTATGGTTGTAGGTATAACATTTAAGTCTCTAATCCATCTTGAATTAAATTTTGTGTAAGGTGTAAGGAAGGGATCCAGTTTCAGCTTTCTACTTATGGCTAGCCAATTTTCCCAGCACCATTTATTAAATAGGGAATCCTTTACCCATTTCTTGTTTTTGTCAGGTTTATCAAAGATCAGATGGTTGTAGATGTGTGGTATTATTTGTGAGGGCTCTGTTCAGTTCCATTGGTCTATATCTCTGTTTTGGTACCAGTACCATGCTGTTTTGGTTACTGTAGCCTTGTAGTATACTTTGAAGTCAGGTAGCGTGATGCCTCCAGCTTTGTTCTTTTGGCTTAGGGTTGTCTTGGCAATGCAGGCTCTTTTTTGGTTCCATATGAACTTTAAAGTAGTTTTTTTCCAATTCTGTGAAGAAAGTCATTGGTAGCTTAATGGGGATGGCATTGAATCTATAAATTACCTTGGGCAGTATGGTCATTTTCACAATATCGATTCTTCCTATCCATGAGCATGGAATGTTCTTCCATTTGTTTGAGTCCTCTTTTATTTCTCTGAGCAGTGGTTTGTAGTTCTCCTTGAAGAGGTCCTTTACATCCCATATCAGTTGGATTCCTAAGTATTTTATTCTCTTTGAAGTAATTATGATTGGGAGTTCACTCATGATTTGGCTCTCTGTTTCTCTGTTATTGGTGTATAAGAATGCTAGTGACTTTTGCACATTGATTTTGTATCCTGGGAAGTTGCTGAAGTTGCTTATCAGCTTAAGGAGATTTTGGGCTGAGACAATGGGGTTTTCTAAATATACAATCATGTCATCTGCAAACAGGGACAATTTGACTTCCTCTTTTACTAAGTGAATGCCCTTTATTTCTTTCTCTGGCCTGATTGCCCTGGCCAGAATTTCCAACACTATGTTGAATAGGAGTGGTGAGAGAGGGCATCCTGTCTTGTGCCAGTTTTCAAGGGAAATGCTTCTAGTTTTTGCCCATTCAGTATGATATCAGCTGTGGGTTTGTCATAAACAGCTCTTATTATTTTGAGATATGTTCCATCAATACCGAGTTTATTGAGAGTTTTTAGTATGAAGGGCTGTTGAATTTTGTCAAAGGCCTTTTCTGCATCTATTGAGATAATCATGTGGTTTTTGTCTTTGTTCTGTTTATATGCTGAAGTACATTTATGTTTTGCGTATGTTGAACTAGCCTTGTAACCCAGGAAGGAAGCCCACTTGATCCTGATGGATACACTTTTTGATGTACTGCTGGATTCGGTTTGCCAGTATTTTATTGAGGATTTTTGCATTGATATTCATCAGGGATATTGGTCTAAAATTCTCTTTTTTTGTTGTGTCTCTGCCAGGTTTTGGTATCAGGATAATGTTGGCCTCGTAAAATGAGTTAGGGAGGATTTCCTCTTTTTCTATTCATTGGAATAATTTCAGAGGAATGTTACCAGCTCCTCCTTGTACCTCTGGTAGAATTCAGCTGTGAATCTGTCTGGCCCTGGACTTTTTTTGGTTGGTAGGCTATTAATTATTGCCTCTATTTCAGAGCCTGTTATTGGTCTATTCAGGGATTCAACTTCTTCCTGGTTTAGTCTTGGGAGAGTGTATATGTCCAGGAATTTATCCATTTCTTCTAAGTTTTCTAGTTTATTTGCATAGAGGTGTTTATCCTATTCTCTGATGGTAGTTTTTATTTCTGTGGGGTCAGTGATGATATCCCCTTATCATTTTTTATTGCGTCTATTTGATTCTTCTCTCTTTTCTTCTTTATTAGTCTTGCTAGAGGTCTATCAATTTTGTTGGTCTTTTCAAAAAACCAGCTCCTGGATTCATTGATTTTTTTGAAGGATTTTTTTGTGTCTCTATTACCTTTAATTCTACTCTGATCTTAGCTATTTCTTGCCTCCTGCTAACTTTTGAATGTGTTTGCTCTTGCTTCTCTAGTTCTTTTAACTGTGATGTTAGGGTGTAAATTTTAGATCTTTCCTGCTTTCTCTTGTGAGCATTTAGTGCTATAAATTTCCCTCTACACACTGCTTTAAATGTGTCCCAGAGATTCTGGTATGTTGTATCTTTGTTCTCATTGGTTTCAAAGAACATCTTTATTTCTGCCTTCATTTCGTTATGCACCCAGGAGTCATTCAGGAGCAGGTTGATCAGTTTCTGTGTAGTTGAGCAGTTTTGATTGATTTTCTTAGTCATGAGTTCTAGTTTGGTTGCACTGTGGTCTGAGAGACAGTTTGTCATAATTTCTGTTCTTGTACATTTACTAAGGATTGCTTTACTTCCAACTATGTGGTCAATTTTGGAATAAGTGTGATGTGGTGCTGAGAAGAATGTATATTCTGTTGATTTGGGGTGGAGAGTTCTGTAGATGTTTATTAGGTCCGCTTGGTGCAGAGTTGAGCTCAATTCCTGGATATCCTTGTTTACTTTCTGTCTCGTCGATCTGTCTAATGTTGACAGAGGGGTGTTGAAGTCTCCCATTATTATTGTATGGGAGTCTAAGTCTCTTTGTAAGTCTCTACGGACTTGCTTTATGAATCTGCGTGCTCCTGTATTGGGTGCATATATATTTTTACCATTATGCAATGGCCTTCTTTGTCTCTTTTTCTCTTTGATGGTTTCAAGTCTGTTTTATCAGAGACTAGGATTGCAACCCCTGCTTTTTTATGTTCTCCATTTGCTTGGTAGATCTTCCTCTATCCCTTTATTTTGAGTCTATGTGTGTCTCTGCATGTGAGATGGGTCTCCTGAATACAGCAAACTGATGGGTCTTGACTCTTTATCCAATTTGCCAGTCTGTGTCTTTTAATTGGACCATTTAGTCCATTGACATTTAAGGTTAATATTATTATGTGTGAACGTGATCCTGTCATTATGATATTAGCTGGTTATTTTGCTCGCTAGTTGATGCAGTTTCTTCCTAGCATTGATGGTCTTTATATTTTGGCATGGTTTTGCAATGGCTGGTACCGGTTGTTCCTTTCCATGTTTAGTGCTTCCTCCAGGAGCTCTTGTAGAACAGGCCTAGTGATGACAAAATCTCTCAGCATTTGTTTCTCTGTAAAGGATTTTATTTCTCCTTCACTTATGAAGCTTAGATTGGCTGGATATGAAATTCTGGGTTGAAAATTCTTCTCTTTTAGAATGTTGAATATTGGCCCCCCTATCTTCTGGCTTGTAGAGTTTCTGCTGAGAGATCCACTGTTAGTCTGATGGGCTTTCCTTTGTGGGTAACCTGACATTTCTCTCTGGCTGCTCTTAAGATTTTTTCCTTCTTTTCAACTTTGGTGAATCTGACAATTATGTGCCTTGAGGTTGCCCTTCTCGAGGAGTATCTTTGTGGCATTCTCTGTATTTCCTGAATTTGAATGTTAGCCCGCCTTGCTAGGTTGGGGAAGTTCTCCTGGATAATATCCTGTGGAGTGTTTTCCAACTTGGTTCCATTCTGCCCGTTACTTTCAGGTACACCTATCTTACATAGATTTGGTCTTTTCACATAGTCCCATATTTCTTGGAGTCTTTGTTCATTTCTTTTTACTCTTTTTCTTCTAAACTTCTCTTCTTGCTTCATTTCATGCATTTGATCTTCAATCACTGATACCCTTTCTTTCAGTTGATCGAGTCGGTTATTGAAGCTTGTGCATTTGTCATGTAGTTCTTGTGTCATGGTTTCCATCTCTATCAGTTCATTTAAGGACTTCTCTGCATTAGTTATTCTAGTTAGCCATTCGTCAAATCTTTTTTCAAGACTTTTAGTTTCTTTGCGCTGGGTTTGTAATTCCTCCTTTAGCTCAGAGAATTTCAATTGTCTGAAATCTTCTTCTCTCAACTCGTCAAAGTCATTCTCCGCTTTGTTCCATTGCTGGTGAGGAGCTATGTTCCTTTGGAGGGGGAGAGCTGCTTTTTTTTAGATTTCCCAGTTTATGTGCAGAGATAATATTCTATGATTTCTTTTTTTTTGTATTTCTGTGGGGTCAGTGGTAATATCCACCTTATCATGTCTGATTGTATTTATTTGAATATTATCTCTTTTCTTTTTGTTAGTCTAGCTAGTGGTCTATTTTATTAATATTTTCAAAAAACCAGCCTTGGATACATTAATTTTTTGGAGGGTTTTTCATCTCTTTATGTCCTTCAGTTTTTCTCCGATCTTGGTTATTTCTTGTCTTCTGCAAGCATTAGGGAGTGTTTGGTCTTAGTTGTCTATTTTTTTTTTTTTTTTTTGTTATGATGTTAGGTTGTTAATTTGAGATATTTCTAGCTTTTTGATGTGGCATTTAGTGCTCTAAATTTCCTTTTTTTTTTTTTCTTTTAGATGGAATCTCATTCTGTCACCCTCCTGGAGTGCAGTGGTATAATCTTAGCTCACTACAAGCTCCACCTCCCAGATTCATGCCATTCTTCTGCCTCAGCCTCCTGAGTAGCTGGGACTACAGGTTTCCACCACCACACTTGGCTAATTTTTTTGTAGTTTTACTAGAGATGGGGTTTCACCATGATAGCCAGGATGGTCTTGATCTCCTGACTTCATGATCCGCCTGCCTCAGCTTCCCAAAGCACTGGGATTACAGGCATGAGCCACTGCACCCAACCATAAGTTTCTTTCTTAATACACTGCTTTAGTGCATCCCTGAGATTCCAGTATGTTGTCTCTTTGTTCTCATCAGTTTCAAAGTACTTCTTGATTTCTGCCTTAATTTTATTATTTACCCAAAAGTAATTCAGAAGTAGGTTGTTCCATTTTTGTGCAATTACATGCTTTTGAGTGAGTTTTCTAATCTTAAGTTCTAATTTGATTGCGCTATAGTCTCTGAGACTGTATGATTTAAGTTCTTTTGCATTTGCTGAGGAGTGTTTTCCTTCCATTTACGTGATTAATTTTGGAGTAAGTGCTGTGTGGCAATGAGAAGAATGTATATTTTATTGTTTTTGAGAGGAGAGTTCTGTAGATATCTATCAGGTCCACTTAATCCAGAACTGAGTTCAGGTCCTGAATATTTTTGTTAATTTTCTGTTTTTAAGATCTGTCTAATATTGTCAGTGAGGTGTTACATTCTCCCACTATTATAGTGTGAGAATCTAAGTCTCCTTGAAAGTCTCTAAGAACTTGCTTTACAAAACTGGGTGGTCCTAAACTGGGTTCATATATATTTAGGATAATTAGCTTTTCTTGATGAATTGAACCCTTTACCATTATGTAATGCCCTTATTTGTCCTTTTTCATCTTTGTTGGTTTAAAGTGTGTTTTTGTAGAGACTAAGATTGCAACCCCTGCTTTTTTTCTGTATTCTATTTGCTTGACAATTTTTCCTCCATCACTTTGTTTTGAGCCTATGTGTGTCTTTGCATGTGAGATGAGTCTTTTGAAGGCAGCATACCTTGAGTCTTGGTTCTTTATCCAGCTTGCCATTCTGGGTCTTTTATTTGGGCAATTTAGCACATTTACATTTAAGATTAGTATTGTTATGTGTGGATTTTATCCTGTCATCATGATGCTAGCTGATTACTTTGCAGACTTGTTTATATGGTTGCTTCATAGTGTCACTAGTCTGTGTACTTCAGTGTATTTTTGTAGTGGCTGGTTATGATTTTTCCTTTCCATATTTGGTGTTTCCTTCAGGAGCTCTTAAAAGGCAGGTCTGGTGATAACAGATACTCTCAGCATTTGCTTTTCTGAAAAGGATCTTCTTTCTCCTTCATTTATGAAGCTTAGTTTGGTCAGGTATGAAATTCTGTGTTGGAAATTCTTTTTTTTTTGAGAAAGTTGAATATTAGCCCCCAATCTCTTCTGGCTTGTAGAATTTCCACTGAGAGATCCTCTGTTAGTCTGATGGGCTTCCCTTTGTAAGTGACCTGGCCTTTCTCTCTGATTACCCTTAACATTTTTTTCTTTCATTTTGACTTTGGAGAATCTGATGATTATGTGTCTTGGAGATGGTTTTTTCATGGAGTTCTCTGGATTTCCTGAATTTGATTGTTGGTCTACCTAGCTAGGTTGGGGAAGCTCTCCTGGATGATATCCTGAAGTATGTTTTCCAACTTGGTTCCATTCTCTCCATCTCTTTCAAGTAACCCAATCAGTCACAGATTCAGTCTCTTTACAGAATCCCATATTTCTCTTTCATTCTTTTTCTCTATTCTTGTCTGCCTGTCTTATTTTAGAAAGACAATCTTCCAGTTCTCAGATTCTTTCTTCTGCTTGGTCTATTCTGCTATTAATATTTGCGATTGCATTATGAAGTTCTTGTAGTGTGTTTCTCAGCTCTATCAGGTTGGTTATATTCCTCTCTATACTGGCTATTTTGTATGTCAGTTCCTGCATTGTTTTATCATAATTTTTAACTTCTTTGCATTGGATTACAACATGCTCCTTTAACTCTGCAAAGTTCATTTTATCCACATTCTGAAGCCTACTTCTGTCTTTTCAGCCATCTCAGCCTCAGCCCAGTTCAGTACTCTTGCTGGAGAGGTGTTGTGGTCATTTGAAGGAAAGGGGGCACTGTGGCTTTTTGAGTTTTCAGCATTTCTGTGCTGCTTTTTTCTTATCTTTGTGGGCTTATCTACCTTTTGTCTTTAAGGTTGCCAGCCTTTGGATGGAGATGTTGCTTTTTTGTTGTTGTTTATTGTTTGTTTGTTTTTCTTTTAACAGTCTGGCCACTCATCCATAGAACTGCTGCATTTTATTGGGGGTTCACTCCAGACCCCAGTTGCTTTGGCTTTTCCAGTACCTGGATATATCCCCAGTGAAGGCTGTGAAACAGCAAAGATGGTAGCCTGCGGTTTTCTCTGGAACTCCTGTCCCAGATGGGTATTGACTTGTTGCCAGCCCAAATGCTCCTATAAAATGTGACAGAGAGCCCAGTTGGGAGGTCTTACTCAGTCAGGAGGAACAGGATCATGGACCTGCTTAAAGAAGCAATCTGACTGAGTTTTGGTAGAGAAGCTGTGCTGTACTGGGGATCCCTTCAGCGCCCTATTGGTTTGGGCTTTCCAAGATCTGTATGCTGGATTGGCTGAGATGACCAATCAGCAAAGGTGGCAGCCTACCCTGCCCCTCCACACACTCTATCACAGGGAGGAAACAGAGCTCTATTTGCTGTAAAACACAGGCAGAGGTGGCCAGAGGCTCCAGCTGGGAGGACCTGCCAAGTAAGGAGGAATGGATCCAGCTCCTGTTTAAAGAAGCAGTCTGTCCATGCCTGGACAAAACAGCCATGCTGTGGTGGGGAACCAGCTCTGCCCTGGTTGACTTGGACTCTCCAAAGCTGGCAGGCTGGACCACTGAGTCACCCAAACAGCAAAGATGATGGCCTGCCCCTCCCCCAGGTACTCTGTCCCAGGGAGAAATTAGAATTCTATCCATAGAATATGGGTGGGCAGGGGTGGCCAGAGGCCTCGGCTGGGAGGTCCCACTCAGTGAGGAGGAATGGATACAGGTCCCACTTTAAAAAGCTGTCTGGCCACTTTCTGGCAAAGCAGCTGTGTTGCACTAGGGGAACTCTTCCTTGACTGGACTGTTTGGACTCTGCAAAGCCTGAAGACTGGAACAGCTGAGTCGACCAAAAAGCAAAGATGGCAGCCTGTCCCTCCCCACTGGGGAATCTGTCCTGTCTCAGGTAGGCTCCATCCTGATGCCAGTGGCTGGTTGGAATTCCAAGCCAGTGGGTCTTATCTTGTGAGGTGCTGTGGAAGTAGGGCCCGCAGACTGATGTTGCTTTACCCTTGGATTCTGTCCCCTTCCTAGGGGTATGTTTGGATTTCCTGCCTTTCCTGAGTTGCAGTCACCTTTGCTGGGAATCCTGGTATGTAAATCTTCTGAATCTTTGTATATGCCTGAGCAGATGCTCTGCTGAGACTCCACACAGCTGTGTGTCTGACCCAAGGTCTGGTGGCACAGTCTCACAAGGGGACCTCCTGATCCGAAGGTGACAAAGATCTATGGGAGAAGTGTGGTATCCTGGGGTTGCACATTGACTCACCACTTCCCTTGGCTGGGGATGGGGGTTGCCTTGGCTCTATGTCACTCCCAGGTGGGCCGTCTCCCTGCCCTGCTTTTCTTTGTTCTCCATGGGTCAAATTGTTTCCTTGATCAATCCCAGTGTGAGTACCTGGATATTTCAGGTGAAGGTGCTGTATTTGCTTTCCCCTTTCATTTCTCTCTGTGAGTGTCACATACTGCAGCTGCTTCTAATTGGACATCTTCTATAGCAGATGTTTCTATCTTGACCTTGTAAGCAATAACTTTCCTAAAATAATTTATTAATTTAAAAAATACATGTGTAGATTTTTTGTATTTTCTATGTGTATTGTGACTTTATGAGATAGTACAAGATAATGATTAAGAGTATAGGTTCCAGAACATGGCTCTCTGTATTTCAATTCCAGCTCTGCCACTTTTGGATAGTCTTTGGTAAAGCTGTTTAAACTCTTTCAGTCTGTTATCTTATCTGTAAAAATGCCATAATTATAGTACCTACCTCATAAGGATTTTTTTGAGGTTTAATTCAGTGCTTAATTGGGTGAGCTCCCTGAGAAAGCTAGCTAACTATATTTAGAAAACCAAGAGTACATCTGTGTATATACTTTTAAAATAAATTTTTTATTTTAGAATAGTTTTAGATTTACAAAAAAATTACAAATATAGTACAGAGAGTTTCCGTTACCCTCTAGCCAGCTTCCACTATTATTAATATCTAACATTAATACAGTACATTTATAAAAATTAAAGAGAATTACACATTATTATTAAGTGAAGTCCATATTCAGAATTTTTTGGTTTTCAACTAATATCCTTTTTTTTCTCTTCTGGAATTCCATCCAAGATAACACATTACATTTAGTCGTGATGTCTCTTTAGGCTACTCTAGGCTATTGACAATTCTTCGGACTTCCCTTGCTTTTGATGACCTTGTTGGTTTTGAAAAATACTAGGCAGATGTTTCGTAGAATATGCTTCAGCAGGCATGCAACTAATCTTCTTCACATGCTTCAAGTGGGATTAGGTGTATTTGGGAGGAAATAAAGTGCCATTCTTATCACATCATATCAAGGGTACACACTATCAACATGCCTTGTCATTGTTGATATTAACCTTGATCATCTGGCTAGATAGCGTTTCTCAGGCTTCTCCACTGTCAGTTACCATCCCCCCCAACCCTTTCTGTAATGTATTCTTTGCAAAGATGCCGCTATGTGCAGTCCACATCTCAGGAATGAGGAGCTGTGCTCCACAGCCTTGTGTGCACAGATTGTAGATACATTGTACTTCTACAGGGAAGATTTGTCTCTTCTTATTTATTTATCCAATTGTTTATTTATGTTTTTATAAACTCATGAATATTTATTTTATGGGGCTGTAATACAATACTAGTTTATTAATTTTGTTGTTCAAATTGTTCCAGTGCTGGTCACTGGGAGCTCCTTTAGTTAGCTCCCATGTCCCTTTGACATGGACATACTCCATAATGTGGGTTTTTTTTTTTCTTTTTGAGCCGTCATATAAAATAGAAAAAAAATTATAAGCCTCTAATAGAAATGTCTTAGTCCATTCAGGCTGCTATAACAAACTACCATAGACTGGGTGGCTTATAAATAAAGAAATGTTTTTATCATAGTTTTGGAGGCTGGGAAATCCAAGATAAAAATGCCAACAGATATGGTGTCTGGTAAGAGCCTGTTTTTTGGTTCATAGATGGTGCCTTCTTGCTGTGTCCTCACATGGTGGAAGGGGCAAGGTAGCTTTCTTGGGTTTCTTTTCTAAGGGCACTAATCTCATTAATTAGAACTGGGCCCTCATGACTTAATCACCTTCCAAAAGGATGCACTTGCGAATACCATTACCTTGAAGATTAGGATTTCACCATATAAAATTTTGGAAAACAGCAACATTCAGACCTTACCAGGAAAACAAGAAAAACCATAAAACAATAAGCTCATGGATACATTCTAAAGAACTGAATTTTTAATGTTCTGTGCAAAAAAAGTGAGAAAACACTCAATTGTCTTAAAGTATATGACGTGATGTATCCTAGTTGTTAGAATTAGTACTAGTAAGCGCAGGACAATGGGAAATGGAGAAGAATTTAGAAATTTATTTTTGAGTATGTGGCTTGTGGAGACTCTGGAATTGCCAAGGCAATCTATCTCTGATTTTTACACTACAGGAGGAGAAGGCGGATGCAGAGGAGTCGAAGGAAGAGGAGAAGGAGGGAGGCTTTGGGTAACTGTGACGGGAGCTAATTTTTAGTGAGTACTTATGCTATATTCCTGGCACTTTGCATATGTTATATCATTTGAAAAATAGCCATCTTCCTCAGTTTTTTTTTTTTTTTTTTCCTGCTCCAAGTTTGGGGAGTACATTTAACAGACTTGTTCTCATGCTGCACTATGGTTCTGTGAATCATCAAAAGCCAACTGAAGAATTTCAGAAGCATTAGTTATTTTTATAGAAATGAATCAAATTATATCTGAATTCTATAGGAATGACCTTTTTTTTTTTTTTTTTTTTTTTTTTTTTTTTTTTTTGCTACTCTGATACTCCCCTTTGAAAATTTCTAATAATAAGCAGTGAGGTACAAAGAATAGAATGTAGAACACAGCTTGATCCAAATACAATTTTGAAGTGACCTTTACTTTGCAGGTTCTAAAAGCACACCACTAACTTTTATAATGTAATCTGCTGTTGCTGATAAACACAATTCAAGAGAGTGAGACCATGAAATTTGACTCATGTGCGATGCATGATGCTTGGAGACTCCAACTGAGACCAATCTATTTTCCCTGTTGTGGCACCGACCTTGGATTATCACCTGTATTTGGTTCAAGTAACAAGATTCTCAGGTGGAATAATACATTCATTTTCCCCTAGAATTTAAAAGATCTCTGGGACAAGTTATGCTATTACCAGGCAAGACTGGGATCCTTGATTTCCAGGTCTCCCTTGTTCTCTTGACAACTTAACCATTCCAGACTTTTGCGTCTGACTTCTAGCCCAGAATAAACACCTAGAGGTTTTTTGGGCTCCTGAAATATCTTCAAAACCACGTAGAGAGTATATTTACCTAGCTTTTTTTTTTTCTTTCTTTCTCCTAGCAAAGATTCTTTAACCTATATTTAAATTTAGGTACATTTAACCTACATTTAGAGAAAGAAGAACCCACCTGCATTTTAATGACCTGTTTAAATACAAGGTTTTTTTTTGTTTTTGTTTTTGTTTTTTAGATAGTATTTCACTCTTTTTGCCCAGGCTGGTGTGCAATGGCACAATCTTGGTTCACTGCAACCTCCACCTCCTGGGTTCAAGCGATTCTTCTATCTCAGCATCCCAGGTAGCTAGGATTACAGGTGTCCACCACCATGCCTGGCTATTTTGTTTGTATTTTTAGTAGAGACGGGGTTTCACCATGTTGGCCAGGCTGGTCTCCAACTCCTGACCTCAGGTGGTCTGCCCACATCTGCCTCCTGAAGTGCTGGGTTTATAGGTGTGAACCACCATGCTGGCCGTTTTTTTTTTTCTTTTTAGACAGTATGTCACTCTGGTTGCCCAGGCGGGAGTGCAGTGGTGCAATCCTGGCTCACTGCAGCCTCAACTTCCCAAACTCAGGTAATCCTCACACCTCAGCCTCCCAAGTAGCTTGGAGTATAGGCCCTTGCCAACACACCCAGCTATTTGTTTGTTTGTTTTTCTGTATTTTTAGTAGAGATAAGGTTTTGCCACGTAGCCCTGGCTATTCTCAAACTCCTGGGGTCAAGCAATCTGCTCACCTCAGCCTCTCAAAATGCTAGGATTACAGGTATGAGTCATCACACCCTGCCTTAAATACAATTTCTATAAAGTTGGTGCATTAGTATTCTAGGATTGTTGTAACAAATTACTATTTAATTTGGTGACTTTAAACAACAAAAATTTATTCTCTCAGTTCTAGAGGCAAGAAATCTGATATCACTGTGTTGGCAGTGCCACATTCCCTCTGAGGGCTCCAGGGAAAAATCCTTCCTTGTTTCTGTGTAGCATCGGGTGGCTCCCCACAATCTTTGGTGTTCCTTGGCTTGTTAGCTGCATCACTCTAATCTCTGCCTCCATCTTTAAATGGCTTTCTCCTCTGTGTGTCTGTGTGTGCCTCTCCTCCTCTTAGATGGTCAAAAGTCATTGGATTTAGACTCTACTCTTACTTACTTTTTATTTACCTTTAAAATTTTTTTGTGGGTACATAGTAGGTGTATATATTTATGGAGCACATGAGATGTTTTGATATAGGCATCCACCCTCATTTAGTATGACCTCATCTTACCCTGACTCATTATGTTTGTAAAGATGCTATTTCCAAATAAGTTCACATTTTGAAGCTAGAAGTGGACCTGAATTTTTGAGGACACTATTCAACCCACTATTACTATTAGAAGTAAACTAGAAGTAGAATCAGGGGCAGGTTAAAGAGTCTTCTGAAATTGCGTGTGGGAAACACTGATAAATGTTGGCTGACAAATGGAGAGTGAGAGAAAGGCTAAAAACTCTAAAACACACTTATGTGTTGTGTGCATTACATCTCAGTTCCCAAATGTATATACATAAGTGTTATATCAGGAATATGTTTCTGTGTGGATTTGTCCCATTACTGGTTCACAGAGAACATTGTATAAATATTAACTTGGCTATGTATTTATATGTGCAGTGTATAAGAAAATTTAAGACACACTATCTATTTTGTAAGTAAATGCAAACACTTAGCTGTGAATTTGTCAGCAAATATATGTTTATTTGCAAATGTTAACAGAGGTACATGTAAGTCATCTTTTAATTTTTTTAATATATAACCATTGACAGTATCATTCATTTAAAGTTGAACATGTGTACGATTGCAGCAGGACGAGCCTCAGACAAGAACCCCTAGACACCGAGTTGTGGAAGGAAAGGGCTTTACTCAGTGGGGAGCGTTGGTGGGCTCACCTCTCCAAAACTAACCTCCCTGAGTGAGCAATTCCTGTCCCTTTTAAGGGCTTACAGCTCTACGGGGGTCCATGTGAGAGGGTTGTGATTGATTGAACAAGCAGTGGATACGTGACTGGGGGCTGCATGCACTGATAATCAGAACGGAACAGAACAAGACAGAGATTTTCACAATGCTCTTCCATACAATGTCTGGAATCTATAGACACTGTAACTGGTTAGGTCAGGGGTTGGTCTTTAACTACCGGGCCCAGGGCGTGGCGCTGGGCTGTCCGCCTGTGGATTTCATTTCTGCCTTTTAGTTTTTACTTTTTTTTTCTTTGGAGGCAGAAATTGGGCATAAGACAATATGAGGCATGGTCTCCTCCCTTATTCCCCCACTTTGAGAACCTCCCTCATTAATGGGAGTTCTCACTTTCATCCTCACTACCCACGTCTTCTTGCAAGTCAGATCTATAGTGATTCGTATAGTACGCTTGTGCTGAAGCATTTTGATGGGACTAAGGTAGTAACAAAACTTTTCATTACTTGAAGGAGAAAAGGCAGCACACAGGGAAGCAACAAGCAGATTTCTATTACTATTATAATTCCTATTATGGGAGCTTTAAATTCTCCTAATGCTGGAAACCATTTTCCAAACATGGACCTAGGATTAAACCCATGCCACACCTGCATGGGCACATGTGCCAGCTTTGTTGTATTTTTATATCTTCAACTACTTGCCCTTGGTCATCTATGTGCAGACAGCAATTGGTCAGGTTAAACTTTTCACAGTCCCATCCTTCAGTTGCTAGCAAGTAGTCTAGGGCTAGTATATTTTTATAGATAGCATTTTTCATCTGAGTTTCTTGCTGGGCCAGAATAGTTAAGGTTCTGCCAGTTTTATTAGTGATTATTTCTAAGACAGCTTGTAACTGTATGATTTGGTTGAACATGTAAATGGGGGTTCAGTATCCCCACGAGCTGTCTTGTGCCCAAGTAGCAGGACCATAATATTGTATGATTCTCTCAGGGGCCATTCATCATCTTTCCAATTTTCCATAGCTATGCTTCTCTTTTCATGGGAAGCATAGACAGGGAAACCCAGGAGTTCACCTATTTTTATGGGCAGTAGGAAGAAAGATGGTTTAATAGTGCCAATAACACAACTGTCTGCCCACTGGTCAGATAATTTGGCGTAAGCTCTATGCCCACAAATCCAGTATAACACAGTGGGGGCTGTCCAGTCCTGGTGGGACTCTGGGTGGATCCACATGGTTTGCAACTTTGGGAATTTACTAAATGGATTCCTTTCTGTGTGACTTGAACTCTATCAAGTGACCATTTTTGTAGTACCATTATACAGTTTCTGTCCTAGACAACTAAGTCATCCTACGGGGTGAATGAATTCTTTTTCTTCTCTAACTATGCAATATTGTCCAATAATTGATGCTTTTAGGACCCAGAAATTATCAGGGTAATTCCTTTGAGCCGGGAATCCATCAGGAACTGGGTCTGTAGGTACTAATTCTCGGACTTCCCATGGCCGTTGATCTCCCATTACATTTCCTCCACATACATAACATGAAGTGACACTGAGAGACTTGGCTACATGCTCAGCTAATTGCAAAAACAAATTTCTTGTTTTTCTTGGAATTTCTGGTGCTGGCACATTCAGTTCATCATAGAAAGGTTGAAATTCTGGCTCAGGAGAGCATTTGTAAACTGCTCCTCTAACTAAGATATTTACTCGAGGATCCAGTCTGGCCCCATCAATTCCTAGGGTCACATGCTCCCCTTTTTTTTCCAGTGAGGATCAAAGGGGATTGGTTATTACTAGCTCTATGAGGTTACTTTGTCCCTCAGTACAGGAAGGGCCACTTTTTTTTCTTTCTGAAGGTAGACTGGATCCTTTTCATTCTTTATCCAAGTGGCCCAAATGACACAAAACTAATATCCACATTTATTTCCACATAGTCCTAATTTATGGCAAATGTACTTATTTTTGGTCATATAGCCTTTTTCCCAATTAAAAGAGCCATATCCCCTTCCTAACTTATTGCTATTAATGAAAGCACACGCATCAAATTTGAAGAGTATGTATTTGGGCACCCTCTTTTCTTCTGTTTTGGCTAATACTTTACTTGTACCAATTATGAGTCCCCACCAGTCTTCAGTCCTTAATCTCATTTCAAAAACTGTGGACATGGGAAGCTCAGAGGGGTTAAAACACACATCAGGCTTGTCACTTCCTGGGCTACATACCTTGCACTTGTGGCATTATACAAACAAGTCCTTTTTAGAGTTCTACCACATTTATAATAACTATAGAACAAAAAGACAGTTTTAACTTTTTTCCCTACCTTAGTTACCTGATGTATACACTGGGAACAGTCTTTAGTTTGAGGAAGGTTAGTTGAAGTCCCTACTGTACACGTCCAAAATTTAAGGAAAATAAGTCCCACAGTGAGTTTCCTCATGCTTCGGTCATGCGTACACCAGTCAGCTTCTGGGTGTGACTGGAGCAGGGCTTGTCATCTTGATCAGAGCCACTTTGCGGAGATTGTTCGGGCTTGGTCTCACCCCCCAGGTCTCAGGTTCTGGGGGTGTCACGCAGCTGTGGTGGATCCAGGTTGGGATTCATTTTACTTTTATGGCTATGGGAGTGGTCAAGATGATGGTCTGGGGTCCTTTTCACCATAGCCACAAGAGGCCTACATTCTAATCCTTGATCTACACTTGATTACCTTTGCTATCTTCTGTACCAAGTCAGCCACAAATGCCGGCTCATTGTCTGAGCCAATTTGTAAGAGCAGTCCAAACCTAGGGATGAGATCTCCACATTTGGGCATCTCAGTGAAGTCTACTTGGAGATCTTCAAAGGGATCTGCTCTATAAGCCTGTATGCCAGGCGGGATGGTTGGACCTTGCCTAGCATTGTGCTGCTGGGAGGTGACACACTGCTGTGCCACTGTTTGGCAAGGGCTAACAGATGCAAGATGTAGAAGTACTGGCTTAACAACTTTTCAAGTGACTCTTGGCCTAAGTGGGTGGTCTCATGCACAGCCAGTACGACTGTGGCTCCTAGCAGTTGTGGCATGGCTGTTCTTCCATCCAATAACCAGATCCATCCTTCTTCTATTACCTGCCCTCCCTCTGGTTGATGAAATGCCAGGGAAAAAAGGATAGCCAATTGGACTAAAGCATAAGTGACACTCCAGTTATTTGGCAGAGTGTCCAGCAAAAGTCTACCATAATACCACCACACATTCACTCAGGGATGAACAAGGATTGACTTACTGGTAAGCTCTTGAAAATTCTTAAGCTCACGGCATCCCTTCAGGTCTCCAAGGACACTAAGTTTCCTCCCTGTCATGAGAGACATGAAGTGAACTTAGTGTTGGGAGATGGAAGCTAGATGACCCCTGGGGGCTAACCTGCAGGGTGTCGAACTTCGGGATGTAGCAGAGACAGCTTGGCACTACTCCAGGCTGTAGAATCCTGGAAAAGAGCTACTATGCAGCCCACGCCTAGTCGACTGGAGGACTACCCTAGTGAAAGGGGACAATCTGGGCCTCTGGCTTGCCATGTACACAAGCATAACAATTGCTTTTGCTTAACGTGCAGATGGAATATTTGATCCATTCCAACCAGGCATTTGCATCTTGGTATCCTGTCTTAATTGCCAAAGTTTGTTTTAAGTCTTTAACTTCTACGATCCTCTAATAAAATGAATGTATGATTTTAGGAAATTACAAAAAATGGTTGAGGCAGTCCATCCTTGCTCTTTAGTGGTCCACAGAATGTTGGATCAATTACGGCATAAAAGCTCTATATCGGGGGCGAGACTCCTGGTTGAAACTAGGGTCTTTATCGAAATCTTCCTGGATTAAATGGTCCTAATTTACTGATGACTAGTCTGAGGAGAGTCAGGGGAAATAGGTGCTTTTCTGAAGTAGAGAGCTATCTTTGACTTGGCAAGTCCCCATAGGGTAACAAGGAAAGCAATAGTTTGAGGCAAAATTGACTTGCTCATGTTAATAACTAGATACTTAGCAATAGAGCGAGGAAAGAAGAAAGAGTAATAGAATAGATGAAAGAGTTAAATTTTTCTTAGCTTTAATTTGGTGGGGTTTTCACCCGGGATTGTGGCCTATGACTCTGGAGGGGGTGGCACTTTGACTCAGGTGTGATGAGTCCATTCCTTTTTCACTGTATGAAGAGCAGTCTTGGTGATTAGCAGCACAAGGTAGGGTATTTCCTAGGCTGGCTCAAGGTTTTCTTCTTTCCACCCTTTGATGAGAAGGGTGTTCTTTAGGCTGGTGCTGGTTTACTGGAAATTCTAGTGGTAGTACATGTGCTAAACCAAGTATATAATATTCAAGAAATTGACCTCTTGTTTTAAATGTGGGAACATCAGCAGTGGACTTTGTAGTCCTTGGTGCCTTTTTACTGAGAAATTTCCTTTAGCTCCTATTTTTTATTAGCTTTTAGACCAAAGGAGCCAAACACCATTTTATATTTGGCAATGCTACCTACAAGATTTTTATACCAGATAAGCTAAATTTCACCTTTATATTAGTGTTATATTAATGTTAAACTTAGTTTTAATACAACTTTGTAGACATATTTATTCAATTTTTAATGTCAGACCATTAGGTAAGATTTATAGTCTCTTTTAAACCTTTTATGATTTTTGTTAAAGAGCAGGTTAGTGCTTTAAGAAAAACCCATTGTGTTTTTATTTTTATGTTCAGTTCACAGAAAAAACTGGATGATACCCCTTTAACTTTAGCCAATATATTTACACACAGAATTTCTTTTACAATTAACATTTTAAAACTTGCTTAAACTTTCAAAACAATTTTTTTAGCCTTTTTAAAAAAATTTATTTATTATTATTATACTTTAAGTTGTAGGGTACATGTGCATAACGTGCAGGTTTGTTACATATGTATACTTGTGCCATGTTGGTGTGCTGCACCCATCAACTCGTCATTTACATCAGGTATAACTCCCAATGCAATCCCTCCCCCCTCCCCCCTCCCCATGATAGGCCCCGGTGTGTGATGTTCCCCTTCCTGAGTCCAAGTGATCTCATTGTTCAGTTCCCACCTATGAGTGAGAACATGCGGTGTTTGGTTTTCTGTTCTTGTGATACTTTGCTAAGAATGATGGTTTCCAGCTGCATCCATGTCCCTACAAAGGACACAAACTCATCCTTTTTGATGGCTGCATAGTATTCCATGGTGTATATGTGCCACATTTTCTTAATCCAATCTGTCACTGATGGACATTTGGGTTGATTCCAAGTCTTTGCTATTGTGAATAGTGCTGCAATAAACATACATGTGCATATGTCTTTATAGCAGCATAATTTATAATCCTTTGGGTATATACCCAGTAATGGGATGGCTGGGTCATATGGTACATCTAGTTCTAGATCCTTGAGGAATCGCCATACTGTTTTCCATAATGGGATCTAATTAAACTAAAGAGCTTCTGCACAGCAAAAGAAACTACCATCAGAGTAAACAGGCAACCTACAGAATGGGAGAAAATTTTTGCAATCTACTCATCTGACAAAGGGCTAATATCCAGAACCTACAAAGAACTCAAACAAATTTACAAGAAAAAAACAAACAACCCCATCAAAAAGTGGGCAAAGGATATGAACAGACATTTCTCAAAAGAAGACATTCATACAGCCAACAGACACATGAAAAAATGCTCATCATCACTGGCCATCAGAGAAATGCAAATCAAAACCACAATGAGATACCATCTCACACCAGTTAGAATGGCGATCATTAAAAAGTCAGGAAACAACAGGTGCTGGAGAGGATGTGGAGAAATAGGAACGCTTTTACACTGTTGGTGGGATTGTAAACTAGTTCAGCCTTTTAATATAGGTAAAATTCCACATTCTTATGCCTTCTTATAATCCTTTTACCAGAGGTATATTTTACTTTCCTTATACACCTTGCACATAAACCCTTTCTTCAATAGTTTTACATTCTGGAGGCCTAATTACTTTTAAATTATACAACATTTCTTGCATAAATTCTTTTTTTATAACTTTTTTTGTTTCACAACTTTCACAGACAACCCTTCAACATGCCTCAATTTCTTTCTTTAAATCACCAGTTAACTTATTTCAGGACAAGAATATGCCATATAACATTCTTTTTGCATAAATACTGCCCCACCCTTTTTTCCCCTTTTTATTCAAAAATGATAACCCTTCTTTTCCAACGTGAACTTCCTTTATGTCTGTGTCTAAGGCCACAAGATTAGAAGTTACTATAAAACATGTTACACTGTTAACTTTTAGCAAACTTTACTTTTGTTGAAAACTTTGTAAGTTTGGGATTTCAATTATCCTTTGCTATTAATAAGACCTTGTTTAGTCCAAATTAACTTAGAATTGGTATAGATGGCTTTTTTTTTTCCCCCTTCAATTGCTTGGGAGGAACCATCTATCGTCCTGTCCTGAAGGGATTTCCTCCTAGGTCTGGTTGTACCTTTGTATGGTAATTAAGATTTAGATCCCCTATTAGGAAACCTGCTGGGTTAAGGGAATTTTCAGTGGTTAATGTTAAAAATGTTAAATCATTTTTTTTTTTTTTTTTTTTTTAAGAAGGATACTTCTGAACTGGTGAGGTGTGCTCACAATGAGGTTTCCTCTAAAAGTTATTTTTCTACTTTCTTCTATAAGGAAAGCAGTTGCCACTACAGCTTAAATGCATTTAGGCCATCTGCAGGTCATTGGGTTAAGGATTTTTGATAGGGAGGCAATGGGTTATCAGTGGCCTTAGTGCTTTTGGATATGACCTTGTTTACACTGACAACAAAGTGGTAATGGAGTGTTACAGGGTTAGAAAGAATGCGTTTTATTATCAATTATAGGTTTTAAATTTACCTTAGCTTTTAAAGCAATAGGGTACACTGTTTTCCTTAACTACTTGCATCTCTCTCTCTTTCTCTTTTTGACTTTCTGTCTCTCTCTCTCTTTGACTTCCTTTTGCCTCTGTCTCTTCCTCTTTCTCTGCCTCTTTTTCTCTCTGTCTTCTCTTTCCTCTCTCTCTCTCTCTGCTTGTCTTTCCTTGCCTCTGCCAGCTGCTTATGCTGCTGTTCTCTCAACCATTTTGGGGGTGGGTGGGTCTAAAGCCAGCTGTAACCAAGTGTCTATGTACCGTAACTGGTCTGGGTGCCTCCGCTTACAGGTTACCTTGTGCCATACCTTTGAAACAAGGGACCTGCTGAGGCTTCCTTCTGATGGCCAACCCACCTCTAATGCTGGCCAGTCTATTTCACACAAAGTTCTAAGTTTTCCTGGTGTCCTAGTAACACTGTAATCTCCCTTAAATCCTTCCTTGAAATTTTTCAACATAGTTCCTAGTGGGGTGGGCTTACTTTGTGCCTGACCCATGCTTTCTTGAGACAAAACACATGCTCACACCACACACACTCCACAAAACAAAGAACAGGTTAAAAGGGCACACACACACTTTTACAGTTTACACCAAAATAGAATCAAAACCAAAATCAGAGTATCACAAAATCGAAGCCAGGACAAAACGAAAACCAAAGTATCAAACAATCCAAGTCAAGTCAAAAACAAAAACTCAAGTGCTGGTACAGGCACGCCGTGGCCACGCTTCCACTCAAATGGAGTGGGCAAGTTCCAAAGACCAGTCTTACCAAGTTTCAGATGTCCAGACTCCAAGTGCAAGTTCCTTCCTGATGTTCAGCCACTGCGTTGATCCTCCATGGGGGCCTGCCATGCACTGCTCTGGCGAGGTGTCCCACCGGGGCACTTGCCTACCTGGGAGCGCTCTCAGGATCCAAGTTGCTCAATCTGGCTGGAGTCCCACACAGGGATGCTCCACAGGGCAGGCCTAAGTTGCGTAATGGGCTGCCTTGACTGTCCATTAATCACCTCACTTCCCAGTCAGGGAACCAAGAAATGTAGCAGAACGAGCTGCAGACAAGAACCCCTCAGACACTGAGTTGTGGAAGGAAAGGGCTTTGCTCAGGTGGGAGCATTGGCAGGCTCACATCTCCCAAAACTGAGCTCCCCAAGTGAGCAATTCTTGTCCCTTTTAAGGGCTTACAACTCTACGGGGGTCTGCATGAGAGGGTCATGATTGACTGAGGAAGCAGTGGGTACATGACCGGGGGCTGCATGCACCGATAATCAGAATGGAACAGAACAGGACAGGGATTTTCACAATGCTCTTCCATACAATGTCCGGAATCTATAGATACCATAACTGGTTAGGTTAGGGGTCAATCCTTAACTACCAGGCCCAGGGCGTGGTGTGTAGAGGACTACGTGCTCACAAACGAGATGTTCTTGATAGGTCCTGCTCTTGCAAATGAAGCAGGGCGTTCCTTCCTTGTAAACAGGGAGGACAAAGGACCCAGCTGCAAACAGCAGACCCTGGGGGCTTGTTTATGTGTAAACATCTTGAAAATCCAGAAAGTCAGGGAAAGGTCAGAAAAACAACAATGTGTCTTGTGACTTGGCAACATTCCACAAATGACTCTATAAAATAAAGCAGAGTGCGCCATTCGAGGCGGCCACCATGTTTGTCTTGTCTTGTGTTGTCTTGTGTGTTCATTCCTTTGTTTAGGAAACACATGGACCCCAACATCTGGCACAGCGAGCAGTGTCCGTGGCTCCACGAGAGCAAGGAACCAGAGGGGGAACACCCTGGGCAGGTAAATAAAGAAAGGGGGACCCACAGGAAAATTATGGGGAATTGCACCTCTCTGGCCTCTGAATATTTGTGGTTACTCCAGGTACTGTTGATGTCTATAGAAGTAGAAGTTAGTTAAGGAACATAAGACTTTGAAGCGATTGTTTGCCCATGTTGAACAACATTGTTATTGGTTTCAATATCAAACCAAAGTGCAGTTAAATCAAAAGGAATGGTTACAAGTGGTTAAAGTCCTGCGTCGAGCTCATCAGTGAGGGCAAACAATGCCTCTGACTTTGTGGACTTTGTGTAGTTCCATTACTCAGGCATTAGAGTTACTTGAAACTGACTCAGAGCATGGCGATACTGCCACAGGAGGTGAGGCATCTGAAGCTTTAGAGAAGAATGATTCTAGAGAGGAACATATTTATACCCCGGTTGTTGAGGACAAGGAATTGGAAAAAGAGCTAATGTCTCCTTCATCTGAAGGAAATTCTGATTTGCAGCTTATTTTAGAGATGTTACAACAGTTGTTAAAATTGCAAGGTACCGCTGCTCCTGTTTCTCCTATGTCAGGTCAGGTTTTCTCTGTGCCTCTTCCTCCTGTAGGAGAAAAGAAGGAATCGAAGGAAAAGGATGATTTCAAGGAATTAGATTTATTCCCAATAACACAGGCTGCTTTCGGTTCCAATGCTCAGTTCCCAAACGGTGGCCAGAATGTGACTTTTACAGTCCTACAACTTAAATTTTTGAAAGAAATGAAAGCTGCAATTTCCAATTATGGACCTCAGTCACCGTTTGTTCTTGGCCTTCTCGATTCCTTCTCTTCAGAACATATGATGATTCTTATTGACTGAGAAACGTTGGGACAGGCTGTCCTTGATCGTTCGCAATGGCTTCAATTAAAAAGTTGGTGGTGGGAGGAAGCAAGAGTACAAGCTAGAAAAAATGCTACCTGAAATCCCCCAGGACCTACTGAAGAGCAGCTTACGGGTTCAGGACAATACGCCACTCTTAATGCTCAGGCAGGCCTAGATGATATTGCTCTCACTCAGATTAAAGCCTTGTTTATAAAAGCATGGACTAAGGTTGAAATAGTGGGTAAAACTTCTTTATCTTTTGTAAAGATCCTACAAGAAGCCACTGAGCTGTATCCAGATTTTACAGCCCATCTTCAAGATGCTGTATTAAAGACTGTAGGTTCAGGCCTTGCTGCTAAAATTCTTTTGGATACTCTGGCTTTTGAGAGTGCTGATCCCAAGTGCCAAAAATTGCTGCGTCCTCTAAAGGCTAGTGGAGCTGATTTAGATGAATACATTTGGGCTTGTGCAGGTGTTGGAGGAGCTATTTACAATGCTCAATTGTTTGCTGGGGCACTTTCTAAGGCTTTAAAAGGCAATTCTAAACAAGGTATATGCTATCTATGTGGGAAACTCGGTCATTTTAAAAAGGAATGCTGAAAAAAATAGGCTCTTCTGCTCCAAAAGTAAAAAGGTTACCATCTGATATGTGTAAACGATGTGGCAAGGGTCGACATTGGACCAATGAATGCCATTCAAAAACTGATAAGAGTGGAAATTTATTGTCACCCTTCCTGGGAAATGGGAACCAGGGCCCACAGACTTGGGGCCCCAACAACTATAATGCAGGCCTACCCCAGTACCCAGTGAGCAGTGGCTTACAACATCAAGAAATGACCTCGAGTCCTCCTTAAAGACATCTTACCCTACCTCAGTTTCTCAACTTTATGCTGCCACTAAGCAGAGTGCCGCTGCTGACCTAGCTATTGTCCAACCTTATACTTTATCTCCTAATGGAGGAATATATAAGTTGGCTACCGAAGTGTGTGGTCCTTTGCCAAAGGGACATGTAGGAATTTTACTAGGTTGAAGCAGCAGCACTATACGGGAGTTAATGGTGGTCCCAGGAATTATTGATCCTGATTTTACTGATGAAATCCTTATTATGGTACAAGTCTCACAATTTATGTGCCTAGAGGCAGGGGAATGTATTGCACAATTGCTTTTATTGCTTTTTTTTTCCTTTCTTATCTAGAGATGTGTCTCGTCAAGGAGGTTTTGGTAGTACTGGGAAAACTGTTTTCTGGGAAACTTTAGTTTCTGATCAAAAACCTTTATGTTTTGGCTCAATGGCCTGATCACTGGAAAAAGAAACAAATGTTGGTTACTCTATCTGGCCTAGGTACTGCTTCTGTAGTCTACCAAAGTGTCAAGCCCCTGAGCTGTGTAGGACCTGAAGGACAACAAAGAAAAATGTTCTTTTATATTGTTCCCATTAATATTAACCTTTGGGGCTATAATCTTTTACAATAATTTGGTGCCTTTTTAAGCATTCCTCATATTTCTTCAGCTGCCAAAAATATGATGTTCAAAATGGGCTACAATCCTTTAAACTCTTAGCCACTGTCCACAAGCCTCAAGCTTTACAATTAAAGTGGAAAACTACAACTCTTGTTTGGGTGGAACAGTGCCATTATCTAAAGAAAAACTTAAGGCTTTAAAGAATTTAGTTAAGGAACAATTGGCCAAGGGGCATAGTGAACCAAGTGCTTCTGCATGAAATTCGCCTGTGTTTGTCTCTTAAAAAAAAAAAAAAAAAAAAAAAGGAAAATGGCACTTATTAACTGATCTTAGAACTGTAAATACTTGTATTCAACCTATGGGGACTTTATCCCCTGTAGCAAAAGAAAAATTGTCATTTGTAGAAAATAAAATTAGTGAAGCTCACCTTGATTATATTGCACCCAATCTTCCACTTTTGTTGTGTCTTTTTCATACTCCCCATTCACCAATGGCCGTTTTACACCAAGATAATAATATTCTGGAGTGGCTGTTTTTGGCTAATAAAGCCATTAAAAAAATTCACCCATATATTGATAAATTGGCTAAATTAATTATTAAAGGATGACATCGAGCTCATCAGTTGCTTGGTGCTGACCCTATAAAAATTATTACCTGATTATCTAATCAATACATTGAATCTCTGTTGGAAATTCATAAGGGTTGATAAGTGGCTTAAGCTGAGTATACTGGTTCTTTTTCTCAAAATAAATTACTTGCTTTTCTGCAACAATATTCTTTACTGCCATATAATACTATCTCTTACACTCCAGTTAAAGGTCCCACCTTTTTTAATGATGCTTCAAGCAATGGAAAGTCTGGATACTGGACTTCAGACAATTCAAAAATTTCTCACTATCCATTTGAATCAGTACAACAAGGAGAACATTTTGCCATTCTTATCGTTCTACAAGACTGGCCTATATGTAACTAAATATATTTCTCAGACTTCTTTACCATTATTTCCTCAAACTCCTTTACAAAAATTATTTTCTTTATTATTTGTAACTCTTACTTCCCGCACTGCCCCCCTTTTTTTTATCACTCATATTCGTTCTCATTCAACTTTGCCAGGACCTTTATCTTTTGGCAATAGTCAGATTGATTCTTTACTTATTGGCAGTGTCCAACGGGCTCAGGATGAGCACCAACTACATCATACTAATAGTTTAGGATTACAACGACGATTTTCTATAACACGCCATCAAGCCCGAGCTATTGTCAGAGCCTGCCCATCTTGTGCTCCTATTATTGCACCTTTTTTAAGTCCAGGTATTAATACTCAAGGCATTCAACAAAATCACATTTGGCAAATGGATGTAACTATGTTCCTTCCTTTGGTCGTTTAAAATATATTCATCATACTATTGATATGTGATCACATTTCCAGTGGGCTATGTCATTACCCCCTGAAAAGGCTGACTCTGTTATTACTTATTTACTTACTTGCTTTGCAGTTATGGGAGTCCCTGCTGAATTAAAAACTGATAATGCCTTGCTTATTGCTCTCGCAAATTGGCTGCCTTCCTCTCTTTGTACCATATTCATCATTCCACTGGTATTCCATTTAACAGTCAAGGTCAAGCAATTATTGAAAGAGCTAATACTACCTTAAAATTACAACTTTTAAAACAAAAAGGGGGAGATGGGCGAGATTCCCCAAAACATCAAATTCTGAAAGCCCTTTTTACTTTAACTTTTCTCAACCATTGGCGCCAATTACAGCAGTCTGCAGCGGTGAAACATTTTCAACAGCCTTTAGAAAACTGCAAAACAGTAATCTGTGGGTGTATTATCCTTCATTACAAGGGAAATATTTAAAAGGAAAAGTTTTACAATGGGACCGAGGCTATGCTCTTGTCCATACAGGTGCTGGAGACGAGTGGTTTCCATCTCGACGGTTGAAACGGTGCCATGGCGAAGAGGAGCTGATCTGAAGAGCTCCTGAAGGAATTCCAGGAGCTAAATCTGAGTGCTCAGAGAACATTCACCTTCGGAACTCGACGTGCGGAGCCCCCGACATGGGGACAACTGAAAATGTTAAGAAGCTGAAGGGGTTGTTCAACAGCTGGGCAGCTCAAAACCCCACTGACTTTATTCCTGGCTATGCTGGCTGTAGTAAATTGTCAGGTAACAGCTGGAGAATTTACATACTGGGCTTATATTCCTTTTCCACCCTTATATCAAGGTGTGGCCTGGGGAGACAGAGAAGTCCCAGTATTTACTAATGATACTGCTTGGATGCCATCGCCTTTTTTAAACCAGGATCCTGAATTAAACACTGGCACAGTAAATAGTTCATATCAATTTGGGGTTGAAGGGTTACCTATATGTCTTGGGAGTAGTCCACATTGCCTGCATCTTTCTCATGAGGCTTGGGCTGTTCGCTATAACCATAGTCATATCTCTGCCTTTACTATGATTATTGTGGTTCAAAGTTTTAAGTATAATCATACTGCAGTACTTAATGAAACTCTGCCAAGTACATTATCTTTATGCCCTATCCCTGATGTGTCCAGAGGTGTTTCCCAACTAGAGTGGACTAGATGTAGAAATAGTGGGCCACGATTGTTGTTAGAAGTAAAAGGGAAGAGTCGTAAATACCTTGTTACAGATTGGAGTGTATATGGAGATTTTCAGACTAAATTCAGCCATGTCAACTTGTGTTGGCATAAAGATAATCACAGCATTGCTGCAGATGGCAATGAAACTATTATTTGGCATGATGGTGGTCTATCACCCCCTATGCCACATTTGGCTAATACTTCACAAATACAAGGTCATATTTGGAAGTTGCTAGCTTCTGGTAAACCAATGTTCACTTTCATGGGAAACATGTCCTTAAATCTTACTAATATTGCTAACCCTTTCCATATATCTTTGCATTGAAATAGTTCTAGATATGTTATTGCATGTGTAAGAAAACCTTATTTGTTAACAGGAATTTTTAAATGGGATAATTATACAGGGGTAGTTAACTGTACAAACAATTGTACATTCTTAAGTTGTATAAATACTACTTGGTGGAATAATAATTGGAATGAGTCTTATTCCAATTTATATATACTAAGAGCCAGAAAAGAACCCTGGCTACCTGTAAACTTAACACGTACTTGGAGTGAATCTGCTGGGGTTACTCAAATTTACAAGGTTATGCAAGATCTTGTCCACTGCAGTCAGAGGATGGTTGGAATCATCGTGACCGCAGTGATAGGACTTGTAGCAATTGCTTCCACCACTGCTGTTGCTGGATTAGCTCTACACCAGAGTATACAAAATGCAGAATTTGTGCAACAATGGCATGAACAATCACATTTGTTGTGGCAGCAGCAACGAGACATAGATGCTTATTTGACTGAACAAGTGGATAATCTGGAGCAAGTGGTTTCTTGGTTGGGATACCCGAGCTTTGTTGAAATGTGATTGAAACACTACCCAATTTTGTATTACTCCTGTTCCTTTTAACAGCACTGTACATAATTGGACTGAGATAAAGAGACTTTTAATTGGTCATAATAATCTTTCCCTAGAAATACAAGAATTAACACAGAACATTTCTGAAACATTTCGCAGTTACCATTGCTGACTGGTGCAGATTTGATGACTGGTATTGCACAAAGTTTGACGTCTTTGAACCCTATGAGCCCTGTAAAAACTTTGCTGACCTCTGTTACTAGTAATGTATTGATTGTTGTTCTTGCCTTTGTCATTTTCAGTCTGCTGGAGACGGTGCCAAAGGGCAAACACCGAATCCCAGCAAGCCCAACATGTAATGATGGTTTTAAAAGAAATTCAAACTTGTAAATAAGGAAAGGGGAAATGTAGAGGACTATGTGCTCCCAAATGAGACGTTCCCAATAAGTCCTGCTTTTGCAAACGAAGCAGGGTGTTCCCGATAAGTCCTGCTCTTGCAAACGAAGCAGGACGTTCCTTCCCTGTAAACAGGGAAGACAAAGGAGCCAGCTGCAAACAGCAGACCCTGGGGGCTTGTTTATGTGTAAACATCTTGAAAATCCAGAAAGTCAGGGAAAGGTCAGAAAAACAACAATGTGTCTTGTGACTTGGCAACATTCCACAAACGACTGTATAAAATAAAGTAGAGTGAGCCATTCAAGGCAGCTGCCATGTTTGTCTTGTCTTGTGTTGTCTTGTGTGTTCATTCCTTTGTTTAGGAAACACATGGACCCCAACAGTGGTGCTGGCCTGTCTGCTTGTGGATTTCACTTCTACCTTTTAGTTTTTACTTCTTTTTTCTTTGGAGGCAGAAATAGGGCATAAGACAATATGAGGGATGGTCTTCTCCCTTACTATTTTATAAGTATCTCCAACCAAAATGATCAAATTGAATAAAAGTCTGATATTGAATATATAAAGAAGTGAGTGTCAATAATACTGTGTCCATGAACAAATATTGTAATTTTTTATTTTTATTATTTATTTTTCTTATTGTGCTTATGTGGTTATTGTGAGGGATTTAATATTTTTTAATGTCCCAATAGAGGTAATTAACTTCAAACATTAACTATAGTAACTAACTATATAGACTTTCTTCTGGACAGATCAACAACACATTAACTTTAATGTCCATTTTGGAAATGTTCTGCAAGAGAAAAAAGGATTTGGTTGAAAATCGTCATCCTCATCATCATTGTTGTAGTAGTTAAAATGTATTGTGCACTTCCTGTGTTCTAAGTACTTTTATGTCTATCATTTAATTGAATCCTAATAACTGTGTGAGATAGGGGCTATATCAACCCTACTTTTAAGATGAGGAAATTAAATCAGAGAAGGAATAACTTACCTAACACTGCATAGCTCTGATATCATGGATAGTCTGGGTTAACTGAAAATCAGATCAATGTTGATTTTGATGAGTTAACTCTGATAAGCCACTATATTAGCTTCTAAACTCTAGATACAGAGACTCTATTAGAGATGAAGGCTGTCAGGACTGTAGGGTAAACACATCTGATAGCATTAACTTCAGCATACCCTTAGAATGAACGTATATGGTGGATGCACCTGAACTGGGCTTCCAGACACTGAGTTGTGGAAGGAAAGGGCTTTGCTCAGCTGGGAGCATTGGCAGGCTCACATCTCCCAAAACCGAGCTCCCCAAGTGAGCAATTCCTGTCCCTTTTAAGGGCTTACAACTCTAAGGGGGTCCATGTGAGAGGGTCGTGATTGATTGAGCAAGCAGTGGGTACATGACCGGGGGCTGCATGCACCGATAATCAGAATGGAACAGAACAGGACAGGGATTTTCACAATGTTCTTCCATACAATGTCCAGAATCTATAGATACCATAACTGGTTAGGTCAGGGGTCGATCTTTAACTACCAGGCCCAGGGGGTGGCTCTGAGCTGGGAAATCCAGGAGTGGCAAACATGGAGATTCATTCCTTGTCCATGAGGAACATCTGAGCCCCCATCCTGTGGAACATAGGCCATACAGGGGATTGAGGCCCAGAGCTTTGGCCCAAATGAAGGCTGCCAGGTGGAGTATATTAGGGTAGGGTGTTAAGTGAAAATGCTGTGTAAACTGCATGGTGTTTGCAAGCAGTTGTAATTTTCCTGCTCAGCCAGCTGCCACTGAACTCTCTCCCCTGTATGTAAACCCCGTGTCTTGTTTACTGGCTCTGGGTGTCTTCTTTGGCTTCAAGAATCGGGTGCCATCCCCACTGAAGTCCACAGGGGCTCGGTATGACAAGGACTGACTGGACACATGGAAAGTAAAGCAGCCAATTCTCACTGTCATCACCCTGCAAATTCTACCTGCCTGTATTTACTCTGCATCCTCTTTTGCCTCTTCTACCTTTTTCTTAAATTCCCTTTTCATAATTTGTATTTGGCTCCCCAAAACATGGAAAACAAAAATATAAAAGAAATTTTAAAAGAAAATAATTCTTTTAAGGTCAATGACATGAAAATCGGAGTCAGAAAGTGCATCTGCTGGTCCTACTCCATTTCATATCCTTGGTAGATCATTGACAAACCTCAGCCCAGATGAGAATAGACTTCTTTCCACAGCTTTGCAGGAAGCCACTACTAATTACTTGGAATTGGCTAAAAAGAGGAAGCTTTTTTTGGCAGTAGCATCTGAATTGTCAGCAGGTGCATTCTACTTCATTTGACTAATTTATAGATGGAAATGACGGTAACATTGTTTAAGGAAAGATTGGCTAAAGCTAGACAGTAATATATTAAATAATTCTGTCATGTAGATAATTTCTGCTCAAAGTTCCAGAAACTTTCTCTGGTCAGGGTTTGAAAACAATTAGGTAATAAAATATAACAAAGAATGAGCATGGTATTGAACAGAGAATACAAATTTATTTATGTAAAATAAAAATAATTTTATGATACTGAAGGCTTTCTTTACATATGTGTAAGGTACATGGATGTGCTTTGGTCAAGGAATAGGCCAAGGCAGATATCTAGGCCTGCAGGACTCAGCAAGTTTGACAAGCAAGTGCACACCTCCACTTCTTATATAACCTGTTTGTCTAAGTTCATACTTGGCTCTAAGCCACTATTGTCTGTAAAAGGTATAACTGTCCTGCTAACACTGTGTAGGGGCTCTTGGCTTGGCTCAGCTCAGCTCAACATGGCTTGACATGGTGGGCATGATGGTGCCCAGAGAAAGAGAGAGAGTTACAGCTATCCATCTTTGCAAATGGACAGAAGGGAGCCATAACACAGCTCCGCTTGCTCATGCCCAGAGAGAGAAAGAGTTAAGCTACTGATCCTGAAGGCAAGGGAGAGCTGGTGGCACAGCTTGTGTGGGGGCCACCAGACTAAGCAGCTGAGACAGGGCAGACAGTGTGAGAAAGCTGTGGATGAGAGCTGCTGTGTGTCATTCACCTCCTTGCAGCCCCCAAGTCTTCCTGCTGCTCATCCACCCACTCCCTTTGGACCTCAGCATGGGCTGGAACCTGACCCCAAGCATGCCAACTGGTATAGTCACGAAGGTAACAAGAATAGTTTAACTGGAAAATTAAATTAAGATGGTAACTTTGTCAATATAGAAGTAAAGAGAAAGGAATTTTGAGAGTATTAATAGAATTTAAACTACAATAGTCTGAAGTAATTTGCTCTTTTAGCATAGAACTTTCTAGTTGGTCAGCTTTGAATGGCTTACAAGTATATTCAGTAAATTGATTCCTTATCCGAAGGACAGCTGGGCTATGTGGGCTATTCACTAACCTTAGCTCCTGGATCCTAAGAGCAACTTTTTTGATTTACTCTATTTGCTGCACATGAAACTGTTTGAGAAGAACTTGAACTTACTGAGATAATTGAAATTTAATGATGAAGAAAGAGGTCTTCTGGTCTGGCAGTGGTAAGTGGCAATGCACTTAGTCCCTTAAGTGTACTATATACTAAGAGACCCACTAAGTAATGTTTTCCCATTATAACCTCATCAAAGCCTTAAGTCATTACAAAAACATTTTGTACAACATTAACAAATTAACTTTTATGAAACCTTAGTTTCACCATATTCCCTCCTACTCAAATACATGCAATCTCTACCCATTACATCCAGCACATAGACTATATTCTTTCCTCTGGCACATCCATATCATTGTACATGCCAATTTAACTAACTGGAATCCTATAAACTCTGCCTATTTAACTCTTACCCTCTCCTCAAGGCTTTATTCAAGTTTTATCACTTCTGTATAGGCTTCTCCATAGACTTTCCCATGGCTCATAATGGCATCTCACTTTTATGTCATTTATGTTAGGCTTATTGTTTAAGCCAAGAGAGTTTTGAAAAGATATTAAAATTTTAAAAGAGTACAAAAGAGAGAAATTTTAAAGCTGGGTGTCCGGGGGAGACATCACATGTTGGCAGGTTCCATCATGACCCCCAAGTCGCAAAACCAGCAAGTTTTTATTAGTGATTTTCAAAGGGGATGGAGTGTACGAATAGGGTGTGGGTCACAGAGACCACCTGCTTCACAAGGTAATAAAATATTACAAGGCAAATTGAGGCAGGGTGAGATCACAGCACCAGGGTGAAATTAAAATTGCTAATGAAGTTTCAGGCATGCATTGTCATTGATAACATCTTATCAGGAGACAGGGTTTGAGAGCAGACAAAATTTACTAAGCAGGAATTTCCTCTTCCTAATAGGCCTGGGAGCGCTATGGGAAACTGGGGCTTATTTCATCCCTTATCTGCAACTGTAAAAGGCAGACATTCCTAGAATGGCCATTTTAGAGCCCTCCCGCTAGGAACAAATTCTCTTTCTCAGGGCTGTTCCTTGCTGAGAAAAAGAATTCAGTGATATTTCTCCTGTTTGCTTTTGAAAGAAGTGAAATATGGCTCTGTTCCAACCGGCTGTCAGGCAGCCAGACCTAATGGTTATCTCCCTTGTTTCCTGAACATCGTTGTTATCCTGTTCTTTTTTCAAGGTTCCCAGATTTCATATTGTTTAAACAATTTATGGAGTTAGCGCAATCATCACAGGGTCCTGAGGCGACATCCATCCTCAGCTTACCAAGGTGACAGGATTAGGAGATTAAAGTAAAGACAGGCATAGGAAATCACAAGTGTATTGATTGGGGAAGTGATAAATGTCAATGAAATCTTCACAATTTATGTTCAGAGATTGCAGTAAAGACAGGTGTAAGAAATTATAAAAGTATTAATTTGGGGAACTAATAAATGTCCATGAAATCTTCACAATTTATGTTTTCTGTCATGGCTTCAGCTGGTCCCTCCGTTTGGGGTCCCTGACTTCCCACAACAAATGAGAACACATGGACACAGGGAGCAGAATATCACACTCTGGGACCTGTTAGTGGGTGGGGGACAAGTAGAGGGAGAGCATCAGGACAAATACCTAATGCATACAGAGCTTAAAACCTAGATGATGGGTTGATAGGTGCAGCAAACCACCATGGAACATGTATACCTATGTAACAAACTTGCATGTTCTGCATGTATATCCCAGAACTTAAAGTAAAATTAAAAAAAAAATATGAAGAGTCAGGATTATTTAAACACCAAATAGTTTGAGATTGTTTTGAATAAATTATAGTATATCTAAAATGGAGCAATATATTACATAGAAAGGCAGTCATGATAGAATTAAGCAGGAAAAGTAGGTTGCAATAAATACAGGAAGTCCTCACTTAACATCCTCAATGGGTGCTCAGAAACTGTCATTTTACAGGAAGCAACACATAACAAAACCAATATTATCTTACACTAATTGACATAAGCAAGACTTAAGTTCCTATGACAAACCTTCTAAATAAAGAGCAAAGCATTTCTTTTTTTTCTTGAAATGAAGTCTTGCTGTGTCCCTCAGGCTGGAGTGCAGTAGTGTGATCTCGGCTCACTGCAAGCTCTGCCTCCCAGGTTCATGCCTCAGCCTCCGGAGTAGCTGGGACTACAGGCGCCCACCACTACATCCGGCTAATTTTTTCTATTTTTAGTAGAGATAGGGTTTCACCATGTTAGCCAAGATGGTCTCGATCTCCTGACCTCGTGATCCACCCGTGTTGGCCTCCCAAGCTGCTGGGATTACAGGCATGAGCCACCGCGCCTGGCCAGAGCAAAGCATTTCTAATATTAAACATTGAAATAAATGTGTACTCTAAACACATTTAATATCTTCATTTTTAAAGTGCTCTATATAGAAAAAAACATAGTTGTATTCTTCATTCCTTCCATCCTTTTTTCTCTTTCTTATTCTCTTTCTCTTATTTTCTCTCTCTCCTTTACAGCGGCTTACTCCATCACCCAGGCTGGAGTGAAGTGGTGTGATTATCACTCACTATGATATTCGTTTTCTAAAAAGCAAACTGTCCCTTACACATCTTTGGTTTTCCTAGTATCAATCTTGCCTTCTCATCTAAAATGTAACCTCCTCAAGAACAAAAAAAAATGGTAAATATATTGTTTCTGACATCAACTAGCATGACTTCTCAATAATATCAGGTATTTATGAAGCATGTCCTAGTTAATTAAATGATGCTATACCATAATGATTAAAAGTGCAAGCTCTGGAGACAAACCATCTCGATTTGAAACGTGGATCTATACCTTATTAGCTGTGCCTTAGTTTCCTCATCTGTAAAATGGGAAGTATAGTTAAATGTTTCATAAAGTTATTATAAGGATTACATGAGTATATGCATGTTTGTCAGTGCCTGAGTATATCTATGTATGCTACAAAGAAGAAATATTATATGCTTGACACTCAAAATTCTGTGTTTTACTGGATCACACCATAATCTTTATAATTAATCTTTACATATCATTTTTATTATTCTCAATTTATACATGAGAAAAATGGTACTATCCTCCAAAGAGATAAGAGATAAGTAAATTACTGAAGTGCACGCAGTAAAGTAACTAGGATACTAATGCAGGCAGTCTAGTTCCAAAATCCATGTTCCTAATGACTATATGATACTGATTCACTATGTCATAGGTGCTTAGTATGCACTTATTTAGGGACTATATCTAATTAATAAACGTTAATTCCTGATAATATGACTTATAAATCTCTCAAATTTATATTCCCCTTTAGTAGCTAAAGGTCACTGTATTAGTTATCTATTGTTAAATAACTAATTATGCAAATCCTAATGACTTAAAACAACTATAATCATTTATTATCTCTCACTATTTCTGTGGGTTGGGAATTTGGAATAGTTTGGTTGTGCAGCTCTTGGTTCAGGTCTCATATGAGATTGCAGTCAGGTGCTGGCTGGGATGGCAGTCATCTGAAGCCTTGACTGGGCCTGAATGTTCTGCTTCCAAGGTGTTTCATTTCCATGGCTGGCAATTTGGTGCTGACTATTAAAGAGAGTGGGTGTTTCAGTTCCTTTTCACATGGGGTTGTCTGCAGGACCACTTGAGTGACCTCGTAGGATGGAAGCTAGCTTTCTCTAGAGTAACAATTCAAGAGATTCATATGGAAACTCCAAAGAACTTATGTTCTTGGCATGGAAGACACAAATCTTCACTTCTACTATATTCTCCTGGTCAGCGAAACCAGCCCTCATCAACATTCAGAAGACTATGTCATAGTCCATTTGGGCTGCTATAACAAAATGCTGTATAGACTGGGTGACTTACAATGAACAAAAGTTTCTTTCTCACAGTTCTAGAGACTGGGAAGACCAAGATCAAAGTACTGGCAGATTCGGTGTCTGGTGAAGGCCTGTTTCTTGATTCATAGATGGAATCTTCTTGCTGCGTCTTCATATAGAAAAAGGGGCATGGCAGTTTTCTGTGGTCTCTTTTATAAGGGCAGTCATTCCATTCCTAAGTGCTCTGCTTCCATGACCTAATCACCTTCCAAAGGCGCCACCTCCAAGTAGCATCACATTGGGTATTAGGTTTCAAGATATGAATTTGGACCTGTGAAATAACCATTCAAACTATAGCACTATACAAAGACATGCAGCTTATTGGGGGCCATTTGGGAGTCTGGCTAGCACAATCTTATACACACATCATGGTTCTGTCTCTGGTCCATCTGCTTTGGCAGTATTCTTCCTTCTTTAGGGAGATGACTTTTATGCATTTCACCATAACCTACCCCAAAACTAACCTCCCCTTAGGCTTACAAAAATATGAAGGTGACCAACCCAAGGATAATTAGGTGTCACCCCCAGGAATTTTTTATTCCCATGTGGAAATACACAAATACAAAATATCATCAGTTTAAATCATAAAATGAGTTCCATAGGATGATCATCTGCAAATTTCAGTTGCTTTCCTGCTTTTTTTCACAGCTCGGGTGGTCAGTTCTTTCTGAACTTGTTGCTTCTTGGATAAGTTAGAGTTGGTTGATTTTATTCACCATTGGAAAGTCCTCGTTGATAGACTCACTTTCAATATGCCCCCAGGCAAGAATAAAATACAGTATGTGTGTTATGTTGATAAAACAAATCAGGAAACTTTTTTAAAAAAAATCTCAGGCAATTGGATCATTGAGCTCAGGGAGACAAGAGGGCCCTCAGATGGCCTTTGGAGACTCTCATGAGACCTGTACTACAGACAGCTTCTGTCTCTTGTCAGGTTCTGCCATCACAGAGGCAATACTAAAAGATGACATCCCTTACAAATCTGGGCCTATTATTAATCGGAGGCTTTTTCATAGAGGATTTATTAATTTATTTAACATTATAAACTCATAATTTAATTCTGTTTATGTGAAAGTCAAAATATGCCTCAGAATCTTAAAGACAAGGAGGGGCAGATCAAGATGGCCGAATAGGAACAGCTCCAGTCTCCAACTCCCAGCGCGAGCCACACAGAAGACCGGTGATTTCTGCATTTTCAACTGAGGTACTGGGTTCATCTCACTGGGGAGTGCCGGACGATCGGTGCTGGTCAGCTGCTGCAGCCCGACCAGCGAGAGCTGAAGCAGGGCGAGGCATTGCCTCACCTGGGAAGCGCAAGGGGGAAGGGAATCCCTTTTCCTAGCCAGGGGAACTGAGACACACAACACCTGGAAAATCGGGTAACTCCCACCCCAATACTGCGCTTTAAGCAAACAGGCACACCAGGAGATCATATACCACACCTGGCCGGGAGGGTCCCACACCCACGGAGCCTCCCTCATTGCTAGCACAGCAGTCTGTGATCTACTGGCAAGGCAGCAGAGAGGCTGGGGGAGGGGCGCCCGCCATTGCTGAGGCTTAAGTAGGTAAACAAAGCTGCTGGGAAGCTCGAACTGGGTGGAGCTCACAGCAGCTCAAGGAAACCTGCCTGTCTCTGTAGACTCCACCTCTGGGGACAGGGCAATAGCAAACACAGCCGAAACCTCTGCAGATGCAAACGACTCTGTCTGACAGCTTTGAAGAGAGCAGTGGATCTCCCAACACGGAGGTTGAGATCTGAGAAGGGACAGACTCCCTGCTCAAGTGGGTCCCTGACCCCTGAGTAGCCTAACTGGGAGACATCCCCCACTAGGGGCAGTATGACACCCCACACCTCACAGGGTGGAGTACACCCCTGAGAGGAAGCTTCCAAAGCAAGAATCAGACAGGTACACTCGCTGTTCAGAAATATTCTATCTTCTGCAGCCTCTGCTGCTGATACCCAGGCAAACAGGGTCTGGAGTGGACCTCAAGCAATCTCCAACAGACCTACAGCTGAGGGTCCTGACTGTTAGAAGGAAAACTATCAAACAGGAAGGACACCTACACCAAAACCCCAACAGTACATCACCATCATCAAAGACCAGAGGCAGATAAAACCACAAAGATGGGGAAAAAGCAGGGCAGAAAAGCTGGAAATTCAAAAAATAAGAGCGCATCTCCCCTGGCAAAGGAGCGCAGCTCATCGCCAGCAACGGATCAAAGCTGGACGGAGAATGACTTTGACGAGATGAGAGAAGAAGGCTTCAGTCCATCAAATTTCTCAGAGCTAAAGGAGGAATTACGTACCCAGCGCAAAGAAACTAAAAATCTTAAAAAAAAAAGTGGAAGAATTGATGGCTAGAGTAATTAATGCAGAGAAGATCCTAAAAGAAATGAAAGAGATGAAAACCATGACACGAGAAATACGTGACAAATGCACAAGCTTCAGTAACCGACTCGATCAACTGGAAGAAAGAGTATCTGCGATTGAGGATCAAATGAATGAAATGAAGCGAGAAGAGAAACCAAAAGAAAAAAGAAGAAAAAGAAATGAACAAAGCCTGCAAGAAGTATGGGGTTATGTAAAAAGACCAAATCTACGTCTGATTGGGGTGCCTGAAAGTGAGGGGGAAAATGGAACCAAGTTGGAAAACACTCTTCAGGATATCATCCAGGAGAACTTCCCCAACCTAGTAGGGCAGGCCAACATTCAAATCCAGGAAATACAGAGAACGCCACAAAGATACTCCTCGAGAAGAGCAACTCCAAGACACATAATTGCCAGATTCACCAAAGTTGAAATGAAGGAAAAAATCTTAAGGGCAGCCAGAGAGAAAGGTCGGGTTACCCACAAAGGGAAGCCCATTAGACTAACAGCAGATCTCTCGGCAGAAATTCTCCAAGCCAGAAGAGAGTGGGGGCCAATATTCAACATTCTTAAAGAAAAGAATTTTAAACCCAGAATTTCATATCCAGCCAAACTAAGTTTCATAAGTGAAGGAGAAATAAAATCCTTTACAGATAAGCAAATGCTTAGAGATTTTGTCACCACTAGGCCTGCCTTACAAGAGACCCTGAAGGAAGCACTAAACATGGAAAGGACAACTGGTACCAGCCATTGCAAAAACATGCCAAAATGTAAAGACCATCGAGGCTAGGAAGAAACTGCATCAACTAACGAGCAAAATAACCAGTTAATATCATAATGGCAGGATCAAGTTCACACATAACAATCTTAACCTTAAATATAAATGGACTACATGCTCCAATTAAGAGACACAGACTGGCAAACTGGATAAAGAGTCAAGACCCATCAGTCTGCTGTATTCAGGAGACCCATCTCACACGCAGAGACATACATAGGCTCAAAATAAAGGGATGGAGGAAGATTTACCAAGCAAATGGAGAACAAAAAAAAGCAGGGTTGCAATACTAGTCTCTGATAAAACAGACTTTAAACCATCAAAGATCAAAAGAGACAAAGAAGGCCATTACATAATGGTAAAGGGATCAATTCAACAGGAAGAGCTAACTATCCTAAATATATATGCACCCAATACAGGAGCACCCAGATTCATCAAGCAAGTCCTTAGAGACTTAGAAAGAGAGTTAGACTCCCATACAATAATAATGGGAGACTTCAACACCCCTCTGTCAACATTAGACAGATCAACGAGACAGAAAGTTAACAAGGATATCCAGGAATTGAACTCATCTCTGCAGCAAGCAGACCTAATAGACATCTATAGAACTCTCCACCCCAAATCAACAGAATATACATTCTTCTCAGCACCACATCGTACTTACTCCAAAATCGACCATGTAATTGGAAGTAAAGCACTCCTCAGCAAATGTACAAGAACAGAAATTATAACAAACTGTCTCTCAGACCACAGTGCAATCAAACTAGAACTCAGGACTAAGAAACTCAATCAAAACCGCTCAACTACATGGAAACTGAACAACCTGCTCCTGAATGACTACTGGGTACATAACGAAATGAAGGCAGAAATAAAGATGTTCTTTGAAACCAGTGAGAACAAAGATACAACATACCGGAATCTCTGGGACACATTTAAAGCAGTGTGTAGAGGGAAATTTATAGCACTAAATGCCCACAAGAGAAAGCAGGAAAGATCTAAAATTGACACTCTAACATCACAATTAAAAGAACTAGAGAAGCAAGAGCAAACACATTCGAAAGCTAGCAGAAGGCAAGAAATAACTAAGATCAGAGCAGAACTGAAGGAGATAGAGACACAAAAAACTCTCCAAAAAATCAATGAATCCAGGAGTTGGTTTTTTTAAAAGATCAACAAAATTGACAGACCACTAGCAAGACTAATAAAGAAGAAAAGAGAGAAGAATCAAATCGACGCAATTAAAAATGATAAAGGGGATATCACCACCGACCCTACAAAAATACAAACTACCATCAGAGATTACTATAAGCACCTCTATGCAAATAAACTGGAAAATCTAGAAGAAATGGATAATTTCCTGGACACTTACACTCTTCCAAGACTAAACCAGGAAGAAGTTGAATCCCTGAATACACCAATAGCAGGCTCTGAAGTTGAGGCAACAATTAATAGCCTACCAACCAAAAAAAGTCCAGGACCAGATGGATTCACAGCTGAATTCTACCAGAGGTACAAGGAGGAGTTGGTACCATTCCTTCTGAAACTATTCCAATCAATAGAAAAAGAGGGAATCCTCCCTAACTCATTTTATGAGGCCAACATCATCCTGATACCAAAGCCTGGCAGAGACACAACAAAAAAAGAGAATTTTAGACCAATATCCCTGATGAACATCGATGCAAAAATCCTCAATAAAATACTGGCAAACCGGATTCAGCAACACATCAAAAAGGTTATCCACCATGATCAAGTGGGCTTCATCCCTGGGATGCAAGGCTGGTTCAACATTTGCAAATCAATAAACATAATCCAGCATATAAACAGAACCAAAGACAAGAACCACATGATTATCTCAATAGATGCAGAAAAGGCTTTTGACAAAATTCAACAGGCCTTCATGCTAAAAACGCTCAATAAATTCGGTATTGATGGAACGAACCTCAAAATAATAAGAGCTATTTATGACAAACCCACAGCCAATATCATACTGAATGGGCAAAAACTGGAAAAATTCCTTTTGAAAACTGGCACAAGACAGGGATGCCCTCTCTCACCACTCCTATTCAACATAGTGTTGGAAGTTCTGGCTAGGGCAATTAGGCAAGAGAAAGAAATCAAGGGTATTCAGTTAGGAAAAGAAGAAGTCAAACTGTCCCTGTTTGCAGATGACATGATTGTATATTTAGAAAACCCCATTGTCTCAGCCCAAAATCTCCTTAAGCTGATAAGCAACTTCAGCAAAGTCTCAGGATACAAAATTAATGTGCAAAAATCACAAGCATTCTTATACACCAGTAACAGACAAACAGAGAGCCAAATCTGGAATGAACTTCCATTCACAATTCCTTCAAAGAGAATAAAATACCTAGGAATCCAACTTACAAGGGATGTAAAGGACCTCTTCAAGGAGAACTACAAACCACTGCTCAGTGAAATAAAAGAGGACACAAACAAAGGGAAGAACATACCATGCTCATGGATAGGAAGAATCAATATCGTGAAAATGGCCATACTGCCCAAGGTAATTTATAGATTCAATGCCATCCCCATCAAGCTACCAATGAGTTTCTTCACAGAATTGGAAAAAACTGCTTTAAAATTCATATGGAACCAAAAAAGAGCCCGCATCTCCAAGACAATCCTAAGTCAAAAGAACAAAGCTGGAGGCATCACGCTACCTGACTTCAAACTATACTACAAGGCTACAGTAACCAAAACAGCATGGTGCTGGTACCAAAACAGAGATATAGACCAATGGAACAGAACAGAGTCCTCAGAAATAATGCCACACATCTACAGCCAGCTGATCTGTGACAAACCTGAGAGAAACAAGAAATGGGGAAAGGATTCCCTATTTAATAAATGGTGCTGGGAAAATTGGCTAGCCATAAGTAGAAAGCTGAAACTGGATCCTTTCCTTACTCCTTATACGAAAATTAATTCAAGATGGATTAGAGACTTAAATGTTAGACCTAATACCATAAAAATCCTAGAGGAAAACCTAGGTAGTACCATTCAGGACATAGGCATGGGCAAAGACTTCATGTCTAAAACACCAAAAGCAATGGCAGCAAAAGCCAAAATTGACAAATGGGATCTCATTAAACTAAAGAGCTTCTGCACAGCAAAAGAAACTACCATCAGAGTGAACAGGCAACCTACAGAATGGGAGAACATTTTTGCAATCTACTCATCTGACAAAGGGCTAATATCCAGAACCTACAAAGAACTCAAACAAATTTACAAGAAAAAAACAAACAACCCCATCAAAAAGTGGGCAAAGGGTATGAACAGACATTTCTCAAAAGAAGACATTCATACAGCCAACAGACACATGAAAAAATGCTCATCATCACTGGCCATCAGAGAAATGCAAATCAAAACCACAATGAGATACCATCTCACACCAGTTAGAATGGCGATCATTAAAAAGTCAGGAAACAACAGGTGCTGGAGAGGATGTGGAGAAATAGGAACACTTTTACACTGTTGGTGGGATTGTAAACTAGTTCATCCATTATGGAAAACAGTATGGCGATTCCTCAAGGATCTAGAACTAGATGTACCATATGACCCAGCCATCCCATTACTGGGTATATACCCAAAGGATTATAAATTATGCTGCTATAAAGACACATGCACTCTTATGTTTATTGCCACCCTATTCACAATAGCAAAGACTTGGAATCAACCCAAATGTCCATCAGTGACAGATTGGATTAAGAAAATGTGGCACATATACACCATGGAATACTATGCAGCCATCAAAAAGGATGAGTTTGTGTCCTTTGTAGGGACATGGATGCAGCTGGAAACCATCATTCTTAGCAATCTATCACAAGAACAGAAAACCAAACACCACATGTTCTCACTCATAGGTGGGAACTGAACAATGAGATCACTTGGACTCAGGAAGGGGAACATCACACACAGGGGCCTGTCATGGGGAGGGGGGAGGGGGGAGGGGGGAGGGATTGCATTGGGAGTTATACCTGATGTAAATGACAAGTTGATGGGTGCAGCACACCAACATGGCACAAGTATACATATGTAACAAACCTGCACGTTATGCACATGTACCCTACAACTTAAAGTATAATAATAATAAATAAATTTAAAAAAAAAAAGAATCTTAAAGACAATTACATACTCTTAATATTCCATTAAGTGTCCTGAAAAAAATCAAGTCTTTGATAAATTTTCAACTGTCTTATATGCCAAAAGTTTTCTACATATTAATGTGGGCAAGATTTTCTTTTCATAATTCTTTAATGCAAATCCATTTCAAATGATTCAATCCTTTTTATTTCATTATTACGAACCATGAACATAAACTTTTAAAATATACTTTCTCAGCTAGAAGTGTATCTTATTAGCTTTTTCTTCAAAGCTAATAGAAATAGACATTGTGTTCCAATCTTTTTACAACCTGAAAAACAAGCTTAGTGGAATGAGGGATACAATTATGCGTGGGAAAGTAAAAGCAAAGACAATAGTTTCTGGCATATTGTTAACTAAATCGTGTGTGTGGGTGTTCCAGACACCATCAGCTGAGAAGCAAGTATAAGAATATTAACATAAGGTGTTTCCAACATTTTTCTACCAAATGAACGTGCTGAAGTCTTTTGTCAAAATGACTATTTTTGCCTATGTCTGATATTAAAGTAAATGTATTGAACGTCACATGATAAATCAGGGGCTAATAAGACAAAAGTCACTGGGCCATATTTCATCTGAAGGTGGATTTTCAGCATCTCTAAGCAGAAAATCACAGCTACCTCCTGTCATTCCCTTGCATTCTGAGTTTTTCTGTAGGTATTGATAGTCACCTGAAACATCTTAGCACATGTAGGTACAGATATAAATTTTAGGTAGAGAATACCAGCTTTCTTTGGCACTCAATTGCGTGTTTGGCCTTTTTTTTTTTTTTTTTTTTTTTTGAGACAAAGTCTCACTCTGTCACTCAGGCTGGAGCGCAGTGGCACAATCTCGGCTCACTGAAACGTCTGCCTCCCGGGTTTAAGCAATTCTTCTGCCTCAGCTTCCCAAGTAGCTGGAACTACATGAGTGTGCCACCACGCCTGGCTAATTTTTGTATTTTTAGTAGAGACGGGATTTCACCATAGTCTCCAGGCTGACCTCAGGTGAGCCACTCGCCTTAGTTTCCCAAAGCACTGGGATTACAGGCATGAGCCACCATGCCCAGACATGCTTGGCCATTTTATGTGTGTAATTGCTGTCTCCTGACTGCTGATAGAGTTTGTATTTGTTGAGATTTGTGTAAATACATGTAATCATGCATACATATATATATTTGTTTGCATGATTGATGATAAGTGGGCCTTGTGTGTCTGTGTTCGTGTATCTTGTATATAGTCCTTGTTAACGTAATTACCCATTTCATTCCATGATCGCTAATTACTTCCTCAGAACTCCAGGTTTTTGTTTGTTTGTTTCTCTTCCTATCACCTTATTTCCCTAATACAGGGTTCATATAACCCTTTTCAATGACGTAAGCCCTTCTTAGATTGAATTGCTATTTGATAATTTAGTGTTTTTCTTCTCCTTCCCTTTCTCCTAGTTTGTTCCTCTGTACTTTATAAAAATGTCACTATTATTGTGAGTTGAAACTATCCAAGACACATTTTCCTTATTTGTGGGAGGAGAAGAGCAAAGAGAAATAATTGGTATTCCATGGAAAGGAAGTACAGGTCAAAGAGATATATGAATGTTATCTCTGGTGTAGTGATTTAAAAGGTTATGTAGAATAAATATATCCATTTGTTCACCCAGAATTAATTGATTTTTCTTCCCTATGTAAGGTACAGGTCTGGGCAATATTTAAAATGGTAATAATATTCATTTCTTCACATTTTGCTGGAAATTGTGCTAATAGAAGAAAATACGAATATAAGTTATTTAGTCATCCAAAATATAGGTGTATCTCAAAAGGCAGTTACTATGGAAATAATACCAGACTTGGAGACCAGGTATCTACATTGAAACCACAGGCCTTCACATACAGATTCTCCACACAGAATCGTTATTTTAGAATGTAAATCGGATTGTAGTATGTTTCCTTGTCTATTAAAGGCTTCTGATTGTACTTAGGATAAAGAAAACAGTTTATAACATTACATACAGTTCCTGCATGATCCAGCTCCATCTTTCAGTGCTGACTCACATGTGCTGTGAGTACTGAAACACATGTACGTGCATTATGGCTATGATCATGCTTCCAGCCACCACAGCTGTAGTTCATTGAGTAGACAATGCTCCATCTCTCAGGACCATTAATCATACGACTTTTCTCTCTAAAGCACTCTTTTTCTTGCCTTTAAAACTCTCACTACTCCCACTTAGAACAGATTAGTTTTTACAGGTGTTTATGAAATATGTTGCTTTCCTTTGGATCACTTATCTCCATTTTTAGTTGAATATTAATTTGTGTCATCAACGTTGACACCTCAACTGAACTGTTAACTCCCCGAGAGCAGGAATGACATCTGTGTCCCTGACCACTGGATCCCCTGTGCCTATCTCAGTTTCTGACACACACAGCTTTTTGAAAAAGTTAATTACTTAAGAAAATTATTGAACTGCTCAGAAACAAAATTTTGCCAATTATAAAATGGGGATAATAAATTACTTATTAGATTAACTGAGAGAATGTGCATAAAAACTTTGCAGAATGCTCTAAAATATAGGGTAAGATAATAATTATAACAATAACCAAGATTAATTGCTATTCTAATTGATTTGGTCAATAGATAAAAACTAGTTAGTGATATGGGTGTGCATATAACTTTAAAATAAACCATTGTCTTATTGTATAAAAGAAGAGCAAAATATGTTTTTATATATATGTATATATATGTATGTATGTATCTTCAGATAGTGTAAAAGAATATAAAATTAAAGAAAATGAAAGTTCCTTTCTCTATCATTACTTCCAGCTGTAATCTACAGTTGTAACCACTTGAAATTGCTTTTTGTTTTCGGCTCTTATGTGGTTATCATTGGATCTCTAAATTTTATGTTTTTATTTCTATTTCTTGTTTTATCAACTTTAGACAGTATCTACTAACTCGCTGCTATGAAAGATGAGTTGAGATCATCACACTAACTTCTACCTTTCCGATTTCTATATGCAATTTTTATTATTTATGTTATTATGATTCTTCTAGTATCACACTTTTGACTTTAAATAATATTTTTAACAAACGTTTCTTGCTTCATGTAAATTTAAGAGTAGCTATTTATCTCACATTGTATAAGTAGAAAATATTGTACACACATTTTTCTTTCATAATTCTTGCCCTTTACATTTCCTAAGTTCTGCCCGCCATGCCACTGTTTGATTTTGTCAGCTTATGTTCTGTTTTGTTCTGTCAAGTCTTATGTTATCTTCTGTGTTTTTTCACCGGTTTGATTTTAAAAATTATAAACAAAGCAACCTCATAAACATTAACATTATGTAAGTGTGATAAATATTATGCATAAACAATATTAAAAACAAATAAATATTGCAGTCAAAGTACTGTAAAGGGACACATTGAAAAGAGTTGTACTCCTAACTGAAACTGTGCTTTAAAAAAAAAGAGCACATTCCAAGTTCTTAATGCTCAATATTATATTTTAATGTGCTCGATATGTGGTCTATGTTTTTTATACAGCTTTTTGTTCTTAAAAGTGTTTCTAATTCTTTCTTTGTTGTTACTGGCAGCAAAATACCCATACGTTTTTATATCAAACATAGAGAATGTAGAATGGAACTGATTTTCTCATTAAGGAATTTTTTTATAGCAGCCATTGATTTCCTGCTTTTATTTGTATCAATGGCACAGAGATTTCATTGCATAAAGCCAATGAATTCGAGTGTGTTTCTCTTTCTTGACTTCCTTTCTGACCTTTCAGGAATATAAACTCAAGTAATTTTATTTATTGAAGGATGTTTGGAAGGAGATATTTTTTAATCTCCGAGATCTGGAAATGCTTCTAATTTCTCTTTAAATTTGATTGATATTTTGACTGGGTATAAAATTCCAGGCTTTAACTAATTTTTCCTCAGGAATATCAAAGGCATTGGTCCATTGTCTCCTACCCTTCATTTCAGCTAATGAGAAACTTGATGCCAGATTCTTTTTCCTTGGTAGATAATCTAGATCTGTTTTATCTAGATCTATTTTCTAAATATTTTGAACATATGCCTTTTATTTTGGTGTTGAGATTTTGCTAGGATATACATCTGTGTGGATTAACTTTTCATTAATATTTTTGGCGTAAAATGAAATCTTTCATTCTAGAGATTATATTGTCCTTCATCTCAGGAAATATATATTTTAAATTTTTCCCATTTTTCTTTACATCCTAATTTCTAGAATTCCTCTTAGAAAGATGTTATCCTTCTTGCATTTTATCTGTCTCTTCATTTTAATAATTTACATCTTTCTAAATTGTCAATTTACATGCTTTATAATTATTTATTAATTCATTAATATATCAACAAATATATTTTGGATACCTCTGAAACAAATATTGAGCTCTAGGTTTTATAAATACAATAGAAAGCAGGCAACCCCCCCCCCCCCACTTTGACATACTATCTAACACACCCTACTTAAGCTGTTCTCAGAGATTTCTTAAGCTCTGTCTTAAATAACAAAAATTTTGTCTCCTTCTTTGTTTATCTTATTATTTTTTCCTTCTACCATGTTTTAAATTTCAGTTATTATATTTTTAATGTAATGTCAAAAAGATTTTTTATTTTCTTACATTTTTTGTTATGGCCTCTTCTAGAATTTTGCTTTTAATATCTACTTGCATAGGCTGAGATTGTTAATTATATCCTTTTGCTACAAAACTTTTAATTTCAGAGATATAATGTCAAAGTTTTACAGGTACACATGGAAAAAAATCAAACACAATCATAGGTGAAAGTGAAGGCAACCTAATCATAGCTATTGCTGTGCTAACTATTCATTAGTGTGGAGACAGAAGTTCTCTGGGTGAGACATGCTGTATGTAGGACAGACAGGAGGGATAACTACTGCTCCTCCCCTTCCTGTCAACATCAATAGACCCTGCACACACCAAAGAAATTCCTCAATATCTTTTTGGGATAACAATGTTCTTAAATGCCCATCATACTCTCCCTCATCCAACCCATTATGCACATTTCTAGGCATGATTGAAATAGATTAGGGCAAACCTATGATCAAGTGAATCTAATCTTCAGCAATGGCTGTACCTTGGCCAAGTCTCCACGAGGAATCACAGTAGGAATCTGGTTATTAACACTAACCTGGAGTGCAGTAGGGTACCAATATGCAAACTGAATACTACACTTTTCTTGATGATGGGAAGGCAGAGTAAACACTTTTGGGAACCACACCACCACTACATATAACATGGCAAAATTCACAGTCCATGTTACCATGTGGTTGGCTGGCTCTGCAATCTCTGCTATGAAAAGCTGTTTATCATGAGCTTTCTAGGCAGAGATGACTGTAGTTTACGTGGCTACAGGGAACTTTAATATAAAAGGATGGCATTTAAGATTGGTATGGAATTCTGGCAGATCCACATTAAAGGCATTTTCCAACCAAAGGGAGATAGTTATGGAGTACTATCTATCTAATAAAGATGTTAAGTTTAGTGTAGTTTGGGCACTCAATACTGAAAAATGTATATCTTAATTTCTACTAGAAACACAATGACAGTTTCAGGATAGTGTGGGGGGTGAGGATGGAATTATAGGGGCATGTAGTTCAGTTACAGCTGTGAGGTCTAGGTAAATAGAGATTGTAAGCTTGGACTTGTTACCTAATTCAACAGCAACTTTCCATAAGCAGGAAATAAATCCAGAATTTGTTCCCCCTCCAAAGTTATGGAACAACCAAGAATTTTTAAAGATCTCTTCAGTCATCAACCATTTGTAAATTCTGTCCAAGACTAAATTAATGATTTCCCTGACAGTGATAGAGTGCCCTTGGGCATAGGTATTGGTCTTCCTTGTCAGCGATGTGCTGATTAGAGTGGAAGAACCAGCGGTTAAGTCTCAGTGCAAGCTTAGTAAGTGTGAGTTTCAGGACTTCAAATGCTGTTTTGGAGACATGTTCTCATCACTCATCTCACAGAAGGTGGTAAAGGAATCATCTCTCTACATGGCAACAGTTTTGTTACTTGACTAGATGACATGTTTCAGGAAGTAGACTTCTCAGTAGTCAATTGCCTGTCTGGGCACCAGCCTATGTGTGGTGATGAATGTAAGCACGTGGCTATGGGTTTGGAAATGAAGCTAGCTGGAGCAGACAGAGAGTCTTAGTTACCATGAAAAAGGGCTAAGGTTTGAGGTAAGTAATTCACTCAATTTTTTTTGAAATTTTTATTTTAACCTCCAAATTATTTCTCATGATTTACATCATGTTACTGTAGTTTCTCATCTTAGTATTTCTTTTTCGGCATAAAAAGGTCCCCAAACCTCTAGTGCTATTTAGTTGTTTGATAATGTTTATGAGTTGTGGTTAGATTGGTTAATATAGGTAACTGGTATACAGATTTTTAAAAATTAAATGTAAATAGTTTCAGAAATAAAAAGAGGAAGGAACCATATCAATTGGTACAGTATCTCTGAAATATAATAGCCAAGTTTAGAAAATAGCTAAATATAAAGTTGTTGTACTGTGTTTGAATAATGACACTATTGTCACCATCATTATGATTGCCCAATATTTCCTTCTATTAGGATTTATCAGCATACAGTGAATGCAAAGGTTTATGTTTAGATTAGATAGAATCCCTGCCATAGGAAGATTTACAGCCTAGTGGATCTAATAATCTTTCAGTAACTTTGGAAAATGTATTAACTTGTCAAGCCTGGCATCAATTTCGCACCAAGAGCAAATATTAAATAATGAAGACCATTTCTTACAAAAATCCCATGAGTAACCATTTTAACTTCTTTTGCAAAAATTTTGAGACATACTTAGGATAGAAAAGTAACAAAGTAAATATGAATAGTTTTATGGCAATTCTTTCCTCTTTGCCACAAGAGATGTGTTCCATTTATAGTTTTTTAAGTGCTGGCTTTGAAATACTGTGTTGCCATATTTTATTTGTTCCTTCATATACTAAAGGATGAAATAACAATATGAAAGCAGTAAATACTGCAACAGAAGATATTGATGGAAACAATAGCATAATAGAAAAATATAATTCACCTTTTCTATTTATATGGGAATATTGAAAAACAAATCAAACAGAAGGGGGGTTCTGTGAGATGTGATAAATTTTTAAAAATGTGCCAATCACATTTTTTCTTTTCCTTCCACTTTTTAAAGACCACATTTTCTTGGAGTTGCTTGGATACATGCCATGGTGTGACACTTCCAGAAGTTAGTACTAAAACATAAATCAAAATGACAACTTTAGACACTGGAACTAGTCCTGTAGAGGTCACAGAAGGTGATTCTCCAAGGTCATTTTTTAATCATTTCATTTAATATGCAGATAGCTTCCAAGATGATGCTCTCTCATAGCTTTTCTTCAGTGCTTTCCAGAATGATTCTGAGGCACACATCATTATCAAAAGAAAAAGAAAAAAGATTTCAATTGTTTCTGACATAGGATTTAGCTATGTATGTATCTTATATTGTAACTTCTTCCATGTTTCTCAATTTTTATGTTGATCTTTTTAGCTTTTGCATTTCTAATCTCACTTAAACTGAAAGAGCATATTTTGTGCACTTTACCATAATTATTTCCTCTTCATTAGATAATGATAGGTAATATATAATTGATTGTGATAAATGAGCTATTTTGTTATTGCAAAATTCTGCACTTTCCTTATATTGTTGTAAGATCCAATCATCTTTGCCTAGATGCCATTGCTTAGCTGGCCCACAATATCTGGAGGCAGAGATGGTTCTGTGGCCCTCAAGGTGTGTATGGTGACAAAATTTATTTTTCTTTACCTTTGTTCGTGGTTCTTAACTATAGACTGACTCAATAACAAGCCATAAATACTGGAATGTCTTCTTGCACGTATACTTCAAGAAAATGACTGTCAGTATTATTCTCACAAGGATTCATGATCCTCTCTGATACTGAAGAGAAGGTCTCATTCTAGGAGGAAAGAACTATTCCTTTTCCAGAGTCCAGTCCAATTAAGTCTCTGAGACACCTTGACTTTTTCTCACTATGCTGCCCAGGCTGGCTTCAAACTCCTTCCACCTCTGCCTCCCAAGTAGGTGGGACTACAGGCACTTGCTGCCACTTCTAGGGACATTGTGACTTCTGTAGAGAACTCCTCAATAGACAATGGAGATTTCTCTCTAGACACATACACCTGGAAGTGGAAGAAGATGAGACATTTCAATTCCCTAGGTGTTGAGTCATTTACTGAAAGTATCACAGTCCATTTAAAACAACATTTTTTTTCCATCAATTATGCATTAAATACCCAGCATGAAGATTCATTTCCTGTCTTTTTCCAGTGCTCTCTCTTCCTCTCTCTCTCTGTTTTTGAGAAGCTGAGTTGAACATTTTATAGAAACAATAACTTCTTTGGGGCTCTCCTTAGTACTAAAAAACAGTACTCTTTTGTCATAACCTTTGAATGCTCACATGTTCAGCCCCATATTTTGCCTAGCTGTACTTTATCATTGTCACCAGAATATAGTGTCTCCATATTTGATCCAATTTACGCTTAGAGTTGCTGTATAATGTTAATTTAAATAACAATGTTCTAATAAGCAGTATTACTCTAGGTCAACTGACTGAATTCTGTTAAAATATTTATTGCTCTCATGACTGATAATGACATGTCTGCTTACACATGTGTCATTGCAGGTACATTCTTTGTGTGCTCTACCCTTGTCAGAGCTTACTATTTCCAGTGATAAATCAAAGATTATCCATAGAGTAATCTTTATAAGAATTTTCATTAATTAAAACCCACTAATGGAAAAATGATGCTCAGAGGCAATAAGTGTATCATATTACTACATTTCATTAGTTGTTCATATATTAACATCTCTGAAATTAATTTTCATCTACCAGCCCTCTTAATGCCCTCAAGCATTCTACACCTAACATGCAATGACTGAATTGTGCCAGATATTTTAAAAATCTAGTTTCATCCATTTGCAAGAGGAATGAATTATATAGAACCTTCTTTTCTGAAATGAAGTGTTCCATCTTTTTGGCAATACTATAGATATTGGGTGAATTCTAAGAATTCTAACTGATAGGATAGACATTAGAGCCTGGGTTATGAAAATGTCTATTTTCATATTTGTATTTTTGTACTTCAAGAACCAACCAGGTAGCAGTAATTAGAATAGAATTGCCCTAACCCCCCACAAAATAACAACTGGTAGAGCATTCCTGCGTACTGACAGATGTTTGGGAAAAGTGAAAACAACTCCTATTTAAATGGAAAAGTTTCAAAGTAGAGTGTTCTGAATAATAAAAGAGGAGACAATGACCAAAAATGTATATATTTTTTTACCAGTATAAAAATAAGGGAGATCTAGCCATTTTGTTAAGCTCACACAGAGACCCATTTTATATTGAAACCACTTGAACAATATCAATTATAATAAAAAGGTCATTAAGAGGATGCTATTCAAGCCTGCTGGCTCTTTTCAGTGGGCCACCTTACAGTCCACTGTTGGTTGCATGATTACTGAGAGCCAAGTGAGCACAGGTTTTTTGTGTTCTGCCAGTATTTTGAAGTGGATAAGCTAAATCTGCCTCTCAGTACACAGTATTCTATAGCGTTAGCATCAACAATGGCTGTGGCTGATGACATTACCCAGTAAATCATGCTCCCCGCATCATTCAAGACAGAACCATTTTTAAAAAGAGAGATGTATCTTGGCCTTGACAGGCTTGATAAATCAAAATCTAGGTTTCAAAGCCAAGAGTAGATTCAGTGAAACCATATTAAGCCAAGAGTTGGTTGATGGACGTTATACTGTAGAATTAAACTTGTTTTAAAATGTCATAGGTATGTTTAAAAGCCCCACTTGTTTGGACTTTAAAAATATTTTAATTAATTTATGTATCCAAATGAGAGGGAGCCTGACACTAAAAATTTAAACAGCCCACATCCAACAGACTCGGAGATTAGATGTCCTTATTTATCATTTAAGACCTAACCAGATAAATGATTGTGGACTTGAAAGTGAAAAATAACAGGAAGCCTCTCCCACTGAAATCTAATTCCTACTAAAAGCAACTGTAATCAATACATGGAAGGGACTGTGGTGAACAGGGAAATGGTCTCCCATATCTCCCTTAATGGTAAGACTTGTTCCAGCTGTCAGCAGATAGCCTCCAACTGTTAGCTTCTGCAGTGTTTGCCTAAGCCTAAGAGGGCTACCTCACTATAGTGATGGCCTTCCCAGTATAGTCTACCTCAAATGAATAAGCACGGTGGTGGAAAAAGGCCCAGCCATTTTGTTCCACTGAGGAATGGGCCATATGAAGCAGAGCTCTGCATGGAGTTAAGTGGGGCTGTGCTGGGACTGCATCACTGCTCAACTCCTCACTCTGCCCAATCCTGATTCCTTCCCTTGTCACATTCTCTAATGATTATCCTGCATGCCAAGCACTTTCTCATTGTTTGCTTCTGGAAAACCAACCCACAACAGGGAGCATATGAGATCATCTCTGCCAGGAAAATGTCAAGACACAACTCCTCTCTGAATATATTACAACAAACAAGTCAGCCTGAAGAAGCCTTTGATGGGGCCAAAAAAGAACCATCCATGATATCTACTGCTTGACCATAACCAAATTTCTCACTACCTTGCCAGAAAGAGTTGTAGGTTATTTCCTTCTTTTCCAGACATTTACTTATAAAATGAGAATTGTTGAGAAATTTTCTAGATTTGAAAAATGTGGATAAAAAATAATTTACCTCTAGGATAGACAGCTCCAAAGGAGGGAAATGCACATGTAAGCTGTTGCAGAATGACCCCTGAGCTGGCTTGTTTCAACAGCTTACTTTGATACTCTCTATCTGATTATTGCCACTGAATTAAGTGATCTCAAATTAAGCAATCTTAAAATCACAAACCAGAAAGGTAAAGAGGGTTATTTGTTTATTTTTTTAAAGTGGAAAAATAAGAGTACTATTAATCCATCCCTTACTCTTCCACTCTTGGCTTAAAGGAAGGTAACTCTTGCTGTAGGAATGTCTTAGCCCATTTTTGTGCTGCTGTAAAATAATTTATAATGAAGAGAAATTTATTGGCTCACAGTTCTGGAGGCTGAGAAATCCAATATCAATGTGGTGGCCTCTGGTGAGGGTCTTCTTGTTGCTTTATCACATGGGAGAAAGTGAGAGGGCAAGAGATAACAAGAGAGGGGCAAATTAACTCTTTTGTGATGGCGCTGATTCTACCCATGAAAGTGAAGCCCTCATGGCCTAACTGCCCCTGTAACACTATTACAATGGCAATTAAATTTCAAGATGAGTTTCGGAAGGGACAAACATTCAAATAATGGAAGGAAGTCTTCTTTTTCAGGATGCATGTGTCTGGCAATGAATGTGATATGAGTTGGTTGCATATAATCCTTGTGTGCTGTTATTTGTTCTCTCATGGGGAAAATCAGGAGGACCAAAGGTGGGTGTCAAGACATTATCCAAATATACCTCATAACAACCTATTCTGTAACGGGGCTTCTTTCAGCTAATATCATAGCATTTCCCCATTCCTTTACCATTCTCCGTCTCCAGCTGAGAATTAGATACAAAAGTTTTTGTAAATAGCTCCTTTCCTCCAAGGCTTATTATCCTAAATGGAATTGGAAACTCATAGCTTCAGTTACTTTTAAGCCTGATCAGAGGAGCGAAGACCTAATTTATTCAATGCCTTCAATTTGCTTAGTTGTATGAAATAATAAATATTAGGAATACAACACATTCATCTTGCCAGATGCATTTTAAGGGAAAAACGTAATTATCAATGAACTCAGATTATGCCAATAAAATTTTTCTATTGTCATTGAAGTAAAAAAAAAAAAAATGAAAAAAACACAAGGCAATTACCATATGTGCTTTACCATTTTCCCCTAAATCTGAATATTAACTATATAATCACAAAAGGGAATTTCACTAAATAGCCAGTGAAGTAGCTCTTCCTGCTACCTACCATACTCAGCCTCGTAGCTACCCACCTATTCTTTCTAAAGAGCAGGGAATAGACCAGTGAGGTGAATAACCATAAAATTCTATGGAGAAAAGTGATTTCAATTTTGATGGGATCAAATGACCTATACTTGAACTTCAGAGCAAGACTCTCTGAGAACAAAATCCTTTTGGTCAGTTATTGTTTTCCTTACTCTTTTTGCTATAACTCTCTTTGTTTTACAATATTGCCTGAGAATCAACTCATTTTTATCATTGCTTTGCTCATTGTTAGTCTTTGATTATCAATCTACTTATAGGGAGATGGTGGCAGTTAATTGCCCTGCCTCCTTTTGCCTCACTTTTTTACTCAGTCACTTTGTACTCCTGCCATGATATGAGACAGAGCACATTATTGTAGTGTTTTGCCTGATGATTAGAAATCTATTCTATAGAATAAGAAAGTTTGGTTAGATGTCTGATCATGGAAAATCAACCTAATCTCTCTCAGAGTTTGGTCAGAAAACAAAATACTCTAGATATTTTGAGAAGACAGGGTCTTAATACACGGAAGAATCTTTGAAGATATTGGAAAACCTAAAGGTGAAGATCAGGGAAGGCAAGGGAAGAACACCACTAACTCTCAATTTCTCTGTTAGTTTTCTGTGAATCAGGAAGTCATTCCGCTGATCTGGCTCAGGAAATTTAGAAAACAATTTACAATAGGCACATCTGTGTTCAATGCCTAGCAGATGATTCATGGGAGAACACCTGAAGGCTTTAGCAAAACTACCCATCTGCTAAAGCCCTCAAGTCTGAACAAATAGAAAGATAATGACCTCTGGCTTTCCAACAAGTGTCTTTTATTGGTGATATCTAAATAGGCATCACACTAAAAAGGTTTCTAGGAAATGTAGCTCCCAGGATTCTTAGTTCAAAAAAGCCATTGTTTTCCTTTTTGGAAATGAAATGACTCAACTGTATTTCTTCCCTGTGTTACCTAAGAAAAACCAAACAATTTTACCTCCTGTTACCCACATGATGGCCAAACCTACCTTCATTTTAAATAAAAGGGCAGTGACCACTAATGAAATTTCTCTAAAAACTGTGTATATAGGGAATACCTTTGTTCAAAGACATGCTGGGCATCAACAGTTGGGATGAGAAAAATAGTTCTCTTTAGTTTCTCAAAGAAGTTCCTTAAAGATCTATTCTAGCTAGTTCCTTGAATATATAGCTTTTATCAGGTTTTCATGCCTTTTTTGGAATAAGTTAAATTTAATATCACTCTACTCTTTAACTCTCTTTTTTCTTCAATCTTTTCTGATTTATCAGTTATTTTAGAATATGAATATGAGCTGGGGTTAGAAGTGATGTCACATTCTGACTGATTCATCTAGGCTCCATCTGCCTCTTCTTCCTCACTCTTTTTACCACTTTTTTATTGTTCACTATCAATTCTCACATAAATGATCAGCTATGCCTTGTGCTCTAGGATATTCTAAACCACAAGTGATTTTTAAGCATTCAAAGCTCAGTCTTTAGTGGCTTAATTTCAGTTGTCTTCTCTGTTAGGCCATCTATAATATTGCTCACATTTTTAGTAAATTAACTTCAGGATGATTTTCTGTGAATGATGTTGTTTGGGTTTTATTCTGAGGGTGTGGGGAGGCAAGGGGAAGGCTATCCTAACCATTCTTCTTATCTCTTCTGGCCTCCAGGCCAATGACTTTGGCCATACTCACATCTTTTTTTTTTTTTGAGACGGAGTCTCGCTCTGGCCCCCAGGCTGGAGTGCAGTGGCGCGATCTCGGCTCACTGCAAGCTCCGCCTCCCGGGTTCACGCCATTCTCCTGCCTCAGCCTCCTGAGTAGCTGGGACTACAGGCGCCCGGCACCGCGCCCGGCTAATTTTTTGTATTTTTAGTAGAGACGGGGTTTCACCGTGGTCTCGATCTCCTGACCTTGTGATCCGCCCGCCTCGGCCTCCCAAAGTGCTGGGATTAAAGGCGTGAGCCACCGCACCCGGCCGCCATACTCACATCTTAATTTGAAAAGTCACCAATCTGCTTGAGTGTGTTATTTTTACCAGCTGTGTTCAATCACTGGGGTAACAAAAAAGAGCAAGCATATGATTAGTTTGATACATGTTTAGAGGAATTGCTGAATGGCCATAACCACAACAGCAAACAGGTGAGATGATTAAGGATGTTGGTGAGATAGAGATTAAAATAATGAATTATTAAATGGAATTGGATTTGGAAAAAAAAATACAGCTAATAAAATTTATAGACTTGGAAAAAAATGGATGTATCAGTTTCTAGTAGAAAATAGATGGTATTCTTAAAAGAGGTAAAAGCTAAGAGTTTATATATTAATACTTGGGCAATCAGTAAAGCATGATAAAGCATTATTGAGAATTCACAAAGCATGGTAAAACTTCCCTGGATTATCAACAGTGGGAGGCTGTTACCTCATGTAAACCTAAAAATTAAGGGAAGGGAAGGAAGTTGGGGGTGGGGGTAGGAAAGCAAGTGAGAGAACAAGGCGGGGCAGGGAGGGGAATGAACAAGAGCATTTTGCATTTTAAGAGAAGCCTACTGACAGGAGAATAAATTTCTTAAACTCACTCTCTTACCCTCTGATATCATGTCCATAACTCATTGGCTGAACTCACCCAAACACCAAACATCAGAGTTGCAAGGGGGCAGATAATAGGTGGCAGAGGAGCAGAGTATAGATTTGTGTAGAGTACAGGAAATATTTGGTATAAAGTAGAAATCCACTGGTATGAGTTTTTTTCTTTTCTTTAACTGTAAAGAAGCATGAAAGTTATGGTACATGTTTTAAAAAAAATGAAGATAGAGATAAACCATTTTAAGCATTTAGTAGGTAAGCAGTTTTGAAGAGTGAAAAGTTCTAGTATTCAATCAAGTGAATGAGTTGATCAAGTGGAGGAGTGAAGGTCATTGTGCTTGGTCCTGAAGGTAGAATGGACTATTGTAGTTTGCTTGGGACTGAGGGTTTTCTAGGGATACAGGACTTCTTGTATGAAAATCAGGAGAGTCTTGGGCAAACCATGACAGTAGGCCAACCTTCTTGAAGGATAAGTGGATATTTATAGGAATTCCATGTAGGAGAAAAGCATTAGCCAAGATGTAGCCAGAGATATAGATAATGCAGGTTTGTGTTTTCAGAAGTGACACATAAACTGAATAGGTCATTAAAAAACATCTAGAGTTTTAAAATACTAAAAAGAATAATTGGAATTTTGAGAAACAGGATGCTAAAGTGCTGTTTTACTGTATTCTGCTTATTAATCCCTTTTCAGTTGAATCATTTGAAAATATTTTCTCCCATTCTATAGGTTGTCTCTTCACTGCACTGATTGTTTCCTTTGCTGTGCAGAACTATTAAATTTAATGTGACACTAATATGCTTTGGCTGTGTACCCACCCAAATCTCATCTTAAATTGTAACTCCCACAATTCCCGTGTGTTGTGGGAAACACCCAGTGGGAGATGATGGAATTATGGGGGAGGGTCTTTCCTGTGCTGTTCTCATGATAGTGGATGAGTCTCATGAGATCTGATGGTTTTAAAAATAGGAGGTCCCTGCACAAGTTCTCTCTTTGATGCTGCCATCCATGTGAGACGTAACTTGTTCCTCCTTGCCTTTCACCTTCTGCCGTGATTGTGAGGCCTCTCCAGCCATGTGCAACTGTAAGTCCAATGAACCTCTTTCTTTAGTAAATTGCCCAGTCTCGGGTATGTCTTTATCAGCAGCATGAATACGGACTAACACAGTAAATTGGTAACAGTAGAGTGGGAAGTTGCTGAAAAGATACCCAAAAATGTGGAAGTTACTTTGGAACTGGGTAACAGGCAGAGGCTGGAACAGTTTGGAGGGCTCTGAGGAAGACAGGAAAATGTGGGATAGTTTGGAACTTCCTAGAAACTTGTTGAATGGCTTTGACCAAAATGCTTATAGTGATATCAACAATAAGGTTGAAGCTGAGGTGGTCTCAGATGGAGATGAGATGCTTGTTGGGAACTGGAGTAAAGGTGACTCTTGCTGTGTTTTAGCAAAGAGACTGGTGGCATTTTGTCCCTACCTTAGAGATTTGTGGAACTTTCAACTTGAAGGACATGATTTACAGTATCTGGCAGAAGAAATTTCTATGCAGCAAAGCATTCAAGAGGTAACCTGGGTACTTTTAAAGACATTCAGTTTTATAAGGGAACAGAGCTTAAAAGTTCAGAAAATTTGTAGCCTGACAATGTGATAGAAAATAAAACCCCATTTTCTGAGGGGAAATTCAAGTTGGCTACAGATAAGTGAGGAAGAACCAAATGCTAATTCCCAAGACAATGGGGAAAATGTCTCCAGGTCTCCAGGGCATGTCAGAGGTCTTCACCACAGCCCCTCCCATCACAGGCCCAGAGGCACAGGAGGAAAACTTGGTTTCATGGGTCTGGCCCAGGGTTCCTGTGCTGTGTGCAGCCTAGGGACTTGGTGCCCTGTATCTCAGACACTCCAACTGTGGCTGATAGGGGCCAATGTGGAGGTCGGGCTGTGGCTTCAGAGGGTGCAAGCCCCACCCTTGGCAGCTTCCAAGTTTTGTGTGCCTGCAAGTGCACAGAGGTCAAGAATTGGGGTTTGTTAACCTCCACCTAGATTTCAGAAGATGTGTGGAAATGCCTGGATGCCCAGGCTGAAGTTTGGGGTGGGTTGCTCATGGAGAACCTCTGCTAGGGCAGTGCAGAAGGGAATGTAGAGTCAAAGCCCCTACACAGAGGCCCTACTGGGGCACCACCTAGTGGAGCTGTAAGAAGAAGGCCACCATCCTTCAGACCCCAGAATCATAGATCCACTGACAGATTGCACTGTGCATCTGGAAAAGGTGCAAACACTCAATGCCAGCCCATTAAATCAACTGGGAGGGAGGCTCCACCCTGTAGAGCCACAGAGGCAGAGCTGCCCAAGACCATGGGAACCCACCTCTTGCATCAGTGTGACCCGGATGTGAGACATGGAGTCAAAGGAGATCATTTGGGAGCTTTAAGATTTGACTGCCCTGCTGGATTTCAGACTTGCATGGGTCTGTAACTCCTTTGTTTTGGCCAATTTCTCCCATTTGAAATTGTTCTATTTACCCAATGCCTGTACCCCCATTGTATGTAGGAAGTAACTAACTTGCTTTTAATTTTAAAAGCTCATAGGTGGAAGGGGCTTCCCTTGTCTCAGATGAGACTTTGGACTGTGGACTTTTGAGTTAATGCTGAAATAAGTTAATACTTTGGGGGACTGTTGGGAAGGGATGAGAGGTTTTGCAATGTAAGAACATGAGATTTGGGAGGGTCCAGGGATGGAATGATATGGTTTGGCTTTGTCCCCACCGAAATCTCATCTTGAATTGTAACTCCCACAATTTCCATGTGTTACAGGAGGAACCCGGTGGGAGATAATTGAATCATGGGGGCGGGTCTTTCTAGTGATGTTCTTGTGATAGAGAATAAGTCTTACAAGATCTGATTTAAAAATGGGAGTTCCAGGGCCAGGTGTGATGGCTCATGCCTGTAATCCCAGCACTTTTGGAGGCTGAGGTGGGCAGATCATGAGGTCAGGAGTTCAAGACCAGCCTGACCAACATGGTGAAACCCTGTCTCTACTAAAAATACAAAAATTAGCCAGGCGTGGTGACATGTGCCTGTAATCTCAGCTACTCAGGAGGCTGAGGCAGGAGAACCACTTGAACCCAGGTGGCAGAAGTTGCAGTGAGCTGAGATTGTGCCACTGCTCTCCAGTCTGGGAAACAGAGTGAGAGTCCGACTCAAAAAAAAAAGAAAAAAAAAAAAGAAAAAAGAAAAAGAGAGTTCCCTGTATGAGCTCTCTCTTAGCCTGCTGCCATCCATGAAAGACATGACTTGCTCCTCCTCACCTTTCACCTTCTGCCATGATTGTGAGGCTTCCCCAGCCACATGGAATTGTAAGTCTAATAAACCTCTTCCTTCTGTAAATTTCCCAGTCTCAGGTATGTCTTTATCAGCAGCATGAAAACGGACCAGTACAGATACCACTTTTTCATTTTTGCTTTAGTTGCCTGTGCTTTTGACATCTTGCTCAATAAATATTTGCCCAGATTGGTTTCTTAAGGCATTTCTGCAATGTTTTCTTTTAGTCATTTTATAGTATCAGGTCTTATATTTAGGTCTCATTTCATTTTAATTTTATTTTGGTATATGGCAAAAGATGGGGGTCCAGTTTCACTCTTCTGCATATGAATATCCAGTTTTCCTAGCATCATTTATCGAAGAGTCTGTCTTTTCCCCGATGTATGTTCTTGGTGCCTTTGTTGAAAATAAGCTACTGTAAATGCATGGATTTATTTTTGTGTTCTCTATCCTGTTTAATAATAATGTTTCTGTTTTTATGCCAGAATCATGCTGTTTTGTTTATTATAGCTTTGTAGTATAATTTGAAGTATGGTAATGTAATGCCTTCAGTTTTGCTTTTTGCTCAGAATGGCTTTGGGTATTCTGGGTCTTTTGTGCTTCCACATAAATTTTAGGATTTTTTTTTTTCTGTTGCTATGAAGAATGTCAATGGTATTTTGACAAAAATTGCATTGAATCTATAGATTGCTTTAGGTTGTATGGACATTTTAACAATATTGATTCTTCCAATTCATGAACATGAATTATCTTTCCATTTACTGTGTCCTTTTAAATTTATTGCACTATTCTTTTTTAGTTTTCATTGTGGACATCTGTCACTACTTTTGTTAAGTTCATTTTTAAGTATTTTACATTTTTTGTAGCTATTGTAAATAGATGCTTCTTGGTTACTTTTTCAGAAAAAGTGTGCTGTTGTAATAAAAAAAAAATGCTACTGATTTTTGTCAGCTGATTTTGTATCCTTCATCGTTACTGAAATCATTTATCAGTTGTAATTGTTTTTGTGGTAGAGTCTTTGGTTTTCCCAAATATAAGATCATATTGTCTGCAGACAAAGATAATTTGACTTCTTTCTTTCTAATTTGGATGCTCTTTATTTTTTGTTCTTGTCTAGTTGCCCTGGGTAGAACTACATTAAATAAAATGGTGAAAGGGAGCATTCTTGTCTTGTTCCAGATCTTAGAGGAAAGGCTTTAATTATTTTTCCTGTTAAATATCATATCAGTTGTGAATTTTTTATATATGTCCTTTATCATATGTGGAAGCTAAAAATTGGTATCATGGAGTTGAAGAGAATAGAATGATAATTAGCAGAGGCTCACAAGAGTAGTGAAGAGGGGAGGGTGAAGAGAGGTTGGTTAATGGCTACAAAAATAGAGTTACATAGCTGAAATAAGATCTAATATTTGGTAGCACAACAGGATGACTATAGTTAGCAATAATTTATTGCATATTTCAAAATAACTAGAGGAATATATTTGAAATTTTTCTGACAAAGCTATAATAAATGTTTGAAATGATGGATGTCCCAAATACCCTGATTTGATCATTAGACACTATATCCTGGTATCAAAATTTCACATGTAGCCCATAAATATGTACAACTATTATGTACCCATACAATTAAAAATAATAAAAAAAGTAAATCTAAGACAATAATGTGGACTTTCCCCAATTTATTGTTTATTTTCTTATGCTATCATTTTCTTATGCTATCATTTTCTTAATTTATAAATAGACACATTAACCTTTAAAGAACAGAAAAACCACCAAATATTTCTACATAATATTTTATTGTTGTAAGTATTTACTTGGTGACTATAAAGAACTCTTCCATAAAGAACTCTAGAGCACTAAATAAGAACCAATGAGTAGTAGTTTTTAGGAAGCCTCTTCATCCTGTGGAATAACAGTAGAATCATTGTGCTGTGTAGATTCGTGTTGAAGTGTTTAAATTCCCTTGTGCATTTTTAAAAGGTCAGGAATGTGTTGACAAAAGCATTGGCAAGCCAGTTTGAACTGAAAGAGACTGAGGCTGAGATTATAGCCTGCAGAAAGCAGATGGTGAGGTTGTCCAGCAAGTAAGGAGGGCATATTCCCCAATATCCTCCTAAAAAGTAGTCAAGATGATTACTAAAAAGAAGATATCTAGAAGCTTTTGGAAAATGGATTTTGTCACCCTGTTCAACCCCATCTTTGGACACTAAAAGATTTTCCAAGATGGACATTTGTTAAACTATAGGAGAAAAATGTTGTGCTATATACTGTACTCTCCTCAAGGCATTGGCTGCCTACTTTGACCATATTTGCATTTTCATAACTAAGAGAGACCCGAAAATATTTACTTCTACAATAATAAAAATCTGTACAGAAAAGACTTGCCTATTTACCTACTGCAATAGAAATTCTTCAAGTTTGCAATTCTCACGTAGTTGTAAAGTTTCCTGTGTTGATGTCCAGTTAGAAATCAACTTGCTTCATTTTTAGCATTGGAAAGTAAAAGTTTCCCCCTCCCCCACTTTTTTTGAGTTATCATTTTTTCAATGCCAGCATTCAAGAATAGTTTCCCATTGCACCTAATATTACAACAGGCATTTCTGTATTAAAATGTGTGAACCAATGTTTACTTAGAATTTTCCCACTCTTTCTTTTTATCTTTTAATGCTACAGAGTATAGTAAATTATAAAGTTGTAGCACTGAATAGATTTGGTTGTTGAATCTCAATCCATAAAATCAAGTATTTCTATATTGTTCTAAACATTAAACTGCAGTTTAAAAATTACTTTTTGTTGATTTCTTTAAAATTTAAAGGATTTAATATGAAATCCTCTCAGAGAAAGATGTTTTTGTTGTTGCTGTTATTTATTTATTTTTTTATATTCCAAAGCTCATGTATCCAATTGTCCAGTGGGAGGTAACCCCAATAAATGTAATGGTAGAGAAAAAATAGCTCTCTTGCTTGGTAAGAGAAAAATAATAACTGGATCACTCGATATGGTAATATGTGGATGAGGGATAAGATTTATTCTTTTAACTTCAAATGTCAGAATGAAGAAAAATGGGCAGGTATCTTAAGGAGGCAAATTCAGTAGAATGAACCATGGTTTTAAGTAAACCCTGAATGATCGTAAGTGGCAGATATTGCCGACTCTTATACAGAATGGGAGTTGAACAGTTTGCATGCTAAGGTATTCTCCAAATTAAAAACTAAGATTTCACAAATTTCAAAATTTGAGAAAGGTGTAAACTTAATCCAGAAAGGCTAACTTCTCCCAGATCCTTTTTAAAACTACCTTTTTACTTAGAATAATCTTTAGAGCCATTTCTTTCTTCCATGAGAAAATTGTTATTTATAGTAAAAAATTCTTTCTTGATTTTCAGTCTTTCTTCCTGCATGCATGCCTTCCAATTTCTTTTAAGCTTATGTCTTCTTCCTTCACCTTGTGATGCACATTAATTTATAGTACTTAACAGATCTCTGAGAAAACAATCTGGATTATCAGACAGTTTCTGTGCTGGTGCCAGCTGTAGTAAGAATCTTTGGGGGAAAATGACTGTTATGTAGATAAAGATTCAAATTGAAGCTTATAAGAAGTACAGTAGAATAAATATGGCTCATGTTATGTAAGAAGAGACTGAGAATTATAAAAGCTAATTATGGAAGATTTATACTCTTTAGATCTTAGGATTACTATGACCTAATTTCATAGCTAGAAAAATGGAAAAAAACCCAGAATTCCTAATAATTTGAAAGTGCAGCTATGAGTAGAAGGCAATATTATAACCAAAAAGTTTACCATAATTTAAAAAGTCTCTAACATTAGATTAATTTAAGTCTTTTATTTCACAGAAAATTCTTTAAATACTAATGTGAACTCTGGAATGGACAATAAATCCCCTTAAAACACATGAATATTTTCTTACATCAAGCTTCTTTTATATAGTATAGGGCAGTGACCTCATGAGTTGGGTCACAAGACAACCATACTATATGCAGCAAGAGTAGAGGAGACAGAGTCCAGAGGGCAGAACCCCGTGGGTTGCAAACATATGGGCCAAAGAGATCCTTAGTAACTGACCAAGAGCAAAAAGACGTTGAATTGCTGGTAGGAAGAGAGGCACCCAATGGAAATAGATGTGAGGGAGGACTCTACAGAAGACAACCTAAATTGGTAGAAGAGCTTAAAATTTATGCTAGAAAACTTTGGAAATTTTAGATCTGGTATTATCTGTGGCAAGTTTTTTAGGCTATATACGCATCCTTATCTTTACCCACATACCAGAAAAAACTCTACAATAGTTAGTATTTAGATAGAATGGTATATATGAAAGCATACTATATACTTCTAAGGGTTATGCATGTATTATTAAATCATATTGATGACGATTGTCTTAAGATTTTATCTGAGATCTGAATCATATACAAAACAGTGAACTGAGAATTAAAGGTAATTAAACTACTGAATATTTCAGGGCAAATCAGTTTCTCCTAAGAAAAATCTCCGGATTATTCTACCCACGAGTTCTGGCAATCTTAGTGCTACGTGAGCAATCTGATTCTACTGTAACCTGGAATTTGGGCAGAAATCCTGGCCAGAGGATTAAGATAGGGAAAGCAAAGAGTGAGCAATTTGTTAATGATAGCACAGCTGAATATCAGACTGTTTAGACATCCCAATGTTTTCCTGATTCTTCAGGCTCACCATCCCACTGCCTATTTGCTTACTGTTTTTACAGTTGTCTGATCAGAGGACAAAGACATTTTTGCTCACATTGGGGATCTGGTGACCTCAAGGATTGTGTGGTAGATAGCAATTACTACACAATTTGGGGTCTTATGAATTGCTCTCAACATAATCATCATGGTTTTCCACCGACACTTTTTGTTCTTAATTTTACTTTCTAACCTTCTCACCCAGTCTTGAAAGTTTACGAAAATCTATCCTTATTTTAAGGTATGTGTTATTTCTATTTAACATTGGTTACACTTTACTGTATATGCAATTAATGTCTGTGTGTGTGCATGTACATTAGATATCCTGTTTTAAATGCCTTAATTTCTTAAAAAATCCCAAAATAATAAAAGCTTCTTAACTTCTAAATATGCTTGACCCTTTCATAACTTCTAAATATGCTTCTTTCTGTGAGTGTCACAAAATTACAGACATTTGCACAAATTGTGGCAATGAAGTAAAGAAGTACCCTTTTAATCATGCCTGTAATCTGGGTATATCAACTTCTACTGACTATTTGAAGAGAATACAAAAACAAAAAATCAGAAATTTTATGTTCCAGAAAGCTATCTTCTATTCAACATATGTTGTCTCATGTGTTGATGTTAATAATATTAAATTACCAGGTGCATTTTTCATCTTCAACTAGAGACTTTTCCTACTGAATTTCTGTAAAAATTATTTTAAAAGCTCTTACGCGAGATTTATGTGTGGGTTGAAAATTGTATAGGTGTTTAGAAGAGCTGCTGTTTTTGGTGATTGCATAGAACAGTCTTCTACAAAAATGATTGAGAATTAATTTGCTATCATGTGTCCTCACAATGTGATGATTCAAAATATCTACTTGATTAGAGAGATTTTTATCCCCAAGAAACAAACTAACCTGTCCTGTTAGCTATGGGATGACATTCTTTCACTGATCTTATTTCTAGTAGGTAAGAGCAAGGGCTCTGGATCCAGAGTGCCTGGATTTGAATCCAACTCTGCTGTTTTTTCGCACTGGGCTGAGAGTTGGCTGATATACACCAGGATGGTTCTCTCTCTGTTCGGATTGTTTGTGCCTTTGCTGTTATTCCATATTTTGAATGTCATCTCTGTACCGCTCTATAATACCACTGTATGACCTTGGTTAAGTAACTTCTTTCACTTATGTCTTCATTTTCTTAACTGAAGGATAAAATTGGTGTATATCTCATTGCGCTATTGTGAGGATAAAATTTGTAAATACCTATAGAGTGTTTTAAAAGCTCCTGCCACAGAGTGAGTGCTTAATACTGCTATCATTATTTTTTCTCTCCTGCTGGTTCCTTCTCTATGTCTGTTTCTGCCTCTCACTTTCTCTTTGTTCTTTCTGAAATTATGCTCTCATAGAATGTAAACGTAAGGGAAAAAGGTGACACAGAAGAAAAAGAAAGCAGGGATACTAGCTAGGAGGTTATTTCAACTGCCTGTTCATGAGGTAAAAAGGAAGGGCTTTATCTAACATAGCTGAGAGTGGAAAGCAAGGGCTAATTGTAACAGCTGACATTTATTGAGCATTTATGATGTACTGGGCACTGTTTTAAGTGGTATCCCAAATTCATTCTGCCACAGATATTTTCTCTAGGTACATTTATCAACAAGTCAAGGACTCTAGAATTTAGTGAAGTTAAATAACTTGACATCTAATCAGGGACAGACTTGGAATTTTAATCTGGGTCTTTGAAAGTACAAAACCTATGCCCTTAACTACTATTTATTGCTTCTCTGCAGGGAATATATGTATCCAGGCATTGCATCTGAATGAATCAAAAGAACCCAGTCAATATGGCTTGAGTTACTCAAAAAAGCTGTTAGAAGATTGTCTTTTAAGTTTTTGGCTCATTGTTTTGATAACCAGGAAGAAGGCTTTCATCAGAAGTTGCTTTCCTTTAGATCTTTAAACATAAGTGGTTTCTTAAGGACAACAGAACGCCAGTGAAAAAGGAGGACTCATTAGCCTTATCTCTGTAAATGGGTTTAACCACTAGCTATCTGGAACTGCCCCACACTATTTTATTTGGGCATAAGATGGTAAATAGCAAAACTGTCCTTTGAAAAGAAGTCTTTTCCCCATAACTCTTTTTCATCCTTGCTGTATCCTGGTCATCAGTATCTGAGGAAGTTAAATAAAGTTTGCTTTCTTTTGCTCTGAAGGAGAAGCAATGACAAATTCTTTTTATAAATGATCCCCTTCTTTGCATAAATGAAATATCACTCCTTAACAGAATTTGCAAAAACTCTTACTATTTATTCCCCTGAATTCACACATTAGTTAAATCAGTCATGAAATGCACACATGAGAAGCTGATGATAAACTAGAGTTTTGGTTGATCCAATTTTTCTTGCTTAAAAATATTAGAATGAGAATGAGTTAGGGAGACAAATGTCTCTAAATAGGATTTCTATTTATATGTACCACATACCATACTATGCTCAAGGGTTTAAGAGGAAAACCCAAAATATAGTTACACTGTCAAGAATATATATTTTATATATATATTATATATATATATATATATATATATATATATACAGTTCTGTCTATGTAAATTAAGGACACTTACTCCACTGAGCACTTGCCAAAATTGCCTATTGTAGTCATCTGAGATCATCTTGTCTCTCTAAATGATAGTGCATTGACAGGAAGAATTATGTAGCTAGTCCTGTATTTTAATAAAATGATTACTTGTATTTGAATGCTTCCTAAGGAAGTTTTGCAGTGATAGGAGTTTATCTTATTTTGTTGCAGTATTTTACATACCACATTTCTACCTCATATTTCTATATTTTTCTCTTAAACTGTAGCAAGTCCATTTATGGGTGATTGTCACACAAAATGGACAAAATGCACTGTCTCCCTAATGTAGAACTGAAACAGATATATTGCTCTTGGGAGTACCCTGGAACCATATTCTGTATATAAATGGCTAGACAGGCAACTACCTGTATATTCTGTATTTTATATCTCATAGTGTAGTATTAGGTTATTATTAGGTTTATTTAATCTTCTTTGTGTTTCTGTTCAACTGATGGGCATTGGCCAAGTCTACGGATGACATATGGTTTAGGATCAAAGAAACTTACAGATGCAGGGTTGGTAATACATGTGACTTTCTTGGGTGGCATGGTTTTGCTCTAGAAGAAAGACCTGGTTTCTCTGAAGCTTTTCATATTGGAGGAGATTTGGAGTAATGAAATCATCCTAATTGGGACACCCTGAGCTTAAGAATATGGATTTCATTCTTGCTGGCATCCCCTGATGTCTCTTTCCATGTCAGTTTTGGTTTTAACCGGAGAGCTTGTCACTCACAGCCTCCCAGCTCAGACAGCTGACTTTAAGGCTGCTGGAGGAGGAGTTGCTGGGGTCTTCCAGGGAACCATCTGTTCTTTTTTGCTTTGCTATCTCCTATAAAATGTTGAAAGTTAAAAGAAAAAATCCTCCAAAAATTTGGCAGAATTTTGTATAAACTTAGTCTCTAAATTAACTTTCTTAAAACCTTTATACCAAAGTGAAGTTATTAATGAGTATTGGGAAACAAGAGCTCTAATTCAACTTAAGTCAAACCATCACTGTCAGATTCATTTCCTCTCTAGTGAGAGGAGGAAGTAAGACAAGATGATCTCTCATCTCTAATAAATTTGTGATTCTGCAACAACTTGCGGCATTAGATAAATTTACTAAAGGAAGTGACTCAATTTCTATGCATCTGCAAAGCATGTCTTTACAAATTTTTCACTAAAAATATGCCCCTATATTCCATAGTTTTATTTACTCTATTATTCCAGTCTCTTATAAACTGTAAGGTAACAAAACAAGAGACTGCTAAATATTGCTTCAGAAGATAGTGACTTAAATTTATCTTACTACATTTTAAATTCACTAAACTCAGATGCCTTCATTATAATTGTGTCTCAAAAGCTTAAGACACTTGCATCTTTTCTCTTAATATGTGTCGAAGTGGCTGCCAGAAAGAACTTTATAATATTTTATATAAACAGAAGTCAAATCAAATGCTTTTATGTGGCGATCACGAATAAAATGATCATACAGTGTAAATAGGAGTGTTTCATATCAACTCGACCTCCTTCTCAGAAACATAAACCTTTTAATATCTCTAACAAATTATTAAAAATAAACTAATTTTAGATGACAGCAGTAAAGTGACCATGTTTACTTTTCTTTCTTTAGCTTCTATTTAGTAGCAAAATAATATGTTATTATTTGTCAATAAACATATAAGATAAACTGGGCAATATGGGTCTTTTAAGTGCAAATTAGTTTATACTTAGAAATGTTTTCTTCAGAATGAATATGAAGCACTATATTTCAGTAAAAAATTTTCAAGATTTTTTTTCAATCTTAATGTACTTAAGTCCCCAGAATGAATCAAAGGCTTTTATTATTTCAAAGGATTTGTCATTATTTTAGCTTAGGGAAAATGGAAATCAATGTAAAATAGAGTTTCAAATCTGAGTTAAGTGTGTATGTAAAATGTATTTAAAAACCAGTGGTACTTGGAAGCCCCTTTAGAAGCCTTGAGTGGGGATTTTAGAACTGCAGTTGTTCTTCTGAGCAAATGAGAATAAAAATATCCCTATTAGGTCTCTGCCAGCAAATATCTGTAAGATGTTTCAAAAGTACTACATTAAAAGACTAATGAGTAAACTGCAGTTCTAAATAAATAAATGTTTTTATTTAGGCCGGGATTTCTCAACCTTGGGCCACTATTGACATTTTAGGTCAGATAGTTCCTTGTGGTGGGCTGCTGTTTTTCACACTGCAGAATGTTCAGCAGTATCTCTGCCCTCTACCCACTAAATGTCAGTGACTTCCAGTTGTGAAAACCAGAAATGTCTCCAGGCATGACAAATGTCTCCTAAGGGGCAAAATTGTCCCTTGCTACGTTGAAAACAAGTGTTTTATGCAAAACAATGTTTTCTCAGATTGAATGCTGCTGCCAGGTTCTGGCAGTAGGGAATTCCTGGGATGACCAGCAGTCTTATGTGCATAGAAGAGTAATGTTCATTGCTATTTCTGTTCAGATGCAGAGGCGCTGGGGCTGATCCTTGATGGTGGATAGCATTCTGCAGGTTCTTTATCCGGGTTTTCCTAAGTGTGTAGCATTGTTTATAGAAAGTGGGATTGTAGTCTGTCTGTTGGCAGCCTCTGCAAAAGGCATTACATTTCTACTCTCTGTCTCGTTAAAGCTCCACAGGTCTTCACTAACACTGTCTTCAAAGTCCTTCCAGCTTCTGCCCACTTCCTGGGCACTCTCCCATTTCCAAAGTTATTCCCCTATTTTTTAGTGTTGTCATGGCAGCACTCCATTTCAAGGTACCAATACCTGTTTTGGTTATTTATTTTTACATAATTACTCCCAAACTTCATGTTTTAAAATAATAATAATCTGAATATTTCACACAGTAGTGGTGGTCAGAAATTCAGGAGTTGCTTCACTGAATGGTTCTAGCTTGTTGTATTTTGTGAGGTTACGGTCAAGATGTCAACCAGTACTGCAGTGATCCAAAGCTTTGATTAGAACTGCAGGATCCATTTACACCATGAGTAGCTGTTAGTAGGCATCTTTAGTCCTTGCTGACTGTTGGCAGGAGGTCTGCTTGGGAATGCTTGGAAATCTTCATGACATGGCAGCTGGCTTCCCCCTGAGCTAATGATCTGAAAGGAAGTATGGCAGAAATGCAAAGTATTTCATGACTTAACTTTGAAAGTCACACATTCTCATTTTGTCTGTATTTTACTGCTTACAAAGTCAGGAATAGTCAGTGTGGGAAGGGACTACGTAAGTGTAAATTACCGCCAGGCGCGGTGGCTCACGCCTGTAATCCCAGCACTTTCGGAGGCCGAGGTGGGTGGATCCCCTGAAGTCAGGACTTCAAGACCATCCTGGCCAACATGGTGAAACCCCGTCTCTACTAAAAAATACAAAAATTAGCCGGGCATGGAGGCAGGCGCCTGTGATCCCAGCTACTCGGGAGTCTGAGGTAGGGAGAATTGCTTGAACCCAGGAGGCAGAGGTTGCAGTGAGCGGAGAACGTGCCACCATACTCCAGCCTGGGCGATAGAGTGAGACTCTGTCTCAAGGGGCCGGGGGGGGGGGGGGGGGGGAAGAAAGAAGGAAAGAAAAAGAAAAAAAAAAGAGTAAAAAAGAGTAAACTACCGGGAGGCATGCACCATTGGGGACCGTCTTGGTAGCTGGCTACACCAATCTTTGAGTTTGTCCCCATTGCTCTCTTGGTTATCAGTCACAATTTCTGTCATTATGTGGGTCTGGTAATATGATTGTATGTTGGGTTTGGGTTGTTTTATCCAACCTTTATTTTAGCTTCAGGGGGTACATACACCGGTTTGTTACAAAGGTGTATTGTGTGATGCTAAGGTTTGGAGTATAATTGAACCTGTCTCCCAGGTAGTGAGTATAGTACCCAACAGGTAGTTTTTCACCCTTGTCCCCTTCCCTCTCCCCTGCCTCTTGTAGCACGATTGCCCATTGTGTGCATCTTTACGTTCATGTGTACCCAATGTTTAACTCTCACTTATAAGTGAGAACATGTAGTATATGTTCTGTTTCTGTATGAGTTCACTTAGGATAATGGCTCCAGCTGCATCCATGTTGCTGCAAAGGACATGATTTTATTCTTTTTTTATGATTGCATAGTATTTCATGGTGTATATATACCACATTTCCCTTATCCAGTCCACTGTTGATGGGTAACCAGGGTTAATTCCATGTCCTCACTATTGTAAATAGTGCTGCAATGAACACCACAGGTCTTTTTCATAGAATTCTTTTTCATAGAATTATTTTTCTTTGAGTAGATACTCAGTAATGGGATTACTGGGTTGAATGGTAGTTCACAAATGCTCTTTTAAGATCTTTGAGAAATCTGCAAACTGCTTTCTATGGGGACTGAACTAAGTAAATTCTCATCAACAGTGTTTAAGCATTCCGTTTTCTCTGCAGCCCCACCAACATCTGTTATTTTTTGACTTTTTAATAATAGTCATTCTGGCTAGTGTGAGATTATATCTTATTGTGGTTTTGATGTACATTTATCTAATAATTAGTGGTGATGAACATTTTAAAATATATTTGTTGGATAGTTGTCGTATTTTAAAAAGTGTCTATTCATGTCTTTGCTAACTTTTTAAAGAGGTGATTTGTTTTTCCTTATCAATTTGTTTGAGTTCTTATAAAGTCTGAATATTAGACATTTGTGGAATGCATATTTTGTGAACATTTTTTCCCATTCTGCAGGATGTTTATTCTGTTGATAGTTTCTTTTGCTGTGCAGAAGCTGTGGAGAGCATCCCAAATGTCAATTTTTGTTTTTGTTGAAATTGCTTTTGAGGACTTTTGGCTATGTCCTCAAAAGCAATTAGCCATAGGTCTTCAAAAACCAATGTTGAGATTGATGTTGAGAAGGGTATTTTCTGGGTTTTCTTCTAGGGATTTTATAGTTTGAGGTCTCATATTTTTAAATCCAATTTGAGTTAATTTTTGTATATGTGAAAGATAGGGGTCCAGTTTCATCCTTTGTATATGGATAGCCAATTATCCCAGTATGATATATTGCATAGGGAGTCTTTTCTCTATTGCTTATTTTTGTCAACTTTGTTGAAAATCAGATAATTAGAGGTGTGTGGCTTAATTTCTGGGTTATTTCTTCTGCTCCATTGGTCTGCATGTCTATTTCTGTACAGTGCCATGCCATTTTGGTTACTGTAGGCTTATAGTATAGTCTGAAGTCAGGTAATGTGATGCCAGCTTAGTTTGTTTTACTTAGGATTGTTATGATTATTTGGACTTGTTTTGGGTTCATTGGAATCTTAGAATATGTTTTTCTAATTCTGTGAAAAATGACATTATCTTGATAGGAATAGCATAGAATCTGTAGATTTCTTTGGGCAGTATAGCCATTTTAACAATATTAATGCTTCCAGTTCATGAGCATAGAATGTTTTTCCATTTGTTTGTGTCATCTATAATTTTTTTCAGCAGTTTTGTACTCTCCTTGTAGGGATCTTTCACCTCCTTGGTTAGTTGTTGATCCCCAGTTGATCCCTTTATCATGATGTAGTGTCCTTCTTTGTATTTCTTTTTTTTAACTGTTGTTAGTTCCTAGGTATTTTATTTATTTTCTTTGTGGCTGTTGTAAATGTGATTAAGCTCCTGGTTTGACTCTCAGCTAGAATGTTATTGGCATATAAGAATGCTCCTTATTTTTGGGTATTAATTTTGTATCCTGAACCGTTACTGAAGACTGATCACATACTCAGTCATAAAGCAAATGTGAATACATTCAAAAAATCTAAATCATACGAAGCATACTCCCATACCACAGTGGAATAAAAATAGAAATCAATACCAAGAAGATCTCTCCAAATCACAAAATAACATAGAAATTAAACAACGTGTTCCTAAATTATTTTGGGGGTAAACAATGAAATTAAGCCAGAAATTAAAAAAAAAATATTTGAACATATAGTATCTCCTATGTGCAGATGAGAAGAACGTATATTCTGTAGCTGTTGAGTGAAGATCTGTAGATGTCTATTAGGTTCAATTGGTCAATTGTTGAATTTAAGTCAATAATTTCTTTGTTATTTTTCTGTCTTAATGATTTGTCTAACATTGTCAGTGGAGTGTTGATATCCCCTGCTATTATTCTGTAGCCAACTCTTTTTGTAGGTCAAGAAGTAGTTGTTTTATGAATCTAGGTTCTTCAGTGCTGGGTGTGCATATATTTAAGATAGTAAACACTTACTGTTCAATCGATCCTTTTATCATGATGTATTGTCCTTCTTGGTATTTTTCTTTTTTTACTCTTGTTGGTTTAAAGTCTGTTTTATCTAATATAAGAATAATGACCTCTGCTGCTTCTTCGGTTTTGTTTGCATGATAGAGTTTTCTTTATTTTTTTTACCTTTGATTCAGTTTGGTTCTTTCAACTCTTGGATCATTGTACTGGATTCCTTGGATTGGTTTTCAGCTTTATCTTGAATCTTGTTGACCTTCCTTGCTATCCAGATTCTGAATTTTATGTCTGTTATTTCAGACATTTCAATCTGGTTGGAATCTATTGCTGGGGAGCTAGTGCAATCCTTTGGAGGTAAGAAAAACACTCTGATTTTTTGAATTGCTAGAGTTCTTGTGCTGATTCTTTCTAATCTGAGAGGGCTAGAGTTTATCTTTTTGAAGTTGTTGTCATTTGAATGGGTCTTTTTATTTTTATAATCTTTTTTTTCCCTGAGGATTTGCCTATGATGTGTGTTGTACATAGTTGATTGGCTTCATTTCTGGGTGCTTTCAGAGGGCTAAGGTTCGTATGGGTTCCTTAGTTGTAGCCAGATTCATGCACTAGTTTTGTAGGCAATGTTTTGAAGGAATTTATTTTTGTTTGGTGGTGTCATTCAGACTGTGATCCAGTATATGGCCCTTAAGAGTAAAAGTAGGCTGAGAGGCTCTTATTCACCCATGCACCTCTTTTGTATTTTTGGTGCATTTATACCAGTGCTCTGGAGAGGGAACAGGCAAGGGGGCTGGGAGATGACCCCTTCACCAAATCCATTCATGGGCCTTGGCGGAGCTCCCTCTGATTAATGGCACCACACCCACATTTCCTCAGTCTCAAGGTAGGCATTTGAGGACTACACTCCCCCTTCCCAAAGGGTGGCCCATGTTGAAGCTTAGGTCACCAACAAACACCACGGCTCTCTGGGGACCCACTGATCCTCTGAGCTTAACAAAGTCAGAGTAGGTTGTGGGGTATGTCTGGGGGTCGTCTGTTGATGCAGTGGTTCAAAGATACAAGATCCACAGGCAGGGCAGTGGTGCCATAGATTTACAGCTGTGGGCCAGAGGTTTTTTTTGCCCAGTAGACAGCTCCTTGGGGACTGTCCAGCTCATGCTTCCCCAACCATGTCTCCCTCTGGTGTCTGTCCCAGGAGCAGGCCCAACTTGCTAGTTTTGTCCCAAGCTAGTTTTGTTCAGATCACTGGGCTATTAGGTGTTCAGGGTCATGGGACCTTCCTGGGCCGATAGGCTACACCCTTCCTGGACCAGTCTTGTGGAGGGAGAAACACTCAGTTCTCATGCCAGCACTTGGCCTTGCACCTCACTCTTCTCAGTGTTCTGAGATTGGAGACTGCTCCCACACTCAAGCTGGATACCCCTGAGTGCAGTGTGCTTGAACCCTAGAAGGTTGGGACCAGGCTGTAGCAGCTTTGTCCTCTGGTCTCTTGAGGTTGAGCAACAACTTTACTGGGAGTGGGGTGGGGACTGTAAACTACTCCCAGACTGCTGGCAAAACACTTAGGCAGGGAAGTGGAGGCTGTGCTTCGTGCATACTCTTGCAGGAGAAGTCAGGCAGGAGCCTTGGAAGGGACTAGGGGACAAGGGACTACACAGATCAGATGCGCCCCTCTCCCATGGGAAAGGTAGCCCTACTCTCTCCTAGCCCAGCATTCAGCAGGGGATAGAGTAACTCAGAGCAAGACAGAGAGCCTTAGGGGATGGGCACCATGATTGCATTTTACCGCACCTGTCACACACAAAACCGCCTGGACTCTGCACAGGTTTGAGCCCCTGCCTTTGCCTACTCTCCAGGCAGCTCTTCTGCCAATTCAAATGTCCGTGGGGGTTGTGGGATCTCTTGTAGCTAAGATCCCAGAGGTCTGTGGCAGGAGCGTGGTGCCACACAGTTTTTTTACTCATCCCCCTTACTTAGGTCCTGTTCAGGTCCTGTAACTGGTTCTGGTGCTTGGCAATTCCATGAAAGCTTCCCAGCTTCCTGCCTCTTCAACCTTGGTGTCTGAGTCACCTTTCTATTGACTTTCAGTGTTTTTCTCAAGAGATCTGTTCAAAGTGTGATGGTCGACTCAATAGTTTGTTTTCTCTCAGTAGGAGAGGCGTTTCCTGGCTGTATATAGACAGCCATCTTATCCCTGCTCTGGGCTTTTTGTTTAAGGAGACTTTGTGTTGAAGCTCCAAATGATATTATCTCTTACTGGAAAGGCTTGGCCTTCTTATGTTAGAGAGACAGGGCAAGAGCTGATCACCTCAATCTAGGTAGTGACTAGATTAAGTCAGGGTTGAATCGCAGGTTTGTGAGACTCTATATATCTCTGACTTTTCTTTCTTCTGATATGTCCTATCTAAGCTTTTTACTGAGAGCCTGGTGAGTCACTATCTCTGCATCACCAAAAAATAGTAAGTGCACTATTGGGAAATCCTAATCGCATGTTTACAGCTTGCGACATTTGCAAATTATTACAATAGCCCTGCATGACTGTCAAAATCTTTTCAAGTTTCTCTCTCTTCCAGCAGAGTACCTCTGTGTGAGCCAAGCCATTCTCAGCTTTCAAGTAAAATTGACAAATGACCCCACAGAATAGGGTTGCTTATAATGTATCTAGCAACCCTATCACAGAAGAAAATGTCCAGTAACGGATTGCTCTCTCAGAGAGGCTCTTCCCTTTATGACCTGACATTTGAATCCATTGTTCATCTTTTCTTCCATACCTCTCTAATGATTTAGCATATATGTATATATGTGTGTGCATATATATATCATATACATATGATGTGATTTGGCTCTGTGTCCCCACCCAAGTCTCATGTTGGATTATAATCCCCAATATTGGGGGAAGGGCCTGGTGGGAGGTGATTGAATCATGAGGGTGGTTTCTAATGGTTTAGCACTATGCCCCTTGTCCTGCCTCATGATAGAGTTATGAGATCTGGTTGTTTGAAACTGTGTAGACCTTCCTCCTTCACTGTCTCTCTCCTGCCAGCCATGTGAAGATTTTCCTGCTTCCCCATTGCCTTCTGCCATGATTGTAAGTTCCCTGAGGCCTCCTCAGCCATGCTTCCTAAACAGCCTGTGGAACGGTGAGTCAATCAAACCTTTTTTCTTCATCAGTTGCCCAATTGGTAGTTCTTTATAGCAATGTGAGAACAGACTAATACTATGTATATGTAATATATTTAGTAGTTTCAGTGGGAGCATTGTCTGGCATGAAAACTACTGTTAATATTATGTTACTACTATATTATGTCATAGTTGGAACTAGAAGTCGCTACAGTTCATCATTTGAGAAAAGAAAGGGGCTATGCTTCTTATCATTCTATAAAAGGTTTTCTTGGTTTTCCCATATGTATAGTCTAATGGTTAGGTTTACTGTGCATGTGTGCTTTTGCTAGTATTGTGTATGTGTGTGTAGTTTTTTCCCCACTTTTTCTTACTTTGGAGAACAAAATCTTAAATTTCTTTGCTGATGTTTTTTAGTTCTTATCAATAATTATAAAGCCTGGTACCTGTAAAGCTCTTCTTTAGCCCTGTAGAAGTTCCTTTTGTAAGTCTTGTACATCATAAGCAACATATGGCTGTGTCACATGAGATTGATGTGCTCTGCTCCTTATTACAGAATGAATGACAGCAAGTGTGAAATTATGGTGCTTGGTTTTAATGAGAATAACCTGACTGGATGTGTGGAAAATACTGAACAGCTTTTCCAGTGTGAGGATCCTGTAAACTATGCAGCATCAAAAATCACAAAACACATACTTTATTATATCATCTCTTCATACACTTTTAGGGCACACTTTAAAATATTTAGTGGTCTTCTTACTAGATATATTCTTGGAAACTAAATTTGCTTGCTAAAGTTCAAATAATGAACTAGGTCTTGGAAATCAGTGGCATAACTTTCAACAATTTCCAACAGTTATGCTAATTGAAGTCTCTTGAGGCTTTTGGTTTGACAATTGAGGTTAAGCAGCTGTGTTTAATTACAGAAGCCAGAAACACATAAATCCAAATGAGCCACTAAGGCCACACCTTAAGAACAGAGTATTGCTCATTAATTACACACAATGAGACACATGTTTCAATTTTTAAGATGTTCAACTGCATTTCTTCTTTTGAGGGAATCACAGAATCAAAGAACAGGAACAAATACCAGGGATTCCCCAAGTAGAATTCTGTTTACTAGCAGCAACCTACTTGTTCTACCACTGCAAGCCCAGTGAGACCTTTACTGGTAGTGTCCCCTTTTTTCATTCCTTCCTTCACACCTTCCTGTACTAATTTTATCACCTTCTACTGTATCCCATATGAATAAATCCTAGCCTCTCCCCTTCCTTTTCTTTCCTTCCATCATGTTCTGTGGGAACTCACATTTAACATTAGCACACTTCTCCTTTTTCCTGGGATACTTCCTCTACGTCTTGATGTTCACTGAACCTCAGGACCCCATTTCTCTTGCTATGCTTTATAGTTATAGCATGCTTTAGAACTTGGTCTTTTCTTTTTATTTACATTAATACTAGACTTCTCAAGGCCTTGACATTTGGTATTCCCTCTACTGAGGACTCCTTTCTATATGCTAAGATCCAGGAAGACAGGGATCATCTACTTTTGAGGGGTGGACACCTCAGATAGATATTTGCCACAGTGCTGAGGATATTGTGCACAGTAGGCTCTCTTATTTGTTGAAGTAACTAGTGAGTGAGTGGGTGAATGAATACATTAATTAAAAGTGTATTCTACATTTACTGTTCATATTTTCTCACCTTCTTTCAATATGCAAACATTACACAGTTTGCCTGTCTTTTCATAGGAATGGATTTTTCAAAAATTTGAAAATGACTTTGAGACCATCAAATTTATAAACCCAGGAGTCACTTTTCATAACTCATCCTGATAATTTTTCTGGCCTTTTTTGTCACCTTCTTCTTTTCTTATCATTATATTCTTCAAAGGAAAAAAAAAATGCTTCCATTAATTCCTGTCTTTTATTTTGTTGGAATAAAGTGATTCCTAAAATTCTTACGACCACATTTTATGCTTTGCTTTGGTGACTTAGCATTATGTTAGCTTGTGTTAATTATAGTTACATATATATTCTTATTTTCCATGTTATATTATAGATTCCATGTGGTTAAAAACTGCTAATATTTATAGAACAGTAACAGGCATTATTCTGAGTACTATGTACATAATAACATAGTCCTTGTACCTTTGTAAATTAGGTATATTATCATCATTGTTTCTATTTTACAAAGGAGGAAACTGAGACCAAGAAAAATAAGTGCCTAAGGTCATCCAGTTAGTAAATGGCAGAGCCAGGAGTCCAGCACAAAGTTTGAATTAAAGCTCTATGTGCTATCCTCTACCAGATGTTAGCCTTTCACAGCATAACCTGCATTTTATATCTCTTTGTATCCTCAGTATCTAGCTTGGCGCATGAGATATAGCAGGTACTTACTAAAATTTTGGAGGATAATTCTTTATATAGATCCCTTATTTTACCTCTTTGGAAACTGAGAATCAGGCATACTCAGACAGAATCAGGATTAAAACCAAATCGCTATACTTCTTAGAATTTCTTTTCACTGCCTTTAGAGCATTGTAGAAACACAGGATATTAATTTTATAATCAATAACCTTCACTTGATGTGAACCTACTAACAAATCCTTAATATGTTATAATTCAATGAGCATTTTTTTACAATTTTAATTCTGTTTACATGTGTCTCTGTTTAAATCTGGAGTTGAGGTTTGATTTCTGGTGCAAGCGCCTATTCACAAATTAGCTGAATGACCTTGCACAAGTCTCCTTACCTTTCTGAGTCTAATATGTTATGTGTATGAATTGGCTTAAAATCTCTGAATTTCTTCCAACTGAAACCCTAGTGTTTATTTTCAATTTTGTATTTCTAGTAAGCTAATATGGATTTCTTAATTGAATTATTAATTTAACAAACATTTATTGAATGCCTACTACGTGCAGGGGATCGTAGACCACTTCCAAAGTTAGGAAGACGGAAGGAGAAAATGAACATATTTATTTCATTAGCAGGCTGCATGCATTTCTCAGAATATCTCCGGATATTCATTTGAAGAAAATAGAGCCCAATTTGTTGCACCCCTCTGAGATATCTGTGATTCCAGATTCTCCCTGGACTTTAGATATTTATGACTTTAATTATTTTTCCAAATAGATTCATCCCTTTGTATAATGCAACTCATTTTCTATGATAATAATTATTTTGTTAAATGTTATGCATACAATTGTCTTAATAGTTTATTTATCCCATGGTGTCATGTAGCTGTGTACATAAAAATAAGCTGTAGGTGTTGCAGGAAGAAGCGTAGTTGTACGGAATGGGTTTGAAGTGTGTTTCTGCAGAGTTCCAGGTTCCAGACTGCATCTGCAATGTAAGGGTTCTTTAGTAATTTCCATTAGAGAGATGGCTCTTTTATCTGCCCTGCTTTTGTAGATGTGGGTAATACTGGTTGACTCCTGTCATGTTTCAGAGCAACAACTTTATAATTTTCCTGTTCTTTAAATTTTCTGATCTCAGTTACACATGTACCATCCTTAATTTAGGCATTAATATTGCTCTAAGAAATAGAGCAGGAATTTATATTCCAGCCTGACCAACTTCAATCCATTAGCCTTTATTCTAAATGTCCATATTCCATTTTAAGCCTTAATTCTTTCAATATAAATCTTGTTTTCAATCATTCGCTAAAGTTTCTATTGAAGTCAGCTTTATGAACCTACACTCCACTTACTAAGATATAATTTTACATATGAAATATAAATGTGTTTTATAATATTAAAGTATATATAATAAAATCAATGTTATTTTATTTCAAGTTTTAGCTTGAATGTTTAAGTAGTTGCATATGGAAAATGTTTCAATTTCTCAAAATGGTTTTGGAAGTAATTTTCCCATGGGCATGCTTTTTTGGGTATTCATTTTCTGTTTAGGAATAGAAAGATAAAATGTTCTCATTTATGCACAGATAATTATAATATTCATATAACCTTTTAGAAGTCTTTATTATTATTTTCTTTAGGTTTCTGTATTTATTGAATTTTATATCAGCCTAAGCATAGGGAATTCTTCCAGCTTGCACTTAAACTAATTTTTGAAAGAAAGCATCATAATTTATACCTTTTATTGCATAGTGTTTATAAAACTACATTTATTAAAGCTTTGCAGACAAATGTGTTTAGTGCTTGTTGGCATTTTTTTCATGGTTTGGATTGATTATTCAGCTCTGATTTATGGTAGCTTTTCCTCTTCACATCTGTGGATGCTTCTCTAGCAGTAACAAGGAAAATTGTGTAACTACAATATTTACCGTGAAAATATGATTTCTCAGCCTTTCTTTTATATAACAAATTTGAGGGTCTATTTTCTTTTAAATATTATCTATTATAATAATTTGTAGCTTGTTATGTATGTACTGTCTGTGTTCTGTCAACAAAAATATATAAACAGAACTTTTTTTCTCATTGCCTAATTCAGGATGTTCAAAGGAAAATAGTACAGGACAGTGCTTGGATTTGGGCTATGGAGACAAAATACCTGGGTTCAAATCCTACTTCTGAGATTTCCAAACTCTGATCTTGGGACATGTTAATTAACATCTCTAAGCCTGAATTTTCTCGTTTGTAAAATGGATTGATCACTTAGCATATGTGCAACATTGTTTTTAAAAGTTTTCTATTAATTAACACATTGAATCCCCGCAACGACCTTTTGAGGATGTTCAATTATTACATTAATTTTACAGAGGCAAATTAAAGCACAGAGAGGTTAAGTAGCTTGCTCAAGTTCTCATAGGGCTGTTGAGAGGATTAAAACCTTATAGAGTAACTCACAGTGATCAACAAACAACATTGAAGAAAAGCATTTTCTCAAAAAGTCAGGAAGATCCCTTGACCACATTTTGGTGTGTTTTCAATAACAGATAAAAGAAGTACAGGTTGTTCTCTGCTCTCAAGATAATTACTTCATTGTTTGGGTTAAAAGTTCTGGAAATTTAACAGGGACTAGTCAGGCTCATTTTATAGATGAATAAGAGATCTTGCTAGGTTAAATGACTTGGCAAAGGCTTCAGAGAAAAAGTGTCAGTTCAAAGACTTACATCCACATTTTCTATCTAAACTATGGACTTATTTTCTGTGTTGCTCCTCACATGGCTATCAGCTTGTTTTTGGCAATTTATTTTTTGGAAATAAAAATAAATTGAAGTTGGAAACCTCAAAGGTCAAGGAGGTGTGGCTTGTTTTGTCTACTTCCCACGAAATAGTGAAGACGAACTTCGCTCATGCCAGTTACAACTTTTGGCAAGACAAAAAAAAAGTGATTTGTATTTTTACGTTGTCTCCTGTAACCACATTTTATATTTGGTTAAAATAATGCAAAATTGTTTCTTTAGTTGCTTTTCTTTATTAGGAGATATGAAAACTCTATTTTATTAATTTTTTGAATTGCCTAATCAAATTATACAAATTAACCTTTTCATTGGGTAACTGCTATAGGAAATTTAAATACTAGATAATGACTCTCAAACAAAGTATTAGACAAATTAGCTAACAATGATCACATCCTGGGTAGGCAAATTTTTCCGAGGGTAAGAAAAAATTCAAGGATTCGTTTTTTTATTTGTTATCATTTGCTTTATGGATTGAAGTGAAGACAACAGTTGTACTTTGAAACTCAAGACAAAACATAACCCAGAAATTTAGATGTCCCAGGAGCATTCCTATTTACCCAAGTCCAAAGTTGTTACTCAAACTTTAAATATTACAAAGTATCCCGGGAATGGTGAGTGTCATGATTAACATGACAACTGGTAATTATGTGTGGCAGGTATACCCAACAGTTACCTGAATCCCCAAACCAGCCGCACCTTTACCCATTGAGTTGGTGGATTTATTTTAACCTTTCACATAAACCAACATTTACATTGAGTCGGAATTTTTTCTTTCGTGTTCATTTCTATTCTCTGCTTGACAGTAATCTTCCCCTTTTCTGTTACTTTCTCAGAGTGCCAAGATGTAGATACTTATAGTCTTAATGAGATTGTCATAGGTACTGTAAGGGATGGAGATACTAGGTGAGATTAAAGTAATTCAACCAAAGTGGATCCTTCCCTATTCTATGACAAAATATCAAACTAAATTGCTTGGACTTTGAGGATTTTTATAGTGTTTTTCTTTAACTCTTTTGCTTGACACTTAACGTTTTTATCTAGTATGAAAATATTCATTTATATTTTTCTGAATATTATAATTGAACATATATTTATCAAATGTGGGGAAAGTGGCATACTCTTAGGTGAACTATTTGGGCTCTGAAGCCAACGTATCTGTGTTTGCATGTCAGTTTTGTGACTTACTGTTAGCAGTGCAAGAGATCAGAGTTACCCTGAGTTACTGGCAGCATATCTATGCTGGTCTGCAGCAACTTCAGCCCTTGCCTCTTCAGAAGAAATAATTCTACTGAGGGGCATAAAGCAGAAAAAGAGACCAAGGCAAGTTTCAGAGCAGGAGTGGACGTTTATTTAATAAGGCTTTAGAACAAGAAAGAAAGGAAAGTTACTTGGAAGAGATCCAAGAAGACGCTTGAAGGTAAAAGAGCATGTAATCCTAGGGCTTTATAGGCTCCCCACTTTTCCATGGCTCTTTTCTTAGGGTGGACTTCCCATATGTGCAGTGCCCTCCTTATCCTTGGGAACTGAGCATGAGCAGTGTGTTTAGGAAGTTGTATGCATGCCCATCTGGAGCTTTCTTCCTTCTTCTAGTGGAGTACACCCAGAAGGTCTACTTCGCCATTTAGTCTCTTAGTGCACATGCCCAGGAAGTTTTTTCCTCCCTGGCATCTGCATTCAATTAACATTTTGATGTTAAGAGCTGTGAATTATCAGGAAATGGCCTTTCCTGGTGCCCTGGGTGGGTTGCGAAATATCATGTTAGAGAGGCAGTGTGATAATTGTCAAAGCATCACCTGATATTGCTAGTGGGTAGGGGGAGAGCCCTCTCCTGCCCCATTCATGCCGGTCTAACTACCTGTAATGAATGTTACCACATTGCACTGGACAAATTACTTGCCTTTTCTTTGCCACTGTTCCTTCCTCTGCAAAAGAGCTTGAGGGGATGGATACCCCATTTTTCATGATGTAATTATGACGCATTGCATGCCTGTATCAAAATATCTCATGTATCCCATAAATATATACACTTAATATGTACCCGCAAAAATTAAAAAATAAAAAAAATTGTAAAAAACAAAACAAAAAAGGAGAGCATATTATATGCTGCAAAAAGTCATGAATATTAGATGAGTCAATATGTGTAAAGTGCTTAGCATAGTACCTGGCATAAAACAAGGGAAGGTTTTTTTAATTAGTATTGCTTTCATTGGCATAAATGACCACCGAGGTTGAAATTTTTTTCCTAACCATTTCTATTTCTTCTATGAATTTTGTTCATATACTATTTTTATTGGCATGTTTATCTTTTTCTTATTGATTCTTCAAAGCTATGTATATATGTGTGTGATTTATTGAATGCCATAAATGTGACAAGTATTCAAAAGAATTACAGTCAATAAGTATTGACCAAGCATGTGCAATGTTTGAGACACTGTGCAAGGTGCTGTGTAGAATAGAAAAATGAATGAATGAATGGATGGAATGCTCCCTTTCCTTTGTGATTTTTAACATAGCAGAAGAAAAAGGAAATATCCAAAATAATTACTCTGTGCAACATGCCATAATAGAGTTTTTTTATATTTGTGCTTTTGGTATATTGATAAGGGAGAGACTGATTCAGATTGGAATCATCCCAAAGGCTTTTTTGGAAGAATTTCACTTAAGATTGGGTTGAATAATGGGCACAGTTTTGGGAACAGAGATGGGGTAGACCCAGGCATTCAAGTGGGATAGAATAACAGGAGGAAACAGAGAGGAAATAGAATACTCATTTAAATATTTTTAAAAATCTTTTATCTGTTTATGACACTGGTTTTCTACAAGGCAAAGTAAAACATCATAGTCACTGCCCTTTTACAGCTTCGAATTATGAGAAAAAACATGAATTGTATGTGACATAAGACTAATTCAGGAATTTAAGCTAGTGGTGTAAATGATCCATTGAATGATGTAATTTATATATAAAGGCTAAACTAAATATACAGGATTGTCAAAAAACACAGTAATGACAACTTCTTTTTGTCAGTATTGATTGGAAAAGGTAGATTGTGGCAATTCCAAGGCATGAAAATTCTTGAGGCATCATAAATGGGATTGTGCTGCAAATTAACAAGGGTAGATTTGGAAGAAACCAATCTGTGATCCTTGATACATCTGAATAAACAGCTTTTTAGCCTGTGCACTATTGACATTTTGGATCAGATAAACCTTTGTGGTGAGGCCTGCCTTGTGCATTCCAGGAAGTTTTGCAGTATCCCTGACCTCCACATTCATTAGATGATAGTAGCACCCCCATCCCCTAGGGATAAATATAAATATCTTTAGACATTGTGAAATGTCCCTTGGGGGACAAAATTGCCCCAAGTTGAGAACCACTGGAACAAACTATATAATTATTTCTTTACTTTATATATGTTTTTACTGTTTGATCATATTTTGGGGAAATATGTTGTACTTTTAAAATAATTATAACATCAATGCCTAACATTTATTGAACATTAACATTTTTATGGTAAATAAAATATAAAATAAAATAAAAAGCAATGGCAACAAAAGCCAAAATTGACAAATGGGATCTAATTAAACTAAAGAGCTTCTGCACAGCAAAAGAAACTACCATCGGAGTGAACAGGCAACCTGCAGAATGGGAGAAAATTTTTGCAATCTACTCATCTGACAAAGGGCTAATATCCAGAATCTACAAAGAACTCAAACAAATTTACAAGAAAAAACCAAACAACCCCATCAAAAAGTGGGCAAAGGATATGAACAGACACTTTTCAAAAGAAGACATTCATACAGCCAACAGACACATGAAAAAATGCTCATCATCACTGGCCATCAAAGAAATGCAAATCAAAACCACAATGAGATACCATCTCACACCAGTTAGAATGGAAATCATTAAAAAATCAGGAAATAACAGGTGCTGGAGAGGATGTACACTGTTGGTGGGACTGTAAACTAGTTCAACCATTGTGGAAAACAGTGTGGCAATTCCTCAAGGATCTAGAACTAGAAATACCATTTGGCCCAGCCATCCCATTACTGGGGATATACCCAAAGGATTATAAGTCATGCTGCTATAAAGACACATGCACACGTATGTTTATTGCCACACTATTCACAATAGCAAAGACTTGGAATCAACCCAAATGTCCATCAGTGACAGACTGGATTAAGAAAATGTGGCCCATATACACCATGGAATACTATGCAGCCATAAAAGAGGATGAGTTCGTGTCCTTTGTAGGGACATGGATGCAGCTGGAAACCATCATTCTCAGCAAACTGTGGCAAGAACAGAAAACCAAATACCACATGTTCTCACTCATAGATGGGAACTGAACAATGAGATCACTTGGATACAGGAAAGGGAACATCACACACCGGGTCCTATTGTAGGGAGGGGGTTGGGAAGGGATAGCATTAGGAGATATACATTACATTACATTAACTAATGTAAATGATAAGTTAATGGGTGCAGCACACCTACGTGGCACATGTATACATATGCAACAAACCTGCATGTTGTGCACATATACCCTAGAACTTAAAATATAATAAAAAATAAAAAATAAAAAAATTTTTTTTATAAAAACACTTTTTATGAAAAAATATGCACATGTTTCATATGAACTATGTTCCAAATGGGAAAACTCATCAAGCAGAGCACATTTTCTGAATTCACCAACATGGCTAGCAAATCCCTTGTTTATCTACAGCTACTTAATACTTCTGCTGTGAAATCATCAAGTAGATTACTTTAACTTGAGACACAGAATTATCTTAATACAGACCTTATATTTTGAAATAATTTATACATTTTAAAAAAGTTGTGAAAATTGTATAAAGTGTTTTATATGCATTCACCCAAACTTTCCAAATGCTAACATTTTACTGTTTTTTTCTAAATATTTAAAAATTTATTTTTAATTTTTGTGGGTACATAGAGGTATATATATTTATGAGATGCATGAGATATTTTGATACAGGCATGCAATGTGTAATAAAAATATCAGGATAAATAAGGTATCCATCCCCTCAGGTGTCTATCCTTTGTGTTGCAAGCAATCCAGTTATAATCTTTTAGTTATTTAAAAATGTACCATTGAATTATTATTGACTATAGTCACTCTGTTGTGCTATCAAATACTAGTTCTTACTCATTCTTTCTAACTACTTTTTGTACCCATTAACCATCTCCACTTTCCCCTACTACCCCACAACTCTTCCCAGCCTCTGGTAACCATCCTTCTACTCCCTATGTCCATGAGTTCAAATGTTTTAATTTTTAGTTCCCACAAATAAGTGTGAACATGCGAAGTTTATCTTTCTGTGCCTGGCTTATTTCACTTAACATAATGATCTCCAGTTTCATCCATGTTGTTGCAAATGAATTGATGTCATTCTTTTTTATGGATGAATAGTACTCCACTGTGTCTAAATACCACATTTTCTCTGTCCATTCATCTGTTGTTGAGCTCTTAGTTTGCTTACAAATCATAGCTATTGTGAATAGTGCTGCAATAAACACAAGAGTGCAGACATCTATTTGATATACAGATTTTCTTTCTTTTGTGTATATACCAAGCAGCAAGATTGCTGGATCATATGGAAGCTCTATTTTTTGTTTTTTGAGGAACCTCTAAACTGTTTTCCACAATGGTTGGTACTAGTTTATGTTCCCACCAACAGTGTAGGAGGGTTTCCTTTTCTCCATATCCTTGCCAGCATTAGTTATTTGCCTGTCTTTTGAATAAAAGCCATTTTAACTGGAATGAGATACATCTCATTGTAGTTTTGGTTTACATTTCTCTGACGATCAATGATGCTGAGCACCTTTTCATAAATTTGTTTACCATTGGTATATCATCTTTTAAGAAAGGTCTATTCAAATATTTTACTCATTTTATAATGGAATGATTAGCTTTTTTCCTATAGAGTTGTTTGAGCTCTTTATATATTCTGGTTTTAATCTTTTGTCAGATCGATAGTTTGCAAATATTTTCCCCCATAAAGTGGGTTGTTGCTTCACTTTTTTGATTGTTTCTTTTGCTGTTCAGAGGCTGTTTGGCTTGCTGTGACTTTATTTGCCTTTTTTTTTTTTTTTTTGCTTTAATTGCCTGCGCTTGTAGGTTTTTACTCAAGAAATCTTTGTCCAGCTCAATAACCTGTAGAGTTTCCTCAATGTTTTCTTTTATTAGTTTCATAGTTTGTTGTGTTAGGTTTAAGTCTTTAATTCATTTTATTTATGTATATGTCAAAAGATAGGGTCTAGTTTTATTCTTCTGCATATGGATATCCAGTTTTCCCAGCACCATTTATTGAATAGGCTGTCTTTTCCCTTGTATCTTCTTGGCACCTTTGTAGAAAATGAGTTCACTGTACATGTATGAGTTTGTTTTTGGGATCTCCATTCGGTTCCATTGATCTATGTTTCTCTTTTTATGCCAGAACCATGCTGTTTTGTTTACTATAGCTTTGTAGTATGCTTTGAAGTCAGGCAATGTAATTTCTCCAGTTTTGTTCTTTTTGCTCAGATAGCTTTGGCTATTCTGGGTCTTTTGTGGTTTTGTATGAATTTTAAAATTGTTTTTTATTTCTGTCAAGAATATCATTGGTATTTTGACAGGGATTGCACTAAATCTGCAGATTGCTTTGAGTAGCATGGACATTTTAATAGTATTTGTTTTTCCATTCCAATCCATGAACATGAAATGCCTTTTCATTTTTTTGTGTCATCTGAATTTCTTTCATCAGTGTTTTACAGTTTTCATTGTAGAGATGTTTCATTTCTTTGGTTGATTCCTAGGTATTTAATTTTATTTGTAGCTATAATAAATGGAATCACTTTCTTGATTTCTTTTTTTTTTTCAGGCTTTTTGCTGTTGGCATTTAGAACTGTTACTTAGTTTTAAATGTTGAGTTAGTATCCTGCAACTTTTATTGAATTTATTTATGAGTTGTAATAGTTTTTCTGTGGAGTCTCTAGTTTTTCCAAATATAAGATTATATTATCTGAAAACACAGATAATTTGACTTCTTCCTTTCCAATCTGGATGCCTTTTATTTCTTTCTATTGACTGATTGCTCTAGCTAGGACTTCTAGTACCATGTTGAATAACAGTGGTGAAAATGAGCATCTTTGTCTTGTTTCAGATCTTAGAAGAAAGACTTTCAGTATTTCCCCACTTATGAAACCAGCTGTGAGTTTATTGTATATGGCTTTTATTATATTGAGATACATTCCTTCTATATTCAGCTTTTTGAGGGTGATTGTCATGAGGAATATTGAATTGTAAATGCTTTTTCAGCATCAGTTGAAATGATCATATGGTTTTTGTCCTTCATTCTGTAGATATGATGTTTCACATTCATTCATTTGTGTAGGTTGAACTATCATTGAATCCCTGAAGTAAATCCCACTTGGTCATGATGAATAATCATTTCAACATGTTGTCAAATTTGGCTTGCTAGTATTTTGTTGAAGATTTTTGTATCAGTGTTCATCAGGGATATTGGTCTGTAGTTTTCTTTTCTCTTCGATGTGTTTTTGTCTGGTTTTGCTATAATGGTAATATTGGCCTTGTAGAAGGACTGTGGAAGTCATCACTTCCCTTCTATTTTTTGGAATAGTTTGAGTAGGATTGGTATTAGTTCTTCTTTAAATGTTTGGTAAAATTTAACAGTGAAGCCAGAGTGTTCCAGGATTTTCATTGCTGGGAGACTGTTTATTACAGCTTTAATCTTTGTTACTTGTTACTATTCTTTTCAGTTTTTGAATTTCTTCATGTTTCAATATGTATAGGTTGTATGTGTCTAGGAATTTATCGATTTCTTTTATATTTTCTGCTCCAAGGCATATAGTTGCTCTGAGTAGCCAGTAATGATCCTTTGAATTACTACTGTATTTTTATTATTTTGGTCTCTGATTTTATTTGTACCTTTTTTCTTTTTGTCTTATTCTGTGTAACAGTTTGTTGATTTTATCTTTTCAAAAAACCGACTTTTTCTTTCCATTGATTTTTTTGCTTTAATTTTATTCATTTGTGCATGATTTTTATTATTTTTCTTCTACTTATTTTGAGTTAGATTGACTTTTGTGTTTCTAGTTCTTTAAGATGTATCAGTAGGTCAATTATTTGAAGTTTTTCTTCTTTTTTGACGTAGGGATTTATACATATAAACTTCCCTCTTAATATTGCTTTCACAGTATCCCATAGGTTTTGATATGTTGTCTTTCCATTATCGTTTTTTTCAAGAAATTTTTCAATTAAAAAATATTTCTTCATTGACTCACTGGTCATTCAGGAGCATATTGTTTAATTTCTAAGTGTTTATATAGTTTCCAAAATTCCTCTTGTCATTGATTTCCTGTTTTATTTCACTATGGTCAGAGAAAGTGCTTGATATTCTTTCTCCTTCTCCTTCCCCTTCCCCTTCCCCTTCTCCTTCTCCTTCTCCTTCTCCTTCTCCTTCTCCTTCTCCTTCTCCTTCTCCTTCTCCTTCTCCTTCTCCTTCTCCTTCTCCTTCTCCTTCTCCTTCTCCTTCTCCTTCTCCTTCTCCTTCTCCTTCTCCTTCTTCTTCTTCTTCTTCTTCTTCTTCTTCTTCTTCTTCTTCTTCTTCTTCTTCTTCTTCTTCTTCTTTTGAATTTCTAAGACTTGTTTTATGTCCTTACATATGTTCTATCCTTGAGAATGATCCATGTGCTGAGAAGAATGTGTATTCTGCAGCCATTGGATGAAATATTCTTCACATATCTATCAAGATTATTTCATCTACAGTGAAGATTAAGTCCAATTTTTGTTATTGTTGTTGTTAATTTTCTGTCTGGAAGGTCTGTCCAATGCTGAAAGAAGGCACTAAAGTTTCCAGCTATTATTATTGTATTGGAGTCTATCTCTCTTTTTAGCTCTAATAATTTTTGCTTTTTATATCTGCGTGCTCCAGTACTGTACATATATATATTTATAATTATTGTATTATCTTGCTGAATTAATCCCTTTATCATTATAAAATGAACTTCTTTGTGTCTCCTTATAGTTTTTATCTTAAAATCTACTTTGTCTATTATAAGTATGACTACTTCTGCTCTTTTTTGGTTTCCATTGGCATGGTTCCCATCTCTTTGTTTTGATTTATGTGAAGTGTTTTTGTAGGCAACAACTCAATGGGTATTTTTTTAAACCATTCAGCCACTCTGTTTCTTTTGATTAGACAGTTTAGTCCATTTACATTTAATGTTATTATTGATGAGTAAGAACTTATTCATGCCATTTTGCTATTTCTTTTTGTAGTTTTCTCTTCGTTCTTTCCTTCTTGCCTGTCTTTCTTTTAGTGAAGCTGGTTTTCTCTTGTGGCATATTTTAATTTCTTTCTTTAATTTTTTTAGTATTTGTTGTGTGTTTTTTATTTGAGGTTACCATGAGGCTTACAAATACCATCTTATAATCCATTATTTTAAACTTATGATAACTTAGCACTGATTGCATAAACAAAAAAAAAAGAAAAGAAAACTAATAAAAGTTCTACACATTAACTTTGTCCACCTCACACACATTTTAACTTTTTGTTGTTTCTATTAACATCTTACTGTAATGTTTATGTCTTGAAAAGTTGTTGCAGTTATTATTTTTGATTGGTGCATCTTTTAGTCTTTTTACTTAAGGTAAGAGTAGTTTATACACTACAATTACAGTGTTATAATATTCTTTGTTTTTCAATGTGCTTACTATTACCAATGAGTTTTGTAATATCAGATGACTTATTCTCACTCATTAACATCTTTTTCTTTCATATTGAAGAACTCTCATTATCATTTCTTGTAGGACAGGTCTGATGTTGATGAAATCTCTCAGTTTTTGTCTGTCTGTGAAAGTCTTTATTTCTCCTTCATGTCTGAAGGTTACTTTTTGCCAAATACACTATGCTAGGCCAAAGGGTTTTTTTTTTTTTTTCCTTTCAAAATTTTTTAAATATGTCATGGCACTCTCTTCTGGCCTACAAAGTTGCCACTGAAAAGTCTACTGCCTGACATATTGGCGCGCCATTGTATGTTATTTGTTTCTTTTACTGCTCTTAGGATTCTTTCTTTATCCTTGACCTTTGGGAGACTGATTATTCAATGCTTTGAGGTAATCTTTGGGTTAAATTTGCTTGGTGTTCTAAGCATTTCAACACCAAACCAATGTATAACTAAATTGGTAAAACTAAATTAGTTACAACTGTTACAACTAAATTCTTCAGTGTTTATTTCCTAAAATATAGGGCATTCTCTTTCATAACTACAGTGCACTTATCAAAACTAGGAAATTAACATTGATTCAGCACTAATATTTAATTTTTACCAGTTATGACAATAATGTCCCATATATTATCATATGTTGAATTTCTTTATTATGTTTCTTTAGTATCTTATGAAACAGTTCTTTAGTTTTTTTTTTTTTTTTTTTTTTTTTGTCTTTCATAACTGCTATTGCATGAATGTGTCTCCCCAAATTCCCCTAACTCGTAGTGTGGCTATATTTGGTGATGGAGCCCCTATGGAAGTGACTAAGTTTAAATGGGGTCATAAGAACAGTGTTTTGGTCTAATACGATTAAGTCCTTGTAAGAAGAGACACCAGAATGCCTGCACGCTCACTCTGTCTTGTTTTCACTCTGACTCTGGGTGCACACAGAGAAAAGGCCATGTGATGACCTGGTGAGAAGGTGGCAATCTGAAAGCCAAGAAGAGGGCCTTCACCAGAAACCAACTCTTCCAGATCTTAATTGTGGATTTCTAGCCTCCAGAATGGTGAGAAAATAGATTTCTATTGTTTAAGCCACCCAGTCTATGATATTTTGTTATGGCTGCCCAAGCTGACTAATCAAATTACCTTAACATTTTGGAAGAATACAGACCAGTTACAGTGCTTACCCCTCATATTTAACACCCATCAAATCTCTGTTCAGCCAAGAGGTTACTGCAATTGCACAGGCAATTTGTGCTGGTGAATTGGTCTAAGATTCTGACAATGGCATGGTGAGATGGTTTGTATTCAGGATGTATTTGATATAAAAGCCAATAGTTTTCCTAGTTCATTGGGTATGAGGCTTGAGGGAAAGAGAGGAAACCCAGTTTCAGCAAATATAACAGAGATGATACCTCCAAATGGGTGAAAAATCTATGATAGCTTATATATTTTACCACCAAGAAATTTCTATTTTGAAATAATTTTCAGCCCTTGGGGTATAATATTAATATTTTCCAGAGATTTTTCTATACAAGTTTATTGAATAAAAATGATTGCTTGAGCAAATAATTTCTTTCATAGCAAATCTTCATTTTAGGATAAGTATCAGAAATAATAATAATAAAAAAAACATAGTGTAAATAAGTTAGATGGCCACTTTAAGTAATAACATTTGCAGCCAAAAACGTCTGGTTTCTTTGTATTGTTATTTTTTTTGTTTGTTTGTTTTTTGAGATGGAGTCTTGCTCTGTCGCCCAGGCTGGAGTGCAGTGGCCGGATCTCAGCTTACTGCAAGCTCTGCCTCCTGGGTTCAGGCCATTCTCCTGCCTCAGCCTCCCGAGTAGCTGGGACTACAGGCACCTGCCACCTCGCCCGGCTAGTTTTTTTGTATTTTTTAGTAGAGACGGGGTTTCACCGTGTTAGCCACGCTGGTCTCGATCTCCTGACCTCGTGATCCGCCCGTCTCGGCCTCCCAAAGTGCTGGGATTACAGGCTTGAGCCACCGCGCCCGGCCTTTGTATTGTTATTAACCTGATTCTGGAAGCAATTCTATAGGAGAATTTTTGAAAAAGCTTTTAAGTAATAATAGCATCATTGGCAAAAATGTGTATATACTAAATATTATTTTTCTTTGAAGGAAACAAGAAAATAGTATCTATATTTGTAGATATAAACATCTATATCAATGTGAATATCTAAGTTATGTTATTTTTCATTATGTTATTTTCATGTATTCTCTCTCCCTTCTTTAGCAAAGAAGATAAAACTCTATTCCTTCGGTTTTTCCACTTTCTGACTTTGACTATCTATAGGGTACTATGGCATGGTAATCAGATAAATATCAATGCCTATACTTATATTTATATTTATCGATATCTCACTACATTTTTAAATGTATCTATATTATCTGTATGTACATGCATGTACCTAGATAAATAGGACTATTGTGAGGGAGCCTTCCTTTTTCATCTAATAATTGCTCATGTATTGTCAAATAGTTTCTTTCAGATTCACTAATGTGTAAAAAACTTAGACATAATCTGCTCAAACACTCTAATATTATACCCGAGAAAAGTGTGTGTGATTTTTTTCCTCCCCAAATAGACCTTAAGTCAGCACCACATTTAGAATAAGAAGTTGGGTTCCCTGTCTTTTAGCAAAGTGCTCTTTCTAATCCATTGAAATACAGCTTAGAACACTATTCAGAAGGAACAAGTTATTACTAGTGTTGTATTTAATTTGGGAGTTTATGGTACATTAATAATAATAGGCCAGTGCCATAGCTAGCATGAAATAATAGGCTGGCATCAGAGCTTCATAGATCAACGTAACAGTCAAAGTTATAAACTAGTCAATTCCTCTAAACCTAGCAAACTCAGAATCAACAAGAAACAATAGATAGGGTGAAGACAGTTATGTGAATTACAACAAAGTATGAGCTAACAACAGGGCATTTATCACTCAAAATAATTACCATTGTATTTAGGGGATATTAGGTCTCTGAAAAAGACCCATGGAAGTTGCCAATCTGCAGATGGGCAGAGAGAATATGGAAGAAAAAGCATTGCTTAGTCACCCATTTTTGGTAGTCAGTTTTCATATATTAGTATTACTGAACACTCACAGTTTTAACTTTGTTGACATTCTGATGCCAAAAGAATTTTTCAATTAAAATTTTGATTAAGTATGCATTGTTTTAAACCCACTAATTCATACTTTCACATCCAGTACTGAAATGTGTTAAATGATTGGTAAGTTACTAGGAATATATGCTAAACATTATTGCAATGAAATCTCCCTATTAGAAATAAATTGTGGGAAGCAGAAAGTATTTTCTTTTATTAACTGAAAACATTAACCAACACAGTCAACAGATATTTATGTAGTGTTTACTCTGCACCCATCACTGAATGGATTATTTAGAACAGAACCAAATCAATTGTGTTTCCTGCCTTGGTATATCTTACAGACTAGTTGAAAAAAAATATAAATACAAATTTTTGTAACCAGTGTGTTAAGAATAAGAGCTATAAGAAGGAAAAACAGGGAGCATCAACTTTAGGTATAATATTCAGAAAGTCCATATTAAGGGAATATTGTTCTAGATCTGAAGGTACTAGAGAGCCAGATTTGCAGGGGCAGTGGGCAGAGGAACTTCATGTGCAGTGGCCCTCAGGAGGGAGAGAGCATGCTGTGTTTGGGGAATGGAAAAAAAAAAAAGTATTCTGTCTGACGGGAGCCCAAAGCCAGATTTTATATGACCTCTCGGCTCATGCCAAATGGGAATAGATAAGGTCAATTTTGAATTTTCAAATTTCACTCTGCTTGCTTTGATAGCCACTAGAAAACGTAAACAAAACAAACTTAAAAGTGATTAAAGTGTTGGCTAAAGAAAGAAATATTGTTTGTTGATTTACCTCTTGTGTTATTTAAAAATAAGCGGTTCCATATTTTATTTTATGGACATAGAAAAATTTTGATGATAGCCAAATTCATCTGGAACAAACATTTGGCAAGAAGCCACCCAAAAGATCACATGACTAATGAATGGTGGACCCTCCATAGAGCTGAAACCAACTTCTAATCAGCTCTCCATCTTCCTACGGTGTTATCTTCAGAGTCAGGAGGAATCAAATAAACAACAATGAAAAACCTCATGAAAATGGGGCCCCTAAAAGCAAGGACTCTCTGGGCTATCATAACAGTTCCCCATTCTGTGTTATAAGCACAGATGGTTTTGTTCTCTGAGCCCTAGCATGCTACTCTAGACTAGCGGGGAAAGGTAGGGTAAACCCTTGTTTTCTCACACACAGATCTCAGCACTGGTTCAAATGTCAGGCAAATGGCAGTTGGGGACTCTGCTCTGAGGTACCATTAATCTGATTTTGGAAATGATTTAAGGGATTTAAAATACTCCATTTCATCATGTGTAAAAAGCCAAGTTGACAGGTTTTTGTTTCGTTTTGTTTTGTTTTATTCATGACCAATGTGTTTCTGGAAGATACACAGTTTCTTTTTTTTTCTTTTTTTTTTTTCTTTTTATTATTATTATTATTATTATATTTTAAGTTCTAGGGTACATGTGCATAACGTGCAGGTTTGTTACATATGTATACTTGTGCCATGTTGCTGTGCTGCAGCCATCAACTCGTCAGCACCCATCAACTCATCATTTACATCAGGTATAACTCCCAATGCAATCCCTCCCCCCTCCCCCCTCCCCATGATAGGCCCCGGTGTGTGATGTTCCCCTTCCCGAGTCCAAGTGATCTCATTGTTCAGTTCCCACCTATGAGTGAGAACATGCAGTGTTTGGTTTTCTGTTCTTGTGATAGTTTGCTAAGAATGAGGGTTTCCAGCTGCATCCATGTCCCTACAAAGGACACAAACTCATCCTTTTTCCAAGTTTTAAGTCAGGACAGGAAAACAGCTCAATAAAGTTAATTCCGGCAGGAAAGCAAATCTTACTTTGTAAGGAAGGTACACTTGCAAAAATGTTAAATATTTTTCTTCTTCCTCCATCAGTCATATATGTCTAATTTTAGAAAGGGATCTTCTTTCCCTGAAAGTTTAAATACCCATCGTATTTTAGGAGAAGATAGGACTGCTTCAAATGCAGTATTCTGTTTGTACACAAAACATTTCTTCTGAAAGGTTAATAAAGGCGTGTTTTAAAATCATAAGCATGATGGATGTATATGCTTTCTACAGTGAAATGCTATATAACAAATTATATCTTCAATCAGCTCTACCAGATCCTCTGTAAATTGGAGTATGGGAGTTTGCAGTGAATTTGCAAAATGCAAGCCTAACCATTTTATTTTGTCTCTTCCCAAACTTATCTGGCAAATTGAGACAATATACAAGAAATATACTTTAAAATAACTGCATCTCAATCGAATTGGCATATATTGAGATTTAATCAGTGAATTTGGACAGGACAGATGTTTACATTAGGAAGGGTTAAAGTATTGCTTAAAGGTTGTCATTTTCCTTGGGTCTCTTGCCTGTAGTTACTTTATGTGGAAGTAAAGAAAGGTTTCACATTTAAATTTCCTCCATGGGGGAAAAAAAGGAATTAAGGAATGTATGTGATTTGACTTAAAATGTATAAGTGACTAGACATTAATAAGTGAATTCTTATTAATTTTTAATCTTTTTAAATGCAAAGTGAGAAATATTTTGCATTTTTAATGCACATCATATTTCATAAACACAAAGTTCTTTAAACCAATAATGCACAGAGGGACAGATGTTGTTTATTTCTTCTAAGGACCCAGAAATGAAACAGCTGGGAGATGGTGTTTAAACAATCATCAGCTAAGAAGTTTCAAATATGCTTTCTTCCACAGTGTCCTTTCTACTGTAAATGAAATGATAAACATGTTCACTTTACCAATATTTGTTAAGCAACTACTCTGTGCCAGGCATGGTACTACCTGTAAAAGTTGATTGTGACATAGCACTTGCTTCATGGGCTTTTAGTCTTATTTGGGGGAAAATATTTAACATTTCAAGTAACTCTCTAATTTAAAAATATGTCAGTTTTCTTATCATTATGAATTATACTGTTACATGCTCTATTTATGAGCAGCATTTCTTTCTTCATTTTTTACAACTTTCTTGAAGTATAATAGAAAGACAATGAACAGTATGTAAAGTATACAAATTGGATAAGTTTTGATATATGCATACACTAATGAAATCATTGACACAATCAAATAATGAATATATTCACCAACCCAGAAGTTTTATCCTTTCCCTTCATGATTTCTCCCTCCTGCTAATTCTGCCCATCACTTAAACTGTTGATGTTTCTGTCACTGTACTTGAGTTTGTACTAAAACTTTATACAATTTTAGTATGCATTTTTTGTGTGATTTTTAAAATTCAGCACTATTGAGACATCCATTTTGTTGCATGTATCAAAAGTTAATTTGTTTTTATTGTAAGGTAGTATTCCAGCATACTGATACACTATAATTTCTTTATTCATCTATTGATAGACATTTGTGTTGCCAGCTACTGATGATGGTCATGTACATCTGTGAATAATGTTTATGTGCATAAGTCTTTGTATGAATGTAAAACTCATTTTCTTGGGAAAATATCTAGACATGGAATGGCTGGTTGTTATGGCAGATATAAATGTGAGACATATATATATATATAAATATATTTATATATTTTATATATGTTTAAGATATTTTCTATTGTTTAAGAAACAAACTTCCTTCCTTCCTTCCATCCTTCCTTCCTTCCTTCCTTCCTTCCTTCCTTCCTTCCTTCCTTCCTTCCTTCCTTCCTTCCTTCCTTCCTTCCTTCCTTCCTTCCTTCCTTCCTTCCTTCCTTCTTTCCATCTTCCTGTCTTTCTTTCTTTTTGCCCAGGCTGGGGTGCAGTGGCATGACTTGGCCTCACTGCAACGACCACTTCTCTGGTCCAAGAGATTCTCCTGCATCAGCCTCCCGAGTAGCTGGGATTACAGACACCCACCACCACGCCAAGCTAATTTTTTGTATTTTTAGTAGAAATTGGGTTTCACCATTTTGTCAGGCTGGTCTCGACATCCTGACCTCAGGTGATTCACCAGCCCTGGCCTCCCAAAGTGCTGAGGTTACAGGCATGGGCCACCGTGCCCGGTCAAAACTATTTTTCAATATTGTTGCCCATTTCCTGTTTCTACTAGAAGTATTTGAGTCTTCTAGTTGCTTCACATTCTCACCAACATTCGGTATAGCCAACCTTTTTAATATTAAACACCTGAAGGGTTTGAGTGACATCTCAGTGGATTTTAGTTTGCATTTCCTTAATGACTAATGATCCTGAGCATTTTCCATGTACTTATTTGCCATCTGTATGTCTTTTATAGTTAAGAGTCTAATTCAAATATTTTGCCCAACCTAAAAATGCATGTTGTTTGTTTTCTTATTATTGAAGATAGTTTTCTTATTATTTGAGGATCCTTTATATATTCTGAATACAAATTCTTTGTCAGATACATAATCTGCAAATAATTTCTCCTAATGTTTGGCTTTTCTACTTACTCTCTTAACAGTGTCATTCAAAGACCAGGAGTTATTAATCCTGATGATGACCAATTTATCAATAATTTTTTATTCAGAATTTTTCACTTCATCTAATATCAAAAAGATTTTCATTTGTGGTTTCTTATGGAAGCTTTATAGTTTTATTTTTTTGCTGTTAGGTCTATAACCTGTCTGAGTTAATTTTTGTAGATTCTGTAAACTATGGATTGAAATCTTTCTGTTTTTAATTTTTTCCTTAATATGGATGTATGTAATTTGTTGAAAAAAAAAAAAACAACCCTTTCTCTATAGAATTACCTTTGTGTCTTTTACAAAATTCAATGTATTTCTCAATTCTATAGTCTCTTCTGTTGAACTATTTGTTTATATTTACACCAATATTACACTGATTAGATTATTGCAATTTTATAATACTTGATATCAATTAAGTGCCTCACATTTATTCTTTTATAAATTTGTTTTGACTATGCTAAGTTTTTTGAATTTTTATATGAATTTTAGAATTTGCTTATCAATTTCTAGAAAAGTTTCTATTGGCATTTTGGTAGAGATTTTATTGAATCTGTAGATAAATTTGGGGAGAATTGACATCTTTTTTTTTTTTTTTTTTGGAGATGGAGTCTCTCTCTGTCACCCAGGCTGGAGTGCTGTGGCGCAATCTCGGCTCACTGCAAGCTCCTCCTCCCAGGTTCACGCCATTCTCCTGCCTCAGCCTCCCGAGTAGCTGGGACTACAGGCGCCCACCACCATGCCTGGCTAATTCCCACCACCACGCCCGGCTAATTTTTTGTATTTTTAGTAAAGACGGGGTTTCACCATGTTACCCAGGATGGTCTCGATCTCCTGACCCCGTGTTCCCCCTTCTCGGCCTCCCAAAGTGCTGGGATTACAGGCTTGAGCCACCGCGCCCGGCCAAGAATTGACATCTTAACCAAATTGAGTGTTCTGATACATGAAAATCTCTCTCCATTTATTTAGATTCTCTTTAGTTTTTCTAAGTAATGTTTTATAGTATTTAGTGCACAGGTCTTGAATGTCTTTTTGTCACATTTACCACTAAGTATTTTATAGTTTTTGATATTATAAATGGTATTGATTTTTTAATGTCCAAATGTTTATAGCTAGTTATAGAAATATAGTTGATTATTAGATACTTATTTTTGAATCATGCATTTTGGCTAAACTCCCGTATTATTTCTAGGAGCTCTTGTGTACATGTCCTCAGAGCTCTCTTTGTGAACACTATCTAGAACTTTCAGTACAATGTTAAATCATTATACCGAGAATGGACATCCTAGTTATGTGATCCCCAGGAAAAGTTATTCATTCAGTCATTTAACATTAAGTATGATAGCTATAGATTTTTAAATAGATGCCCTTTATCAGATGAGTATTTCCCTTTTTATTCATAGTTTACTAAGACCTTTTGTTTGTTTGTGTTTTAGAAGGAATGTATATTGCATATTGGATTTTATCACATGCTTTCTTGTATCTATTGAAATGATATGTTTTTCATTGTATTCTGTTAATATGGTGAATCACATTGATTTATTTTCAAATATTAAGCCAGTTTTTCATTTCTAGAATAAACCTTCCTTGGTTATGATATACCTGTTATACTTTTCAGAGTTTGCTAAAATTTGATAAGAATTTTTACATGAAATTTTTATAAGAGCTATTTATTGGGCTATAATTTTCTTTTCCTGCAATGTTTTCTTATGGTTTTAGCATTAGGGTGACGCTGGCTTCAGATAATTAGTTACATAATCTTCTGCCTTCTTCTATTTTCTGTAAGGGATTGTGCAAGATTGATATTACTTCTTTCTTAAATGTTTGATAAAATGGTGAAGTCATGTGAACCTGAAGTTTTTTTTGCAAATTCAATTTTCTAAAAATATATAGGGCTATTAGTCTTATATTTACCGACACAGTTTCAACTCCCAGTGTTTTTCATTCCTCTGTGTTGATGTGGATTTCATTTGGTATCATTTTCCTTCAGAATCCCTTTAATTTCCTGTAATGCAGGATGCTAGTGAAGAACTCCTTCAGCTTTCATATATCTGGAAAAGCATTTAATACACCTTTGTTTTTAAAAGATTTTTTTTTCTTTGCTGTTTATAGAATTCTAAGTTGGCAGGCTTTTCTTTCATTACTTTAAAAATATTTATGTCCTTTATTCTGGCTTACTTGGACTCCAACAAGAAATCTGTTGTCAGTCTAGTTTTATTCTTCTGTTTTTTTTTTTTTCTCTGTCTCCTTTTAAAATGTTTTTATTATTGAATTAAAATAATTTCATTATGATGTGCCTTGGTGAAGTTTTATCACATTTCTTGTACTTGAGATTTGTGAAGCCTTCTTCAAAATGTGGGTTTATAGTTTTCTTCAAACTTCTTGGCAATAATTTCTTCAAATAATATCATTGTCATCCCCTCTTCTCTGTCATTTTCTTCAGAGGCTTCAAATATATATGTATTTGAAATGTGTATTTGAATACATGAGCCACTTGAAATTGTTTCACAACTCTTTTAATTTTTCAGTGTGTTTTAATTTAATTTTTGTGTGATTCATATTGCTGTGCCTCCAAGTTCCCAAATTGCTTATTCTGCAATGTATATTTTGCCATTAATCACTACCAAGGTATTTTTAAATTTTAGCCATTTTGGCTTTAATCTCTGGATATTTGTTTTGATTTTTTTATAGCTTCCATCTACCTATTGAACATGTTCAGTCTTTTCTCTAGCTTCTTGAACATAAGCACTACAGTTTAAATGACTGTTGTAATGCCCTCATCTACTAATAATAATTCAATCATCTACATATCTGATTTCACTTTTGATTGATTATATTTCCTCTTCTTCATTGGTCTTATTTTCCTATTTCTTTGCATTCCTGGTAATTTTTGATGGATGTACATTTTGAATGTTTAAAAATGATTGAGTGCTTGATATTTTTGAATTCTATAAATAGTTTTGAGCTTTGTTTTGAGATGCAGTTAATTTACCTGTAAATAATTCGATTCCTATTGAGTCTTGTTTTAAAACTTAGGTGTGATTAGTATAGCATTACTCAAGGGGTAACTTTGTCATACTATTAAGACAATATTTTTTTGAGTTAGTCTACTTGACATTGCTTAAATTGTGAAATTTTCTTCTCTTGCTGGTGGGAATAGGAACTATTGCCAGCCTTGCTTGAGTTCTGATTATTCCCTCTAATGCCTTAGGATAGTTCCTTTTCTGACCTCAGGTAATTGCTTCACATGCATGAGGTGATGATTACTTGGTGATAATTACTTGGCTGAAGTTCTCTAGGGAAAATCTTTATGCTTCTCTGGAGTTTTATTTCTATGCAGCTCTCCAGTTATCTTGGCCTTCCTAGTCTTCCAGCTCTATCTTAACTCAGGGAGGCTACCAAGCTCTGTCTGGTTTCTCTGCTCTTTGCCATACCATAAAAACCTTTTCAGGGGTTACTGTCCTTAGTCATCTGATGTATAATGTTATAAAAATTGTGGTTCCATACATTCCCTGTCCCATCCTTGTTTCCTAGTAGTTTCAGATAAGATGCAAAATCTGATCTTCGTTACTCAATGTTGGCTCCAAAAAAACAATCCTCTCATTTTTAACTTTATTTTTGAGAGTTATCATGGATGGGTGGTTATGATTTATGTGCATGAAGATTTATATAAATCAATTGCATTAACAATATAAATAATGCATATTTAAGAGAGAATAAATTAAAATTGTTAGTTAACTGTCTCATGTTTAAATTTATATAGTGCTAACGGTCTAAAATTTAAAAAAACCCAAATTTTAGGAATTACATAATGTCATAACTGCACAGGTCAAATGGATTGTAAGCTATGTTCATTCCATAGACACATTTTGGCTCATCTTTTGTTAGATGTAATTGAAGTACATTTTGTTTGAACTACATTAAGTGAATCATTTTTACACTATAGATCCTATAAAACAATATAAGAATTAATCTCAAAGACAGAAAACAAAACGCTGTTTACTAAAACAGGTCTCATTTGACAAAATATTTGAAGCACCTTACGGAAAATACATATAATAGAAGGATAAAATAAAATTTAAATTTGAATAGCAACATAGAAGGAAGAGATCAAAATAGATTTATACTCCTGTTGGACTATGCTGTTGCCTAAAGTGAACAATAAATTAAGTTCTGTGACTCCCAGTAGTCAAAGTTAAAGACAAAAACAGAAGAAAAAAGAAAAGGGTTAGTATATAATTTTGTATTTCTGAATAAAGGATGACTTTTTCAGTTTAAAATCAGTAGATAAAGTTGTGATAGAAAAATGATAATTTAACTACACATAGTTTCAAATTTTGTTATATAAAAGATTTTAAAAGTACAGTCCGTCTTTAAAGGAAAATAACAGGCTCAGATAACTATTTCTAAAAAAAAAAATGACAATCTATGTGAGTGTTTTGGATTTGCAAAAGCTGCTTAAGAAATTAAAAAGATTTTCGTTACTATATTTCTAAGTCTATTCTATTAGGCATTTGAAATATTTAAAGATAAGATGTATTAATTATGTAAATAGAGTGTAAAATGTTTAAGAAAACATAATTACCTACCTTTATGCATAAATTATTTAGGGATGTTTAGTATATTAAATATGTGAGTTAATAAAATATTTATCAGATACAGATATCTTTATGCATAAAAATTTCAGCTCAGTGTAAAGGTTTAAAAAACTGCTCTTTTTTTTTTGTTGTTGTTTTGTTTTGTTTTTGAGATGGTGTCTTGCTCTGTCACCCAGGCTGGAGTGCAGTAGTTCGATCTCAGCTCTCTGCAAGTTCTGCCTCCCGAGTTCACAACATTCTCCTGCCTCAGCCTCCCAAATAGCTGGGACTACAGGCGCCTGCAACCATACCCGGTAAATTTTTTGTTTTTGTAGTAGAGACGAGGTTCACTGTGTTAGTCAGGATGGTCTCAATCTCCTAACCTAGGGATCCACCCACCTCGGCCTCCCAAAGTGCTAGGATTACAGGCGTGAGCCACCATGGCCGGCCTGCTCTTTTAAAACTTAAGATTTTGTAAAAAATAATAGATGTTGGTAAGACTGCAGAGAAAAGGAAATGCTTGTACACTGTTGGTGGGAATGTAAATTAGTTCAACCCCTGTGGAAAACACTATGGAGATTTCCCAAAAAACTAAAAATAGAATTACCATTCAACTGAGCAGTCCCACTACTGGGTATAGACTTGAAGGACAAGAAATCGTTTTTTCAAAAAGACATCTTCACTTGTATGTTTATCACGGCACTATTCACAATAGCAAAGGCATGGAGTCATTCTGTGTCCATCAACAGTGGATTAGATAAAGAAAATGTGACACATACCCACCATAGAATACTGCACAGGCATGAAAAGGAATGAAATTATGTCCTTTGCAGCAACACGGTTGCAGCTGGAGGTCATTATCCTTAGTGAATTAACACAGAATCAGAAAATCAAATACTGGATGTTCTCATTTATAAGAGGAATCTAAACAATAGTTACACACAAACATAAAGATGGAAACAATAGACACTGGGGACTACAAAAAGGAATCGAGAGAGAGGAAGGCAAGCATTGAAAAACTACCTATTGGGTATTATGTTCATTATTTGGGTGAAGGGTTCACTAGAAGCCCAGAGTCTAACATTATGGGATAAACCCATGTAACAAACCTGCATATGTACACCCTGTATCTATTTTTAAATCTTAAATTAGTTATAATAGATAAAATCATAACTCTTCCATTCTAAGTACAAAAGCTGTTCTCAGATTCAATTAAAAGCTTGTGGAATGGTTAGATTGCAACCTTGTACACATATAGAAACGAAACAAAAGGGAATCAAAATGACTACTTACATTTAATGAATTTGTTATATCAAAAATGCCATAAACATTCTTAGTTTTGTTGCCTTTTCTATGGTTTTCTGTTGTCTATTTGATTTATTTCTACTCTGATTCTTATTTTTTCCTTCCTTCCAATAGCTTTGAGATTAGTGTGTTCTTTTTCTAGTTCCTTAAGCTATGCCAGTAGGTTGTTTATTTGGGATCTTTCTTCCTTTTTAATGCAGGTGTTTATTGCTATAATCTGATATGGTATGGCTCTGTGTCCCCACTCAAATCTCACCTTGAATTGTAATAATCCCCATGTGTCAAGGGCAGGACCAGGTGGAGATAATTGAATCATGGGATTGGCTTCCACCATGCTGTTCTCCTGATAGTGAACGAGTTCTCACGAGATCTCATGGTTTTATAAGGGGCTTCCCTCGCTTGTCTGGCACTTAGTCTCTCTCCTGTCACTCTGTGAAGAAATGCGTTCCACCACGATTATAAGTTTCCTGAGGCCTTCCCAGCCATGCAGAACTGTGAGTCAATTAAACTTCTTTTCTACATGAATTATCTCGTCTCGGGTATTTCTTCATAGTAGCGTTAGAACGGACTAATCTATAAACCTTCCTGTTGTTACCAAGTGTGCAGCATCTAATAAGTTTTGGTATGAGGTGTATTTGTTTTTGCTAATTATTTTTAAAATTCCCCTTTGATTTCCTCTTTGACCCACCAGTTGTTCAAGAGTGGTTATTTAGTTTCCCCAGATTAGTAAATTTTCCCATTTTTTTGCTGTTGTTAATTGCTAGTTTCATTCCATTGTGGTCATAAGAAACACTTGGTATGATTCTGATCTTCTTACATTTATTAAGATATTCATGACATAACATGTGATCAGTACTAAAGAATGTTCCATGTGTGCTGCTTGAGAAAAATGTGTATTCTTCAGCTGTTGAGTGAAGTACATGTCTTGAAAGATGTTTATAACTTATGGCAGTCATGCTTTGATATTCTTATACCAAAATACATAAAATGTTTCTTATAAGTTCATTATGAAATGAAAATAATTCCAACAGAAAAAAACAGGAAATTAAATTATAAAAAAGAATGACAAACAAATATGGAAAACGTTATTAATCATCTCTAGTAGTTTCATAAATAAAGATTAAAACAAAATATTTTCCCTCTGTACTATATGAGGCTGGCAAGGATTTGTGGATTTTTTTTTCATTCATGACTAGAGGGTGTATAAGTTGGTTTGAGTATTTATGATGTTTATATTTTAAAATGTAATAAATCAACCTCAAGTGATTTATTCTCAACACACACACACATGCACATAGAAGCACAAACAATTAAGCAAAGAAAAAACAAAACAGAAAATGATTTAAAGTTTCTACAGCTGGGGATTGGTTAAATAAATTCTGATCCAACCATCTGATGTGCCACTTTAACATTAAAATAGTGTTTATCATATTTAATATAATGGAAAAAACCCAAGAGATATTGACTTGCTATATGTAAGAAGGAGTAATTTTACAGAATAGTTAATATAACTTTTACTTTTGTTAATGTGCACTTACATCACACACACACATAATTTTTGGATAAAGAGCAGAAAGATATATTCGAGAATGTTAAGGAAAATTTGATAGGTGATGGTGATTTTTATTTTCTTCTGAAGATATTATACTGTATGTGTTTTCTATTATGAATATATGTTGCTTTCATAATCAGAAAAAGTAACTTAAATAGATATATGGCATACATCTAATTCTAAGCTTTTTCAATATTGACACTTGTAACTTTACCTCATGTTATCTACTGCTGCTCCTTTTAAGGAATTGAGGATGTCTTCATTTAAAAACATTTTGTAAAGTATTAGTTCCATAAACATGTAGGATTAATATAATTCAACACCTAAATGAAGCCCCACACTTACCTTTGATTTGCCTTAGAATAAATATTTTTCAGGACTCTACTCTGGAAATGTTAGTCTCCTGAGTTGTAGACCACATGGCATAATTATTTTCTATACTTGTTTCCGCTCACCTCAGCACTCCTATTTTTTTTTCTAATTCATGTGAATTAATGATTAACACCCAGTAACTGCTTCATAAACACCTGTTTGCAAAATGAAAGGACTCTGAGGTTTAATCATCTCTCGTATAATTTAGTATTATTTATTTTAAAATGGAACCTGGTAAAATGATAAAAAGTAGGCATTAGGCTAGTGACATTAAGCAGGAAGGTGAGGTTTATGTTGTTTTTCAGTTTAACCTTGGATACTCAAAACTTTTTCAGGCACTATATTAGGTAAAAGACATAAAAAGATGTAAATACAAAGTGTCTAAAGCCTTGTGGGGGAAACATACAAATCATAATTGCAAAGTAACACTGTATTTGAGTAATGCAGTGTTATCCGAGATGCAGAGAGATACTAGAAGAGTCTGGAAAGCCTGAATGAAGAGATGATTAATAATGAGACCTAAATGGCAAGTAAATGCCACACAGAAAAAGAGCATTTGTGGAGGGGCACATTCTAGGCTGAAAGAATAGCAACTGCAGAACTAGCAATAAAGAACACACAGCTAATAAGAATTGTCACTGTTAGTTTATTTCCTCTATTCTTGCCTGCTTGTTTCTCAGGGATGCAATCACTAGAACCACCACTGGCTGGCTCAAGGAATTTCTATTTGCTGAGCCATACGAGTGTATATGAACAGCTTCCAATCCTGATATTTCATGAGAAATAAGATTGTTTTCTCAAACTTGATATTTGGTGTTTAGTCATACTGTTGGATTTCCAGGTGTTTCTCTGAGTGACCTTTATTCAATTTTAGGATTTTGTGCACCTGCCTCTTAATTTCACATACATAGAAACCTTGGGTCTAGGTTTTATCCTCCACAGGCCAACTCTTCCAATTCTTCTTGTCCATTCATTTATCCTCTATTCTATCCCAAATCCACTAGTCATCTTTCATAGTTGATGGATCAAGGAATCTTTGCCAAATACCCTGGTGTCATTGTAGGATTGTACAAGTGATGTGGTTTTTGGTGACCGTCCTTATTTTTGTCATTTCTCCTCTGAATTCTGGATCTTTGTCCTAGGGTACATTCTTTTGGTAATGTACTCCTTTATACAGAAATACAGAAAACACAGATTGTTTGCTTGACTTCCATGAAGTTTTCATTGATTCTACATCTCTGTTACCCCACTTATAGCTCCAATTAATTGAACTGCTGACTTAAGCCAATGAATCTTTTCCAGGAGGACTTTGAAATGGAATACAGGTAGTTCCAATCAGTCTGGCATCACTCTTGAAAGGGAAATAATGAGTTGAAGGCTATTAGTGCTGATCATTTTCTATCAGGTATGCTACAGAGCAGATGAAACTCATTTTCAGAATGAGAGAAGAGTGAAGCAGATCAGCACAGAGGAGATAGAGACAGAGAAAGATGATTTTGTGGTTAGCTCGTAGTTTTCCAATGTTTGTTTCTATGTCTTTCCTAGGCCTTCCTGCTGAAGTTCCGCCTTCTGCTTCCCCAAGAAACATTTGTATTTTTATAATAAGTCTTTCTCTCTTTAAGTTAGCTACCAATTTATACTAATATGGCACTCATTAGACCTTTTGATGTTTATCCTTACCTGAATAATGCCTGAAATTACAACTTCCAGGCACCGTATCTTAACTTCTGGCTGATCCTCCAGAGTCTGCCACTGAGACTGTATCATCTGTCTCAACACCTCACTCAGGTGTTCAAGTCTTATACCAGTTTCTATGCCCCTTCTGATTTCTCCAAGTTACCTTTATGTTCGGACTTCCATAATTTCTTGCACTTTCATCTGGCCACCACACAGTGGAATGAATTAAGAAATTTTGAGGCTTCTGGTAGAGACCACTCTAGAAATTCTTGACAAATATTTTTACATGACAATATAACTATTTAAATCCATGTTAAATTTGAACATTATTATTCTATTGCATCTATATGCCATTTTGCTGTATTTTAATTCTGACAACAGTAGATTATTCTAGTGCATTAATTTGAAATGAATCATTTTATGAAAATATAAATTAGTTGAAATTCCGTTTATGTAATAAAATTTCCAATATATTCTTTCAGGGTTCCAGCATCTACTGGTCTCATTAGAACATTAGCAGGATCCTTTGAAGAATGTTGTCTAATCTATAATTCCTTAAAAAGATTGTGTGTAAAAATTATGCATTGCTTCTATAAGTTCTTATAGTAAATTAGGGATTATAAGGAAAAATGCTATCATTTGGATCATTCTACATAGTGCAGTAATGGTTTTTTGTTGTTGTTGGAAGACTTCTGTACATGTGTTTTAGAGGTTAGTCAGGAGCAATTTTCTTCTTTAGGCTTCCATCATTGTTAGAATAAAAATGAAATTTAGTCTTTAACCTCCAGTCCTTGAAGATCATATTATTCAATTATTTATGACTGATTACCATAGTTAAGATGACTAAGAACTCTTTAAATTCTGCATAAAATTAAAAATATTTTGGAATCCTAATTTCTCAGACAAGCATTAAACAATATCGGCTCATTGCTATTTGCTATACTTGATATAAAATCTATTGCTCAAAATGACCAATGAGAAATAAGTACATTTATAATTAGCATACATTTACATTCTTTGTAAGATTCAATTTGCTAAAGACTATGCCTTCCTTTCACTGCTATTTAGGGGGTCTCACAAAGTGCTATAAACTCGTGTGACTCCCTACCTTGTAGGCAACTGCACTTTGTAGGGCATTTAGGCACTTAGAATGTGGTGTGGCTTGGATTGGTTATTCTATCATTTAAAGAAACTCTTTATTAGCCCTTATTAAAGCCAACTGGCTTGGATTGGTCATTCTATCATTTCAAGAAACTCTTTATTAGCCTTATTAAAGCCAACTGTATCTATTAAAGCCAACTGTATCCTCTATTAAGGAAAAACTTCGTGTGGAACTGGGATGATATTTGATTGCTTTCAGGTATTTGTCCTATACTCCAAAGCTGGAGAGCTGCTTACTCCCTCAGGGAAAACAACTTCACAGCAACTCATTTTGCACCAAAACAATGAACTGAACTTAATTGGGCATAACATTTAATAAAAAAGAGCCTCCTTTGGGGAAAAAACAGTTTTTTATGTGTCTGCAACTGTATAGCATAAAATTGCTATAATTTGTATATGTGTATGTTTCAGAAAAAAATTTATAAAAGACTCTAGAAATCAGTGTTACTTCTACATGGTGCCTGTCAAATTGTTTACTATTGAAAAAATATTAATTTTTCTTTCTATTGTTTTATAAGACTTTATCGTCTCCTGACCAATGATTTATCAAATTTCATGGGAGTAGAATAAAGGTTAGTTGTGTTTGAAAAGTCTTTCTCTTTGAGGTATCTAACATAAACTCTATGAGACACGTATTTCAAACTTTATTTTCTGTAACATGAGGGTAACTTCTTTCTTATATTGTATCTGAAAAATTATTTAAAAATAAACTAATGAAGTAAAGTACCATTAAAAATTGTGATACAATTTACTGTTGCTCCTTCAGAATAATATCTGACTGCCCATTAAATTTTAAAATATGACATTTTACTCCAGGGCTATAATATTCATTTGCTTTGACACAGATAAACATGTCTACTACTGTGTTACACAGAAACTTCAATTTGTATATCACTTGTATAGTATTATACTTTAGATTAAAAATACTATTGAAATAACTTTGAATTTAAAAACACTCTAAAGAAACCATAAAGTCTGAGATAAAATAACTTCAAAAGACAAAATCAGAATGTTTTTAGTGTCTGAAGGAATAATAGGTATACATGAGGAGGTATGCAAGATATGCTTATATGTTGTTATTTATTGGTTTTTAAATTCAATTTTGGGTAGACTGGAAAATAGAAGATTTTGTTCCAATTCTGTTTTTGCAATAAGTGTAATAGCTCATAAAATTTTGGAGATGCTATTTCAGGGCACATTGGCATAAATATTTGTAAAATTCTTGCCTTAAAGTAAGAACTAAAGTACTCCTCAGGAGAAATGTATTTCTGTCATAGATAAGAGCATTGTAAAATAATCTGTTTTAAAGTAAATATGAAATGTAGAATGTTTGGTGCTCTGCTGATTTGTATTCAAAATAAATCCCGGTGCCCTAAAATCATTGGAACTTACCAATTCCAGCAGTCAAAAGTCTCAGATTTAGGCATGCATTCCTATAACCTTGGTAAAAATTGAAATATGAGCTCTGAAAGAGAGCACATACATAATGAAAAATACCTACCCCATTTTATCTTTAAATATGTTTAGATCTAGTTAACTCAAGTGATGTGCCCAAGATCAAACTAATGGAAGCTGGAAAATAGTTGTGAATAGTGAAAATTCAATTATTTCTCAATTCTTCTGCTCCTTCTGATTTTGTATTGAGTTGTGTTTACTATAATGAGCTCTGGAGTAAGGCTGCCTGGGTTCATTTTCAGCTTGACCATTTACAAATTATGTAACCTTGAGCAAGTTACTTAACCATTCTCTGCCTCAGTTTTCTAACTCATCAAATGGGGTTATAACAGTACTTCCTTTCATATGATTTTTATGCAAGTTAAATGATTTAAAATCATTTGAATAGTGTCTAGTATGAAAATAGCACATTAAGCTGGATAAGCCCACTAGATATGATTAATGGTCTTCTACCTTTTGTATGATGACAAACCTCCATTAAAGGTTTTATTTGTACTGTTAGTTTTGGCAGAACTATTCAAAGTGGCTTTGTTTTTAGTAGTCAGAATCTTGAATCAAACCAGATATTCTTTAATGGGTGAGTGGCCAAAAAACAACCCATGTCATATACATAACATTGAATACTATTCAATAACAAAAAGGACCAAAGTGTTGACATGCATGGCATGTTCAATGACTCTCCATGATATATTCTGATTTTAAAAAGCCAATTCTAAAGGGTAAATATTGTCTTATCCCATTTTTTAAATGAAAAAATTGCTGGGATTAGGAACAGAGACTGAGCAGGGAAAGGTGGAGTGGCTGTGGCTGTAAAGAGCCAACCCAAGGGATCCTTGCAGTAATGGAATGGTCAGAATGTTGACTGTGGTAGTGGATACATGAACCTACACATATGATAAAGTTGTATGGAACTAAATACACATGCACACTCACACACATATAAATACAAGAAAACTGAGGGACTCACAATAAGATATGTGGATTGTATTCATTTAATATCCTGGTTGTATTTTGCAAAATGTTGTCATTATGCTATATTGGATAAAGTGAGCAGGGGCTTTCTTACAATTGCCTGTGAACTTCATTACTACTACACATGAATCTACAACCATCTCTATAAGAATTTCAATTTTAAAAAGTAGCACGGGAAGAGGGAGGTTGCTTGGGATTTGAAAATTTATAGGATAATCCATGTTTAGGAAATAAATTATTAAAAGTAAAGTGGATTACTGCATAGAATAAAAAATGTAGAGAGAATAGAATAGAATAAAATAAAACATTATTAAAATGATAAAATCATAGACTCTAAAAGCATGAGAGATCATCTCATCTGTTGACCAGACCAAGGTGAAGGTTTTGTTATTCTGTAGTATAATGTGAAATATTAGGACAAAGTCACTCTTGTGTTTTGTGTGTGTGCGTGTGCGTGTGTGCGTGTGTGCGTGTGTGCGTGTGTGCGTGTGTGCGTGTGTGTGTGTGTGTGTGTCTGTGTGTAGGGGGTGGGATGTTGACATAAGTTTGCTAACTGTCCTATTTTGGGAAGAAACTTTCCATTATTCTTTGATTATTCCCTGCCTCCATCTTGAAGTTAGTTTTCTTTCTTTTACAAAATAATAGTTATAGTTGTTTTCGTAATGTCCTTCCTTAATATTACACAAAATAAAATGTTGATAAACTTGAAAAAAATCTGAGTGGATATGAAGACACTCCTTCATCAAAAAGTAAAGCATCAGAAAAAAAAAATGTGGGCCCTAAGTGGAAAATGAAGGTGATGTTGAATATGTAAACATATGAAGCCAAAACACAAAGGCTAGAGAGAGATAGGAGAGCTCAGGGAAAGGTGGAGAGACAAAGGAGAAAAAGCATGAACTGGCAGAACCTGAAAAAATACGGTAAGAATAAAATAGCAAGAAATGGAAAGTGCAACAAAGGATTGATCCCATCCACAGAAATTCTCATGAAAAGGAGTTCTTGTGTTTTCAGGAGAATGTTTGCTCTAGGACATTGCACTATCTGTCTATTGCGTCTGTTCAACAGGAAATTTCTGATATTTGTTAAGACACATTCTGTGGTTTAAAAGCTACCAAATGTTTTCTTTCCTTACAAATTTCCACAGTAAATTTAGGATTGTACCCTTGCAATGAAAGATTAAACCATGTTCATCACTTACAAAATTTATCTTCTGACTGAGTCCTTGTAAGTTGAATACAAAGAACATTCTGGGAAATTCTCTATATTCATGATTTTTAAGTGGCTTCTCCTGGTTCACGCCCCTCAGATGATTGTTTAAAACTAAATTGTTATGGAAACTTTTAATATATGAGGCATGTTTAATAAATCATTTGGGGTGAACACTGAAATTCTGTGTTTTCTACAAGCTCATCCTTTGCCCAGACTGTCTCATGAGTTAGAACTTTTCTTTGGGTGGATGCCATTCCTTCTGTCTTTCTTGGTTTCCTGGTGCTTCCCCATCTGATCCTGTGACCCCCAAACCAGTCCACAATAACATGGTCACAACCCTTCCTTTATTATCTTTATATTTTCAAACCACATCATGGATTACCGTCAAAAATGCCCTGTTTTGAGGTTGATTATTTTATTACAAGTTCATTTGCAAAATCTGCACACTGCTCATCAGGCTAAAGCTCCTCATCCAGTGCCGCTACAGCTTTCCTGAGTGGGGCCTGCAGCCTTATGGCAGCTAGGTAAACTCGAACAAGAAAATGCTGCTGAGAAAGCAGGGTCTTTCTTGCCTGAGTTTCTAGCCTGCCAGCCTCCCCTGAAAGTGTCAGATTTGCTGGTTTCCCACAATCATGTAAGCCAGTTCTTTGAAATACAATATCCATATACATATACCTTCTTGATTGTGTCTCTCTGGAGAAACTTGACTGATAAAACTGATACTAGCATTTTAGAATTGTGATTTTTATATCTTTAACTACATGATAGGGACATTGGGTATAGTGAATCTTATATTCCCCAGAACTATGCCCTATGAATACGTAATGAATCTGAACATTTGGTAATGCTTTCCCCATAACTTATATTACTCTTTATTTCACTAATCTTCACTGATGGTTAAAAGACCTGAGGGTCAGCTTAGATTTTCTAAATCAACATAAAGTAATTTATATGTTAATTTAAAATTCAGACTTCCTCTGTATTTTGAGTGAGTAAAAGACTACATATAAAAGCTAGGCTAAAAATGAGCCTGAAAATTGAAATTGAAATATTTGAAAATGCAACCGGTCTTCTCATTTTATATCCTAATCTACTCCATTTATTAACATGCATGCTAATGGAAAGTAGGTTGCTCATAATTCACATGTGTGATGAGGGCTAGAAAGTGTGAGTATCCAGATATTGCACAGTAGACATTTTGAAATGGCCACCACATTCAAGTAGGATTTGTTTTTTGCTATATTGTCTAGATTTTTACTTATTAATTCATATGTATCTTCCCAACTTAAATACTTTGACTATTTCATAATTCAATTTTAATATGTATTTTAAAAGTGATAGTTATTGAAGCTCAAATATTTTAAGCAGCTCAGGTTATGAGATAGCAGAAATTGAATTCTACGTTTAATTCTTATTAGCATCTGCTGTTGAGATAGTATGAATCATGACACACGTCTCTTCTACATCTTTCTTTCACTCATATCTGTAGTAGTGTTCCCTATACTTTTTCCTGATGTAACTCGATGTCTCAATAGAAGTCCTTTAGGCAAGAAAAATGACTATTTTTTCAGAATTTAAAACAAAATGAAAAGTAATTATCAAAACCTGAGTTCCTAGAATCTTGGCCATTGAGAATATATGGGATTCTTATGGCTTCTACTGTAGTGGCTTCTGGATTTTCCAGATTCTCTCATTTCTGAACCACCACACATGTTTATCTCATCTGCTTCAGCATTTGAACAGTAAGTGGAAGGGCTGCACCTCTGTGTGGACAGATGAGTTACCTTCCCAGGACCAGCTAGTATTTTGCCTAAACTGTGTTCTCTGCCAAGGTCACCTGCCTTCTCATCTTTTTTCCTCCCCTAATGACTTATCCTTCAGGAGAAGACATTGTTTTTGAATAGACACATACACTCATGCACAAAAGCCTTTAAACCGGGGGTCAGGCTCCTTGCTCTGTGGTTTTATGACACTTTGTACTTCCATTATTGTAGCTCTTAGCACACTGTACAATTACTGTGCAAAATCTCCTCACTGTTCTTCAAGCTCCATGTCCTCTATGTTTATTAAGTCTGCAATGCCCAGCGAAGAGCCTTATACTTTGTAAACGCTAACTAATAATGGACCAGTAAATCAACAATCTGAGATTTTACACGCTCTTTTCATTCAAGGTAGAGAAAAAGCTTCTTTGAAATCCAAATAATTTAGTGGTTAAAAGCAAGTGAAGAAACATTTGCAGTTTTTTAAAAGCTTGTTGGGATGTTTACCAATTGCTAATTCCAAATGTAATTTTCAAGCCTCACTCCTAGTAAAAACTGAATGTAATATTTATTTATCATTTTTTATTGTACTTTAAGTTCTAGGGTACATGTGCACAACGTGCAGGTTTGTTACATATGTATACATGTGCCATGTTGGTGTGCTGCACCCATTAACTCGTCGTTTACATTAGGTGTATCTCCTAATGCTATCCTTCCCCCCTCCCGCCTCCCCACAATAGGACCCGGTGTGTGATGTTCCCCTTCCTGTGTCCAAGTGATCTCATTGTTCAATTCCCACTTATGAGTGAGAACATGTGGTATTTAGTTTTCTGTTCTTGCGATAGTTTGCTGAGAATGATGGTTTCCAGCTAGAAAATGTAAAGTCACTAATTTTTACAACAAGTACTTATTAAGAAAAAATTAAAAATGAAGAACCATGCCATCTTGTATACTATGAATTGTGGCATTTTATTTTGTTGTGTGTTTTATGTATGTTTTCATTTGCATGAAAAATCTGCTCTAGTATTTAATTGATGAATGGAAAATATTTTTAAGCTATAAAACAAATATACCATTATATGTATCAATAATACATGTATATTTTACAATCTCATATATGTGTGTGTGTGTGTGTGTGTGTGTAGTACATATTTCATAGAGTTATGAAGATTAAGTACAAACTGCTTTGAGAAGTTCCTGGAACATAAAACACACCATATAAATTTTGTTAATATTTGGATGATCAGTGATTTGTAATTATTTTTCAGTTGAAGTGAATGTTCTTTCTCTTTTCACGCCTACATAAAATAAGAGATAAGATATTATTTTCTAGTCATCAAAGCTAATAGATTATAGTGACAATTTGTGCTTTAGGAATCAACAGACTGAAAGTGGCATCCATGGCAGGTCAAACTAAAAGGATTGTGCATCAATGCTTGCAGTCAAAAAGCCATCACCCTTCTGTTGTTTCTTTGTCTAGGCAGAGGTTGGTTTACTTTTTGGAGTCACACTCAAAGAGGGGCTTTATTTTTACTGGCAAACTCATGTCAGCTTTTAAAAGTTTCAGAATTGCAGATGTGCATTTTCTGGAACTAAAAAGCTGTTTGAAATATTTTCTGAAATTTTCTAAAAAATTTAACCGGTGTCATTTTTCTTGATTTATTTCTTGCTTTTCGTCTTAAACAATTGAAAATAAACTTCAGGAATTCTAGGTATATTTTTACTTCTACGGGTGTCTCTACACATACTTTACACCTCCATTTCTACATACTCATTAACATGCTTTCCCTGCTATATTTTACTATGTTCATTATGTTATACCTACTACAGTTATTTACAAAGTAAATAAATGGTGATTACATTAAAAATTGTTTAAGCAGTATAAATGTGTTCGAATTCTTTGCATTTTTATTTTATGAACTTAAAATGCATTTTTACAAACATTGACCATCTTCCTTCCTACTTTCTGCTCCTTGAGAAAGAAAGATATTGAGAATATTTCCTTTCTATTACCCTCTCTTTTCCTGATTTGGATATTTCTGAAACACAGTTGGATTCGACTGACTACTAACAATAAGTTGTAGAGGATTTACAGTTTTTAAAGCTCTTCTGTGCTTTGATCCTTACAAAGGCCCTGTGAGCTCATCATGTCAGGGAGTAATGCTCCCCTTCCACCCCTTTCTCTAAAACAAAGTGAAACTAGTTTTGTAACAGGACAATGTTAAGCTTCTTAGCAAATGTTATGCAGTAATTCAATCTTGAATTGTTGGCCTCCAAATAGATCCATTGCAGAAAAGGGTTTAATATAGATGTGATTTTGATATAAAAGTATGCACAAAAGATTTTGAAAATCTAAATTTTAATGATTATTCTTGTCATAGACTACTTCTCTGTGTTAACAAGAGAAGTTAGGATAAGACCCAGCTCTCCTGACTTGCCCTCATGAGTTTTTTTTTTGTTTTGTTTTTTTTTTTTTGAGACGGAGTCTTGCTCTGTCACCCAGGCTGGAGTGCAGTGGCCGGATCTCAGCTCACTGCAAGCTCTGCCTCCCGGGTTTACGCCATTCTCCTGCCTTAAATTCATCATCATTAGCAATATTTCAAAACAAGAAAAGAGGTCCTTTTTTTTTTTTTTTTTTTTTTTTTTTTTTTCCTGGTGCAGGGAGAGATTAAGGAAAAGAAAGAGAAAGGAAATTTGAAGTTGCTTGTTTACCTGATGTTTTTATTCTGGCATCTTGACAGAAAACAGTTTTGCAGATATTTTCCTTCAGGGTATATATAGTTAGAAGTCACTGTGGCCCCTTTAGCCCACTGATTTGTTCTCGTTTGCCCCTTCCTTCCCCCCACCCCCACTTTCCGCCTGCCCAGAAGAATCAGTTGATACCGACTGGTCCAATTCCCTAGGATTAGCGCTCTAGAAAATAATGACTTCTCTCATTTTCTTCCAGGATCTACTCAGGGAAGCAGAATTCCTCTGATGCTTAGATAAACTGCTTTATATTGCTTCAGGAAACTAATTTTAGAAAAAGTACAAACCAGGTTAGTTTTGTATCAGTTATTGATGACCAGCTCAAAAGGTTCTCTGAGGCATTTATTCAAAGTGATACATTCAAAACCAAATTATATTGAGAATAATTCTTTTGTATTATTAATTGCATTAATATTAATAATACAATTAATTAAATGCATTAATGCAACACATTAATTGCATTGCCTTGTTAAAAGTAAAGCATGATAGATAAATCTAAGTTGCCTTTATCATGAGTGCAATATTGGTCCCCTTCATTCTCCTCCAGAAGTAACTACAGAAATAACTCCTCATGTGTACTCTTCTAGTGTCTGTTTGTTATATTTGAATTCTGTAAATATATTTAACTATAAAAACAAAGTATTGTTTTGTTGTTGAAATTAAAACTTACATGTTCTGCAGTTTGCTTCCTACATTTCAACAATATGTCTTAAAGATATGTTTATGCTAGAACATAAAGATCTACATCATTCTTTTTAACTGCTATACTGTGGTCCATAATATGCTGTCCATTCCTTCATCAAGAGTCTTCAGATTATTTCCAGTTCCTTACTATTACAAATAAAGTCTGGACCAGTATCCTTGAACATGGCGCCTTATATTCAGATGCCAGTGTTTCTCAAGAATGTATGCAGAGATGTGAAAATGGAAGGTTATAAGACATACGTAGTCTCAATTATAATGGATGTTGCTTAATATCTTCACAAAGGGATCATCTTAAATAACAATCCCATGTGTAATGCCCCTTTCCCATAATGTCAATAACACTTGATATGGAACTCCAAATTTTTGCCAAGGTGATGGTGAAAAATAGTTTCAGGTTAACTCCTACTTTTTTCACCCCAGGGTGAAATACTCATAATAAAAATATCTAAAAATGATGCCATGTGATAAACTAAGCAAAAAAATCAAGATATTAAAATTTTTGCTTTATTATTTTCTTATATCACACAGTTAGATATCCTGTTCAGGGACTCTTTAAGCCTCTCCCTCTGTGGATCAGATTCCCTTTTCACATCCCAGTAGGACTGTTAATTGGTTTTTGAATCTGATTACTGAGACAAATTGGATCAATGGTAAAAGTACTAAGCGATTTATTCCATGTTCACAGTCCACTGCCAAAGAAAACGGCTCATAAGTTCTCATGAAAACTAGAGATTGTCCATTCTTCTACAAAATAAAATCCTAAGCAGACATAACTGACAACTTGTTAAGCCTTTCCTATAGTTAGTTCTTCAGATTTAGGATTATGGGGAGGAGTCAGAGCATATTCAGGCTCTCACTGCACATCATATGGTACATAGGCTATCAGTTTTTTTTTTTTATTATACTTTGAGTTCTAGGGTACATGTGCATAATGTGCAGGTTTGTTACATATGTATACTTGTGCCATGTTGGTGTGCTGCAGCCATCAACTCGTCAGCACCCATCAACTCGTCATTTACATCAGGTATAACTCCCAATGCAATCCCTCCCCCCTCCCCCCTCCCCATGATAGGCCCCGGTGTGTGATGTTCCCCTTCCCGAGTCCAAGTGATCTCATTGTTCAGTTCCCACCTATGAGTGAGAACATGCGGTGTTTGGTTTTCTGTTCTTGTGATAGTTTGCTAAGAATGATGGTTTCCAGCTGCATCCATGTCCCGGCTATCAGTTTTTACTTAGGATTGAAACTGTCATTGAGCTGTAGGGCCTGCCATTTCTAACCAACTCCTGGATTGGATTGAAGAATCCAATCAAGCTATTTTTAGCACTTGGGATACATCCTTATCTTGAATGGCTGTGCTGTGATAGTGATAACTAGGCCCAGTGGCCCACAGATGCAGGCTTTTCAGCAGGAATTAAAGGGGAATCTCCTTTCCAAATAAAGGGTATCAGGAAAAATATGGTGAATTCTTCATTATCCACAGCAGTGGCAATGCAGAGAAGTGGACTCTAAATTGTATTCGGTGCCCGAAAATTCTTGTATGTTGCAGTGTTTATCATAAGTAAAAGGAAAATACATTTTATAAAGATAAGTACTTTTTATTGAATGAATGAGTGTAGCAGCATAGTTGAATTATTAAATCATACTGAAATTAATGCCAAATTAGTAAGTAAGCATTTTTGTCATGCTGCTTACCTGATATGGTTTGGTTGTGTCCCCATCCAAGTCTCATCTTGAATTGTAGTACCCATAATTCCTGCGTGTCATGGGAGGGACCTGGTGGGAGGTAATTGGATCATAAGAGTGGTTACCCCCATGCTTTTCTCAAGATCGTGAGTGAGTTCTCAAGAGATCCGATGATTTTATAAGGTGCTTCCTCCCCCTACCCCTACTTCGCTCTGCACTTCTCCTTGTTGCCACCATGTGAGGAAGGACATGTTTGCTTCCCCTTCTGCCATGATCGTAAGTTTCCTGAGGCCTCCCCAGCCCTGTAAAACTGAGTTAATTAAATCTCTTTTCTTTATAAGTTACCCAGTCTTGGATATGTCCTTATAGCAGCAAGAAAATGGACTAATACACTGGCCATATGATTTTGTGTAAGAATGAAATATCTTTATTATTTACTTACATATAAAATTGAGTTACTAATATTTTACTCACAATTTCATAGGGCTGTTATAAGAGTTAGGAAAAAGCATATAAATATCATGTTAAGTAACCTCTATACTGTAGTTATGAATACATTCACTAATTAATTCATCCAACAGTTATTGAATATATAAAATCTATTAGGATAAATGCTGTGACGTATTGTGGGCAATTATAACAACCTGAAGCAAGGGTATTTACCATAGATACTAAAGACAGGCTAACAGAAGAGAATGATAGTTCAGAAAAACACAGAAGGGTAAATTCAAGTTATTCAAGTGAAGGGTTTGGGAGTCTAAGGGAGTAGAAGTAGAAAACACTTCATATAGAAGAACATGTAAAATGTCTCAGGCAAAAAAAAAATATTATATGAGAAGTGCTCTGGATTTTTCTGTGGTTATTATGATAAATTCCAATCTGTATAATAAAATGTATTCTTAATTTCTTTCAGGATATTTGCTTTAAAAGTTTTTTTTTTTTAGGAAAAATGATTAAAATGGGTTGATTCTTATTTGAATCACTATGTTCCATTGGCAGTTATAATGCATCTAGGATTTTAATTCACATCCTTTTTGTATGAGTTTTTAAGTGTATCTGTGTATTTGTTTAGTTTTATTAAACTAATAACAAAAAACCTATTAGCACTTCCAGTCTTTATTCCATAATTGGTATAGCTCCAGCAGCCTTAATTGTCCTCTCTTCCACACAAAAATTTATGAGGGATAATTTTATAGGAATATTGATTCAGCAATTCCAATATATTCCTTTAATTACCACATTACACCAGCCATTTTGTTTTTAGATGATTCTCATTTAAAGGTAACATTTTTTTCTGAGTATATAAATAATATAGATATTGCAGAACACTGATAACATGTAGAAAAGTCTAACATATTAAATGAAGATAGGAATGATACCACCACCCAGAAACAAACATTGCTCTCATTTTGGAGCATACATTTACAATCTTTTAGTGTTTTTTTTGTCTTAAGTATATGTATATACTTTAAATGAAAATTACCTAGAATATGCAGGTATATCCAGCTTTTATGTTATTATTCATATATCACCATTAATAAATATTTCTTAGAACTCTTAATGTCTGCATAATATTCAACAAAGTTTATATAAACATATTTACTTAAAAATTTACCTATTACTAAATATTTACATTTTCAACATTTTAGTATTTAAATAATACTACTATAAACCTCCATGCATGTAAGTATTTGTGTACAGATCTGACTTGGTCCTGAGAATTCATAGGATTTTATTTGCTAGATTAAAAATAAAAAATTCTTGATATATGTTGCCAAATTGCCCTTCAGAGCTAATGTGTAAAAGAATGTCCCTATCTATAATTTTGTGTGTGTTTTCACAGTAGGGAGTCATCTACTTTAAAAAATATTTGCCATTATGGTAGTCTTTAAAAATGTACTTGTTACTTAAATTTGAATTTCTTGGATTGAAAGAAAAACTATGTTTTTATATATCCCTATATTATATAATGTGTCTATTATAAAATTATATATATGTGTCTAATATAAAATTATGTGTCTATTATATGTATAAGTTATATGTATATTTATTTATAATATATATTACATATTACATGACACACATAATATATAATAATATAAATAATTTATTAATCATAACATATACATTATCCCTATATTTATTTGCAGAGACCTGTGTGGCTCTTGTCTTTTTTATATTTTTCTGTGCTATCATAATATTCCTATTGACTTATATGAGTCCTGTACAGATGGAAGCTTTTAACCTTTTGTGTGTTGTGTTTACAAAAAATAATCTGTTTGTTGATTTGTGGTATTATACAATTGGAAAAGAAGTAAATATTTGATAAATGATGCTGATAAATTATTTTGGTAAGGGAGTATGGGAAGGAGAGTTTGGAGTGGGTGTTAACCCTTTATCCTTTCACAAAAGTCCATGTCAGGTGGATTGAAGAGGTAAGTATAAGGAAAAAATACTCGTGAAAAAATTAAGAATATACCATAAGATATCTCTAATTTATAATTAGTGAAAGCCTGTTTAAGCGTAAAACCAGTGAAAGCAATTACCAAAGGGAAAAAAGATTTGACCACATTAAAATATTAGAACCTATAGGTCTAATAGCAATGAAAAGTGATTTCTAAGAGAAAATGACTCATTTTAAATGTAAATTCCTAATACTGACTGACAGAACTAAATAGTAAGTATGATAGCTAAATCTTTTTACAATTGATAGTCACTTAACCTAATATTCTAAAACACAGAACCATTTTATAGGCAGATATGATTCAAACATAGTTGGAATTTCATATATAATGATCCTTTTGAAGTAAACGTATTTGTATTTTGACGTTTTATTAGAGAAAAATGTTGCCTTTCTAGTTACCATGAATGTACTCTCAGAGAGCCCGTTTTCTGTTAAGCGTCTCTTGAGCTGAAGTCCTGAGTGGAAGTGCTTACCATGGTGCCCACACTGCTGTCATCCATGCCCTGATGACCAGTGACCCCAATCTCTTTCCTAGGCTCCAGGCTGATGTTTCTAACTGCCAGAAAGCCAAACTTGAGTGTCAGACTGTCCATTCGTCTGTCTGAAAGGGCTCATTCTCCTTTCCTAACTCATTCCTCCCCAGGTATTCTCTCTCTGTGTTATTCCACTTTAGAAGTCTCTCTACTTTGCTTCTTTCCCTCCACTTTAACGATATTTCTCTAGTGTGGGCCCTTCTCATGAATCATATCACTCTTTCAAAAACGTGTCCCTTTGCCTGTTTATCTTTTCTCTTTCCCTGACTCCAAAACGTAATGAGATGCTCCAAAAATATCTGTGAAGACTCCACCACCCCCTTGTATATTTTAGAACATTCACAACTGTGAAAGAACTGTAAGAGAATGTGCCCTTTATACACTTCATTCAAACTGTATTCCGTATTCCCTCACACACTTAAAAAATATATATTGCAAATTGCAAGTGCTTTCTTAAGCAGAAGCAGTCCTGCCAAGTCAGATGTAGAGGTAAATTAAAGGAATGACAGGGTACTTGCCAATGATTGTGAGTGAAGGCCGGGGAGGAGGAGCATGAGAAGAGGATTAACTAGGATTCACTTTTACCTTTCACCTCATGCTCACTTTCTCTCATCTCTTCCTCTCCTTGGTCTTACTCTCAGTTCCTTAGATCAAGGATCATGGCTGCCTTTACTGAGAACATGGACAAGGGAGACACAAAAATTAAGCTAAAATTTAACTGAACATGGGCTGGACCCTGAAATGAACCATTGAAACAAACAAACAAATAAAAAAACACTTTTAAACTGCTTATAAATTGTGTTTATTTCTATCCTTTTAGATTTGCCATAATCAAATATTATAATACATAGACACAACCTCCCTTTAATAAGCTTTACTCTTCCAAAAGTCAAGAATTGTTGTACTGTTCACAAAACTAAAATTATAGTGATTTTTTAATGCTGATTGTTAAGTAATTCTGGATTCATCATCTTAGTGAAATGTTGGGACAGATATCTATTAAAACCTAATGAAAATTAGAGAGACTAGCTTCTGGAGAGAACCAAATGCCTGTTTTTTTACCTCAGTCCACTACCGTGATCTTGGAGTGAAATTATCAAGAACACAGAAGGGAGTATATATTTAAATATAGCAAGTCTTTTAAATAATATATTTTCTTTTCTGTACTTTTTGTTTCTAAATAAATGAAATTATTTATAAGCTACATAGCCAGCTCGGTAATTTGTCATATAGATGCAGTCAAAGTGAAATGATTAACAATTCTCATCCCTAACTCTACACTTGAGAATTTTCTTTGTAAAATAGAAGGTGATAGTCAGTTTGATAAAAATTTCTTTTGGCAATGATAATATTATTAATTATCTTGAATATTTTTTTGTGTATTTTTAATGGAATCTATAGTTTTTCATATGCACATATTTAAGGAAAAGTACAAATTTGCTTTAGAATAAAAGTCAGAATTAATACAAAGTGATATTATTTAACTATTTTCACTTAACACATTTCAAAAGTTTATTTTGTTGTGGTAGCCAAGGTGTGGAGCATTAAGGAACTTAGGTATCTCTTAATAAACTATCTGAAAGACAGTCCCCTTTTGCCTCTCCCTGACAACTTATCTTTGGTGTGTTCTTAAAAGAATCAGAGTAAAAATCATAGGGCCAAGTGGTCCTATACTTTAGTTACTTGCGTCTTATACGTTCATCACTGTTGTAAAAGTTCAATTTCTTCTGAATCCAGTAATAAAACAGTGAAGTGAAGCCAAAAATCCTATAGAAGAAAACATAATCTTTCACCTCCTTTATTTTTTCTTGTTAATGTTACCAAAGTTTTATGATGTGAACCACACTGCATGTTTTACTATGTGAACTGCTGTGTACTTCTTTTAGTGGCCAATGAAAAATTAAGATGTTAGGTCATGAGCAGTTACAGCAATATATACAGAATTGTGGGGCTTCATTCAGAAGCCCGATGAAAAAGTCAATATAAGAAGAAAAATATTATACTACTATGAGTAACTACTGCTTTTTGAGTACCTGCTATGTGGTCAGCACCATGCTTAATGCTTTACATACAACATCTCAATTAATCCTCACCACAACACATTTCAATGCATTAGTAAAGAAAAGTGATGATCTGTCACCTACAAAAACAACCAAACCATACGTTTAAATGATTTATTTAACTACATTTACAACAGTTATTGAGTACCTGTAGGTATCAGATGCCAGAGCTAGAAGAATAATCTATCTGGTTCCTTGGTTCTTGAAAAGACATGGCTCTAAAGAAAAACAAAGAAAGTTATCAATTGAATTGAGGCAGATGTATATTGGAATAAGCAAAAAGCAAAAGCAGATCTGGACAAAACTGATAAATGCTTTCCTTAACTCCCAACCTTCACTTTGCCCAAGGCATTACTCCACATTAGCTCCCAGTCTCACACCTGACTCACCCATTTTCTCCTTAATGCAGACCTTCTCTCAGATAACTCCATCTTCCTGTTTCCCTCTTCATGGCATCTTCATCAAGCATGTCTGCTTCATGATGTATTCTATTAGAGCACTTCTATCTATCATTAACTGTGACAGTGAATTAATTGGGTAAACAAATCCTTACTTTGGTGTTAGTAAGACATAATAGCTCATAAGATATTCCTCTCAGGTGTATGTACCATTGTCACTGAACTCTTTTTGCAATAAAGTGTCAAAGTATTTTCAGGAACTGAGGAAGATTGATAGAAGGGCAACTTGGGGACGGCATTTAAAAGGGCATTTAGTTCCATTCAGAGGACACACACTAGAAGATTTGTTCATTTAGCAAATATTCTTTCCTTCATTCAGCAAGTACCTCCTCTTCCATATGCCATGCCTGTTTTAGGTGCTGGAGATATCATAATGAATAGGACAACACAGTCCTCATACAGCCCCCACCTAAGTCTGTTACATATCACATGCTGTTCTAGGGGCTGCAAAGTCCTTAAAGGTGAATAAGATGTAGACTCTACATTCGAGTCTGCAGACTCAGAAACCACAACTAGGATAACTTGGTGATGCTTTCTTATCTACATATATTCATAGAATTGCTTGTATATGGAATGAAAACTGACCTGTCCTTGCCCTTTCACAGAGTGTGCTAAAGACTGCTGAAGGTGAACATCCAATAATGCTTTAAGAACTATTCCTCTGGCCACTATGTTGGGAATTTAAATCAGGGTTCACAAACACAAATATATATATATGATCCTAACAGACCAAAAGAAAAAGAATCAGTGTTATCAATTGGGTATAAGACAAGGTGGATTTTGGGGGACTATGTTGAGTTAAAAAGTATGTTATTTAAAGGAATTCAAATATAAAATGCAAAAACACAACCATTCAATTAAAGCACTGATGAGGACCCCAGAACTTGATCTCTATGTCATTAAATCTTTATCTTTGATTAGCAGAATTGACTATGATATTCAAAAACTGAAATATATTTAACAAATCCATAAATTATATTTGTATGTATGACTCCATTAGGATGGTAACTATAAATTATCTTAAGTAACATTATATTAATCTGTTCAAAACAATTATTTTATACCTACTATGTTCTGGGACAGTTCTAGGTGCTTGAGATACATTGGTAACAAGTTACATGAAAATTTCTTTGTGGGGTTTTTGTTCCGGCATGAATAAATAACAAATTATTTTTTAAAGTACCATGGAAAAAGCCAATGGTAATTAGAAGATGCTTGAGATGGTTGCAGTTTTTAATAGGAAATCAAAAAGGTGGAATTGAGCCATTTTTTTTTTTTTTAAATTCATGAGGGAGTCGGCCATGCAGATGGTTGGGAAGTGCAGTCCAGGCTCAGGGAAGAGTCAGTGGGAAGGTAATCTGGAATCATGTGAGGCCTATTCACATGACAGTAAGGAGGCCATTGTCACCAGAGTGAATGAGAGGTAGAGCAAGGCTAACAACCTTCTAAACCATTTTAAGGATTTTAACTTTTCTCTAAGTGAAATGGAAATTGTTGCATAGTTTTTTAAATTATGTTTTACAAAATGTACTCCAGCTGCTGTGTTGAGGGTGAACAAAGTTGGAAATATGGAGACAAGCTGGAAGGCTATTTCAGTAATCCAAGCAAAAGACAATAGCATATAAGATATTTCTCCCACATAGAATGTAATGTTCCACTGAACTCTTCTGACAATAAAATACCAAGTATTTATAGGAGCTACATCATGCTTAGACCAAGGTGGTAGTTAGGATTATAATTGCTGAGAAATTTGAGAGGGTGTTAGCTTCTAGTGTATTAGATGACAGCAACAGTGAGTTACTGGATGACATGTAATTAAAAACTCTGGTATTAATAGGAAAGAGGAAGCAAAAATGTCTTAAAGCAGGAATGAGGACTTAGTCTTTTACTTTCATACCTAATAGGCTGTGTTTGTAGGGGGAGGGAACTGTCACTGTATGAGAAAGTTGTAGGAAAGCATAGTCCTCAAGTAACAACTAGATTTTAATTCCAGCAGGAAAATAAAGAAAACACTAATTAAAGGGTTTGAGAATGAATTGAGAGGATATTTGTTGATGAAGAGCCACGTATCTCAGAGGGTAAAGTGGATGCTTTTAGGAATTGAGTGAGGGTTGAAGGATACAGAGTAGGCCAGTGACTATATACATTATCTTCCAAATGGAGTGTTTTTGCAAACGTGGAAGGATATTATTGATGTAAATGCCAGGACAGTAAGCATAAGTTGGAACCATTTCAGCCCCACCTGGACTCATGATAGCCCCAATTGCCTTATGAGCATTAGAGTGTGAGAGATGAGGGGTTCTTTGGAATCGGGGGCTTCTTGAAGCGATAGTCTTGAAAAGGGATAAACGGCCTAATGAGATTAGTCTTGCTGAATTCAAGGCAGATAGTAGTGGCAGAGTTGGAATATAGAAATTGAAGTCACTATATTTGAGCTGAGACTTGAGTGATGAACAGAAACAGCCTATTTCAATCTAGGGAAAGAAAGAAAGCCTTCAAGTAGAAGGAACATCAGGGATAGTGGCTTGGAATCTTTGAGGAAAATAAAGGCTAGTGTGGCTGGGGTATCGTGAACAAGGGGAATTCGACAGCTCAAGTAGACAATGGCTGGAGGTAGTGTCTTTTGAGCTAAGCCTCTATCCAAGTTATGAATTTTCATCTAAACCCAGAATCTTTTGACAGTAAAAGGTAGCTTCGTTATTGAGTGTGCTGTGATAAAGGTGAAAACCTGGCTAGTCTCAGGCATGCAGGGATGTATGGTCATTTGGGGAGTTTTAAAGCAGGTGAGTATTTGCTGTAGTTGGACTATCTTATTCATATTGTCCACCTGGTGGCACTATAGGACAAGACAGGATTTTTTTTCTTTTCTTTTTCTTTCTTTCTTTCTTTTTTTTTTTTTTTTTTTTTTTTTTTTTTGCCTATATGACCTGATATTGACATTTTCAGGAAGTCTGGTATATGTGTTTCCAAAACCTTCTGCAATTTGTTAATTGTATTCATGGAATGCATCCATGCATTTTTTATTCTGTAAGAACATTTATAGAAACCATAAAAAAACAAAAACACCCTCCCTAATGGAAAGTCTTTTATTCCAAATAGACATAATAATTTCTCAAAATGCTAGTCATACTTCCTTAAAGGAAAATCTTGTTGCTTTATAACAGGATTCCAAACAAGGGGTATACATTTAAAATCAGTTACGTAATTGCATCATGCAATTCAGCTTATTTATATGTATCCAGCTTTAAGCTCTTCTTTAAAGAGGCACATCAACTATTAGCATTGTTATCACAAAGATGCATTGGCATTAAGGGGAAGCAATATGGCACTAATAACTTCTGCTTAAATAGCTGTGGGCTTTGCTGTGGCACATTAGCCTCCAAAACCACCAGGACTCCCTTCCATAGCACAACAATGAGCAGAATTCATTCTCTTCTCAGGTACCGTGTTTTACTGGACCCAAACAATAGATGGGTTCCTGAAGGTTCAGCCAGGACACTTAACTGACAGTGGAAGAGGGACTGTAGAGCTCAGAAAATGGGATTCCTAAACACGTAGAGCTGAACACACCTAGAGCCACCCAAACCAGGTTTTCACTCTTTTAAATTGTCTGTCATTTTACTCAGCTAAGAGAAAATAAAATGCTTTTCTGTAACATATTTGATATTATCACATAATAGAAATCCCTGTGAAAACCTGGCAAAATGTTAACAAACATAAACGTGGCTTTAGTGAAACTTAACCTTATTGCTGGATTTCCCCTTGGCTTACGTTTTTCTCTTGGCACTGTGCAGGTAGGCATGAAAATGTGCACAGCTGTGTTAAACATTGTTATTAAGAGCAAATCTTTCCTTAATCTTTAGCTAGGAACAATACACTCCCTTTCCAGAAACTCAGTAGTTAATTTTATCTTTCATTTACCGCCTAAGACTTTTGTCATTATGATGACTGTAATTATTATTAGCTACAAAAATAATCAGGGTACTTAAAAATACAAAAGATATTTCAGGGAGAAAGAGAAGATAAAAATAGTATGTCTCAAAGGAATTGTAGGATATGAATTTCATTTTAGCTCCTGTGGACTGAGAGATGTTTGTGCAGTTTGTTCTATTTCCACTTTTAGGTAAAAAGTAATTCTGGTGGTACAAATTCATCTTTAGTGTGACTTTTTTTTTAACAAAAGGTATTTGAGTCTTTGAGGATTGACTTCAGCTTTATCTGTGATGAAAGCCTGTTATAAATTACACCAAAAGTTTTAGAGAATATTCATTCCAGTTACATAATGTGCCCATTTATTAAAATCACACAGTGCTTTCTTCTAGGAAGATCAATTCTCCTTTCATGCCATAAAGAGTATGATGACTAAATGGGGGAGAAGACACACTGAGTGTTAAACGAGCAAAATAAATGTAGAAAAGCACAGAACAATGGAAAGAATTTTTAAAAAGTACCTTTTAAGAGGTACTAGAGAGTTTCTTAGTTTTCTTCTCATATTTGAAAAGTTGTACTCTGTGTGATAGTGAAGGAGGTAATTGCGTGTTAGATGATTGCAGTTGAAAACTGTTCACTTTTTAACCAACAATCTTGATAGGGACAAAAATCGGATGTTGCACAGTGATAACTTTCAATGCTGAGAAAAATAGCAATGTCAAGAAGAGTGGTCAGTTTGCCTTATTGCTTCCCCTTAATGCCAATGCATCTTTGTGATAACAATGCTAATAGCTGATGTGCCTCTTTAAAGAAAAGCTTAAAGCTGGATACATATAAAATAAGCTGAATTGCATGATGCAAACTTGGAAATTCGATGGCCATTTCATATTGGCTCCTTCTTGTGTCAGCTCTGAATTTTACAAATTACTAGCTACATCTCTCTGAATTGCTTTCTGTGGCATTTAAAATGTAGATAATGTGGGTGCTTGTGAAAATGTTATTTGCTTAACAGCTGGCACAAGAATTAACTTAAAAAGACACTTTTTTTTTGTTTAGAACAGTGGTTGCCCACTGGTTTTCCCAGGCCTTATGCAGCCCACAGACATATTTGCTTTGACATGAATCATATATTAAAATAAACCAATATTTTAAACTTAGGAGATTTTGTATATATTTTGGATTCCCAGATTCTCTCATAAGACCAGATCAGTGTGTTCACATGTCAAACACTTTTTTTTTTTTTTTTTTTTTTTTTTTTTTTTTTTTTTTTTAGCTAAATAACAGCTCTCCCTTTTAGGCCGGCGTGCCCTTTTCAGTTTGCCATGGTCCAGATCCGTTCCTGTTATCTTCCTCACACTGAAGCAGGATGTCAGTTGCCATATTTCAATAGATTTGCATTGCTTTTTTTCTGACATTCAGTTTACTTTAGTAATTCATAGTGTCCTGTCTTCTTGGTAATTATATGAATTACCCTCTTTTTCACTTTCTTCTATTTTAGAAGAGTGTCTTTATAAAAGATAATAGATATCTTGAGAGCAGAAGCCAAAACAAATATATATATATGTGTGTGTGTGTGTGTGTGTGTGTGTGTGTGTATACACATATATTTGAGAGTATATATATATATTTGAGAGATAAAACAAAGAATTTGATTTTCATTTCTAGGAAGGAAGGGAGAGAAGAAAAGGAAGGGGGTGGAAAAGAAGGGGAGAGAGAATTCTAAAAGATTTTGTAGAAGTAGAACCACAATGTGGGGTGGGTTGCTCCAATAAACTTTCCTAATGTTAGAGGCCACTGGTCATTTCAACTGGAGGGTCATCTAACCATCAGTTTCTAGTTTGTTAGCCCGTAGCAGATGGCAGGATAGTTCACTGAGTACCTTCCACTGAAGCATAAAGCTAGAAACCAGAAAAAATGTCAATAATGTCAGTGCCCCCAAAATTCAAAGTAGGGAGGCCTTTTGTCTTATACAGGGTTTAGAATGGTGTTTCAGAAAGATCTTACTTAGATTTTAGATCTCTGATAGATTTTCATTTGAAATTGGCATGTTTTTATATTTGAAACATCACTTCAGATTATAAACACCTTTGTATAACCACAGAGTTTTGATAACCTTGACAAGAGGGAGTAGCAAAGAATTGGATTTATTAAAAATAATCATTAAAAACAAGCAATGTAATAATAAACTTGCTTCTGTCTTTGAGAGTAGATTGGGAAACATAGTGGATAAGATTTCTGGACTTCACCAAAGATTTTGACAAGGATTTATGGTATCAAATAATAGACTGTAAGCTATACTTGGATAGTTTGTAATCATTTGAAAAAAACTATTAAGAGTTTCTATTTGGCAGATATTGGCTGATTAAATATGGAGTCAATGGTATCCAAAAGCGGACTGTTATAAAACTGCGAGGTTTCTCAAGCAATGGGAATCTGTTGAATTGAATATTTTTATTGATTTATGTAATGAAGAGATAAGAATTCTTATCAAATTTGTGGCAATGTAATTTCATTCTATTGTTTGGCTGCCAGGTTCAGATATCTCCATGGGTTTAACTGCAAGTTAAAAACAAGAGCTTCTCTAGCAAAATAACATTTTATAGTGTCCTGAACTTACTAGTATGGCTTTTGGATCAACATAGATAAAATGATGCTTAGATATCTGGTAGAAAAATAAACTTACTATGAGTTAACAATTTTATGTGATTGCCAAAAATGGCTGTTAGTCTCAGAATGCATCAAGAGAATCATAGCATCTGTAACAGGTATGAAAAATTGAGTTTGTCTCACGTGTCAACTCTGATTAGTGGTAGGTTTTGCCTGGAATACAACGTTGAGGGGAATCTGAAGCTGCATCTAAGCTTGGCAGGAAAATATTGCCATCAACTGGTGACACCTGCTATGGCCACAGCAGGGAGCGATGGCAATTTTATGCACTTGCTGTTTCTGGTGGAGAATGAGGAAGATGATAGAATAAGCCCTGTTTGCTGTATAATGTTCATAGAACACTTGGAACCTTTATTTTTTTTTTGTGACAGGTTATATTCTTATTCTTAAAAATTATTTTTGCCAGTGTATAGGTGTTGCCTTTTCTCTGCATCTTTGCCAACATCTGTTGTTTTTTGACATTTTAGAAAAGTCTTGCTCTGGTAGTATGTATACAAACACTTTAACAGTTGTTTGTGTTTTTGGCTTATCTGTTCTTCTACATGAGTTAATGTTACTGGTATAATAAAAACAGGTTATTAAGAGTCCACAAAAACCAACTTTGTGCCCTTGTCATTCTTCTTAGATGGGGATGAGTAGAAATGGGAAATGAGACTTGGAAATTGGAAATTGGTGAGATAGTACCTTTCTTTTCAAAATACACCTTTTTTTGGTTTTGTTTTTGTTTTTGTTCTTGGATGTGTATCAGTTACTTTAGGTAATTTTTACTTTTTAATCAGGCTTGGATGTATACAGCTTCTTCCTTTGTTATATCTTTTTGTCTTCTGTAGTGTTTTTTTAGTTTTTGTGAATAAGTAGTAGGTGTATCTATTTATGGGTTACGTGAGATATTTTGATGCAGGCATGCAATGTGTAATAATCACATCAGGGTAAATGTGGTACACATCACCTCAAGCATTTTTCCTTTGTGTTACATACAATCCAATTATACTCTTCAAGCTATTTTTAAAATATACAATTAAATTACTTTTGACTATAGTCACCCTGTTGTACTAGCAAATACTAGATCTTATTCATTCTTTCTAACTAAACCTTCTATTCTGGTAAACTTTCTCTTGTATTGAAAGGGAAATTTTTCTATCCTGGTCTCTAAAGCAATGATTCTCTGTGATGGTGATTTTGATCTCTAGGGCACATTTGGCAATGTCTGGAGGCATTTTTAGTTATCATGACTGAGGGGTTGCTACTGGAATTTAGGGGCTAGAGGAAAAGGATGCTGCTAAATATCCTGAAGTACATAGAGGCCTGTGCAGCAAAGAATTTTTTAGTCCCAAATATCAGTAGTGCCAAAGTTGAGAAACCTTGTCCTAAAGTATTGATCCTGCTTTCTTGGTCAGACAGGCTGTCCCCAACAGGTCACTGTTTCTCTTTCTTTGGGTTCCGTCTAGTTCTGAAACTAAGATGAGCTGACGTAAGTTGTCCTATTAGTAAAATCTACTGGCCTTTTGACATAACAGACCTTCAACTGTTTAAACAGTTCTATTATGCGAGACAGTGCCATGTAAAAGGTGGACTCTGAACTAGACTGTCTAGTTCAAATCCAAATTTCTCCACACATGAGTTATATACCTTAGTTTATATTTTCATAAAAGGATCATCATTATCATCATGGATAATATTAGTTATAAAAATATTTACCACATAGGGGTTTTCAAATTAAATAAATGAATATACATATACGTATGTGTATACATACATGGGCATATAGAAAAAATGGCTATGCTAATTTTAGACTGCATCAAAGCAAGCATAGCATGTTCAACAAAAATGGAAAATAGATTTCATTAAAGAGCTGTAAATGCTACATGAATGTTATTATTCTTTGTCCTGAGGTTCTTTTACCCCCTAGATTAAATAATTCCACTTATTTTAACTCTTTAGCAAAGAACATGGTTTGTAGTTATTCTCATTGGGTCCCTTATTTCAAGTCACCTCTATGTTGTTAGTGTCTTCCTGAGGTGGAAAAATCAATCAAGATTCTGCAATGGGTTCTAAGGTTCATCTGTTAGAGCCACTCATTTATTAAACTTATCAAATAAACCCTTTGTTTTTTTCTTTCAAGAAGAAAAACCTTAAGACATTTCTCCTATTTCATGGGAATCAGCAGGATTTCCTATAATTGATTAATCATGAAAAAGTCAGTAAAGTGACAGTCAATAGGCCTAATATTCACAAGCTTAGTGAATAAAATCAACTTTCTATGACAAAGGAGATTTACAACTTGAAGAGAGCAAATATATTTTTCTACAATGAACCTTTTAAAAAATGAAGTTGCTTACTACAGGAAATAATGGTCTCAAGAATACATGTTAATAGTCCTTAGATGACAACATAGATTTTTACCCTTTTTGGATAGACTTAGAAAGAAACTTAACCTTGCATTGATGAGATACAAAAAATAAATTAATGTAAATATTGTGGTAATTAATAGGTTTTTCATTAAGAATTAAGACTTGTGGTCTCTGGTTCAAACATATATTTAGTCAAGATTTAACAAAAATGATTAAAGCATATAATAATTTATTTTTTATCCTACAAATATAGAACTATAAGCAACATATTATACTATTGAATCATAGTCAAAAAGTCCAAGTTGTGTGGCATCACTCATAAGGTGCCCTTCTTATTTTGTGCTTTTGCATTTGGTTATATAAAATATTATCACTATCTTTAGTAATATTGCTTGAGTATATTTTGTATCTTAACTAAATTATCCTTTGTGCTAATTGGAGTGTTGTACAGAGTGAATGGTAAGGATGTGGACCCTGGAGCCTATAGTCTGAGCTCTAGGTATGTTACCTTCAGCAAGTTATTTAACACCACTTTGCTTCTGTTTTCCTATATATAATATAGCACTACTAATACTGCCTTTTAAATAGGATTTTTGTGAGTATTAAATGCATGCATATATGTAAAAGCATTTAGAACACTGACACATAATAGATGTTAACCATCTATAATATCAGAAAATTATATTCCCTGTAAACCTGGAAAAATACTATATTAACTGTTTTCTGCAAGAACAAAACATGCAAGCAGCACAAGCATTTTCAACACAGGAGGAGGAAGACATTATGGCAAACTTTCTTTGTTTTGTTGATTTGAAGTTTCATAACACCAGGCAAGAATGCATTTGAAGCCTCAAAACACTAGGCAAGACTGCATAATCAGAAACCATGGCTTATCAACTCTTCTCAGAGATTCAGAATTTAGGAGAACAATAATAATGATTTGTTAAAAATAACTTTTCAGCATTCTGCAGGCCTTCAGATGCACAAAATCATTACAATAAAATGTTTAAATTTGATTTGAACTCAAAATGATACGTTAGCTGCAAGGCCAAAACTGGCTATTAATCCTTTAAAGATGACCTGCATTTTGGGTAAGTTTGAGGTATTATAAGGTGGCCATGACCAACAAATTTGTGCTCGTTTTAGTTTAGTATCCTTTTGTATGCTAAACATCAAAATAACTTTTTTTTTCTTATTCACTCTCCAGAAAAATGGTGAGATTTACTTCCAGTAACAATAATAATGATGACATTATTTATGGGGATTTTACTTCTGAGCACTGTATACTTTATATAGGTATTGCTCCACAAATAATTGTTGAATTAGACTTCAACAAAGTCTTATGACTTTCAAGAACTGTCAGTGAAATATATATTCCCATATACTCTTAGTGTGATTTATCTGGTTGCCTGAACAGTAGCCTCCAGTCATTACATATTTTATAAAGTATTCAAGCAAATACATGCTAAAACTGACTTAATTTTTAGAAAGAATAACACTAGAAAATGTATTTAATATTCTTGTATTTTGCTAAAGCAATATATTTTAGGATGCTGTTGACATAGAAGAAAAAGAAATGATGAAACAGAAGATATTTATCCTGAAGAGAATGTTTTTAAGAAAATGCAGGAGAATGGAAAGAATGAAGTGATGACAGCAAAACTCACGAACTGAACAAATAGAGTAGAATAGTTTGGGACCTTGAATGTTTATTTATTTAAGGTTCAAGTGCTTTTAAAACCAGTCATATTTGAAAAGTTTAAGGATTTCCAGAAGCAGAAGAAATTCTAGATGTAACAGGGCATATTTGGGGTTTATCAAGGGCTGAACTCTGAAGATTTATAAGCTAATTTATTTGCAATCACTGCAGCTGAATCGGATAGCATGTAAGATACTTTTTACACTGCTAGCTTCTACCGCCTGTTTTTTCAAAATCTAAATGTACTACTACAACTATGAAAGAGAGAAAGTAAAAGTTTTGTTGAGAAGTGGAAAGATTTGTTTTCAGCTAGAATTTGTGCTACAAATCTTCTGGAACTAGGTTTTTAGTGTAGAAATACGAGTGATGCTTGAGCTTCTACTATTGAGTACATTACAGAACAAACATTCTCCTTGGGAATTGATTTTATTGGAGAGTAGGTTTCAGGTAGTAAATAAGCATTAGTAAATGCCTTTCAGCCTCATAGTCTTCAAAATTATATATATATAAACACATATAAATAAACATATATAGACACATGCACACATATATACACATGTAAGTATGTATATATACATATGTAAATATGATTACACACATATATCTATGTATACAAATATATGAATGTATATGATCATATATATGATCTAATTTGATCTTTATAGCCATCCTGGTGATGTGGACACATTAATGTATTTTCGTATACTTTTAGAAAAGAGAACTATCTTTGCTACACAGCTATAGGTAATTCTTGGTTCACACGTTAGTAAAACGATATTTTCAGCTTTTTCTCATGACAACTGATTTTTCTGTGTGGACCATGTTGGTTAAACCCTGAACTGGATTCTCATCCTGTCTTCTTTCCTCTTGTATCCTTCTATCTCTGTACCATCTATTTCTATCTCCACATTGCTTTCAAAGTTATTATCTTCAAACACTGTCTTGCTTAAAGTCTTTGATGTTTCCCCGTTACTCATGGAATGGAGTATGCATTTCTCATTAGGATAGTCACAGACCTGAGGATTGGCCTCTAATTTGCCTGCAAATTTTTACAAACTTTTAAAATTATCCTGGACTAATCATTAAGTCATTATCTTCAGTACTTTTAAAATATTAAAACATGCATATTTCTTTTAAGCTATATTTCATTATCTAACCCACAGAGATTCTTAAAGCTTTTCATATCCTAGCTTTTCATTCATTTCCTATCTATAATCAACAGGACCTGAAACATATATTTGACTCAAATCCAGTGCAGTATCTTGCCAGAGAGAAGGCAGTTACATGCTATAGAGAGGATACAGGAGGCTTCCATGCTGAGTAACAAGCAAGATGAGTTGATGAGTTGGTGAAATCCAGTCAATGGAGAAGAAAAGGCAAAATGGAGCAGCCTAGTAAGTATAATAATAGTAAATCCTTCTGTAGCACTTACTGTATGCCTCACACTGTCTAGGTACTTGGCATACGTAACATCATTTAATCCTCACAACAATTTTCCTACATTTAAAAAGAAAGTGAATGATTTACCCGAAGTCACATATCTACAGAGTGGGTAAACTGGGATTTGAATGCACGCAGACTGGTTATCCTGGAACAATTAATACCTAATATCCAAGATACAGTGACATAAGACTTCACTCCAACTTCCAGTTCAAATTCCCATCAGATCTAGGTGTAGTTTCTTATCTTTGATTTTTTGAGGATATATGGTATAAGATATGGCCTCCTTTAGTGCTAATTTGAATATATTTTCACTTGTTTCATGCAAAATAGCCTTAGTGAGACTTGCCACTTTCCATGAAAAACATTTTCATTTTTAATGTACCTTTTAAGTGTGGTTTTTCCAACATCTTTGTCTGTTGAAATTGTACAGGTGCTTTATGATCTAGCTCAATTTCTACTGCCTATTTGTGACTTTTCTAAATTTCACCCCAAATTAGTAATGTTTTTACACATCTTTGTTCTTAGTGCACTTCTTATTCTATTCAAAGCTTTAGACATTCTACTTTTGATATTTTAAGTTCTGTATCTATTTCCACAATACTACTTTGAACCATATCAAATTGCCACAAGTATTAATATTGTATAAATTGCCAATACTTGACTATTTTTGACTTACTAAAATGGCAATTTCATGTGGATCAATTTAACATATTGGAATAAAATTTACTGACAGAGAGGTATCTTAATGATATTTACACCCTGAATATCAGATTAATGGTAAGGTCTTGGTGTATTTTGGTGAAATTAAATATTTGTTGGATAGAATAAAATTTTAGTACTTAAATATAATTTTCCAGAAATATTCTCCTGGAGATAATAAAATGTGTAGAAAAATAAATCCACTATTTCACCTAGTTTTCTATTTCTGAAATTGTTAATGTTCATTCCCCCCCAAAAAGACTGAAATTATTCGATGTTCTTAGTTACGTGTAGATAACCACAACTGGGGACTTTTTAATTGGGCTGCATAAAACATAACAAGTTGACATTTACGAAAAGTGCATTCATAGGATTTTATTGTTTCTCAGTAATATCCAGGTAAATCAGTCAAAATATTACAACTAAAATAAAGTCCTAGATCTTAAGGCATTTACAGAATAATGAGGAACTACATATAAGTGGAGTTTTTTGGAATCTCAGAAGATTAAATCTGTATCAGGCAGTTATCATGGAACATTTCACGAAGAAGTTGCTCTGAATCGGGATTTGAAGGATGAGTAGGAATTAGTCAGAACTGGAAGGAATATGGAGTGTTGAAGAATATTACAGAAAGAGTGTGGATACAATTTAAGAAAGCTTTGGAGACCTGCAAATAGAGCTTATGCGGCACAGGGTGTGAGTGGAGTTGTGGGCAAGTGCCAAGACGGCTCATTTAAACATTTAAGCAGAGTATTAATATTGTATAGTTTGTGCTCTCTGAAAGTAAAAAAAAGAAAAATAAGGAATTATAAGAGAATGTAGAAAGTTCTGAGTTAAATGAAGTGGTTAGTCTGGCCGTATTGCAGATGATGCAAAGAGAACTGGGGAGACCAGCTTTGGAGATTACTGTTACGATCTGAGTAAGGACAATGTGGACCTTGAATAAGGATATTGCCAGTTCAAATCAGTTGTACAGTGGATTCGATAAGTGTAGGGAAATCATATTGGTAGGAACTGGAGATAATCAAAGGCTGAAAATCACTCGACTTGCATATCCTATAAATTACCCGTAATGTATTTATCTAAACTTAGCCTGGATCATTGAGAGCTCAACTTAATTGTGAATGATGCTTGCAACAAAATCCCCTGTGAACTGAATACTTTATTCAAAATGTGTGTACATAGCCCAGAATAAATTGTTGCTTCTCCGGAGGCAGTCTTCTGAATGAAGTTTCGTATAAATTAAACATTTCATGTTGATGAGCGAAACACACTTCAAATTAAAACATGAAATAATATTAATTAAACAAAAGAAAGTTGTAAATTGATGTTGGCATACATCTTCACCTTCTTTATTTTTATGAAACTGCATAATTAATGTTCCTTTTAAAAATGAAAGATTAAATATGATGTAGTCATTAAAAAATATGTGCCAGCCTGCTGTTATTAGATAAAGAAGGTGATTATAAGGAACAAGCTGAGAATGACAGGAGGATGCTTACTGTGTCAAATTCATGTGTTTTTTTAAATCAGCATCATGTGCCATTTAGAAAAAGATTTTTTATAACATACTCTTTTTAATCTTTCATTTAGTTCAATTTGAAAGATATTTTAAGGTAGCCAATCAGAAATAATAAATGCATTTATAAGTAGATGTAAACCTGGTACATATGCATAGGGAAATGATAACTTTTAGTCAACTGGACCCAATTTATTTGCATTATTACCTGTTTTCTACAACATAAAGAATCTTAAAATAGTTCATGGGCAATAAAAGGGAAATTTTTCATCCTTTACACAGTCCTACACAATGTTTCTTGGCACAAGAAAAGATGACGATAGGGATAAAAAAGTCTTAGAAACATGTCAAAGCTTCCTCTTCATAACAGGCCCCTCAGCTTTCAACATGTCTCTTTTTCCTTGCTTAGTGGGCTATAGTACATCTTAAGGCCAAATCCACATTTTAGCAGGAGCATAAACATTTATCATAGTGTTAATTTTGTCAAAAACTATACATTGAGAATTTAGTGTGTGTCAGTTGCTGGGCAACTGTTTATTGGTGCTATAACAGTGAAGAGATAATATTGTGCCTGCCTTCATGGAGCATACATTCTGTAAGAAAAGACAAGTGGCAAAGCAATCAAATTCATGTGATAACAGTAGGGATAATCAATGAGGAAATAAAACAAAGGCAATTCTCACTTATCCATCAGATAATTGAGAATTTTGCTGGTTACCAAGATAAGCAGGTAAGAAGCATTCCAGAAAGAGGGGGTATGTGGTAGATAGGCTAGTATGTAACAGAGGACCCAGATTTAGAGGAATTCACAGAACTTCAACATCTCACATCTCACTTAATGCTTCCTGGATCATGTTGCCAATTTTGCACATAAGGTAATATTAATTGAACAGACTAGAAGGAAATTTGAAATGTCATTTACCCTTGTCTGAAATCTTCTTTCTTTTTAAAAATTGTTTAACAATTTCTAAATTACTGTGATTCTCTAATCTATCTTGAAATGATGGAACAAGTTAGGGAAAGTTAGCCAAACATTTAGAATTTAAGAAGAGTTAAATTCATTTTAGTTTTCCTATACTGGACTATCCTTATCATCATATAGTCTCTACTCTTCAATTCTTCCATAAATCTCTTAATTTATCTATCCCATGGCTGATCATTCCTTTTCTAAGTAAAGAGAGCTTCCTTTTCTTCTGGTGAGTTCTATCCTTCTGTGTTTTTTGGAAAGTAGCAACGTAGGAGAGAGTTTATTCACATAGTTCATAAAACAAAAAGAAAATAATCATTTCAGGTTAATGTGGCAGGGGGAGTAAATACAGACTCTACACTTTTAGCAATGAGAGTTGTATGAAATAAAACTCCACTTTTCACAGTAGAGAGATGTGTATATTCAACTTCATATACTCTATTTGTATGACATTGTTAAGGCCATTTTTCTTGGAGTTTTCAAACTATTTTGATACACTTGTTTATACATTTATTCAGGTTATAGCAGATTAGAAACTGAAGGTTATAAAACTCAGGTTATAAAACTAAATGATTCAGCAGATATGATGGCACCATGGGAAAAAAGTGAAAACCAAACGTGACTATTGCAGCAAATGGTGGTAATGAATGGCTGCAACAATATCTTTAAATCAAAGAAAGGGTAATTACCTTAATATATTCAATTTAGAGAAAATACATAATGTATTTTGTATTTTTTAATTAAAAACTTTTAATTTAAAAATTAGGTATGTAATAATTAAGCTTTAGCTGTCTTTGTAATTACATTGGTGAAAGATTCTAATTTTTGATCATGGTCAGTTATATGTGATATAATAAGACTCTTGCTTTTCATACTGTAAAAATGCTCAATACATTATAGAGCAAAATTATAGAATAGACTGCTTGTTTAAAGGATGAACAATCACTAGGAGAAACTAAGGACAGAAGACAATATTCTAGGTAAAAAAGCAAATAAAAAAGCAAATTGGGAGAAACATAGTGATGTCAAGCAATAGTAAGGTATTTTGCGCATCCTTCATGCAGAATTAGCAAGGGTTTGTTGGTGTGTTTTGAAAAAGATAGAAATAATGAGCTAGAAATTATAGCAGGAACTTTAGCTCTCCTGGCAGGTAGCCACCACAGCAGCTCTCTTTGTAAGTATGCAGGAGATTGCTCTGTGCTGCAAAGGTGGAAATGTCTTGAAGAGGACAAAAGTAAATGTTTTGGGGTCCATGATGGTATGGACATCATGGGGAGTCTACGGTCCAAAACAGCTCTCAGCACAGGTTTTACTAAAGGTGGGCAATGAAACTGTAGGCTGTGATTATAACCAGACTACTTTTTAAATGTTTGATAAGTGTCATCGCATTTTCTGTTTATTAAAGTCAAAATTCATCAGTGTGAAAAGTGCTAGTCTGACATTTCAGATATTCCTACCAGAGCTAAGAAAAGGAAATATGCCCCCCAGCACTCCACCTTCTGGATGTTTTGACCTTGCTTTATTTTTCTTCATAGCCCTTTTCACTCCCCGAAAAAGTGGAATAAGTGGAATAATGGTTCCCCAAAATGTTCTCATTCTAATCCTTAGAACCTATGAATATGTTATCTGACATGCCCGAAGGGATTTTGCAGATGTGATTAAGGACACAGAGATGGGGAGATTGTCTTGGATAATCCAGATAGGGCCAGTCTAATTCCATGAACCTTTAAAAGTGTATAACCTTTCCTAGTAGCAGTCAGAGGGAGATGTGACTATGAAAAGATGATCAGAGAGGAAAAATATTGTTCATTTTAAAAATGGGGAAAGCAAGCCATGGACCAAGGAATGTGGGAAGGTTCTAGAAGCAGGAAAAGACAAGGAAACAGACTCCTAGAACTTCCAGAGAGGAATGCAGCACTGCCAACACCCAGATTTTGGCTTGATGAGTCCTGTATCAGACTTTCAACATAAAAAAATACATAAAATTGTGTTTTCAGTGACTAAACTGGTGGTAATTTGTTATAGCAGCAATAGGAAACTAACACATCCTTGTGATATGTTTGAAGCTGTTTTATCTACAGTATTTCACTTGAGGTTCAAAACCACTTCTTATTACATGTTTTACAAATGGAGAACTAGATATGCACATGCATTAAGAAACATGCCCATGTTCACATTATTTAATCAAGTCTAACAGTAAACTAATATTTCAAAAGCAACTTAAACATATAGGTTCCAGGTAAGTACAATATAATTTGATAAAGTTAAGGAAAAAAAAAAGATTTCACACAAGGAAGACAGCTAGCACACTAGATAAAGATTCTTCACAGAATAGTAACAACTTGGGACTGTTTCTACGGTGCAGGGCTTGGCCATGTCTTTACAAATCCAGACAGGGATGCAGTTGCTTCACTTAAAAGCAATCCGATCCTCAAGGGACAACTCACTTTCATAAATCTATTTGCTTATTTACCCATTCAATAATGTTGCTGAGTGCTTGCTATTTGTTAGGTTTTGGTCTAGGTCCTAGGGATGCAACAGAGTGCAAAGCAAACAAACATTCTCATCCTGATGAAAACTACATTTTATTAGGAGACATAGATAAACAAAATAAATAATAAAAATATAAACTATATTATACAGTGATTAGACGTGGAGAAAAATATTACAGGGTATGGTGAGCATGTGGTATTTTATCTGGTTGCCTGAACAGTAGCCTCCAGTCATTAGATATTTTATAAAATATTCAACCAAACACATGCTAAAACTGATTTAATTTTTAGAAAAAATAACACTAGAAAATGTATTTAGTATTCTCATATTTTGCTAAACAATATATTTTAGGAGAGAGCATGTGGCATTTCTTCTATAAGGAGAATGTCCACAGAAGTCTTCACTGAGTGACTTAAACTGGAACAAAAATTACGACAGTTATCATCTAAAGAAAGCAAGAGAGTAAGTTATAAAACTCTGAGGGAAAAGTGTTCCAGGCAGTGGAACAGAAAATACAAAGACTTGAGGTAGAATGAGGCTGGTGTATTTAGGAACCTGTAAGATTGTTGCTTTTTATAACACTTTTAATGAATTAATTATTTTTTATTTCAATAGCAAAAAGTTAGACTTTGATGAAGACTTTTCATTAGATAGTATGATGTTAGGGTAGTACTTTCCAATAAGTTTATCAAAATATTTAAGTTTTCTGTTTGGATTTGAGATTGTCATGTAATTACCAGTGTCTTAATCTGTTTGGGCTGCTGTAACAAAATGCCATAAACTAGGGGTTTTATAAACAACTTTGCAGTTCTGAAGGCTAAGGAGTCCAAGATCAGGCTGCCAACGGACTTGATGTTTTGTGAGGGCTCACTTTCTGATTCATAGATGGTGCCTTCTTTCTCTGTCCTCACATGGTGAAAAAGGGTGAGGGAGCTCTTTTTTATTTTTATTTTTTTTTTAAATAAGGGAATTAATCTCATTCATGAGGCTCTACCCTCATACTCTTGTAACCTCCCAAAGTTACCAACTCCTTAAACCATCATATTGGGGATTAAAATTTCAACATCTGAATTTTGGGTGAGACATTTAGTCTATGGCACTGGGTTTCCAACTGGCAGGTAAGAGCTCTCTCTATATTTGTTGGTATACTGGGATACTTGAACCTAAAAGAGTATCTCATTAAGTGACCTATTAACAGGCAGACCATTCATTGCTATCTGTCTTAGGATTCCTTTATCATCAATAATGAAGAAACCTTTTAGGTTATGTACTGAGAATTCTAGATATGCCCACAAACCTTTGAGATCTGATATGTAAAATTGTCATTAATCCAAGTCTCTGTTTTGACAGCTAATGATCCAGGTCAAATGGGTATACTGTGAATTGATAGAACATGCCATCACTTTTAAAATTTATAAATCTAAATCATTCAATTCTATCACCAAAAGCAATAAAATTGTTTGAACACAGAATGTGGAATCACGTGACTAAAGGGAAAAATTCCAGGGTTTTCCACAATAATCAGTTTACACGGTCTCTTTGAACTCTTTGTTTATCATAGCTTTTCCTTTGCAAATGGTATTGGCTTCAAAATCTTGGCTTTGTTGATGTGTATAAAGTTGCCATGTACCAACAAGAGGATGCCTCATTGGGGTCAGAGAGATTTCTCTGAATTGTTGAGTAATGGAATGAAATAGAAATTATATACCTTATAATGGAAGGTGTAACTTTTCAGTGACCATACATATTACTTTTGTCTGTGAAAATGGCTCTAAATTAATTGTATGGTTTTTGGTTAGCATGAAATCACATCAAGGGTAGATGACATGTTAAAGATATATTTCATCCTGGGCATGGTAAAGACAATGGCACTCTCCGTACTCTAAGCGTGCATCCTATTTGTTCCCTCATTGTAAGAAAAATATTTATTGAGCATCTACAGGCATATCTCATTTTATTGCACTTCACTTTATTGCACTTCCCAGATACTGTGCATTTTATAAGTTGAAGGTTTGTGGCAAGCTTGTGTCAAATATGTCGATTGGTGTCATTTTTCTAATGTCATGGGCTCACTTCATGTCTTTGTGCCACATTTTTGGTAGTTCTCCCAGTATTCAAATTTTTAAATTGCTATTATAAATGTGATATTGATCAGTGATCAGTAATCTTTGGCATTACTATTGTAATTATTTTAGGGCATCACAAACTGCACTCTGTAAGTTGGCAAACTTTATTGATAAATGTTGTGTGTGTTCTGACTTCTACATTCTCTGGCCATTTCCCCATATTGTTTTCTCTTTTTAGACATCCACTTTCCGTGAGACACAATAATACCATAGGATCAATTAATAACCACACAATGGCTTCTAAGAGTTCAAGTGAAAAGAAGAGTTGTATATATCTCACTTTAAATCAAAAACTAGAAATTATTAAGCTTAGTAAGGAAGGCATGCCAAAAGCCAGGATAGGCCAAAAGCCAGGCTTCTTGAAACAAATAGTCAAGCTGTGAATTCAAAGCAAATATTCTTGAAGGAAATTAAAAGTGTTACTCAAGTGAACACATGAATGAAAAGAAAGCAAAGCAGTCTTATTGCTGATATGGAGAAAGTTAGAGTGGTCTGGATCAAAGATCAAACCAGCTACCACATTTCTTTAAAAAAAAAAAAAAGCCTAATCCAGAGCAAGGCCCTATTTCTCTTCAGTTCTATAAAGGCTGAGAGGGGTGAGGAAGCTGTAGAAGAAACATTTGGAGTTAGCAGAGGTTGGATCATGAGGTTTAAAAAGAGAAGTCATCTCCATAACATAAAAGGTCAAGGTGAAGCAGTAAGTTATCCAGATTTAGCAAAGAAAATTGATGAAGGTGATACACTAAACAATAGATTTTCAATGTAGATGAAGCAGTCTCTTATTGGAAGAAGATGCGATCTAGGACTTCTATTGCGAGAGAGAAGTCAGTATCTGGTTTCAAAGGTTCAAGGACAGGGTCATTCCCTTGTTAACACATTTATAGCTGGAGGTTGCAAATTTTTTGTATGAAAAATCAGACCTTGGTGATGACCTTGAATAGTAGGATATACATAACTCCCACAAGCTTGGCATTCCAATAATGGAACACTAGGCATAAATGGGTTAAGGGGTAATGCAGTTATTGACTTTAAGTTGAAGCCAATACCCACTTGCCTTTCTGAAAATTCTGAGTCACCTAAGAATTATGTTAAATCTACTCTGCCTGTGTTCCATAAATAAAACAAAGCTTAGATGACACAACATATGTTTACAACATGGTTTACTGAATATTTTAAGCCCACTGTTGAGAGCTAATGCTCAGAAATGATTCCTTTCAAAATAGTACTGTTCATTGACAATGCACATGGTCACTGATAACTGTGATGGAGAACAAGGGGATCAATGTTTTCCTGTCTTCCAACAAAATATTCATCCAGCATCCCAGAGATCAAAGAATAATTTCATCTTTCAAGTCTTATTACTTAAGAAAAACATTTTGTAAGGCTATAGCTGCCATAGATAGTGATTCATTCAGCAGCCCATGGATCAAGAAGTAATTTCATCTTTCAAGTCTTATTTAAGAAAAACATTTTGTAAGGCTATAGCTGCCATAGATAATGATTCCTATGATGGATCTGAGCAAAGCAAATTGAAAACCTTTTGGAAAGAATTCATCATTCTAGATCCCATTAAGAACATTCATGATTCATGGGAGGAGGTCATTATACTAACATTAAGAGGAGTTTATAAGAAGTTAATTCCAGTCCACATAAATGACTTTGAGGGATTCAAGATGTCAACAGAAGTAACTACAGAGGTGGTAGAAATAACAAGAAAACTAGTATTAGAAGTGGAGCTTGAAGATGTGACTGATTTACTGCAATCTCATAATAAAACTTGAAGGAATGAGGAGTTACTTCTTATTGCTGAGCAAATAAAGTGGTTCTGAGATGGAATCTATTCCTAGGGAAGATGCTGTGAACACTGTTGAAATGAAAACAAAGCATTTAGAATATTAGAGTTAGTTGATAAAGCAGCAGCAGGGTTTGAAAGGACTGAGTCCAATTTTGAAAGAATTTTTACTGCGGGTCAAATACTATCAAACAACATTGCATGCTACAGAGAAATCATTTGTGAGAGGAAAAATTCATTGATGAGGCAAACTTTATTACTCTTATTTTTACAAATCTCCACAGCCATCCAATCTTCAGCAACCACTACCCTGATCAGTCAGCAGGCACAAATATTGAGACGAGACCCTCTACCACCAACAAGATTATGACTTACTGAAGGCTCAGATGATTGTTAGCATTTTTTTAGCCACAAAGTGTTTTTTAAAAGTAGGTATTCTTTTTAAATATAATACTACTTCACACTGGATATGCTAGAGTATAGTGTAAACATACCTTGTATATGCACTGGGAAACCAAAAAATTCCCGTGATTTGCTCTATTGTGTTCGTCTGGAACTGAACCCACAATATCTTGGAGGTGTACTTGTATTTAATCCTAGGCACTCTTTTGTGGATTAAGGATATGACAATGAAGAAAAGCAGACAGCAAAACCTGACTTCATGAAACTTCCATTCTACTGGGAGAAAAAAAAGACATACAGTGTCAATATTTTTTAAAGTAAATTTTTGCTTTTCAAATAAATTATTTTAATTCATGTTGTTTATTGAATTCTACTTTTGTGCCTTGGATGGTACTAGGCAGAAAAAATATATCCAAGGCTTTTCCGTGTGATTCTCTTTTATGGTTGGTATAATGAAAATCTTTCCTACAACAAAGTAGAATCCAGTTGATGGTGTTTTGGTGGGTTTTTTACACTCCATTTGTTTATGTTACTGATTTAGTTATGTTGATAACACAGATGCATCTATGCTTATGTGACCCTACAATTTCTCAGTTGCTCATTTACTATTTTAAGAGTATTTTTATTTATAAACATGTCTACTCTCATCTACTGCATTGAAAAGTAAAAAAAAAAAAAAAAAAAAAAAAAAAAAAAAAAAAAAAAAAAAAAGATTTAAATCATTTTAGAAACTTCAAAAACAGTGGTACATGTTCTCTCATCATGTTCTCTGCCTAATTTCTTTGTCCTCAGAGATTTAGTGGCTGCCTTTCTTATTTGACCTCTGAACACCCCTACCTTCCCTCTTTTTCTCAAAGCCAAAAATTGTACATGACATTTCAATATTTTGTCAAAGTTTAACCTTAGCTTGATGGTTGTGAGGGTTATAGGAATATTCCCTCATTTGGTAAATCTATATTCATGTGTATATTCATGTTAACATCTCTCTCTTCCATTATAAAGATAAATGAAAGAAGAAATAATTCTCAATATAAAAGTCTTATGTCTTTCCACTAATGATTTTATGGGAAATTGATTTTTAAATATGTACAACTTCTCTAAATTAGTGTTTTTAACAAAATTTCCCATCTTGAGTTTTTAAAATCTGCATTTTGTTAAAATAGACTTTAAAAATTTCTAGTTACTTGTTATAATCAACTTCACATGAACTATATATAGTCACCAAATTGCTTCCGAAGGTTTAAAAATTGCAAATAGATGTTCAATATCAGAAGGCAAATTAACCTTTTGTAGAGTCTAAAATAAAGGTCTTAAAAATGTAAGCAGTGAGAACTATTTGGTCACGGCACAGATGTTCTGATTATTACAGGAATTGTGTCCTTAATTAAATTTGTACTCTAGTGCCAATTCAAAAAGTATGTTTCTCATACAAAAACTCAATTATCCAGCCAAAAGGATGTTCATGCTTCAATGAGTTGAAAGTCAAAAAGAAAAATGGTATACTATTAATGAAAGGTTTTTAATTCAAAACTGTTCTTACCTTACAATATTGGAGAAAATTTTCTGTGATTGCCAAAATTGAAATGTACAGATAACCACAATGAATGAGGGAGAGGGCTATAGATTCTTTATATTATTTAAAATTAGTAACTTAGAAATATATGACACTAATGTTTTTAGTAGATGATAAAAATATCTCTAGGGAGACAGAGTTTATTCTGCTGCAATAAAATGCTGTTCAAAACCATGTGGAAATTAACTTAAAATTTTAAATCAACTTCTGAATATATTTACATTTTGTATATTTTCTTCTGTGTGTCAATATCTACTTATTATATAAGGCATGCTGTTTTACTTTCTTGAATTTGTATTTTGGTAATAGAAATTCTTCTCACTTGCATTTGAATCATTATACTTTCCGTTCAAGTAACCTAAGCCTTTTAGAAAAGATCATGTAAATTGAAAAGCAAATAATATTTGTATTGCTTTGATCAAGAATTAATACTGTGAAAAGTAAATATAAAGATTATAATATTTATTTAATGTAATGTGAATGAAGAAGCTGAGGATAGTGGTCATTATGCAGTTATCAATGATGTCCATCAAACTTACACAGCACAGCTCCGTATGCTCTTATG